>NC_092759.1:90786495-91386495 GCF_047496795.1 Chiloscyllium punctatum
CTCACTCGCCCCCTGCCATCTCTCTCTCTCGACCCCGCCCACTCTCTCTCGCCCCTCGCTCTCTTTTCTCTCCCGCCCTCTCTCTACCCCCTGCCCTCTCTCACTCGACCGCCTCCCTCTCTCTCACGACGCCTCCCTCTCTCTCTTGCTCCCCACCCTCTCTTTCGCCCCCTCCCTCTCTCTCTCTCTTTCTTGTCCACTCCCTCCCTCTCTCGCCCCCTCATTCCCTCTCACGCCCCCTCCCTCTCTCCCTCGCCGCCCTCCCTCTCTCTCCCGCCACCTACTTCTCTCTCTCGACCCCTACTTCTCTCTCTATTCCCATCCCTCTCTCTGTCTCTCGCCCCAACCCTCTCTCTCTCTCTCTCGCCCCCACCCTCTCTCTCTCTCTCTCTCCCCCTCTCTTTCTATCTCTCTCTTGCCCCCCTCCCTCTCTCGCCCCCTCCGTCTCTCCTTCTCTCCCGCCACCACTCTCTCTCTCGCGGCCCTCCTGCCCTCTCTCGCCCCCTCCCTCTCTCGCTCTCGCCCGCTTCCCTCTTTCTCTCGCCCGCTTCCCTCTCTCTCTCCACCCCATCCCTCTCTCGCCCCATCCCTCTCTCTATCACCTGTGCCTTCCTCTCCCTCTCCCTCTCATCCCCCTCCCTCTCTCTCTCGTCCCCTCCCTCTCTCTCGCTCCCCTCCCTCTCTCTCTCACCCCCTCACTCACTCTCTCCCCGCCATCCCTCTCTCTCTCGCCACTCCCTCCCTCTCTCGCCCCATGGCTCTCTCTCTCAAGCCCCTCCCTCTCCCTCTCGCCCACTCCCTCTCACTCTCTCGGCCCCTCTCTCTCGCCACCTCTCTCTCTCTTAACCCCTCCTTCTCTATCTCAACCCCTCCTCTCACACGCCCCCCTCTCACTCCTCCCCCTCTCTCTCGCCCCCTCCCCTCTCTCTCTCGCCATAACCCTCTCTCTCTCGCCCCCCGCCCTCCAACTCTCTCTCTCACCCATCCCTCTCTCACTCTCTCATCCCCTCCCCCTCTCTCTCTCGCCCCCATCCCTCTCTCTCTCTCTCGCCCCATCCCCCTCTCTCTCTCAGCCACATCCCTCTCTCTCTTACCCCTTCCCTCTCTCTCTCGCCCCCATCCGTCTCTCTCTCGCCCCCGACCTCTCTCTCTCGCCCACCCGCCCTCTCTCTCTTGACCGCCTCACTCTCTCTCTTGCTCCCGTCCCTCTCTCTCTCTCTCTCTCCCTCTCCCTCTCTCTCTTTCGCCCCCTCCCTCTCTCTCCCTAACGCCCCCTCCCTCTCTCTCTCGCCCCCTCCCTCTCTCTCACTCACCCCCGCCCTCTCTCTCTCACCACCTTCCCTATCTCTCTCTCTTGCTCCCCTCCCTCTCTCTTTCTCCCCATCCATCTCTCTCTCTGTCACTCCTCCCTCTTGCTCTCTCTCGCCCCTCCCTCTCTCACTCTCGCCCCCATCCCCCTCTTTCTCTCTCGCTCCCCTCCCTCTCTCTCTCGCCCTCTCCCTCTCTCTCTCGCCCCCTCCCTCTCTCTCCCTCTCGCACATTCCCTCTCTCTCTATCTCGCCCCCCTTCCTCTCTCTCTCTCGCTCTCTCCCTCTCTCTCTCTCTCGCCCACCGCCCTCTCTCTCGAGACCACCACCCTCTCTCTCTCTCGCTCCCCTAATTCCCTTTCTTGCCCTCTCCCTCTCTCACTCTCACCCCCCATCACCCCCATCCCTCTCTCTATCTCCCCCCTCCCACTCTCTCTTTCTCGCCAACTCCCTCTCACTCTCACCCCATCCCTCTTCCTCTCGCCCCCTCACTCTCCCTCTCACTCGCTCCCTCTCTCTCTCGCCCCCTCTCTGTCACACCCTCTCTCTTCTCTCGCCCCCTCCCTCTCTCTCTCTTTCCCCTCCCTCTCTCTCTATCGCCCCATCCCTCTCTCTCTCACCCATCCCTCTCTCTCTCACCCCATCCCTCTCTCTGTCACCCCTTCTCTCTCTCTCTCTCTCGCCCCCTCCTTCTGTCACTCGCCCCCTCCCTCTCTCTCTCGCCCCCCCGCCCTCTCTCTCTCGCCCCCCGCCCTCTCTCTCTAGACCGCCTCCCCTCTCTCTCTCTCGCTCCCCTCCCTCTCTCTCTCGCCCTCTCCCTCTCTCTCTCTCGCCCGCTCCCTCTCTCTCCCTGTCGCACGCTCCCTGTCTCTCTCTCGCCCCCTCCCTCTCTCTCTCCCGCTCCCTCCCTCTCTCTCTCACCCCTCCCTCTCTCTCTCTCGCCCACCGCCCTCTCTCTCTAGACCACCTCCCTCTCTCTCTTACCCCATCCCTCTCTCTATCTCCCCCCTCCCACTCTCTCTTTCTCGCCAACTCCCTCTCACTCTCACCCCATCCCTCTTCCTCTCGCCCCCTCACTCTCCCTCTCACTTGCTCCCTCTCTATCTCTCTCGCCCCCTCTCTGTCACACCCTCCCTCTCTCTCTCTCGCCACCCTCCTGCCCTCTCTCGCCCCCTCCCTCTCTCGCTCTTGCCCGCTTCCCTCTCTCCCTCGCCCGCTTCCCTCTCTCCCTCGCCCTCCCTCCCTCTCTCTCTCGCCCCCTCTCTCTCTCTCTCGCCCCCTCTGCCTTTCTCTATCGCCCCCTCCATCTCTCTCTCTCTCGCCCCCTCCATCTCTCGCTCTCTCTCGCCCATTCCATCTCTCTCTCTTTCGCGCCTCCATCTCTCTCTCTCTCTCGCCCCCTCCGGCTCTCTCTCACCCCCTCCATCTCTCATTAAATCTCTCTCTCGCCCCCTCTGTCTCCCTCTCTCTCGCCCCCTCCGTCTCTCTCTCTTGCCCCCTCCGTCACTCTCTCTCTCTCACGCCCTCCGTCTCTCTCTCTCTCTCACCCCAACCGTCTCTTTCTCTCCACCTCCATCACTCTCTCATCCCCTCCGTCCCTATCTATCGCCCCTCCGTCTCTCTCTCTCTCTCTCTCGCCCCTCCGTCTCTCTTTCTCTCTATCGCCCCCCCCCCCGCCATCTCTATCTTGTCCCCCGACGGATGGGGCGAGAGACAGAGAGAGACGGAGGGGTTGAGAGAGCGAAGAACGAAACGGGCGAGAGAGAGAGACAGAGGGGGCGAGAGAGAGATTTAGAGAGAGATGGAGGGGGTGAGAGAGAGCCGGAGGGGGCGAGAGAGAGAGAGATGGAGGGGCGAGAGATAGAGAGAGAGACATGCAGGGGGCGAGAGAGAGAGAGAGATGGAGGGGGCGAGAGCGAGAGAGAGAGATGGAGGTGGAGAGAAAGAGTCGGATGGGGAGAGAGAGAGGGAGACAGAGGGGGCGAGAGAGAGATTTAGAGAGAGATGGAGGGGGTGAGAGAGAGCCGGAGGGGTCGAGAGAGAGAGAGAGATGGAGGGGCGAGAGAGAGAGAGAGAGAGAGAGATGGAGGGGGCGAGAGAGAGAGAGAGATGGAGGGGGCGAGAGAGAGAGAGAGATGGAGGGAGCGATAGAGAGAGAGATGAAGGGTGCGAGAGAGAGAGACAGAGGGGGCGAGAGAGAGATTTAGAGAGAGATGGAGGGGGTGAGAGAGAGCCAGAGGGGGCGAGAGAGAGAGAGAGATGGAGGGGCGAGAGAGAGAGAGAGAGACATGGAATGGGCGAGAGAGAGAGAGATGAAGGGGGCGAGAGAGAGAGAGAGATGGAGGGGTCGAGAGAGAGAGAGAGACGGAGGGGGCAAGTGAGAGAGACAGTGGGGGTGAGAGAGTGAGAGATGGAAGGGGTGAGAGAGAGGGACGGAGGGGGCGAGAGAGAAAGAGACAGAGGGGGGGCGAGTGAGAGAGAGATGGTGGGGGCGAGAGAGAGAGAGATGGAGGTGGCGAGAGAGAGGGACGGAGTGGGCGAGAGAGAGGGACGGAGTGGGCGAGAGAGAGGGTCGGGAGGCGGCGAGAGAGAGAGAGAGAGACGGAGGTGGCGAGAGAGAGAGAGACGGAGTGGGCGAGAGAGAGAGAGATGGAGGGGGCGAGAGAGAGAGGGCGGGGTGCCAGAGAGAGAGGGCGGGGAGGCGAGAGAGAGAGAGGCGGAGGGTGTGAGAGAGAGAGACGGAGGGGGCGAGTGAGAGAAAGATGGAGGGGTCGAGAGAGAGATGGAGGGGGCGAGAGAGAGAGAGATGGAGGGGGTGCGTGAGAGAAAGTCGGAGGGGTCGAGAGAGAGAGACGGACGGAGGGCGCGCGAGAGAGAGAGAGACGGAGGGGGCGAGATGGGGCTCTCCCTCCCTTCCCCCTCTCTCTCGCCACAACCCTCTCTCTCTCGCCCCCCGCTCTCCCTCTCTCTCTCTCGCCACCCGCCCTCTGTCACTCGCCCCCCGCTCTCTCTCTCTCGCCCCCCGCCCACTCTCTCTCGCCCTCCGCTCTCCCTCTCTCTCTCTCGCCCCTCGCTTTCTTTTCTCTACCCCGCCCTCTCTCTCTCGCCTCCCTACTGCCCTCTCTCACCCCCTCCCTCTCTCGCTCTCGCCCGCTTCCCTCTCTCCCTCGCCCTCCCTCCCTCTCTCTCTCGGCCCTCCCTCTCTCTCGCCCCCACCCCTCTCTCTCACGCCACCATCCCTCTCTCTCTCACCCCATCCCTCACCCTTTCGCCACTCCCTCTCTCTCTCGCCCGTGCCCTCCCTCTCTCTCGCCCCCCTCCCCTCTCTCTCTCTCGCCCCCACCCCCTCTCACTCGGCCCCTGCCATCTCTCTCTCTCGACCCCGCCCACTCTCTCTTGCCCCTCGCTCTCTTTTCTCTCCCGCCCTCTCTCTATCCCCTGCCCTCTCTCACTCGACCGCCTCCCTCTCTCTCACGACGCCTCCCTCTCTCTCTTGCTCCCCACCCTCTCTTTCGCCCCCTCCCTCTCTCTCTCTCTTTCTTGTCCCCTCCCTCCCTCTCTCGCCCCCTCATTCCCTCTCTCGCCCCCTCCCTCTCTCCCTCGCCCGCCCTCCCTCTCTCTCCCGCCACCTACTTCTCTCTCTCGACCCCTACTTCTCTCTCTATTCCCATCCCTCTCTCTCTGTCTCTCGCCCCCACCCTCTCTCTCTCTCTCTCGCCCCCACCCTCTCTCTCTCTCTCTCTCCCCCTCTCTTTCTATCTCTCTCTTGCCCCCCTCCCTCTCTCGCCCCCTCCGTCTCTCCTTCTCTCCCGCCACCACTCTCTCTCTCGCGGCCCTTTTGCCCTCTCTCGCCCCCTCCCTCTCTCGCTCTCGCCCGCTTCCCTCTTTCTCTCGCCCGCTTCCCTCTCTCTCTCCACCCCATCCCTCTCTCGCCCCATCCCTCTCTCTATCACCTGTGCCTTCCTCTCCCTCTCCCTCTCATCCCCCTCCTCTCTCTCTCGTCCCTCCCTCTCTCTCGCTCCCCTCCCTCTCTCTCTCACCCCCTCACTCTCTCTCTCCCCGCCATCCCTCTCTCTCTCGCCACTCCCTCCCTCTCTCGCCCCATGGCTCTCTCTCTCAAGCCCCTCCCTCTCCCTCTCGCCCACTCCCTCTCACTCTCTCGGCCCCTCTCTCTCGCCACCTCTCTCTCTCTTGACCCCTCCTTCTCTATCTCAACCCCTCCTCTCACACGCCCCCCTCTCACTTCTCCCCCTCTCTCTCGCCCCCTCCCCTCTCTCTCTCTCTCTCACCCATCCCTCTCTCACTCTCTCATCCCCTCCCCTCTCTCTCTCGCCCCCATCCCTCTCTCTCTCTCTCGCCCCATCCCCCTCTCTCTCTCAGCCACATCCCTCTCTCTCTTACCCCTTCCCTCTCTCTCTCGCCCCCATCCGTCTCTCTCTCGCCCCCGACCTCTCTCTCTCTCGCCCACCCGCCCTCTCTCTCTAGACCGCCTCACTCTCTCTCTTGCTCCCGTCCCTCTCTCTCTCTCTCTCTCCCTCTCCCTCTCTCTCTTTCGCCCCCTCCCTCTCTCTCCCTAACGCCCCCTCCCTCTCTCTCTCGCCCCCTCCCTCTCTCTCACTCACCCCCGCCCTCTCTCTCTCACCACCTTCCCTATCTCTCTCTCTTGCTCCCCTCCCTCTCTCTTTCTCCCCATCCATCTCTCTCTCTGTCACTCCTCCCTCTTGCTCTCTCTCGCCCCTCCCTCTCTCACTCTCGCCCCCATCCCCCTCTTTCTCTCTCGCTCCCCTCCCTCTCTCTCTCGCCCTCTCCCTCTCTCTCTCGCCCCCTCCCTCTCTCTCCCTCTCGCACATTCCCTCTCTCTCTATCTCGCCCCCCTTCCTCTCTCTCTCTCGCTCTCTCCCTCTCTCTCTCTCTCGCCCACCGCCCTCTCTCTCGAGACCACCACCCTCTCTATCTCTCGCTCCCCTAATTCCCTTTCTTGCCCTCTCCCTCTCTCACTCTCACCCCCCATCACCCCCATCCCTCTCTCTATCTCCCCCCTCCCACTCTCTCTTTCTCGCCAACTCCCTCTCACTCTCACCCCATCCCTCTTCCTCTCGCCCCCTCACTCTCCCTCTCACTCGCTCCCTCTCTCTCTCGCCCCCTCTCTGTCACACCCTCTCTCTTCTCTCGCCCCCTCCCTCTCTCTCTCTTTCCCCTCCCTCTCTCTCTATCGCCCCATCCCTCTCTCTCTCACCCCATCCCTCTCTCTCTCACCCCATCCCTCTCTCTGTCACCCCTTCTCTCTCTCTCTCTCTCGCCCCCTCCTTCTGTCACTCGCCCCCTCCCTCTCTCTCTCGCCCCCCCGCCCTCTCTCTCTCGCCCCCCGCCCTCTCTCTCTAGACCGCCTCCCCCTCTCTCTCTCTCGCTCCCCTCCCTCTCTCTCTCGCCCTCTCCCTCTCTCTCTCTCGCCCGCTCCCTCTCTCTCCCTGTCGCACGTTCCCTGTCTCTCTCTCGCCCCCTCCCTCTCTCTCTCCCGCTCCCTCCCTCTCTCTCTCACCCCTCCCTCTCTCTCTCTCGCCCACCGCCCTCTCTCTCTAGACCACCTCCCTCTCTCTTACCCCATCCCTCTCTCTATCTCCCCCCTCCCACTCTCTCTTTCTCGCCAACTCCCTCTCACTCTCACCCCATCCCTCTTCCTCTCGCCCCCTCACTCTCCCTCTCACTTGCTCCCTCTCTATCTCTCTCGCCCCTCTCTGTCACACCCTCCCTCTCTCTCTCTCGCCACCCTCCTGCCCTCTCTCGCCCCCTCCCTCTCTCGCTCTTGCCCGCTTCCCTCTCTCCCTCGCCCGCTTCCCTCTCTCCCTCGCCCTCCCTCCCTCTCTCTCTCGCCCCCTCTCTCTCTCTCGCCCCCTCTGCCTTTCTCTATCGCCCCCTCCATCTCTCTCTCTCTCGCCCCCTCCATCTCTCGCTCTCTCTCGCCCCCTCCATCTCTCTCTCTCTTTCGCGCCTCCATCTCTCTCTCTCTCTCGCCCCCTCCGGCTCTCTCTCACCCCCTCCATCTCTCATTAAATCTCTCTCTCGCCCCCTCTGTCTCCCTCTCTCTCGCCCCCTCCGTCTCTCTCTCTTGCCCCCTCCGTCACTCTCTCTCTCTCACGCCCTCCGTCTCTCTCTCTCTCACCCCAACCGTCTCTTTCTCTCCACCTCCATCTCTCTCTCATCCCCTCCGTCCCTCTCTATCGCCCCTCCGTCTCTCTCTCTCTCTCTCTCTCTCTCTCCGCCTCCGTCTCTTGCTCTCTCGACCCCTCCGTCTCTCTCTCTCTGTCTCTCGCCCCCTCCGTCGGTGGACAAGAGAAAGAGGGCGGGGGGGCGATAGAGAGAGAGAGAGACGGAATGGGCGAGAGAGAGAGAGAGAGACGGAGGGGTTGAGAGAGAGAGAGACGGAGTGGGCGAGAGAGAGAGAGAGACGGAGTTGGCGAGAATGAGAGAGAGAGAGACAGAGTGGGCGAGAGAGAGAGAGAGAGAGAGACGGAGTGGGCGAGAGAGGGAGAGACGGAGTGGGCGAGAGAGAGAGAGAGAGAGACGGATTGGGCGAGAGAGAGAGAGAGAGAGAGAGACAGAGTGGGCGAGAGAGAGAGAGAGAGAGACGGAGTGGGCGAGAGAGAGAGAGAGACGGAGTGTGCGAGAGAGAGAGAGAGTGACGGAGGGGTTGAGAGAGGGAGAGACAGATGGGGTGAGAGATAGAGAGACGGAGGTGTCGAGAGACGGAGGGGGCGAGAGAGAGAGATGGAGGGAGCTAGAGAGAGAGAGAGACGAAGGGGTGAGACAGAGAGAGACGGAGGGGACGAGAGAGAGAGACGGAGGGGACGAGAGAGAGAGAGACGGAGGGGGCGAGTGAGAGACACACGGAAGGGGGAGAGAAAGATAGAGATGGAGGGGGCGAGAGACAGAGGGAGGGAGGGCGAGGGAGAGAGGGAAGCGGGCGAGAGAGAGAGGGAAGCGGGCAAGAGTGAGAGAGGGAGGGGGCGAGAGAGGGCAGGAGGGTGGCGAGAGAGAGAGAGGGAGGGGCGAGTGGGAGAGGGAGGGAGGGCGAGGGAGAGAGGGAAGCGGTGAGGGAGAGAGGGAAGCGGGCAAAGGAGAGAGGGAAGTGGGCGAGAGCGAGAGAGGGAGGGGGTGAGAGAGGGCAGGAGGGCGGCGAGAGAGAGAGGGCGGAGGAGAGAAAAGAGGGCGAGGGGCGAGAGAGAGAGATGGAGAGCGGAGAGCGGAGGGCGAGAGAGAGTGGGCGGGGGGCGAGAGAGAGAGGGAGAGCGGGGGGCGAGAGAGAGAGGGTTGTGGCCCCTCCATCTCTCTCTATCTCGCCCCCTCCGGCTCTCTCTCTCACCCCCTCCATCTCTCTCTAAACCTCTCTCTCGCCCCCTCTGTCTCCCTCTCTCTTGCCCCCTCCGTCTCTCTCTCTCGCCCCCTCCGTCACTCTCTCTCTCTCACTCCCTCCGTCTCTCTCTCTCTCTCGCCCCCCCGTCTCTCCCTCTCGCCCCGTCCATCTCTCTCTCTCTCGCCCCATCATCTCTCTCTTTCTCTCGCCCCCTCCGTCTCTCTCGCCCCCTCCGTCTCTCTCTGTCTCTCGCCCCCTCCGTACATCTCTCTCTCTCACCCACTCTGTTTCTCTCTCTCTCGACCGCTCCGTCTCTCTCTCTCTCTATCGCCCCCCCCCCGCCCTCTCTATCTTGTCCCCCGACGGATGGGGCGAGAGACAGAGAGAGACGGAGGGGTTGAGAGAGCGAGAGACAGAACGGGCGAGAGAGAGAGAGAGAGACGGAGGGGCGATACAGAGGGACGGAAGGGACGAGAGAGAGAGAGATGGAGATGGAGAGAATGAGACGGATGGGGCGAGAGCGAGAGAGACGGAGGGGGTGAGAGAGAGAGACGGAGGGAGCGAGAGAGAGAGACAGAGGGGGCGAGAGAGAGATTTCGAGAGAGATGGAGGGGGTGAGAGAGAGCCGGAGGGGTCGAGAGAGAGAGATGGAGGGGCGAGAGAGAGAGAGAGAGAGATGGAGGGGCCGAGAGAGAGAGAGATGGAGGGGGCGAGAGAGAGAGAGAGATGGAGGGGGCGATAGAGAGGGGCAGAGGGGGCGAGAGAGAGAGGCAGAGGGGGCGAGAGAGAGAGAGAGAGATGGAGGGGTCGAGAGGGAGAGAGAGACGGAGGGGGCAAGTGAGAGAGACAGTGGGGGTGAGAGAGTGAGAGACGGAAGGGGTGAGAGAGAGGGACGGAGGGGGCGAGAGAGAAAGAGACAGAGGGGGGGCGAGTGAGAGATAGACGGTGGGGGCGAGAGAGAGAGATCGAGGGGGCTAGAGAGAGGGACGGAGTGGGCGAGAGAGAGGGTCGGAGGCAGCGAGAGAGAGAGAGAGACGGAGGTGGCGAGAGAGAGAGAGAGACGGAGTGGGCGAGAGAGAGAGAGATGGAGGGGCGAGAGAGAGAGTGCGGGGTGCCAGAGAGAGAGGGCGGGGAGGCGAGAGAGAGAGAGGCGGAGGGCGAGAGAGAGAGAGATGGAGGGGGTGCGTGAGAGAAAGTCGGAGGGGTCGAGAGAGAGAGAGACGGACGGAGGGCGCGAGAGAGAGAGAGAGACGGAGGTGGCGAGATGGGGCTCTCCCTCCCTTCCCTCTCTCTCTCGCCACAACCCTCTCTCTCTCGCCCCCCGCTCTCCCTCTCTCTCTCTCGCCTCCCGCCCTCTGTCACTCGCCCCCCGCTCTCTCTCTCTCGCCCCCCGCCCACTCTTTCTCGCCCTCCGCTCTCCCTCTCTCTCTCTCGACCCTCGCTTTCTTTTCTCTCCCCCGCCCTCTCTCTCTCGCCTCCCTACTGCCCTCTCTCACCCCCTCCCTCTCTCGCTCTCACCCGCTTCCCTCTCTCCTTTGCCTACTTCCTCTCTCCCTCGCCCGTTTCCCTCTCTCCCTCGCCCTCCCTCCCTCTCTCTCTCGCCCCTCCCTCTCTCTCGCCCCTACCCCTCTCTCTCACGCCACCATCCCTCTCTCTCTCACCCCATCCCTCACCCTTTCGCCACTCCCTCTCTCTCTCGCCCGTGCCCTCCCTCTCTCTCGCCCCCTCCCCTCTCTCTCTCTCTCGCCACAACCCTCTCTCTCCCGCCCCCCTCCCGCCGTCTCTCTATCTCGCCCCCACCCCCTCTCACTCGCCCCCTGCCATCTCTCTCTCTCGACCCCCTCCCTCCGTCTCTCTCTCTCGACCCCCACCCACTCTCTCTCGCCCCTCGCTCTCTTTTCTCTCCCGCCCTCTCTCTACACCCCTGCCCTCTCTCTCTCGACCGCCTCCCTCTCTCTCTCGACGCCTCCCTCTCTCTCTTGCTCCCCACCCTCTCTTTCGCCCCCTCCCTCTCTCTCTCTCTTTCTTGTCCCCTCCCTCACTCTCTCGCCCCCTCATTCCCTCTCTCGCCCCCTCCCTCTCTCCCTCGCCCGCCCTCCCTCTCTCTCCCGCCACCTACTTCTCTCTCTCGACCCCTACTTCTCTCTCTATTCCCATCCCTCTCTCTCTGTCTCTCGCCCCCACCCTCTCTCTCTCTCTCGCCCCCACCCTCTCTCTCTCTCTCCCCCTCTCTTTCTATCTCTCTCTTGCCCCCCTCCCTCTCTCGCCCCTCCGTCTCTCCTTCTCTCCCGCCACCACTCTCGCTCTCGCGGCCCTCCTGCCCTCTCTCGCCCCTCCCTCTCTCGCTCTCGCCCGCATCCCTCTTTCTCTCGCCCGCTTCCCTCTCTCTCTCCACCCCATCCCTCTCTCGCCCCATCCCTCTCTCTATCACCTGTGCCTTCGTCACCCTCTCCCTCTCATCCCCCTCCCTCTCTCTCTCGTCCCCTCCCTCTCTCTCGCTCCCCTCCCTCTCTCTCTCAACCCCTCACTCTCTCTCTCCCCGCCATCCCTCTCTCTCTCAAGCCCCTCCCTCTCCCTCTCGCCCACTCCCTCTCACTCTCTCGGCCCCTCTCTCTCGCCACCTCTCTCTCTCTTAACCCCTCCTTCTCTATCTCAACCCCTCCTCTTACACGCCCCCTCTCACTCCTCCCCCTCTCTCTCGCCCCCTCCCCTCTCTCTCTCGCCATTACCCTCTCTCTCTCGCCCCCCGCCCTCCATCTCTCTCTCTATCACCCATCCCTCTCTCACTCTCTCATCCCCTCCCCCTCTCTCTCGCCCCCATCCCTCTCTCCCTCTCTCGCCCCATCCCCCTCTCTCTCTCAGCCACATCCCTCTCTCTCTTACCCCTTCCCTCTCTCTCTCGCCCCCATCCGTCTCTCTCTCGCCCCCGACCCCTCTCTCTCGCTCCCCTCCCTCTCTCTATCGCCCTCTCCCTCTCTCTCTCTCTCGCCCCCTCCCTCTCTCTCCCTGTCGCACGCTCCCTGTCTCTCTCTCGCCCCCTCCCTCTCTCTCTCCCGCTCCCTCCCTCTCTCTCTCACCCCTCCCTCTCTCTCTCTCGCCCACCGCCCTCTCTCTCTAGACCACCTCCCTCTCTCTCTCTCACTCCCCTCATTCTCTTTCTTGCCCCCTCTCTCTCTCTCTCGCTCCCTCCCTCTCTCTCTTACCCCATCCCTCTCTCTATCTCCCCCCTCCCACTCTCTCTTTCTCGCCAACTCCCTCTCACTCTCACCCCATCCCTCTTCCTCTCGCCCCCTCACTCTCCCTCTCACTCGCTCCCTCTCTATCTCTCTTGCCCCCTCTCTGTCACACCCTCCCTCTCTCTATCTCGCCTCCCTCCCTCTCTCGCCCCCTTCATCTCCATCTCACTCCATCCCACTCTCTCTCGTCCCCTCCCTCTCGCTTTCCCTCCCTTGCCTCTCTCTCTCTTGCTCCCCTCCCTCTCTCTCTCTTCCCCTCCATCTCTCTCTCTCTCGCTCCCTCCCTCCCTCCCTCCCTCTCTCTCTCTCGACAACCCTCTCTCTCTCTCGTACCCCCTCCCTCGCCCACCATCCCTCTCTCTCTCGTCCGCTCCCCCCGCTCTCTCGCCCCCTCCCCATCTCTCTCGCCCCCTACCCCTCTCTCTCGCCCCTACCCCTCTCTCTCTCGCCCCCTACCCCTCTCTCTCGCCCCTACCCCTCTCTCTTTATCGCCCCCGACTCCACTCTCTCTCGCCCCCGACCCCTCTATCTCTCGCCCCCGCCCCCTCTCTCTCTCGCCCCCACCCCCTCTCTCTCTCTCCCCTCGCCCTCTTTATCTCGCCCCCTGCCCTCTCACTCTTGCCCCGCGCACTCTCTCTCGACCCCTCCCTCTCTCTCGACCCCGCCCTCTCTCTCGACCCCCGCCCTCTCTCTTTCGCCCCTTCGTCTCTCTCTCTCTCTCTCTCTCTCACCCCCTCCATCTCTCTCTCTTTCTCGCCCCCTCCGTCTCTCTCTGTCGCCCCCTCCGTCTCTCTCTCTCTCTCTCTCTCTCTCTCTCCCCCCCCCTCTCGCCCATCCCTCTCTCTCTCTCTCGTCCCCTCCATCTCTCTCTCTCTCTCGCCCCCTCCCTCTCTCTCTCTCGCCCCCTCCGTCTCTCTCTCTCTCTCTCTTTCTCTCGCCCCCTCCATCTCTCTCTCTCTCTCTCTCGTCCCCTCCGTCTCTCTTTCTCCCCATCCGTCTCTCTTTCTATCTCTCTCTTGCCTCCCTCCCTCTCTCGCCCCCTCCGTCTCTCTCTCTCGACCCCCCCTCTCTCTCTCTGTCGCCCCCTCCCTCTCTCACTCGCCCCATCCCTCTCTCTCTCTCTCCCCTCCCACTCTCTCCCCTTCCCTCTCTCTCTAGCCGCCCTCCCTCTCTCTCTCGCCGCCCTCATGCTCTCTCTCAAACCCCCTCTCTCGCTCGCCCGCTTCCCTCTCTCTCTCGCCCGCTTCCCTCTCGCTCTCGCCCGCTTCCCTCTCTCTCTCTCCACCCCATCCTCTCTCTCTCGCCCCATCCCTCTGTCTCTCATCCCCCTCCCACTCCCTCTCGCCCCCTCCCTCTCCCTCTCACTCCCTACTTTTCTCTCTCTCTCGGCCCCTCTCTCTCTCTCGCCCCCCTCGCTCGCCCGCCTCTCTCTCGCCCTCCTCTCTCTCGCAATCACCTCGCTCTCCCTCCCCTCGCTCGCACTCACCCGTCTCGCTCTCCCATCACTCGCCTTCCCCACTCTCGTCCTTCCCTCGGTCAATCCCTCCACTCTTGCCATCTCACTCCCTTTCGCCCTCCCCTCCTTCTCTCCCCTCTCTCGCCCTCCCCTCGGTCGATCTCACCTCTCGTGCCATCTCACTCCCAATCGCCCTCCCCTCCCTCTCTCCACTCTCTCTCTCCTCTCTCTTCTCACCCACTCATCCTACTCTCCCTCCCCTCTCTTGCCTTCCCCTCTCTCGCACTCCCCTCGCTCGCAGTCCCCTTGCTCACCAACCCCTCACTCGACCTCCCCTCACTCGCCCTCCCCTCTCTCGCCCTCCCCTCTCTCGCCCTTCCCTCTCTCGCCCTCCCCTCTCTCGCCCTCCCCTCTCTCACCCTACACTCTCTCGCCCTCCATTCTCTCGCCCCCCTCACACTGCCCGCCTCTCTCTCGCCCTCCTCTCTCTCGCAATCACCTCGCTCTCCCTCCCCTCGCTCGCACTCACCGTCTCGCTCTCCCATCACTCGCCTTCCCCACTCTCGTCCTTCCCTCGGTCAATCCCTCCACTCTTGCCATCTCACTCCCTTTCGCCCTCCCCTCCTTCTCTCCCCTCTCTCGCCCTCCCCTCGGTCGATCTCACCTCTCGTGCCATCTCACTCCCAATTGCCCTCCCCTCCCTCTCTCCACTCTCCCTCTCCTCTCTCTTCTCACCCACTCATCCTACTCTCCCTCCCCTCTCTTGTCTTCCCCTCTCTCGCACTCCCCTCGCTCGCAGTCCCCTTGCTCACCAACCCCTCACTCGCCCTCCCCTCACTCGCCCTCCCCTCACTCGCCCTCCCCTCACTCGCCCTCCCCTCTCTCGCCCTCCCCTCTCTCGCCCTTCCCTCTCTCGCCCTCCCCTCTCTCGCCCTCCCCTCTCTCGCCCTTCCCTCTCTCGCCCTCCCCTCTCTCGCCCTCCCCTCTCTCACCCTACACTCTCTCGCCCTCCATTCTCTCGCCCCCCTCACACTGCCCGCCTCTCTCTCGCCCTCCTCTCTCTCGCAATCACCTCGCTCTCCCTCCCGTCTCTCGCACTCACCCGTCTCACCCTCCCCTCAATCGCCTTCCCCACTCTCGCCCTCCCCTCGGTCAATCCCCCCACTCTTGCCATCTCACTCCCTTTCGCCCTCCCCTCCTTCTCTCCCCTCTCTCGCGCTCTCCTCTCTCTCGCCCTCCCCTCTCTCACCCTACCATCTTTCGCATTCCTGTCTCTCTCCCTCCACTCTCTCGCTCTCCGCTCTCTCACACTCCTCTCTCTCACCCTCCCATCTCTTCCACTCACCCCTCTTGCCGTCCCCTCGGTCGCTCTCCCCTCTCTTGCCATCTCACACCCAATCGCCCTTCCCTCCCTCTCTCCCCTCTCTCGCGCGCTCCCGCCTCTCTTGCCCTCCCCTCGCTCGCCCTCCCCTCTCTCGCCCTCCCCTCGCTCGCCCTCCCCTTGCTCGCCGTCTCCTCTACTACCCCTCCTTGCTCGCCCACCCCCCTCTCGACCTCCCTTCCCTCACACTCTGTCTCGCCCTCCCTTCTCTCCCACTCACCCCTCTCTCACACTCACCCCTCGCTCGCCCACCCCTCTCTCTTCCTCCCCTCTCTCACAGTCACCCCTCTCTCGCCCTGCCCCGCCTCCTTTCTCTCGCTCTCCTCTCTCGCCCTCCCCTCCCTCCCTCCCCCTCTCTCCCTCCCATCCCTCACTCCCCTCTCTCACACTCACTCCTCTCTCACCCTCAGTGCGTCTCCCTTCTCTCGCCATCCTCTCTTCGCCTCCCCTTCCTCCATTCCCCTCTCTCCCTCCCATCCCTCCCGCCCCCCTCACACTCAACCCTCTTCCCCTCCCCTCTCTCGCCCTGCCCTCTCTTGCCCTTCCCTCTCTCGTCCTCTGCCTCTTTTGCCCTCCCCTCCATGCCTCCACTCTCTCGACCTCCTCTCATGCCCTCCCCTCCCTGCCACTTCACTCTCACCCTCCTCCCTCGCCCTCCTCTCTCCTGACCTCCCCATCTTTCGCCCTTCCCTCTCTTTCGCCTTCCCTTCTCTCCCGTCACCTATCTCTTGCCTTCCACTCTCTCGGCCTCCAGTGTCTCTCCCCCCTTTCGCCCTGCACTCCCTCCCTCCTCTGTCTCGCCCTCTCCTCTCTCGCCATTCCCTCCCTCCATTCCCTCTCTCGTCCTCCCCTCTCTCATTCTCCCCTCTCACCCTCACCCCTCTTCTGCAGTGCCATACCTCCCTCCCCACTCTCGCCGTCCCCTCCCGCCCTCTACTCACTTTCCCTCCTCTCTTGCCCTCCCTCCCTCCCTCCCTTCTCTCGCCTTGTCCCTCCCTCTCGCCCTCCCCTCCGTCCCTCCCCTCTTACGCCCTCCCCTCCCTCTTGCCCTCCTCCTCTCTCGCCCTCCCCTCTCTCGCCCTCTTCCTCACTCTCGCCTTCACCTATCTCACTCCCCACTCTCGCCCTCCCCTCTCTCGCTCCCACTCTTTCGCACTATCCATCCATCTCGCCCTCCCCTCCCTCCTTCCCCTCTCTCGCCCTCCCTCTCTCGCCCTCCACTCTCTTGCGCTCTCCCTTCCTTTCGCCCACCCCTCCCTCCCTCCACTCTCTCACTCTCCCCTCCCTCTCTCCCTGCTCTCACCCTCCCCTCCCTCTCGTCCTCTACCACCCTATCCCCCTACCCTCCCTCTTTACGCTCTCTCACTGTCTCCCCTCTCGTTCACTCCCCCCTGCATCCCCTCTCCCGCCCTCCCGTCTCCCACCCTCCCCTCTCTCACACTCCCCTCTCTCTTGCCCTCCCCAATTTCTCGCACTCCCCTCTCTCTCGCCCTCCCCTCTCTCTCGCCCTCCCCTCTCTCACCCTCCCCTCTCACACTCACCCCTCTCACCCTCGACTCGCTCGCCCTCCCCTCTCTCACACTCCCCTCCCTGCCTCCATTCTCTACTCCACTCTCGCCCTCCCCTCCCTCCCCTCTCTCCCTCCAGTCCCACCCACCCTCTTACACCCTCCCCAATATCGCCCTTCCCTCCCTGCCTCCATTCTCTCGCCCACCTCTCTCCCCCTCCCCTCCCTCCCCTCTCTCCCTCCCACCCCTTCCTCCCTCTCACGCCCTCCCCTCTCTCGCCCTCCCCTCTCTCGCCCTCCCCTCCCTGCCTCCCCTCTCTCGACCTCCTCTCTCGCCCTCCCCTCCCTATCTCCCCTTCTCCCTCCCCTCTCACGCCCTCCCCTCCCACACTCTCCCCTCTCTCGCCCTTCCCCCTCTCTTCCCCTTCCCCCACTCTCACCCTCCCCTCTCTCACCCTCTCCCTCTCTCTCGCCCCCCCTCTCGCGCTCCCATCTATCACTCTCACCCTCTCTCGCTCTCCCCTCCCTTCCTCCCCTCTCTCGTTCTCCCCTCATGTATCCTCCCACTCACCCTCATCCCTCTCACGCACTCCCATCCATCCCTCTTCTCTCTTGCCCTCCTCTCTCGCCCTGTTCCTCCCTCTCCCTCACCTCTCTCCCTCCCGTCTCATGCCCTCTCTTCTTTCTTGCCCTCCCCACTCTCTCACCGTCCCCTCTCTCATCCTCTTCCTCCCTTTCTCCCTCACATCCCTCACTCCCTTCTCTCACCATCCCCTCTCTCACATTCTCCCCTCTCTCTCCCTCCCCTTCCTCCTTCCCCTCTCTCGCCCAACCCTCTCTCGCCCTTCCATCTTTCGAATTCCCATCTCTCGCCCTCCTCTCTCTCACCCTCCGTCTCTCTCGCCCTCCCCTCTCTCGCCGTCCCTTCTCTCCCACTCACCCCACTCGCCCTCCACTCACTCGCCCTCCCCACTCTCGCACTTCCCTCTCTCTCGCCCTCCCCTCCCTCCCCTGTCTCCCTCCCATCCCTCCCTTACCTCTCATTCCCGCCCCTGTCTCGCCCTCCCTTCTCTCGCCCTCCTCTCTCACCCTACCTTCTGTCCCTCCCATCCTTCCATCCCCTCTCATGCCCTCCCCTCCCACGCCCTCCTCTCTCTCGCCCTTCCCACTCCCTCACACTCCCCTCACTCACACTCTCTCACACTCCCCTCTCTCTTGCCCTCCCCGCTCTCGCCGTCCCCTCTCTTGCACTCACCCCTCTCGTCCTCCTCTCACTCGCCCTCCCCTCTCTCTCGCCCTCCCTTCTCTCTCACTCACCCCTCTTGCCCTCCTCTCACTCGACCTCCACTCTCTCGCAATCCCACCTCTCTCGACCTCCACTCTCTCGTACTCCCCCTCTCAGACTCACCCACTCTCGCACAACCCTCCCTGCCTCCCATCTCTCGGTCTCCTCTCTCGCCCTCCCCTCTCTCCCTCCCATCCCTCTCTCCCCTCTCACGCCCTCCCCTCTCGTGCCATCCCCTCTCTTGCCTTCCCACTCTCTCACCCACTCCTCTCTCACGCTCATCCCTCTCTCACTCTCCCCTCTCTCACCCTCACCCCTCCCTCACCCTCGTCTCTCACCCTCCACTTCCTTCCTCCCCTCTCTCGCCCTACCATTTCTTGCCCTCCCCTCTCTCGCCCACCCCTCTCTTACTCTACCGTCTTTCGCCCGCCCCTCTGCCACCCTCCACTCTCTCGCCCTCCACTCTCTCATACTCCGCTCTCTCTCGTACTTCCCTCTCTCGCCATCCCCACTCTTGCACTCACCCCTCTCACCCTCCCCTCGCTCATTTTCTCCTCTCTCGCACACCTCTCTCTCTGGCCCTCCCCTCTCTCAACCTCCCCTCTCTCAATCTCACCCCTTTCACCCTCCCCTCTCTCATCCTCCCCTTCTCTTGTCCTCCCCTCTCTCACACTCACCCCTCTCTCGCCCACCCCTCCCTGCCTCCCCACTTTCACTCTCCTCTCTTGCCCTCCACTCCCACCCTCTCCCTCTCCCTCCCATCCCTCCCTCCCCTCACAGCCTCCCCTCTCTCGTCCTCCCCTCTCTCTCCCTCCTCTCTCTTGCCCTCCCCTCTCTCAAAATCACCCCTCTCGCCCTCCCGTCTCTCATCCTCCCCTTTCTTGTCCTCCCCTCTCTCACACTCACCCCTCTCTCCTCCACCCCTCCCTGCCTCCCCCTCTCCCTCTCTTCTTTTGCTCTCCATTCCCTCCCTCCCATCTCTCCCTCCCATCCCTCCCTCCCTCCTCCTCACAGCGACCCCTCTCTCACCCTCCCCTCTCTCGCACTCCCCTCCCTCCCTCCCCTCTCTTGTCCTCCCCCTCTCTCGCCCTCCCCTCTCTCTCACCCTCACCTCTCTTCTTTTGCTCTCCACTCCCTCCTCCTCACAGCGTCCCCTCTCTCACCCTCCCCTCTCTGGGCCTTACCTCTCTTGCCCTACCCATCTCTCGCCCTCCACTCCCTCCCTCCCCTCTCTTGCACTCTCTCTCCATCTCGCCCTTCCCTCACTCATTCCCCTCTCTCGCCCTCCAATTTCTCTCCCTCCCCTCTCCACTCTCTCACTCTCCTCTCTCTCCCTCCCACTCTCACCCTCCTCTCTCTCTCCCTCCCCTCTCTCTCCCCCCACACCCTCCCCTCACTCGCCCTCCACTCTCTCACACTCACCCCTCGCTCACCCACCCTTCCCTGCCTCCCCTCTCTCGCCCTCTCCTCGCTCGCCCTCTCCCTCCCTCTCACCCTCACCTGCCTTCCACCCCTCTCTCGCCCTCCCCTCCCTCCCTCCCCTGTCTCTCCCTCCCCTCCCTCTCCTATCTTGCTCTCTCCCTTTCTCTCTCCCTCCCATCCGTCCCTACCCTCTCCCAACCTCCCCTCTCTCGCCCTCTACATCCTTCTCGCTCTCCCCTCACTCGCCTTCTTCCTTCCTCTCGTCCTCCACCCCCTCCCTCCCCTCTCATGCCCTCTGCTATCACGCCCTATCTTTTCACTTGCCTCTTCCTCTCTTGCCCTCCCCTCTCTCGCCCTCCCCATCTCGCTCTCCACTCTCTCGCCGGCCCCTTCCTCTCGCCCTCCCCTCCCTCCCTCCCCTGTCTCTCCCTCCCCTCCCTCTCCTATCTTGCTCTCTCCCTTTCTCTCTCCCTCCCATCCGTCCCTACCCTCTCCCAACCTCCCCTCTCTCGCCCTCTCCCCCCCTCTCGCACTCACCTCCCTCACCTCTCTCGCCCTTCCCTTTCTCACCCTCGCCCCTCACTCACCCTCCCCTCCCTCCTTCCCATCTCTCGCCTTCCGCTCCCTCCTCTCTCGCCCTCTCCCTCCATCTCGGCCTCCCCTCCCCCTCTCCCCTCCCTGTCCAACACCGCCCCCTCCCCAACCCAGTCCGTCACCACCCCCCACCCCGTCCAACACCTCCTCCTCTCCAACCCAGTCCAACTCCAACCCCTCTCCAGCCACGTCCAACAACACTCCCCTGCCCCAACCCTGTCCAACACCGGCCCCCAACCCCATCCATCACCGCCCCCTCCTCAGACCCCGTAGAACACCTCCCCTCTGCAACCCCTTTTTCACGAACCCTGTTTGGCCCCCCTCTCTCTGTCTGTCTCTCTGGACCTAGCCCCCCACGCTTGCTCACTCGCTCTCTCTCGAGTCACTGTCACGTCATCTCCCTCTCTCTTACCTCCCTCTCTCTCTCGTTCTCTCTCTCTCTCTCTCTCTATTGGCTCCATCTCCCTCCCTCTCCTGCCCGCCTCTCTCGACCCCATCCCTCTCTCTTCTCTCTCTTTTGCTCAGCTCCTCTCTTTCTCTCGCTCAGCCTCTCTCTCTCTCTTGCTCGCCCTCTGTCTCTCTCTCTCTCCTCGCCTGTCTCTCTCACTATCTCGCTCTCTCACCCCCTCTCTCTCGCCCACTCTTTCGCCCACTTGCTCTCAGCCTCTCTCTCTCCTTCCGTCCCCTTCGTCCTCTCTTTCTCTTACTGTCTCGCTCGACAACCCTCTCACGCACCCTTCTCTCCTTCTCACCCTTCCTCTCTCTCTTTCCTCTCCTCTTCACCATCTCTCCATCTCTCTCTCTCTCACTCGCCCTGCCTCTTTCCTTGTCTCTCTCTTTCACACACACGCGCCCCCCTCTCCCTCTCTCTCGGCCCTTTCTCTCGCCCCCCTCTCACTCTCTCACGCTCCTCCCTCTCTCGCCCCTCGCTCTCTCGTCTCTCTCTCCTGCCCCTCTCTCTCTCTCTTTTCCTGTCTCTCTCTCACCCTGTCTCTCTCTCTCTCGCCCATCTCTCTCTCCCTGCTCCTTCACTCTCCTTCCACATACTGTCTCTCTCACCCATTCTCGCTCTGTCGCTCTCTCCCCACTATCTTGCCTCTCTGTATGTGTCTGTCTCTCCCTCTCTCTCTCTCTAGACCCAGCCCCCCCATCTTGCTCGCTCACTCTCTCTCGAATCACTGTCGTCTCAACCCCTCTATCTTTCCTCCCTCTCTCTTCCCTCCCCCTCTCGTTCTCGCCCCTCCCTCCCTCTCTTTTCCCCTCTCTCGACCCCCTCCCCCTCTCTCTTTTGCTCAGCTCCTCTCTTTCTCTCGCTCAGCCTCTCTCTCTCTTGCTCGCCCTCTGTCTCTCTCTCTCCTCGCCTGTCTCTCTCAATATCTCCCTCTCTCGCCCCTCTCTCTCGCCCCACTCTTTCGCTCCCTTGTTCTCATCCTCTCTCTCCAGCCTTCCCCTTCGTCCTCTCTCTCTCTCTCTGTTCTGTCTCTCTCAACAACCCTCTCACGCACCCTTCTCTCCTTCTCACCCTTCCTCTCTCTCTTTCCTCTCTCTTTCACCATCTCTCCATCTCTCTCTCTCTCACTTGCCTTACCTCTCTCCTTGACTCTCTCCCTCTCACACACACACACGCGCACCTCCCTTTCTACATATCTTTCTCTATGTCCATCTTGCTCTCGCCAAATCTCTCCTATCCCCTTATTCTCTCTCTCCCTCGTTTCTTTTCTCCCTCCCTCCCTATCACTTTCTCTCTGGTTTTCTCACTCTCTCTCTCTCCCTCTCTCTCTCTCTCGCCCTTTCTTGCCCCTGCGCTCTTGCTGTCACCCCCCTCTCTCCTGCCCCTTCTCTATCAAACCCCCTCTCACGGAGCCCTCTCTCCTTCTTGCCCTTCTTCTCTCTCTCTCGTCTCTCTCACCTTCTGTCTCTCTCTCTCCGCCCATCACACTCTCTCTTTCATGCCCTCGCTCTCTCTCATCCCCTTTCTCTCTCCCTCGCCCTCTTTCTTTCGACCCCTCTGTCAAACCCTCTATCTCTCTTTTGCCTTCTGCTCTCTGTCGAACCCTTTTCTCTCTCTCTTGCTCCTTCTGTCTCTTTTGCTCCCTCTCCCTCTCACCCGTCCTCAATCTCTCTTGCCCATCTCTCTTTCTCACTCTTTGACCCCCCTTTCTCGCTTCTTCTGTCTCCCAACCCCCCTCTCCTTGCCCCTCTTTTACACTCTCTTGCCCTCCTCTCTCACTGCCTCTCTCTCTCTCACACCCTCTTTCTCACTCGCCCTCTCACTCACTCTCTCACTCACTCTCACCCTCTCCCTTGCCCCCCCCTCTCTCTCTCTCTTTCTTTCATCCCTCCCTCTCTCTCTCTGTTTCATCCCTCTCTCTCGCACTTTCTCTCTCGACCCTCTCTCTCTTGACTTCTCTATCTCTCTCTTGCCATCCTGCTCTTTTTTGCCACTCCCTCTATTTCTCACTCCTGTCTCTCTCGCCCCTTCACTCTTTCACCCCCTCATTCTCTCTCTCTCTGTTCCCTCTCTCCTCTTCTCTCTCTCTCGCCTCCCCATCTCTCTTGTTCCCTTTCTCCTTGCCCCTGTCTGTCTCTCAGATTTGCCCCTTTTCTCTCTCGCCCCCTCCCTCGCATCTCTCATGTCTCTGTCTCTCATTGTCTCTCTCCTTCCCGACCCTGACTCTCTCTTGTTCCCCTCTTTCTCTCCCCGCTCCTTCTCTCTCTCGACCTTCTCTCACTCTCGTGCCCTCTCCCTCGGTATCTCTCTCTCTCTCTCTCCCCACCTACCTCCGCTTCTCTTTGACTGAATACCTCTCCCTCCTCTACCACCCTCAATCTCTCTCTGACAATATGTCTCCCTGGTCCTTCCCTCTCCCTCTGACCCAGATACTGGGGTGGGTGGTGGTGTGGCTGCATGTGGGGGTGTGGTGGGGGTGAGAAGATAGAGATGTGGGAGGTAGGAGGAGGGGAATATGGGGTAGAGACGGAATTGCGGGAGGGAGACAGATGCGCCAGAGTGAAGGGGAGGGGAGAGTGAAGAGTGGAGGCAAGTGGAGAAGTGGGGTTTGGGGGAGTGCGAGAGAAAGAGGGAGGGAAAGGGAGAGGTTCTGAGAAACAGTGAGTGTGCAGCAAGAGAGAGAGAGGGAGACAAGTGATGAGAAAGAGTAGGGGAGAGGAAATGTTGAGGCCAGGTTGCAGTGGGGGGACAGAGGGAGATAGACCCAGCTCCTGAGCTCAGGGCGCGATGCCCTCCCGTTCCGTCAGGACCAGGACTTGGGGCTGAGTCTGTCTCTCTCCAGCTCAGCTTCTCCAACACAAACACACACAACAAAATCGGTCACTCTGCTGCTCGGCACGCTTTAATCAACATTTTTATTGTTTACAAATGGAAGTGATGGATACAGTCAGTGGGATGGTGCCTTTTGTCACCGGCAGCTGAGTTGTGAGAAACATTGAAATGTGTCACTGTAACCCCCTGTGGGATAAGGATGGACAAACCAGCGCTACCCTCAGTCTGTTACCATAGCAACAGGCTGCTCCATCGCTGAAACACTGAACTGAAATGAGAAAATCCCGGATGGATTGATTAATGAGGGAATTTGATGGATGGATGGATTTGGGTGAAGGGATATTTCAGCACGTTCTTCAGCTGCTGCCTGAACTTAATCTGGGTCACGGCATAAATTGCGGTGTTTGTGCAGCAACTGAGGAGCTGCAGCATGAAGCCCAATTCCTGCACAAAGAGATGTAGAAACACAGACCGATATCCAAAATCATACATCCGTCTCCATATAGAATACAGCATGAATGTTGACCATAACAGGATGAAATTGGCCGAGATCACAAACAGTAATATGATGGATTTTTTTCGGTTTCTCATTTCAGTGTCAGATTGAGCGTCCCCATTGGTGTGAGCGCGGAGTCTTCTGCGGGCTCTGCTGGTCACTAAAATGTGTCTGACGGTGAGAACATTGAGCAGCAGAATCAGGAGAAATGGGACACACGGGGTTAGAATGTGGTGGAGGAACTCGATTGTGGCCGAGACACTGGAGATTAGAACAGCGACTGTAACATAACAAAACCAGGGGGTGTTCCCCAGTGAATACAGAGCCGTGAGCATAAAATACCAGGAAATGTTCTTTGAACAGCTCAGCACAGTCACTGCTCCCAGAACCACAGCCGCCGTTTTCTCACTGCAATATTTACTTTTCAGCTTCTGGCAGCAAATGGCCACAAACCGATCAAAGGTGAAAGTGACGGTGAACCAGACAGAGCAGTCAGTGGCTGCATAAAGCAGGACGGCGTGGATATTACACACGGGGACGGAGAACACCAGGAAATAAAACTGTTCCCAATAAACAATGGGAATGTGTCTCAGGATCAGGTCGAGGATAATGACCAGGAGATCCGCTGCTGCCATGGCCCCCAGGTAACGTCTGACACATGGAGACAATCCACAATATTTATAAAGCAGGACGTAGATGGTCACTACGTTAACTGTAAGGAAGGTAAACAAATCCATTATCCATCAGCCTGGAGGCAAAGGGACCCGTTTGATTGGGGACTCAGTGAGATTTTCGGATGTGTCCCTGTATTCAGGGATTTATTCAAATAATTGGAGTTGGAATAACAAATGGGAAGGTCTGAATTATTGACAAAAATGTCAGTTATAGAATGGAGGAGACAGAAGGTTCCAAAATCTCCTTGACCTGTCCATCACCTTTCCCCTCTATCCACCCCACCAACATGATGTACTGTGTGCAGAGGCTACATATCGGTCCAGCACTGGGAGCTGTGCAGACCGCAGCAGGGTACTAATGTGTGAACCTGAAACAAATATCCATCCAGCATAAGGGGCTACACAAACCATATCATTGCATTATCTATAAACCTCAACCAGATAGTCTGACCAGCACAGCGACCTGTGCACTGATAACTGGTAATTAATCTGTAAACCAGGAGCAGTTACCCTCCCAGCATTTATGGGTTGTGTACACCACCCCAGTACATTGATCTGTAAACCAGGAGCAGTTACCCTCCCAGCATGGAGGACTGTGTACAACACCCCAGTGCATTGATCTGTAACCCAGGAGCAGTTACCGTTCCAGCATGTAGGACTGTGTACCCTACCCCATTGCATTGATCTATAAACCAGGAGCAGTTACCCTCCCAGTATGTAGGACTGTGTACACCACTACAGTGCATTGATCTGTAACCCAGGAGCAGTTACCGTTCCAGCATGTAGGACTGTGTACCCTACCCCATTGCATTGATCTATAAACCAGGAGCAGTTACCCTCCCAGCGTGTAGGACTGTGTACAACACCCCAGTGCATTGATCTGTAACCCAGGAGCAGTTACCGTTCCAGCATGTAGGACTGTGTACCCTACCCCATTGCATTGATCTGTAAACCAGGAGCAGTTTCCCTCCCAGTATGTAGGACTGTGTACACCACTACAGTGCATTGATGTGTACACCAGGAGCAGTTACCCTCCCAGTATGTAGGACTGTGTGCCCTACCCCATTGCATTGATCTGTAAACCAGGAGCAGTTACCCTCCCAGCATGTAGGAATTTGTACAACAACCGCAGTTCATTGATCTGTAAACCAGGAGCAGTTACTCTCCCAGCATGTAGGGCTGTGTACACCACTCCAGTGCATTGTTCTTTAACCCAGGAGCAGTTACCCTCCTAGCATGTAGGATTGTTTTCATCACCCCAGTGCATTGATCTGTAAACCAGGAGCAGTTACCCTGCCAGCATGGAGAGCTCTGTACACCAACCCACTGCATTCCTCAGTAACACTGAGTTAGATCCCTGCCCAGTGTGGGGAAACTTGCATCCCATGCTGGAAGTGGCAGGATGTGCAGCTCCCACCCATTTACAGCTCCATATCTCCATTTTACCATGACAAGGGCGTGCTGTAGGTATGAACATCACTGCCAGAGAGAGAGATGATGTGGAAATCAGTTTAAGTATCACCACATGGGAGGGGTTTGGGGTACAGACAGAGAGGGGGAGACTGATAGACATTGTCATGGAAGGATGTGTTCCCAGGTTTCAGAATGCTGATATGTGCACACTTGGATAACAGACTTTAACATGAACCTGTCTTCCCAGGAAAGATGGGAAAAAAAGGATATTTGTGTGAGGCCACATGAACATTTGTTCTGCATCTTTGTTACTGTAATTGCTTTCAACCTATGCCTCTATGACTCATTCGGCAGATTCTAGCAATAATTTATCTTTGTTTGATTTTCCTTGAGTGTGACAGAGCCTTCACGAGGCTTTTCTAGTTTTCTGGTGCTATCGTATCGGACTCACCTCATTAACTACCCAGCCCAGCCCATGATGTCCCTCTCATTCAATACAAGCCCGATCCTCCCACCCATCATGGCTGGAGGTACTCACCATCGCCCGGATGCCCCTGGATATTCCGTGAACCCTGTCACTGGTGCCACCTTTAAAAGCCCAATGTGCACACGGTTAAGCTTTCTCAGTTCGGAGCTGCCCTGCACAGTTTACCTCGAGCATAGCAGATCATGGGCAATTACACCGTGGTTTGTCGACAGGGGCACGGAGGTGCTGGTGGATGGGCTAGTACAGAATGACACCATTCTCTTTCCAGAGCACCAGACGCACCAAGCATTGTCTGAGCTCACCACCGACCTCAGTGCAGTCTCTGCGGTCTGAAGAAATGCCCAGCAATACAAGACAAGCTTCAATAACCTTCCCCGCTCTTTCAAGAGAAGGCTCACCATATTCTCTCTGCTCCCTCGCACTCACTGTATGTCTGTTATAGCACTGACCCCGAACAAGGCTCGTGCTCAACCACTCTCATTGCTGCATGCAGCACCTTCGCACCCCCCCCAACTTTACCCCGCTCCCCTACACTAATAATACTGCATGCACACAACACTGTGGACTGACTCCCTCCAGACACCTCACCATGACAATGTCCCCCACCCACACCAGCACTAAAAGCAGGGCCACCCACTCCCACCCTCCCTCACTCCCTCCCTTTCTCCTGGAATAAGACAGAAAGGGCCAAGCCGGGTGGTGCAGTGCCCGATATCCGTTCCCTCACCCCCTCCCCCCGCCATGTGGGGAGGACCCTGGTACGAGCCGGAGAGGACCGGGACGCCTCGTGTGGAGATTCTGAAACATCCACGTCCCACCGACTGAGTAAGGAGCAATGTTCAGTGAAGGGCAATTCTCACTTTAAACCCACTGTCAGCTCCGTTTCCCCCCGGGACAACTTAGAAGCCGTGGCCCTGATGCCATCTCCCTTTTGTGGCGAGATGGTACAAATGGAATACCCACGGTCTCGGTGGGCAGGAGGGTGGACTCACAACACATCGTCACCACCACCTCCCAGGAAGGGAGCACGGAGACTCCCTCCTACACCTCCCCTGTAAACAGCTCAGATACTGAAAGTAATCTGTGATAGTTACTGCTCTCCTCACTTGTCCTGACATCTTCAACAATCTATGCTCATATACACCCAGGCCTCTCTGCTCCTGCACCCCTATTTAACGGTACGGACTGTTTTAAATTGTCTTTCATTGTCTTTCCTACCAAAGTGCATCACCTCACACTGCTCTGCATTGATCCCCAGTTGCCATGCACCTTAACACTACACCAATGTGTGATTGTACTTTTAGCGTTCCACACTGTCCTCCATAGACTTTACAATTCTTCCAAGTTTGGTGCCATCTACAAACATTGAGATTGTTATAGCGTCACAGTTCCCATGCAACAACTGAAATTCTGTGACACTCAGTAGTGTGAGCAAGTGAAATACCACTATATTTCCACGGACAGAGTCGAATAATGACATGCTGTCAATGGAGCAACAAAACTCCTGATACAAAGCAGACGGAGTGAATGAAATATTGACAAACCATAGAGAAGAGAATTCCAGATTGGCTCCAAGTTTCTGTATTGACATCAGGGTATTAATATCATGAAGTCGAAAGTGTGTATGTACCTTTAAGAGAGAGGGAAAGCTGGTCTGAACTGAGAGCTTCCAAACACCTGTGATATGAGAGGATGGCAGACCCAGAGTGTGAAGGACAATTGGAAATATGTCATATTTGGCTGTGAAATAGATCCCTGAGATGGTTGCTCCTTCAACAACAATTCGAATTTTACTAATCAGTTTAAATTATGCCACAAGATACTAAAACCAAATCAAGTTTGAATGTATTGGTTTTCGGAAGTTGATGATCCGAATGAGATGATCCGACGTTGTGCATATTAAAAATGCAGGCATTTTGAAAATTGCAGACAGAGTAAATGCCATCAACACACATCCAAGAGATTAGGAAACACTCTCTATCAAAGGTACCTTTTCATATGGAACATACTCGCATTAAAAAGACAGAAGATGACCCAGGGAGAAAAAAGGCCACAAGAAGACACACAAACAGCTGCTGTGTGATTTTGAAATTGAATGAGTGCAATTTTAATAAGTGTCTTATTGAAACAGTATATCATTATAGAGTTGGAGTGGGGTAGTAAGCAGTTAAGAGAAAGAGGGTCTTAGAATTCAGAATGCTTGATGTAAAATGTTCACTTTCAGATTGAAAAAATAAATTGATGTTATTATGTAAACAGTGAAATTTGGGTGTTCTCTGTCCCTCATATTTTAACAGTTTATGAGGCAAATTGAGCATTTCTTTATGTTTAGCTTCAATTACCAGTTGAGCTTCACGCCGCGCCCTGACAATTGCCATGTGTGTATATCTGTGTGTCTCTGTGTGGGGCTGGTCTGGCAGTCTCTGTGGTGCTTAAAGTAATGCAATGCCACCATCTGCTGGCCGCCACACGACACTGCACGGACATTGGCAGAGGGTGAAAACCAACTGAGATTCATTCAGAGAGGGGGAGGGAGAGGGCAGCTGCTCACAGCACCATCCAAACTGATGTCTTATCCATGTACTGATCTAAATGTCCTTCAAACATTGTAACTGTCCGTGCTTTCACCACTTGCTCTGGGAGTTCATTCCACACATAAGCCAGATTATGACTAAAATATTTACCTCTCATGACTTCTGTGAATCTTTTTCCTCACACCTGAAAATATCCCTCAGTTTTGAATCCCCAACTGTAGGGAAAAGACATCAGCCCTTCAATTTATCTGTACCCCTCATTATTTTATAAACCTCTGTAAAGTTACCCCTTAATCTCATACTCTCCAGTGAGAAACGTCCCAGCCTAACCAGCCTCTCCTTATAGCTCACTTCCTCCATAACCAACAACATCCAGGTTAATGTCTGCTCAATCCTCTCCAGCTTAATAATATCAAGGTCAGTAATATCAAAGTGAATAATCAAGGTATTTTCTATAGGTGGGGAGACCAAAACTAGACAGTACCGGTTTAAGGTGAGAGGGGAACACTTAAAAGTGCCCTAAGGGGCAGCTTTTTCACCCAGAGGGTGGTGTGCCTATGGAGTGAGCGGGCAGGATGACCAGACAGGACACAGTATTGCAGAAGAAACCTCACCAATATCCTGTACAACCTCAACATATCGTCCCAATTCCAATGGTCAAAGGTCTGACCAATGAAGACAAGTTTGTTAAACACCTCCTTAACCATGCTATCTATCGGAAATGCAAATTTTAAAGAATTATACCTGACGGCCTAGGTCTCTGTTCTCCAACACTGCCAAAGGCCCTGCTTTTTATTGTATAGGTCCTGCTCTTGTTTGATTTACCAAATCCAATACCTCGCATTAATCCAAACTAAACTCCATCTGACACCCCTCAGTCCGGTGTGTGATATTACCACCCCCCAATTTCCCCCTTTAAAATATCCTCCCCGTTTCCAGGATGCCTGCATACTCCAGCCTTGAGTTTCACAAAAACCCAGAGCTTGGGTTGCCTTGTGTGGTTAGGGGGAGGAGGGACAGATTGCAGACACAGTCAGTGTGGAGGAGAGGCTGGACAGTAATCAGTGGTCTAGTGTCATTTCGTGGTTTTAGGAAGAGGGCAGTCGCACTTTAGAGGTGGGTAATATTGCTCAGTGTTTTGGGACCAGAAATTATGCTTTTTTGTTGTCTGTGGTGTTCAGTGATAAAATCTATTTGAGACCCTTCATTGGGCAGACTGTGACTGCAGGATTTCTTTCCTTAATATTGTGGATTACAGATAACAGCGATTGAAGACGTTCATAGTTAATTTCGATGGCACAGCACATGCACTCAATATCCTACAGTTGAGACAATTATCTTGCTTTTGTTTAACAATATAATGTGTTTTGTTTAGCTCAGTAATGGTAACCTGATTATAATAAATCCACACTGAGCTGTAAGCTGGAAAAATAAAATATGACCCAAGTCTGGGTATGGTAGTGTAGTGGATAGTGCCCCTGGCTCTGAACCAGAACTCTGGATTTGATTCCATTTTCTGAACCTGTGTGGTAGTGTTCCTAAATCTAGTAGGACTGGATTCAAGTCCTGCCTGCTGCAGAGGTATGTCACAGCATGTCTGAACAGGCTGATGAACAAACACACAGGAGAAAAATGTTACAGATTTATGGGTATTGCTGAGTGGTGCTAGTGTCCCTACCTCCGGGCAAAAAGGTCTCGGTGTAAATCCCACAGAAGTGTCTCATGATACATCTGAACAAACTGATTAAACTGGTTGTAGAATTGTGACCTGATAGAGAAAGAAGTGTCAGAATTGAATTTCAGAATTCAGGCCTGGAATGACTGAAAGTACAGCTATTCGTTTGATTGGAGTCACATCTTGAAGCAGTAGAGGTTTATAAAATCAGAATGGTCATGGATAGGGTGAGTAGTCAGGGTTTTCCCCAGGTTAGGGGCGTTCAAACCTAGAGAGCATTGGATGAAAGTGAGAGAGGAAAGATTTTGAAGAGACCTAAGAGGAACCTTTTCACGCAGAGGGAGGTGTGCGTATGGACTGAGCTGCCAGAGGAAGTGGTGGAGGTTGGTACAACTGCAGCATGTAAAAGGCATCTGGGTACTGACAGGCCTGCCGAGCTTTACCAGCAACTTCTATATTTCTTTAAAAAATGCTTTCATTTTAACACAGGTATTACAAATACATTGAATATTTTATTTTTTAATGAGGCAGGGTCATATAAACATATTTTCAAATTGACCAAGACCATTTGCTGCTAAGGGTATGGCTCTGTGCGAGATGGCAACAATGATGCAACAATGACATGGAACAGGGAATGTGATGGAGACATAGTTTGGACATTATACAAGGAGAACTCACATGGTCCAGTTTGGGAGAGGATTACATTATTGTGGATTCAACTCAGAGAGAGAGACAATGTAATCATCCTGAGAAGGAATGGCCTATTACACACTCTCTCTCCCTCATTTTTCCTCATCACAGCAATATGTGTGAGCTAAAAATAAACACCTACGGTCATCGTTACCATCCTCACCATCCTCATTTTAAAGCATTCATGCAGTGTGGAAAAAGGCCCTCCGGCCCAACAAGTCCATACTAAACTTCCAAACAGTAACCTTGCCAGGCCCGTTCCCTGAGATTTACTTCTGATTAATGCAGCTAACGTAGAAATCCCTGAATACGACAGACAACTTAGCATGACCACTCCACCTAATGTACACAGTTTGAGTTGTGGGAGGGAACTGGAGCACTTAATAGAAGCGCACGCAGTAAAGAGAGAATGTACAAATCCCACACAAATAGTCGCCCGAGGCTGGAATTGAACCCCTGCTCCTCATGCTGTGAGGTAGCAGTGCTAACCACTGAGCCACTGTGGTACCCTTTAGGTGGCTACTGACCAGAATTCATTGGAATTTTCTCACTGCCTAATGCAATCGGAATTCAGCCAAATCCAACTGTCCCAGGATGAAATCCCATTGCTAGCAGCTTGTGTGAGTAGAATATCTTCAGAAGCCGAATCACAATTTGGACAATCTCTCAATTTTTCCTTTTGTCATAAGTTACACTAATATTTGGACAAAGTTCTTTCAACTTCAAGTTGCAGAGCTTGTGTGTGTGTGTGTGTCAGCATGTTAAACAGGGAAATATTGATTATATATTTACAATACCCAAACAGTTTGCCATTCATCTTTCCATCATAGTTTGAGTAACATTGCTCTCGATAATAAACGTGCTATTTGAGCAGATTAAAGAAACTAGCCTGACCTGTTCCTAAAACTGACCCTGACCCAGTCTGAGACCTTTATCATCGGCCACATCACCAACCTGGTCACATTTAACATTTGTTGTGAGCAGTGGAGGAGTGGGATGAGAAAAGGAAACAGTGACCCAAAGAGTCGGGGAACTATTGACGGGTGAGCCTGATGTCTGTGGTGGGTAAGTTGTTGGAGGGGATTCTGAGGGATAGCGTTTACATATATTTGGGAAGGCAAGGGCTGATCGGGGTAGACAACGTCCCTGCATGGGAAATCATCGCTCATTAATTTGGTTGAGTTTTATGAAGAGGTAAAAAAGAAGATTAATGAATGGAATTCGGTAGATATTGTCTATATGGACTTCAGCAAGATTTTCATAACATTTCAATTGGTAGACAGATTAAAGGTTCGGTCACATGGGACACAGAAGAGGATAGTTACAATTGGCTTGAAAGAAGAGGGATATTTTTCAGACTGGAGGCTTGTGAGCAGCAGTGTGCTGCGAGAATCAGTGCTCAGTTCACTGCATTTCATCATTTATGTAAAGAACTTAGATGTGGATATCGGGGCCATAGTTAGTAAGTTTACATATGACATCAGAAATGTGGTGTAGTAGATTATCTCAGAGTAAAACGAGACCACAATTAGATGGGACAAAGAGACAAGGAGTGACAGATGAAGTTTATTTAGATAAATATAAGGTTTTGCCTTTTAGGAAGAAGGTATACACTTAATGGCAAGGTGCTGGGGAATGTTATTGAAAACAGGGACCTAGGGCTGCAGGTACATTGTTCCTTGAAAGTGGAGTCACAGGTAGACAGAGTGGTGCTGAACATATTTGGCACATTTGCCTTAGTCAGTCATAGCATTGAGTATAGGGTTTGTGGTGGCATGTTGCATCTTACACAGTTTTGCAGACAACGCGGTTGTCTGCAGAAATGATTTACACAGATGTCCCAGGGAGAGGTTGATAAGGTTGAGGTGTTTCTCCCTGGAGGGTCAGAGGCTAAAGGGTGACATTATAGATATTTAGAAAATCCATCAGGGGAATGGATATTGTGAACAGCCATGTTCTGCTCCCCAGGTTAGGGGAGACCAGATTCAGAGGCATAGGTTGAAGGGGAGAGGGCGAATGATTTAGAAGGGACCTGAAGATAAATGTTTCACACAGAGAGTGGTGTGTGTACAGAAAGTGCAGTCAGAGGAAGTGTTAAAGGCGGTAACAATCACACATTTAAAAAGTATCTGAAAGAGGAGGGATATTGGCCAAATGCTGGCAAATGGGACTGGATCAGATTTGATTTTGATCGGAGTGAACAGATTGGATTAACGGGTCTGTTTCTGTTCTGTATGAGTCTCTGATTCCATAAGAAGGATGACGAAAAATTCTAAAATGACTTTTCAAGTGGGATTTCTCTTCACTGGAAGTTTATCGTGTCTCTATGTTCACATTGATTGAATACTAAATTACTAAATATTTGACAGGGAAGTAAGTCACGGATATTGGGATACAGACAGGAAAGTGGGGCTGAGCCCACAACCTGATCAGCCACAATCGCAGTTCCTGGTGGAGAAGGCTCAAAGTATCTAATGACCCACTCCTGCTCCTCAGTCCCATGTTTCTATGTTCCAATCAGCCCCTCATACCTGCTAGACAGGGACATTTGGAGGCCACTTACTCCTTTAATCTCGTGCACAGAAACAGAGGAGACCATTCAGCCTCTCAAGTTGTCACACACGCTTTTTAAGTGATTTGGGAAATGTAATTGGAAAATCCAGGCACGGGTATGAAAGAGGCCCCTCATCTCTCTCCACAGAGCTTCCCCTCTCTGCAACTTGTGCTTCATTTGTTGGTCATGCTGTAGACACAGATTGACTGAATGCAGCCCATATACTCACCAGAGATGGCTCACTAACTCATCTAGTCTCCCTGACTGCAATATTCACTCATTGTACATTGATGAAAATAACACACACTAACTTTCCAATAAGAGAATGTGAGAACATCAGAAACAGGGACAGGTCGTTCACTCCCCAAGCCTGCCTTGCCCTTCACTAAGATCATGACTGATCTGCTCTTGGTCTCAAATCCTCTTTCATACCCAATTCTTCATCGTCCTCAACTCTCTGTCAGGTCAATATCCATCTACCTCTTCTTCAAATACTTTCAATCATCTTGCTCCCTAACATTCTTGAGAAGAGAAGCTCTGACATTCAATACCATTTGTCTGAAAAAAACACGTGTTGTTCCTATACCATGGCCTATTGATATTGACAAAAGCTCAAGGGTCCAAGTAAAAATGACTGGCCCTGATATCAAGGCAGTGGTTGGCTTTGTTGACATCAAGGAGCTAAACAAAACTGGACTAATGGGAATCAGACTAAACTGTCCAGTGTGTGGAGTCAAACATGGCACAAAGGAAGATGTTCACCATCTCAGTCCTGGGTCACCTCTGTGGGAGATCCTCAGGGTAGTTTTCTGTTCACAAACATCTTCAGCTGCTTCATCAATGTCTCCCCGCCCCCACCCTCCGCAACATAAGATCAGAAGTGGGGATCGTCACTGAAGATTCCACAATGTTCAGAACATTTGTCGCCTGTTAGCTCCTGAACCGGTCTCTGTCCATGTGCAGCAAGACCCAGACACCAGTCAGGTTTGTGCTGTTAAATGGTCTGTAACATTCATGTAACAGCACTGCCTGGCACTGCACATTGCCACAGTGAAATAGAGTTCATTCAGCAGCTCCCGCTGGTTTCACAGGAATGTGAGGAAGTCATTCAGCCCATTGACAGTATTAGAGTAGGACAGGGACAGCCCACTCAGTGCCTCCAGACTATTACTCAGGAAGAGAAGGAGTCTAGTGTGATGGGCCACACCAGAGCCCCTCGAAAATATTTGAAGGCAGTAGCCTTGACTCTAATGTTTTTGTATTTTAAAGGAAATGTAAACTGTCTGTTCCAGATGCAATGTGACAGGTCAAACTCCTCGGTGTGAAGCAAACACCATTCAATAAAATACCGAAGATAAAATGAAACCAAAGAAAGGAATTTAGAATAACCTAATTCTATTGGACAAGTTAACAGAATAATAGATCGTGGAGCGATTATTAAAGAACTGTTCAAATATAGGAAAATCGAATCAACAAAGCCCTTGGCAAAAAGGAATATTCCGACACAGAATGTCACAAATATTTCTCCAGTCCAGGAATTAAAAACAGCAGCAAGAGAAAATTCAGAGTGAGTAGCAGCCAGGAGACATTCCCTGAAGCTTCCAACTCTGTGTAGACCCCAATAGTTTCTGATGTTGCTGAGAAACCAAAACCCAGAGATCCTAATCTGTGAGAGTTGGCCACACCCATTCAGGCTGCATTAAAATAAACCCAAGGCCTCCCTCTGTTTACCCAGTGGTCTTAACTCGCCAGCTCGTTCAATCTCTCTCTTAACAGAAATAACCTCTTAAAGTTGCATCATCATCACACTTGTCAGCCCATCGATCTGTCAAACAGGAACCAGGGGCAACCCAATCCGGCCCTTGGCCATGTCCAACCGGACAAAGAAGAAGTCATTCAGTCCTTTGAGTCAATTACACAGAGGCAGAATGAGGCGATTCAGACGGTTGAGCCACTTATACAGGAATAGGAGGAGGCTCTTCCGTCAGTTGAGCCACTTATATCAGAACAGTAGGAGGCCATTCCCACCTCAATGCACTTACACGGGCAGCATAGGGTAATTGATGCTGATCCTGATGAATGGCTTATGCCGAAAACGGCGACTCTCCTGCTGTGCTTTTCCAGCAAACCACTGTCTACTCTGATCTCCAGCATGGGCAGTCCTCACTGTCTCCTAATTGATGCTCTAACATGATGAACAATTTGAGCAGACTGCTCCACGTTGTTCCTCCTGGCTCCGTTGCTCATTCTACACACGTGGGACTTTAACGTGGTTTACTTGCGGAGAGGAGGGAAGCCTATGTCTTATGTGAAGTCTCAAGAAGGCATGTTCCTTCTCCGAGGTGACAGCCTGGTGTTCTCTATGTAGGGCGGAAGCTGGTGGGAATGGCTACCTGTTTCAGATGGAAGGTAGTGTGGCTGCTGTTGGGGATTGTGAGCAACATAACGTTCAGTACAGGGTTCACACGCCGATTGGATTAGATTACTTACACTGTGGAAACAGGCCCTTCGGCGCAACAACTCCACACTGACCCACCGAAGCACAACCCACACAGACCGATTCCCCTACATTTACCCCTTCACCTACCACTACGATAGTGGTAGGTGAAGGTCAAGCGGCAATTTCTGATAAACGAACTTCAGCTGGCATCTGTGATTGTACTTTCTATTCAGCAAAACCCGTTCTGTCTTAAAATGACCAGACATGATTTCGGCTTCATAACACGTCCCCCCTTCAGGAAAACAAAACATGAAACAGCAGAATGAAAAGGTGGCTCCATTTCTTTTCCTCTAATTATTAATCCCATTATTATGAATTGCAAAGGTATTCATCTCAGCTATACCATACATATTAATTCTGCACACATAACTAACATTGCAATAAGTCAAATCTTATCGAAACTTTTTCCTTTAAACCTGCGATAACACATTTGTTATCACATTTTAGGACCCACGGCATGCACATTTTGTAAGTTTAAAGTCGGTAAGATAAGACTCCAATGAAATAGTCTCATATTCTGTTCTTTAAATATTCAAAAAAATTCGAGAGGTTTGTCGTTGTCCACGATTATCTCTGACAATTTGTTTATCATATAAACATTAAAATATTCTCATTCCAGAGCGAAACTTAATCATTCTTTTCAATAATGGAGATGTTGCATTTTTATTCTGGTGGATATTGAGGTTTTTCATTTAGTGTCTAATTGGCCATTCAATTCTATCATCATCTTTCTGTATCAATACATCTCCGAACCCTATATCCCAAACATCAAATCCAATTTTCAAAAGTTTTCAAAATATTTGGTTCAGCTAAAACTGGTGCGGTGATTAATTCTGCTTTAAAATTCTCAAATGCCTCCTGGCATTGTTCTGTCCACCACAATTCTGTGTTCTTCTTTAATAAATCCAGCAGTGGTGCCAATACGCTGCTGAAGTTTGCAACAAATTTCCGATAAAATCCACTCAGTTTCAAAAATCGAAGCATCTCTTTCTTCGAGGATGGTCGTGGAAATTCCTCAAAGCCCTTCGTCTTTGTGTTCCATGGGGTCAACCTTCCATGTCCAAGGTAATGTCCCAAGAACGTCACCTCTGTCTTCGTGAATTCTGTTTTCTTTAAGTTTGTTACCAAGTTTGCTTCTTGTAATCATTCCACATGGTCTACCAACTGTAACATGTGAGCTTTCAATCACTTGCTAAAGAACACTACATCATACTGATAAACTACACAATTTGTACATCTGGCCACAACTCTGTTCCTGAATCTTAAATGTGGCTGGAGCATTATTCATTCACATGGCGTACTTTAACTTTTTTTGTCATCTCCACTAACTTTACCAGATAGTTGAACTGACTCAACACTTTTTTAATTTGAAAGGGGCCACTAAACCTAGCTTTGAAGGGATTTCCTACCACTGGTAGCAATACTAACACGTCATCCCCACGGGAAATCTTCAAAGTTTCAGAGTTTTTATCTGCCACCTGCTTCATTCCATGCTGTGTCCTCTTCAGGTGCTGTTTAGCTCACTCGCCTGCTCCATCTAATTTCTCCCTCACCTCAAACACATCATCCAAATGTGAGATCTCCGATTTCGGTCCTGTCAATTTATATTTAATTAATTTCAAAGGACCTCTCACTTCATGTACGAATATTAACTCAAAGGAAGTAAAGTGAGTAGATTTATTTGGGGCATCTCTAATGGCAAACAATATAATGAGACACCTTTATTCCAATCATTCGGGTAATTCTGACAGTACGCTGTTAATATTGTCTTCAGCATCTGATGCCAACTTTCCACGATTCCCTGTGATTCGGGATGTGATGCACTTGATTTAAACTGCTGTGTGCCGAAGCTATCCAAGGTGTCCTTAAACAGCTGATTGGTAACATGAGACCCTTGGTCTGACTGAATCACACTGCGTAACCCACAGCCAGTAAAGAAAGCTACCAACTCCTCCACCTCCCCTTTTGCCTAAAACTCCTTAATGGAATTGCCTCTGGAAATCTGGTGGACACATCCATTATGATCAGCAGATATTGGTTCCACTTTAATTTGGAAAGAGGAGCTACACAACTAATCATAACCCATGAGAAAGGTTCTTCGAATATAGGAATTGGCAACAACGGTGCTGATTTTATTATTGCCTGTGACCTACCTACCATTTGGAATGTATGACATGTACAACAAAAATTAAGCACGTCCTTGTGCATTCCAGCCACTAGAAATGCTTTATCCTGAGTCTTCCGTGCATCAACTCCTTTGTTATTTTTCTTTCAGTTTTCCTTCCTGTTGTAACTTATGACAGTGGGATCTTGTTACTACACTTTCTGGAAAGAATCACTGGGTATTTTTCTTTTAATTCCCTTGATCCCTGGTGTTACTTTAGCTTCACCACCACAAGGGGTGCCTCTCCTACCTTGGATCCTGCTAAATCATTCCCAGAACAAACTGCATTCCTGGAACTAACACCCTTTCACCCAATCTCACTGTTACTTCCCCAACCTTTACTTGGCACTCCAACCTAATGTTAATCAGGGAATGCTTAATTTCTGTCCTCATTCCACAAATTACAAGGCTGTTAAGTAACATGTCAGAAAGAGTGAAAATACTTCCATCTATTACTATTGAAGGCCGAGAAAAAGGGGGGACTGCAGATGCTGGCGGTCAGAGTTGAAAAGTGTAGGGCTGGAAAAGTACAGCAGGTCGGCAGCATGCGAGGGGCAGGAGAGTTGACGTTTCAGGCATAAGTCCTGCATCAGGAAAGTGGGGGGTAAGGGAGGGGGAAGGGGGTTGAGAAATAAATAGGAGGGTGGGGATGGAGCTGGGTGGGAGGTAGCTTGGAAGGCAACAGGAAGATGCAGGTAGGGGTGATGGTGAAGGTCAGAGACGAGGGTGAAGTGGATAGGTGGTAGGACATTTGGACCCCTCAAACTATACAGCATCAACGTTGACCTCACCAATTTCCAAATCTCCCCTCCCCCAACCTCTCCCAGATCCAACCGTTCAACTTAGCACTGCCCTTTTGAACTGTTCTAACTGACCATCTTCCTTCCCATCTATCCACTCCACCTTCCCCTCCGACATATCACTGGCACTCCCACCTACATTTTCCTATCGCCCTCCCAGTGACCCTCCAGCCAGCCCACCTCCTTCCCTCATATTTACCTTTCAGCCCACTTGTCCCCCCGCCACATTCCTGACGATGGGTTAATGCCTGATAGGTCGATTGTCCTGCTCTTCGGATGCTGCCTGATCTGTTGTGCCTTTCTGGCTCCTTGCTTCCCAACTATTAGATATTGAACAGATCCCGTATCTTGCAAAATTATAACTTCTTGTCGTTCCCCTACACCCCATTTTTTTCTTAGTGAGGTTTATCTGCGGAGGCAAATTCTTTATCGAGATCAGGCACTGACTCCATACACAGCCCCTTCCTAGGCTGTGCACTCTCCTGCAGCTCCTCAGCTGGACTTTGGGTCTCCTTTACCAGGTTCACTAATACCACTGGCTTAAACTCTTTTACCACATCTTTTCCCAAAGTATCTTCCTTCAACCCCAGCTATGTGTCTCCCAGCTTACTGCAGTGAAAACACCTTTTCCCAGTGCCCTTCTTAAACCATCAGCACTGTAATTTTATGTGTTCCGCTCCATTATAGTGAGAACACCTGAGGCCTTTCACCACCTCTCAACCTCCTTGGACTTCTTTTTCACCGGTGGTAAACTAGTGCCAGTGTGCTCTCCTCGATGTTTTGTAGTGTAGGATCTCCCCTTCTCCCAATTTCTATCCCTCAACAGGATGAAAATCCTCCCAGAATCTAAATTTCATCTCATGCACCAATGCAAACTTAACTGTCATTTCTGCTGCGCTTCTCACTTCTTGATCTTCCTGTGCATTCACATGAATTCTTACCGTCTCTGGACGTGAGTCTTTAAACTCGTCCAGCAGAATAATCTCCCATCGGGCCTCACAGGCCTTATCCATGTTTAAGGCCTGCACGCATTTATCAAAATGACTGTGGTTATTTCTTTCAAACTCAACATAACTCTGACCTGGTTCAGTCTCTATATTTCTGAACCGCTGCCTATATTCTTCTAGTACCAATTCATAAGCACTCAAAATACCCCGTTTGACATCTGCATAATCTGTTGCTCCCACATGTGACAGCACTGCACATACCTCTCAAGATGTGCCAACCATCTTACTCTGAACTAGCATTACCCACATGTTCACTGGACACGCCAGCTGCCGAACCAATTTTGCAAATGAAATAAAAAATGTTTTGGCATTTTTCTCAACGAAATATTGCAATGTATTAACACAGTTGTATACATCCCTACGTTCTCCCTCCATCTTCATTCTGCTAATTTAACTTTCTTATCTAATTCCAAACTTCTGAATTTCAAATTCTCCCCGTCTTCCTTTTTCCTCACTTTCTCTTTTACTATCTCCTCTCTCTCTTTCTGTCTCTCTCTTTATCTTCTAACTCCAATTGCTCCACTTGCAATTTAAGATTTTTCTAACTCGACTGCAGTTGCCTGCTTCTCTGATGCACCAAAGTGCTTGACCAACTCCATTATGATGATAGCTTTCCTTTTGTCCCTGGTGAAACCCAATCCTAATTTACATGTTAATTCTAAAAGTATGCCCTTCCTTTGTCTTTCTAAACTTTGTCTGCAAATTTGTGAATCATCTTCAAACCTCAGAACCTGTTTAGTAATGTTAAAAGCCATTTCTTTTAATTTAACCAACCACAAGGAAACAAAATTAAATGAATTTTGTCACCTGTTTTATTGGAAGATCTAGGTCACAAACTGCCAAGTGATGGAATCTGCTGGGACCTTTTGCACCAAATCCTGAATGCAAGCCCTCAAACCGTTATGATGGCGATATCGAACTCCCCTGTTAATTAAACCACACACCCACAAAAGCTCACCCTTCCTCGTACTCTGTTAAAACATGAGTGACAGAGAAGTCCCAAATTCGACTATTAAGAGAAAAATAACCATTTATAAGTATGCAAGTTAGCTCGCTGAGCTTGAAGGTTTGTTTTCAGATGCTTCATCACAATGACTAGGTAACATCATCAGTGAGAGTCTCTGGTGACGCACTGGTGGTATGTCTCGTCTTTCCATTTATAGATCTTGGGTTCTTAAGGTGCATGATGTCATTTCCAGCTTTTTGTTCAAGAGAAGGTACATAGGATCTAAATTGATGTGTTTATTGATGCACCTCTGGCGAGAATGTCATTCTTCTCAGAACTTGCGTGCGTAGCTTTCTCCTAGGAAGTGTGTGTTGTCACAGTCATGTGGTGTCCTTCATTGTCTATATGTATGGAAAATAGTGATAGTGTGTCATGTCTTTTGGTGGCCAGATAATGTTCATATATCCTGCTAGCACGACAACAAAACAGTTCAGCTGAATGAGAGTATGAAAATGGAAGTATTTCCACATCAGAAACCAGGTTATGTCACTGAGTGCAGGGCTGATGTTTGAATGGATCTCAGTGAGAATTGGGGAACAGACAGCAGAATTGCATTGCAGGTATTGCAGCTCAAAACTGCGTATTCATGTAGTGCTGTAGACCACAGCATCAGGAGAGGCAGACATGCATTAAACTACAACCTGTAACTTTTTGCCAGGGTAACACCTCAGTCTGTCATTACCATCATCACCATCTATGGCTCAGTGACGAGTGTGGGTGAACATGTCAGAGTCAGAATCACATGACCTTTAACCTGTTGCTAACTCATTAAAGCTACCGGACTTGACCAACAGATCTGAACGAAGCCCTGCAGTTCTGCCACATTCAGTCATAAATGGGAATGGAAGATCAAACAAATGACAAAGGAAAGGGCTCCACAAATATCCCCATCCTAAATAATGGAACAATCCTGCACATCAGGGAAATAGAGAAGGACGTTTTGTCTGCACCATCCTCTGCCAAAAGTGTTGAGTCGATGATACACCTCACCCTCATAATGATGCCCACAAAATCACAGATGCCAGTCTTTAACAGATTCGATTCACTGCCCGTGACATGAAGAAGCAGCTGAACACAGTAGATACGACAAAGGCAATGGGCTCTGACCCCATTCCTGCAATGGGACTGAAGACTTGAGCTGCAGAACAGCCCTGTTCCTGGGGAAGCTGTTTCATTCCAGCTCCAACTCTGACATCTCCCTGGCAATGTGGAAAATTACTCAGTTATGTCCCATTCCCAAAGAAGGGAATAATTACAATCTGACAAATTACTACACCCGCAGTCCCATCACGACAGTCACATTGGTGGGAGTTCTTTTTGACAGAGCTGTCAAGCAGCACAGAAATAACCTGTTCAGTGTGGTTTCAGATATGTCCCCTTGTAGAGATGGTGCTGCTGTGGAAATGTCACTGGATCACTAATCCAGACCAGGCTAATGCTGTGGCAAGTGGTGGAAGTTAAAAACAATTAATAAAATATCGAGATCTAAAATCTGGAATCAGTAACAGTGACCTTGAAGCCAATATCGATTGTAAACAGAATTTCCTTCTCCAATGTACTTTTAGGAAGTGAATCTCCCATGATTTCCTGGGTTGGCCTAAAACTGACTCCAAAGACCCTGAAATGTGATAAACATTTCAATGGTCTCTGAAACGGTCAATCAAGGCACTCATTTGTATCAAACTTCTCCGAGATCTGAAAGGATGAAACCGGACAGAACATCCGGCCTCAGCATCAGTGTCGGAAAAGGGAATGGGTACAAAGTCCTGCCGACCCTGCAAAGACTCCTTTCGTAACATCTGAGAGCTTGTGACAACATTTACAGAGCTTTCCCACAGACTGCACAGAAACAGCGGGAAAGGATTGGGTCATACAATACATGAAGTTTACCCGATTCTAGTTCATGGAACAAAAATCTCCTCAATGTTCTTACCCCACACGATATACATATCCGTTAATGTGAGTAAGCTTGGATAACTATAATATAGGAAGCGCAGTAGTACGTTTGGTCTATTGAGTTTGCTACCCAACTCAATGTCATGATGGTTGGCCCTTCATTTCCACATCGTACTCCTGCTCTCCCACCATCTCTTTACTGTCTCTAAATCCTTATTTATAATCAGTGTCTTGGTTTCCAGGTGCGACAGAATTCCCCAGGTTCGTCAGTCAGTGAGTGCAGACATTTATTCTCATCTCAATGCAGAGTTTATGCCTGTACCGAATACTGGAGCTCCTGGTTTTAGACGTCCCAGCCTGGGGAATTATCATCCCTGCTTCCAAACTGTCTCACCCTCTCAGAGTTTTATATATTTCACTGAGATCTCCACTCATTTTCCTAAACCCCATGGAATACTGGCCCAGTCACCCCAAAGTCTGCTCCCACAACAAGCCAGGCATTCTAGTTATCAGTCTGGTCATCCTTCACTGCTCTCTCTCAATGTCAGGTTTGCCCTTTATTAGGTACAGAGATTAAAACTGCCCACAATACTTCACAATGTTTGAGATGATGTCTCACCAAGGTCCTGTACAGCTACAGTAAGACACCCTTTTTCCTGGAGTCAAATCCCCTGAAATGAAGGTCAGCACACCATTTATCTTCTGAACTGCTTTCTGTTTCTGCAATATTACTTTCAGCGACTGGAGTACAAGGAGATGCAGATCCTTTTCAGTGTTGCAGCTCCCCACTTGGTGGGTCTGTGTACACTGGGGAGCGTGCCAATGCCATGCCCAGTATTGACTTCTGGTTACAGAACTCACTGCGCTGCATGGGCCTCAGAAGTTTATGTAGAAGGAAACAACAAAAAGGAGCATACGTCCCTTTGTAGATCAACATGTTTCAATCAATCCTTTCCAAATGGTAGGCTGCCAATTTATCGTTTCCACCAAAGGGCCCACCGTCACCTCTATCCACATTGTTCTCTATCTGTCACGTATTTACCCAATCACTCCACTTGTCTAAGTCTTCTCTGTGCGTTTTTACATCCTCCTCACCCACTCACAATCCCACATCCGTTAGTGCTGTCAGCAGGCTGGGATATATTGTATCTGATTCCAGTAACCAAATGTTTAAAGGGCATTGTGAACAGCTGGGCCCTAAGCACCGATCCCTGTAACACCTCAGCAACCGTCCTCTTTAAATTCCTATTTATTTATTTCGTGAACCTGGGTGTCACTGGCTTGGCCAGCAGTTATTGCCTGTCCCTAGTTGGACTTGAGAAGGTGGTGATGAGCTGCCTTGTTGAACGCTGCAGTCCACCTGCTGTGGTTGACCTCCAATGCCATTAGGAAGGGAATCCCAGGGTTCTGACCCAGTGACTGTGAAGGAGTGGTGATAAATTTCCATGTCAGGATGGTGAATGGCTTGGAGGGGAACCTAAAGATGATGGTATTTCCATAGATCTGCAGCCCTTGTCATTCTAGATAAACATGGTCGTGAGTTGGGAAAGTGGACTCAGAGGATCGTTGGTGAATCATTTCATTGCAGCATATAGATAGTAAAACACTGCTGCTGCTGCTGAGCGTTGATGGTGGAGCATTGTGGATGAAGGGACAGTCAAACTGGCTGCTTTGTCCTGGATGGTATTAAGCTTCTTGTGTGTTGTTGAGGCTGCACTCATCCAGGCAAATTGGGAGTCTTCCATCGCACTTCTGACTTACAGACGTTTGGAAGTCAGGATGTGAGTTACTCGCTGCAGTATTCCTAGCTTTAGACCTGCTCTTATAGTTATTGTGTTTATGTGGCGAGACCAGTGAGTGTCTGAGCAATGATTACCCACCAGGAGTCTGATACTGGGGGATTCAGTGAGAGTAACACCAGTGAATGCCAAGGGGCAGGTTAGATTGTATTTTATTGGTGATGGTCACGATCTGGAATTTGTGTGGCCTGAATATTACTTGCCATTTGCCAGCCTGGATACTGTCCAGATTTTGTCGCATTTGAACATTGACTGTTTCAGTATCTGAGGAGCCACAAATGTTGCAGAATATTGTACAATCATTGACGAAAATGCCCATTTCTGACCTTAAAACGGAGGGAAGGTCATTGATGAAGCAGCCCTGAAGTTTTTTTTCGGTCACTGCTTTAGGGACTCCTACAGACGTGGATTTGAGTTGACTGACCTTCATCACCCATGACCAGTGGGGAGTTTGCCTCTGATACCCATTGATTCCAGTGTTGCTAAAGCCCCTTTATACCACATTTGGTTGAAGGCAGCCTTGATTTAAAGGGCTATTGCTCTCACTCCATCTCTGTAATTCAGCTCTTTTGTCCATGTTTAAACTGCGGTAATGAGGTCAGGAGCTGAGTGGACCTGGTGGAGTCCAAACTGGGCGTCATTGACCAGGGTATTGCTGAAGAAGTGTTGCTTAAAAGTACTGAGACCTTCCACCACTTTACTGATGCTCGAGAGTAGACTGATGGAGTGGGAATACCATCATCTTTAGGTTCCCCTCCAAGCCATTCACCATCCTGACTTGGAAATATATTTGCTTTTTATAAGCCGGAGATACTTGGGGTAATTTTCCACATAATCGGGGAAAGCCATTGTTGTAACTGTATTGAAACAGTTTGCCTAGGGGAGTGGCAAGTTATGGAGCACAAGTTTTCAGTACTATTTTAAGAATGTTGTCAGATTATGGACCCTATGGAGTATCCAGTATCTCCAACCGTTTCTGGATATCGTGTGGACTGAATCAAATTGGTTGATGACTGGTAACTGAATTGCTGAGGACAACTGGAGGAGGCTGAAATGGATCATCCACTCAGCATTTCTGACTGAAGATTGTTGCGAATGAATCAGCCTTATCTTATACACTGAAGTGCTGGGCTCTTCCATCATGGAGGAAGGGGTTATTTGTGGAATCTCTTCCTCCAGTGAGTTGTTTAATTGTCCCCAACGTTTCTCGACAAGGTGTGGAAGGACTGTGGAGCTTCGATCTGATCCTTTGCTTGTGGGATCACTTAGCTCTGTTCATCACTTACTGCTTATGCTGTTTGGTGCACAAGTTGTCCTGTTTGGAGGCTTCAACTGGCTGACACCTCATTGTCAGCTATACCTGGTGCTCCTGCCATCCTGCACACTCAATTGAAACAATGTCGATCCTCTGGATTGATGGTAATTGTTGTTAGGTGGATATGCCAGGTCATGAGGTTGTGTGGGTGTACAATTCTGCTCCTATAGATGAACCACAGCACCTTATGGACACCCAGACTTCAGCTGCAAGATCTGTTCGAAGTCTGTCCTATTTTGCACCGTGATAGTACCACCCAACATGGTGGAGGCTATTCTCAATGTGCAGGTGTGACTTTGTCTCCACAATGACCATGTGGTGGCAACTCTTACTGATACTGTCATGGACAGATACTTCTGCAACTGGCAGATGAGTAAGGCTGTGGTCAGTATGTATTTTCCTGTTGTTGGTTCCTTCACCACCTGCCGCAGAACCAGTCTAGCAGTTATATCCTTTAGTACCCGGCCATCTCGATCAGTAATGCTGCAGCTGAGATAATCTTGGAGGTGGACATTGAAATCCTCCACCCAGAGTACATCTTGCGTCCGTGCGACCCTCAGTGTTTCCTCCAAGTGTTGTTCAGCATGGAGGAGTACTGACTCATCAGTTGAGAGAGGCTGGTACGTGGTAATCAACAGGAGGTTTCCTTTCCCATGTGTAAACTAATGCCATTAGACTTCATGGGATATGGAGTCACTGTTGAGGACTCCAAGAGCAATTCCTTTCCAACTGTATCCCAATGTGCTGTCACTTCTGCTGTGTCCATCCTGCTGATGAGACAGGAGATATCCGGGAAAGATGATGCGGAATCTGGGACATAGTCTGAAATGGTTTATCCACTCAGCACTTCTGACTGAGGAATGTTGAGAATGAAACAGCCTTATCTTATACACTAAAGTGCTTGGCTCTTCCATCATGGAGGAAGGGGTTATTTGTGGAATATCTTCCTTCAGTGAATTGTTAAATTTACCCCAAAGTTTCTTGCCTAGATGTGGAAGGACTTATATCTTACAGAATCATACCTTACAGACAATGTCAGGCTGTTGCTTGACGAGTCTGTTTATTTCTATTAACTGTTTCCTGCCAGCTGTCCCATTCTAGAAACATTCCCATACATTAGCTCCAATCCACTAAGATTTGATAATGCAAACTGGGCTTGGAGCTGTACCAAAATTTTTGGAAAAATCAAAATGTTTAACGTATATTGCTTCTCTTTCATTTATCTCCCAGTCTGTTTCTCAAACATAATTCCCATTTCATAAATCTATATTAGTGTTGTCTATGACCATTACTTTCAACCCCAATAATTTCTCCTAAACCATTTTCTTACTATGTTCTATGTTCATGTACTCTATCATTTTCCTACACAATACTCGGTTTTCCTGGTATTGTTTGAAAGTTCTGTGAAGACAGAACTGAAGTAGTGGCTTCATAGTTCTGCCATTTCCCTGTTTCCCATGCTCTGTTCTCTGGTTTCAAACTGCAAGGAAACTGCACCTGTTTTCTCATATTTTTCACATTGACATGATTTATCAAGTTATCACAGTTCACTCTTATAACCCTTGCGAATATACTCTTCAGAAATTCATCAATCCCTGCCTTAAACTGCTCAATAATTGACCTTCCACACCATACACTCATAAGAGCATAGACTCTGTGCCAACCGAAATACAGCACGATCTATATTAGTCCCACTTGCCTACAGCAGGCCCATCATCTGGAATGTTATGACAATTCCAAGTGCTCGTCCAAGTACTTTTTAATGATTGTGAGGTTACTCGTGATAATTCCCCTCTCAGGAAGTAATCCCAGAACACAATACCCTCGAGGTGAAAAAAAGTTTAAATCCTATCTGAACCTCAAACGCTTCACTTTAAAATTGTGCTCCTTTGTTCTTGACCCTCTGACTAAAAGGAACAGCTGATGTCTATCCACCCTGTCCGTGTCGCTTATAATCTTATCCGTCTGTATCATGGACCCCTCAGCTTTCTCTGTTCTTTATTCTGTTCGAGTTGTCCGTGTAGAATATCGTAGGATTCTCCTTGACCTCGCCTCCTTGTACTTCTCCTTGTCCTTCTGTTATTCAGTCCGCTCTATGTTTCTAAATTTCACTGCAATCACCTCTCATGTTTTGAAACTCGAGATCACAGGCTGAGTTTCTACATCAGACAATCTTGCCATTTTAGGGATTAATCTGGATAATACCTTTTGCAGTTCCTCTGTAGTCAGTACATTCTTTCTTAGATTGGGACTCCGAACGATACACAATACTCTAAGTGTAGTCTCATGAACACTCGATGCAACTGGTGCACGACATCCTCTATATTTCAATTACATTCACATGAATGTAAACCTAATTTTTACTTTCTCATTTGCATATATTCTTCCCAATACCTCTCGCTTTAACTTTTCTTATGAGCTTACTGTGTGAGTTCTTTGAAAAAAAAGCTCATGAATATCCAACTATACGTTATACATTCGTTCTTCATTGCCAATGTTCACAAGAATCATCTTCAAACCATTCCAAAATTTTTTTGCCACTTCTGGTTTTCTTTTCATCGGTACATTCTCACACTCCCCAGTTATGTTATTACCTTCTATATATCTAGTAGCATGTTCCTTGTAATGGAGTCCAACAGATACCTGACTGTGGATGACAAGATAACTGGTCTGTAGTTCACCATTCTCCAAATGCATCCTTTCTTAAACTGTTGGATAATATTTATAACCTTTGCCTTATCCAGATTGGCTAAATGCCTTTCGGGAATGTGTCGGAAAATAACGTGAAAATCCGTGATGCACTCAACATGTCGATTGCTGCTTCCTCTGAAATTCTTGTATGAAGTACATCTGATCTGCTAGATTTATAAATACTCAATCCAGCTTTCTTTTCAAAGATAACCCCAACACTGATAAGAATAATGTTTGACTTTACTTAGACAAGTCCCATGGTCACTTGGTATTTCTGGAAGAATTTCTGGACATTCTTCCATGAAGATAGACACCAAAGAAACTGTATCTTTTCCCGCAATTTCTCTGTTCTCTGCAATACATTATCCTGAACGCACACCAACTGCTCCACATTTGACCTTAATTTTGTTTTTTTTTCATACATTGATAGTCGCGTTTTAGCTGTCTTTATATTTTTCTTTAGTTTGCACGCTTTTTCTCTTTTTGATTTTATTCTCAGTTTCTTTGTCATCCTTTGCTAGGTTCGACATTTCTCTGAATCCACTGGCTCACTGCAACACTTGGCATTTTTCTAATCTGCCTCCTTTCATCTAATAGGTAGGTGAAGGTGGGGTTGAAAGTGATAGTTGGAGAGGAGGGTGGACCAGATTGATAGGAAGGAAGGTAGACACGTAGGAACATTCAAAAAGGGCGGTGCTGACTTGAAAGGTTGGAGTGGGATAAGGTGGGATAAGTGAGATAAGGAATGGGAATTTCCCCATTCCCATAAGGGGAATGGGGAAATGGGGAAATCAACTATGATCCGCTGTGGTTGGAGGGTCCCAAGGCAGAAGAGGAGGCTTTCTTCCTCCAGGCTTCTGGTGGCTCGGGTTTGGCGATGGAAAAGGTCTGGGACCCTCATGTCCTTGGCAGAGTGGGAAGGGGAGTTAAAGTGCTCAGCCACAAGGCGATGGAGTTGTTCAATGTGGCTGTCCCAGAGATGTTCCCTGAAATGATCTACAAGTTGACCTCCTGCCTCGCCAATGTAGAGAAGACCACATTGGGTTTAATGGATGCAGTAGATGAGGCATTCTGTCTCCCTTCATCACCTATCAATTTCAACCCCACTTTCATCTACCTATCGCAATGCCAGCTACCTGTCCCCCCCCACCCCAACCCCTCCCCCCGCCGCACCCTCTTCCTATTTATCTCTCAGCGCCTTGGCCCAGCAGCTTCATTCCTGATGAAGGGCTTATCCCCAAAACATCGACTAATCTAATCTACTCTTAGAATGCTGCCTGACTGTGCTTTTCCAGCACCACACTCTTCGACTCTGATCTCCAGCATCTGTCGTCCCGACTTTCTCCTCAAACCTTCATGGATTGCATGACTCAGATTTATAACGGTTACTTCGCATACAACAAAAACTGTCGTGTACTCAAACAGCATAAAAGAAAACCAATGCATTGTGGTCACTGTTCCCAAAATGTCCTTCCCGGCAAAATTTTCAATTAGCTCTTCTGATCACTCAACACCAATTCCTAAATAACCTGATCTCGACCTCGGTGCTCAACATAATGTTCATGTAAACCATCTCACACCTGGGCATGAAATCCATTATCCCAGCATTAGCATTCAATTGGGTTAACACAGTTTAGATTTAATTTAAATAGTATATTATTACTGCAGTACCCACAAATGTGTATATCTCATTTCCTGTTTTATTATATGTACAGCATTTGTATTGCAGCTTTAACTTTGAAATAGAACTCCCATCAACGTTTGCTCCACCTTTCTAGATTCTGTGGAATCTGAGAGATGTGGGCTCTGGAGAGATTAATGGTAGAGATCATTTTGCCACATCATTTATGATCTTCTCAAACTTTAATTTCTCCAGATCTCCCGTTATGCTGTAGTGTAGAGAAAGACAATGATCTCTCAACAATGCTCTGTATTCCCACAGAGAGCTGAGACAGCTCTAACCTGGGTGGGAATCTTACAGCAGGCTGGTAAAGTGTTGCTGCTGCTGTACAGGGTCTTAGTGAGATCACATCTGGAGTAGTGTGTACAGATTTAATCTCTTCAATGAAGAAAGGATGTTGATATATTGGAAGCAGTTCAGAGATGGTTCCCTCCACTGATTCCTGCTATGAAGGTGCTAGCTTATAACGAAAGGGTGATCAGGTTGACCAAGTCGCCAGTGGAGTTTACAAAAAATAAGGATGATCTTATTTCAACATAGATGACAGAAGGAGTCATAAGTGAAATGAATTACACAGATAATGGAGGAATCCATTCCGTTCTCCAGCCCGTTATACAGGAACAACAGGAGGCTATTCAGGCCTTCGACCCTGTTACACCAGAATAGGACGAGGCTATTCAGCCCCTGGAGCCTGATATACATTTACAGAAGGAGGTCAATGAGCCACTCGAGCCTATAACAGTCGGCCATGCTGCACCAGTATCCTGTTCAACAGCAACAGGATCAGTCCATTCAGCCTCCTCAAGTCTGTAACATAGGAACTGGAAGAGGTCACACAGTGTCTGGAGATTGTTACACTGGGATAACAGGAGGCCATTCAGACCCACCGAGCCTATTGCAAGAGAATTGGATAAGGATAAAAACTATCTGAGACTTCTTTCATGAGAAAGGAAGATGTAATTTAGACACATGTCTGTTGTATGGGAACAAGAGAAGACTAATCAATCCCTCGGTCCCATCTCCGGGATACTTGAGGAGAACGTTCAGTATATCCACCTGTTGTGAGAAGTATGAGAAGACCCATCAGCCCCTCAAAATGTTAGACAGCAACAGGAAGATTCCATAATCTCCCAATCCTCTAAAGCATCAATAGGAGGAGGTCATTATGGCCTTGGAGACGACAACATGGGAACACCAGGAAGACGTCAGTCCATCGAGTTTGTACACCAGCAGGATGATGAGTCCATTCAGCCACACGTGACTCTTACACCGCAACAGGAGCAGATCTCTTAAAAACGTGTGCCAGTTAAACAGGAATTCAAAGAAAACGTAAAGGCTTTCGAAAGGGATGAACTTATAATAATGGTATACATTAGGGACTAAAGTGTAACAATAAACTATTATAATTTAAGGATAATTGTTAGAGTCCATTGTTCAGGACATTTGCAAAGTTAAACTACAATCCGTCAGAGTCAACATGGTTTTACAAAGGACAATCAGGTTTGAAGTGTTTGCTTGAGTTATTTGAAGATGTCACAAACAAGGTGGATCATGGGAATCCTGGAGATGAAACATATCTGGTCTTCCTGAAGGCATCGGATATGTCACGTCTCCAAAGAGTAAATGATAAGATCAGACAACATGGGTTTAGGGATAATTTATTCGCTTGGATGGAGGATCAACCAACAAAATGCAATCAGATAGAATAAATGTGTCATTTTATTTTGGCAAATGCAATTTGTGGGGTGCCATTGATTTCAGTACTCATGCCTTAACCATTTGCGATCGATGGGATTACTGTACTCGGTTGATGGGATAGAAAATGCGATGCCACATTTTCAGATGACACGAACATCGGTGGGAAATTACTTCGGAATGATGATGCAAGAGATTTTAAAACTATATGGATAGGTTGGGTGAATGGGCCAACATTTGGCAAGGAAAATTAAAGTGAATAAATATGGGGCTATTCAAGTTGGCCAGTATAATAGAAAGATAAATTATTATCTAAATTGAGAGAAATTTCTCAATGTTTAGGTGCAGAGGGATCTGGATGTCTGCTTGAATATCACAGAAAACCTGCATGCGGGTACTGCAAGTAATGAGAAATGCAAGTATAATTTCAGTGTTTATTTATAAAAGGATAGAGTAGAAAGGTAGGGAGTGTTGGTGTAACTATGCAAGGCATTAGTGAGGCTGCAACTGGAGTATACAGGAATAATGGAAGGAAATATGAGTGTCCTGCAGAATGAAGCATTTCCATTGGAGGCAATTCAGAAGAGCTCCATTAGATTGATTCCATATTTGAAGTGTTTGCCTTATGAAGAGAAATTGAGCAGTTTAGGCCTATCGTCTCGAGTTTATAAGAATGAAAGGAGATGTCATTGAGGTCTGTAAAATGCTACAGGTAATTTAAAGTGTAGATGTGGAGTGGATTTTTTTTTCATGTGGCGCAATCTACAAGAGACGAGAGTTTTAGGATGGAGAGATGGCAGGAAATTTGAACAGAGGCCGTGGTGACATCAGCCTCATCGAGGGTTTGGATTCCTCACTGATACTCCTTGTTCTTATTCAACCTTTTATGTGTTGCACAGGAATGGGAAAGGACTGGGTATCAGACAGGAGCAGGCACTCAGCATAAATCAGTCTCAATCAGTTAGGCAGAACGTAACCAGTGGAGTCACAGTGACAAGCGCTGGGTTCTCAACCATTTACAATCTATATTAATGATCAGGAGGACGGAACAGACATATAGATTCTGTTTGGTGATGTCGCTGTGATAAGCAAGAGATTAAATTATCAAGAGAGGGTGGAGAGTCTGCAAATAGATTCAGAGAGATAAAGGCAATAGATAATAGTTTGGCAGGTGGAATTTAACGTGATATAACCTGTCATTTCATTTACAGAAATAATGGAAAACAATATGTTGCTAAAATGGAGTGGGATGACAGGACTTAATGATACTCTGTACGGGGGGGGTTCACTCAGACCCGTTCAGACCTGGGAGGTTTTGCTCCATCCTTGATTGCCAGCTCCCAGACACTCAAAGTTGACCCTATTGCTCTCCGTACACATGGAATACTTTGATGTGGTTGATTGGTGGTAGGGATGGTGTTTTGACACGTGTATCAAGGGGACAGCCTTTATCCAAGATATATTCATTTCTTTCTACGTGGAGACCCGATGAGGATGGGAATGGCTGACTGCTTCTGAATGAAGAGGCCGTGACTGCCACCAGGACAGTGAGTATTCACCAACATAATGTACTGTGATGGGCACACTGTAACATTAATAGAGAGAGAGAGAGCTTCTTCAGTTCATCTACCTCTCCCCATTGACATGGCTACTCTGCAGATGCCATGTGCACCACCGGGAATCCCACTATACTGGATACACCCGGCAGCACCCTGCTGTGGGAGAAACAATATATTTACCTCATCCAACACATATATCCTCCATCACCGAATGGTGACATTGATGTTGAGATACTGGGAAATGATGGATATGTCACCTCGTCCTGCCTGGAAAGTTCTCGATCATAGAAGCTGAATGAAACAGTGACCCTAACAGCCACCGGCAGCACCATCCTCCCCCTGGTGTGACGCTACAGGTCATGTTGAAGGAGGTGACACCGCTCTATGATCAGCTCCTTGTTCAGTCAGGGTCCCCTCACACTCTGCTCCTGGGTCAAGTGGAGTTTGGGAAGCTGTTCCTGGAAAACCCCGGTTGGATAAGGCAGATCCCTTTCCCCAGACACACTAACTCCTTGGTTTCAGAGCTTCCCCTCTCTGCAGCCTCTGCTCCATTTGTTGTTCATGTTGCAGGCTCAGATGCTGTAATTACAGTCCCCATGTTCCATCCAGAGTTGGGTCACCAAATCCTCAGGTCTCCCTGAATGTCTGAGGCAACTTACTGCACAACCTCCAGCAAAACATCCCCTGCCACTCCACAAAATTTTCAATTGCAGAAGCCAGTCAGAAGCCCCTCACTACAAGTGTTTTGGACCAGACCAGATCCCCCCAAAATATTTCCAGATGTCCGTTTAGACCCAAACCTTTCCTTATTTTGAATATAGATGTGAAGTGTGCCTTACAGACATGTTGTGACTGGTCAAACCACTCGACATTAAGCAAAATGTAATCTATTCAAATGTTTTAGTTAAAATACAATCAAAGAAAAGAACAGTTTGGAATAGCTTATATGTTGGATCATTTACAAAAACAATAGATACTGTACCTTCTTGGTTTACACCGCTTGGCACAAAGATATGTTCAAATATAGATACTTACAGCAGTTTTCCAATCCAGGGGGAAATAACATCAACAGAGATCTCAGAGAGAAATGCAGCTGGGGATCATGTATTGAAACTTCCAACTCTTTTGGGACGCCGAGCTGCTTCTGAATGCTGCAGCTAAAAACTAAACGAGAAAACCTGATCTGGGAGAGCTGGCCACTACCCTTACATTGTTACCACCGTTTTATGGAAACCTAAAATCTCTGTTATTTACTTAAACTGTTTTCACGCAGCAGTTCTGCACTTCCGCCTTTAACATCTCTCTTTAAAAAAAACCAAGAGAAAATAACCTTTTTACAGTGATAGTATCCTCACAACTCCATCTTTAATAAAATAATCCATCAATACACAAAGGTGGATTCATTTTAGACATCCTAATCTTCCTCTATTAGCAGACTGAAATGCTTAAATATTACATTGATTCTGAGCATACAAATATACCCATCTATTTCGATTTCAATCATTTTACTCCTGCCACAGAATGCCTTTGTCTTTCTTCATCCAAGTCTCCACAACGTGTCAAAACTTAGGTTTTCTCGCCCTGTCACCTGTATAATTTCAAACTGAATGGCAGCAATAATAAGCTCAATCGAAACAGACTGGTATTTTTCTAACTAAACTTCTCCAATAACTTTAAGGGGTCCTGATCAGTGATAAAGATTTGTCTCATGTATGTTATTGGCAATTTAAATGCTGAAATGTTGTAACGCCAACACCAAGCTCAAGGCCTCCTTCCCCATTGTGGAATAAATCTGTTGATGTTTCCACTGGACACTCCAACCACACGTTACATAATGGAGCACTTCTCATCTCTCCAATAGTCCTTTTGAATGACATAGCACCTCATGACTCAGCATAAAAGAATTACATACTTCTGTACCTCTAAATGCTCTAACCTCTTTACCTGCTCCTCCAGGCCTATGCCAGTAAACCTTAACAAGACCTCGCACATTCTTTTCCATCTCTCACAGAAATCAAACTTTGATTTCTGAACTCAATCATCATCATCATCAGCTATTTCAGCCTCTAATCTTGCCGTTTTAACTCTCTGCTTTTCCACACGAGTTTTCACGACTGCATTAAGTGAATTGTTGAACTTCTCCAAAATAAGAATCTCTCAAACAGTGTCATAGGTTTGCTCTGTTTTTAATACCCTTACCCACCTTTCAAAATTACTTTGTTTGATCCTTTCAAACTCAATGTGCGTTTAACCAGGGACCCTCTTTAATATTCCTGTAACACTGTCTGTCAGTTTCTGGCACAAGCTCATATGCACTTCAGATGGCTTTCTTCACCACTCCATACTGGCCAGATACCTCATCTGATAGGGATGCAAATGCCTATCAGCTTTGGATCAACTAAATCCACATGGTCACTGGTGTCTGCATTTGTCTAGCCACTTTCTCAAATGAAATTCAAAAGGCTTCCCCATCCTTCCCATCAAATTTAGAGAATGCCTGGATGCATTTAAATTGAACCCCGTTAGGCCATTGGTTACAATAGGGTTGCTCAACCTCACTGTCCTCCTCGTCCCACCGACCTTCTCCCTTCATCTCCGCCTTCTCTGTCAACGTTCCTCTCCAATTGCTAACTTGTTAAGTTGAAACTCTGTGCTTTTGTTCTGTCCTTTTCTCCCTTTCTTCTTCACTTCCCTTTCTTTTATTTCTTCTTTTCATCATAATTCAAACATTTTCAATTTCTTCTCATGTTCAAAGAGCATCATTCGAAATTGAAGTCCAGCCATTTCCAAAGAGTCTGATGGTGGTTCCACTAAACGTAATTGGCGAACTATAGCTGTAATTATCTCTCATTTTCTCACAGATTATCGCAACCCCAACTCCAGGTTGTCTGTCAATTCCTTCAGCTTTGCCATCATTACCTTTTGTAAAATTCCAACTTCACTTGTCTACACCCAAAGAACTCTTAGTGACTGAATCTTTATACACAAAATACTGTTTAAACCAACCGAATTCAACATCCAGAAAAAAGACACTATCAACTACCATACGCGACCTTTGAACCCAATAGCCTCCTGGTCCATACTCTCCAGTGCCTATATGAGCTTATTCTGGATGATTTGGTTTCCTCCCACAATCCAAAGATGTGCATGTCAGGTGTATTGGCCATGATAAATTGTTCATAGTTTTCAGGGATGTGTGGGTTAGTTGCCTTCATCGGTGTAAATGTGTAATAACAGGGTAGAGGAATGGGTCTGGGTAGGTTACTCCTCGGAGGGTCAGTGTGGACTTGTTGGGGAGAATGGCATGTTTGCAAATTCTAAACCCAATTGTGTATTATCGATTCAGAACCGGACAAGAGTCCCCAGTTTGCTATAGTTGAACCAGACTGCCTCAAACTATTTTAAGAACGTAGGTTGGATGTCAACCTTTTCTTATTTTAAAGGTAGATGTGAGTTGGGTGTTCCAGATGTCAAACTATTCAAACCACTCACCATTAAGCAAAACACAATATATTTAAACACTCTCATGAAAATGCATAAAAAATGAAGAGAATTTAGAATAATTTAACTATTGGAAATCTTAACCGAATAATGGATGCAGTACCTTCTACTAATGAACTGTTCCAATTTATCAACATCCCATAAACACACCCCTTGGCAAAAATGAACATTCAGGTATGCATTCTTGCATGCAGTTCTCCAATTCAGGCGGAAACAGCATCAAGTGAGGTTCCAGAGAGAATAGCAGCTATGGATAATTTACAGAAACTTACAAACATTCTGGGACCCCAAGCACCTGGTGATTGTTATAGCTACAATTAAAAAAAAAACTAGAAATCCTGGTCTGTGCCAGCTGGCCACTGTTACTGCTATTTATTTAAAAACCCTAAAAGCCCCATAATTTATTTACTTGAGCCGTTTTCAGTAGGAAGTTTTGCCTTTAAGACCTCTTACTAAATAAAGGGAGAAAATAACCTTTTATTGAAAAAGTGAGAGAATTGTCAGGCAATTTATATGCCTGGTCCTTTACTCAGTGGGCTTCCTCGTGTTATTGATCGCAAGGTCACCTGAGACCGACAGCCACAGGTACAGACCAAGTTATAAGGATGTTTCTCATAACTTCTGAAACACACCTGTCCATGGACCATCACATGGGACATACCAGGAAGTGAACAACAGCTTGACACACCACATTTCATTATTTCTGAGCTACACAAAGCCAGCACTAGATACACTAGGGAGGCCAAAACCCAATGCCAGGGAAAGATACAAAGGGACAGAGAGATTCACATTAAAGACAGAGACAGACAGTTAATTAACTGAAAAGATATTGTGGAAAAATGTGGAAAACGTCAGGGCAGTGGGACTAACTGGAGAAGTGAATTCTTCGAGAGTAAAATGCCAAGAATGAGAACATTGAATTAAGGCATTGTCAGATCAGCTGGAATGGTTTGTTCCATCAAATTCTGAATCTGCTTCACAGAACAGTACATGGAGATAAAAGTGTAGATGGGACCACAATGAGATGAGCCACGACCTTATTTACTGGTGGTAAAAAAAGCAAATTACTGTGGATGCTGGAATCTGAAATCAAAAGAGAAAATGCTGGAAAATCTGAGCAAATCTAGAAGCATCTGTAAGGAGAGAAAAGAGCTGACGTTTCGAGTTTAACTGACCCTTTATCAAAGCTAAAAAAAAGGGGAGTCATAGGGAGGTATTTATACGAGGAAAAATACCTCCATATTTCTGCCTTTCAGCCCTGCTATACAAGGGCAAATCGAGGTCACTCCGACGGTTAGGTGTAGTTTTGGAAAGGTATTTGAAAAATGCAGGCTGGGTCGGGAAGCAACCCCACCCCCAATCCCTGTTTCCAGATGTGTGTCATGTCACAGACCCAGATACGCTGGGGATACGGCCCACATACCCCACCCGGGGGTAACTTAAACAAATCCTCTGCTGTCCCTGAATACAACATTGCAAAACACAACTTCCAGGAAAACAACCAGTTACTTTCCAAAAGCATAACATGTGAAATGAATACATAGAAACAAGAGTAGGCTATTCGGCCCCTCAGGTTTGCCCTGTCATTTAATACGAACATGGCGGATCTACTCCAGGGCTCAATTCCACTTTCTTGCCGACTCCGTGTATCCCTCTATACCTCTCTCGGTTATGGAATTCTGGACATTTACTACCTTCTGAGAGAAGACATCACTCTGTGTCTCAGATTGAAATCGATGTTCCATATTCGGTATCTATATTCTCGAGTTTGAGACACCACCCAGGAGTGGAAACAACTTGCCAATACCTACCTTCTCAAGCCCCTTCTGTGTCTTGTATTTCACAGGGATATCACTCCTCATTCATTTAAACCCCAATGAATAATCGCCTCACCATTTTAGAGATTCTGGCCCAGGAAGCCACCTAATGCTGCACCAACATGCTGACTTTATGTTTTATACATAGGAACACTCCTTTTCAGAAAGTCCCCTCCATTAAATAACAGCCTGCCTTTTGATTCTCAGAGTCATCCACAACCTCGAATGTGTATTGCACTTAGCTCCCGCCGTCAGGCTTCAGTATAGAATGGAAATAACTGATGCCATTCGACTGATATTTGTGGTACTCCAGCAGATAGACCTTGATCATGAAGATCCATTAATCCTGACTCTCCGATTTCTATGTGTTAACTAATCATCATCCCATGTTACCACATTAGCCGTCATCCTACGAACTTCAGTCTTGTGTAAGAACTTTTATTTTGTAATACTTTGTAGAAAAGCTCTGGAAAGCCTGGTTTCTACCAGATCCCCTTTATCAAGTCCGCTTGTTACATTCTCAGGCATCTCCAGATGTACTTTGTATGATTTTACAGGGCAAAGTATAATTTCCCTCTCACAAAACTACACTGACCCTGTGTGAAGCTTTTCTGAATGTCCATGCTGGCCAGCTTTTCCAAATTAAGCTCGTCCCATCTGCTTTAATTTGGTCCATATGCCTCTAACTGTTTCCCATTCATATGTTTGTCCAAATGAGTTTTAAATGTTGCAGCTGTACATGCATCTACCACACTTCCTCTGGCAGCTCATTCCATACCCACACCACCCACTGTGTAAAACTGTTGCTCCTTCTTTTCTTTTAAACCTTCTGTCTTTCACCATAAAACTATGCCTTCATTGTTTGAACTCCCCCATTCCGTCGTAAAGACTGTGGCTATTTACCCTATCCATACTTCTCATGATTTTGTAAACTTCTACAAAGTCAACCCTCAACCTTCTACACTCCAATGCTAACTTCAAGAACAAACATTTAAAGATAAGCACTGCAAATTTGACACAATATTAAACATGGCAGTAAAACAATACTCAGCCCAATCTTCATGCTGTAATTTGTTTTTCTCCATATTACAATATACAATATACAGCAAGAAACGTTTACTAGTGTCAATAAGAAGTCAGACACCTGAATTCCTTTGTCTAAAAGGGATGATGATCTCGACAGTGAAAACGTAATTATGGCCAGATCTATATAATGTCACATCGTCAACATTCTCCCTCCTGGCCTCCCTATGACCTTGTGTGATTGTGTCTTCTTTATCTTGCACTCGGTCGAGAGAATCCCTTTCCCCCAGACATTTCTTAATTTAAACCCATTCTTTATCATCTTCTTGTTCACCACTGTTAAAAGCCTGTTTATCTTTGTCACACCATCTTTTCCCTGTCACCCATCCCCCACCTCTGGCAAGCGATTAAAAATCCCAGTTTCCAATCCTTTTCAGTTCTGAAGAAATGTCACACTGGGCTTGAAACGATAACTCTGTTTCTCTGTCTCTGCAGGTGCAGACAGACCTGCTGAGTTTCTCCAGAAATGAATGGGCTCAGAACAAATTTTCAATTTAATAAGTAACTATGAATTCTGCAAATAAAATTACAAAAATTGCTGGAGAAACTGGGAGCTTGTCGAGGGTTACTGGACCTGAAAGTTTCACTCTGCATTCACTGCAGAAGATGCTGCAACATTGTCTGCAGTTTCTTCAGCAATTTCTGTTTTTGAACAATTTCCAAACAAGTATGTCAAAGATGCTCAATCATCCCATCCAACCTGGAGCACCTTACACTGGGGACTGAACGATAATGCATGGTGACAAGTTCCTTGATTCTGAAACTGCATAAGACTGGCATCGTCGACACTACAGACCACTTAATCATGGTCAGGGGGAAAAACAGAGGGAAACATATTCACATCGAACACAGAAGATGGCATGGCGGTTGAAACATTGTTGAGTGGATGAATCACCTCACCTTCGCCATGGCGCCCACAGGATCACAGATGCCAGTTTTCAATCAATTCGATTCGAAGCACGTGACGTGAAGAAACAGCTGAACACAGTAGATACGACAAAGGCAATGGACCCTGACACCATTCCTACAATAGGACTGAAGAATTGTGCTGCACAACAAGCCGTGTCCCTGGGGAAGCTGTTTTATTCCAGCTCCAACTCTGACATCTCCCTGACAATCTGGAACATTACTCAACTATGACCAATCCTCGAAGAGGGGAATAACTGCAATCTGACCATTTACCACCCCTTCAGTCCTTATCGACAGTCATATTCGTGGGAATTATTTTTGACAGAGCTTTCAAGCAGCACAAAACTAACCAGGCCAGTGTGGTTTCCGATAGGTCCCCATGTGGAGATGGTGCTGTTGTGGAAATGTCAATAGATTACTAATCCAGACCAGGCCAACAGTCTGGCACACGGTGGAAGTTAAAAGTAATTAATAAAATATCGAAACCTAAAATCTGGTGTCAGTAATAGTGATCTTGTGTCCAATGTGATTGTAAACATTGATCTTCTTCAGCAATATACTTTCAGGGGGTGAATCTCCCATGCTTTCCTGGTTTGGCCTAAAAGTGACTCCAGCCACACAGAGACATGTGATAAACTCTTCAATGGTCTCTGAATCGGCCAAGGAAGACCCACTACTATTTCAAAATGCTCCAAGGTCTTAAAGGATATAATTGGACAGAACACTCGGCCCCAGCCTCACTGTCGGAAAAGGGAACGCGAAACACAGTCCTGTTGATACTGCAGAGGCCTCCTTCCTAAACTCTGAGAGCTTGTGACAACATTTACAAAGCTTTCCCACAGACTGCACAGAAACATCCGGAAAGGAGGAGGTCATTCAACATATTGAGCTTTCCCCAAGCTAATTCATGGCCAAACGTCTCCTCAATGCAGATTTCCCCATACAGTGTTCATTTCACTGAATATGTTTAAACATTGTGTAATATAAACTAGGAACTGCTGTAATCCCTTCTGTCCATCGATTTTGTGACACCATTCAATACACAGGCAGTTCTCCGATAACATGCATTTATTAAATACGATATGGCTGTGGCCCCTTGTTTTAGGCATGCTAGCCCGGGGAACTATCATCCCTGATTCCAATCTGTCTCGCCCTGTCAGAGTTTTATATATCTCACTGAGATCTCCACTCATTTTCCTAAAGCCCATGGAATACAGGCACAGTTTCCCTAAACTCTGTTCCTACAACAAGCCTGTCATCCCAGAGATCAATCTGGTCATCCTTCACTGCACTCCCTCGATGTCAGTTTTGTCCTTTATTAGGTAAGGAGACCAATACTGCACACAATATTGCACAATGTTCGAGATGAGATCTCACCAAGTCCCTGTACAGCTGCAGTAAATGACCCTTACTCCTGCATTCAAATCTACCTGAAATGAATGTAAATGCACTATTTATTTTCCTAACTGCTTACTGCTCCTGCAACATTGCTTTCAGTGACTGGTCTACAGGGAAATCAAGATTATTGTGAATGTTACAGCTCCCCACTTGCTGGGTCTATATGCACTGCTCAGCGTGCCAATGCCATTCACAGTATTGACTTCCGTGTTCAGAACTCACTGTCCTACATGGACGCAGAGGGCTACACAGAAAAAAATAAAAATGCAACTTAAGTTCCTTTTCAGAGCAACAATTTCAACCAATCTCTTTTCAAATGATAGGCTGCCATTCTATTTCCACATCAACGTACACAACATCGCATCTCTCCCATTGATCTCCATCTGCCAGGTATTTGCCCAGTCACTCCACTTGTGTGAATTACCTTGGAGCTTTTTCTTTACATCCTCCTCACCCACTCACAAGCCGACATCGTTTAGTGCTGTCAGCGGGCTTGGGAATATTGCATTTGAGCCCCTCAATCAAAGATATGATGTGTACTGGGAATAGCTAGATCCCAAATCCTGATCCTTGTTATATCATCCAAGCCTTCCGTTCAACAATCATGGTTTTATTCCTACTCAGTGTTTCCTGCCAGCTCATTCTAAAAGGATGACCACAGATTAGCCACAGTCCCACAGGATTCGAATTTGCACGAAAGGCTTGGGCTTTATCAAAAGTCTTTCTGAGATTTCAGTCGTATTGCATTGATACCTTCTCCATAATTTTGCTAAAGGCCACTTGCTCAAATATGATTCCCATTTCATAAATCTCTGTTCACTTTGTCTCTGCCCATTACTTTCAATCCAATACTTTCTCTAAAACTATTAGTTGCTAATTTCATTCTATTCCCTTTTTCTCATCAGACTAAAGTTCCATAGTATTGCTAGGAAGTTTTTTTTTGTTTTGCTTTCTTTTGTGAAGGCATAACTGAAGTATTTGTTCCATAGTTCTGCTATTTCCCTGTCCTCAATTATCCGGTAACTGACTGTAAGAAAGCTGCACCTTTTTCTCTTAATTTTGCCAATGATATATTTTCAGAAGATATTAGAACTTCACTGACAGAACTGTTGATAAGATATTCTTCAGTAACCCATCAATTCCTATCTTAAGCTACTCAATAATTGACCTTCCACAACCACACAATCACAGAAGCACAGACTCTGTACCATCAGAAATACAGCACGGTCTACATTAGCCCTACTTAACGACACAAGGCGTGTAGCCGTGAATCTTATGGCATTTCAAGTGCACAACCGTGTATTTTCTAGTGGTTGTGAGGTTATCCTAACAACTCCCGTCTCAAGAAGCGCATTCTAGACCCCAACAACTCTGTGTGAAAAAACAGTCACCAACCACACGAAACCTCAAACCCATCACTTTAAAATTGTGGGCCTTTGACTAAAAGGAACAGCTGTTGTCTATCCACCCTGTCCATGTTCCTCGTAACGTTATGCTTCTGAATCCCGGCCACCTCAGCCTTCTTTCCTCCAAACTGAACAACCCGAGCTTATCCAGCCTCTCTCCATAGCTGATATGCTCCATCCCAGAGAACATCCTGTTGAGTCGCCTCTGCACCCCCTCGAGTGTAATCACATCCTTCCCGTAGTGTGGTTCCCAGAACTACACACAGTATTCCGTCTTGGCCAAGCCAAAGTTCCACATAGCTCTGATAATCTCTGCTTCGATGAATAAAGGCTGTGTTATCGGTCCATTATGTTTTCTCAAATTGTGTATTAACTTGTCCGGTCACATTCAGGGATCTGTGGAGAAGCACCCTGTGACCTTCCTAGTGTGCTGCCATTCATTGAGTCCTCCCTGTCTGGTTCCTTCTTCCAAAGTATATCACCTCGTGTTTATCAGGGTTACATTCCATCTACCATTGATCCACCCATCTAACCATTCCATCTGTATCGTCCTGAAACATAAGACTTTCCTTCTCACTGCCAACCACCCGGACAATCATTGTATCAAACATAAAACTTACTTATCACCCCGCCCACCCCTCGTCCATATTCACAGCTGCATCATTTATGATTACCACAAGTAATAAGGTTAAAAATCACACAACATCGGCTTATAGTCTAACAAGTTTATTCAGAGGCACGAGCTTTCGAAGCGCTGTTTCTTCATCAGGTGGTTGTGAATTTTGATGAAGAAGCAACGCTTCGAATGCTCGTGCCTCTGAATAAACCTGTTAGACTGTAAGCTGGTGTTATGCGATGTTTAGCATTGTCCACTCCAGTCCAACACCAACACCTCCGAATCACAAATAATAAGGGGCACAGCACTGATCCCCGGGGTACACCATTGGACACTGGCCTTCAGTCACACAAACAGCCTTCTATCTCTACCTCCTGTTTCCTCCCACTGAAGTTGATTTGGATGCAACTTGGCAAGTCCTAACGAGTCCTAACTGTTCCGTCGATATTCTGTTTTGCTTGACACACTTGCAGATTATCTGGGGATACTCCCTAATCTTGCCCTGCCAGCAGGTTTCCATTCCCCTGTGTTTGGTAGTTCTTTCCAAGTGAAGAATTTCCTCCTTATTGCAGTCTTAACTGGTCTGTCCCAGATCATTGCATTATTTGCCTTGAATGAGGATTAGACAGCCAGGGAAGCATTCTGTTAATTTCCAACTTGTCATATGTTTTGTGAATGTTCTAAATTTCACTGTCAACCACCTCTCATTCTTTGAAGCGCTAGAGAAAATCGGTCGAGTTTCCTCATCAGGCAACCTCGCTATCTGATGGATTAATCTGGAAAATGCCCAATGCACATCCTCTGTTAATATATTCTTTCTGAGATTCGTTCAACAAAACTGTGCATAATACTCCAGTTAAAGTCCCTGTGAAACTGCTTCAACATGTCTTTACATCAATGTTCTGACTCTCTTAAATGAAGGCGAACCAAACTTTAACTTTCCACTAACATATATTCCTCCAAATACCCTTCACATTATTTGCATTTACGAACTCATTATTTGAGGTCTTATAGAAATCCTTCCGAAAATCCAACATATGCCACTTCTAGTGTGTCCCCATTATCTATGCTGTAAGAAACAATTTCAAACAATTCCGAAGATTATCCAGTATGATATCTCTATCAGAAATGCATGCTGTTTCTCTCTATTTTTGCTGTTAATTTCTAAACATCAAAAATCTCATCCTGTGTAATAGATTTCAAAAGTTTACTTTAGATGTCAAGTTAATTGGTCTGCAGTTCTCCACGCAATGTCTTTTTTTCCCTTTGTAGCTGTTTGGATCCCTTCCATTCATCTATAGTGCTTGGATCACGTTTACTATCTTCCATTTACCTACAATAGTTTCTGCCCTCTGCAGAATGTACAGGAAAATAAAACACGGTCATCGACAGGGCAATTAATACTTCTATTGCTGATTTATTTCCGACATTTTGATAGGAAGTACATCTGACTTAGCAATGCTCAATCCAGCTGCACTACCTTGTAACTGATTTGAATTGACTTTATGTCTTTAGCTCCAGGAGTCCGATATGATTACTTGGTATTACTGGGGGATTTTCTGGATATTCCTCCATGAAGACAGATCCAAAGAAACTCGTTATTTTCTTGGCCATTTCCCTGTTGTCCACAACGACCTCTCCTCTCCCGATTACAAATTTCCACATTTGACCTTGCTTTTATTTTGTTTCCTAAAAATTTAGATCGCAGATTGATGCAGTCTTTGTATTCCTGTTTGTTAGCATGTATGTTCGGTTTTTGATTTCCTTTTCAGTTTCATGGCCTTCCTTTTTTGGATCGTTAATTTCTGAGAATTCTCAGGTTTCCACAATATCTGGAATTCTTCTGAAGTCACTTCCTACGATTAACATATTTTCTAATTTGTTATGTTAACCATCATTGAGTCACTTTCTCACTCTTTGGTGTTTGTACCTGAAATAAATAGATGTATTTTTCAGACTTTGCAGTATTTCTAAAAACACCTGGTCCTGAGCAGACGTATTCAGGAACACCGCAGGAGTATAGGAGGATAGAGAAGAAATTGTGGGAGCACTGCTTGGCTCATTTCTATCATCGCTGGCCAAAGAGTGAGGGCCTGGACGACTGGAGGGTCGCGAATGCTGAGCCATATTCAAGAAAGGCTACAAAGATAAACCTGGGAACTAAAGACCAGTGAACCGAAAATCTAGTGGGTAGGTTACTTGAGAAGATTCGGAGAGATTGGATATATATGCATTTGGAAAGACAGGGTGTTGTTCGGAGTAAGATTAGAATTGTGCTGGAAAAGCAGAGCAGGTCAGGCAGCATCCGAGGAGCAGGAAAATCGATGTTTCGGGCTAAATCCCTTCATCCAATTCAGCACGGGAGTTTGTGCAAGGGAGATCATGGCTCACAATTTTGTTGGAGTTCTTTAATGAAGTGACCAGCAACATTGAGGAGGTCGGAGAGGTATACATAGTCTAGATGGATTCCAATAAGCTCTTCAATACGGTTCCACATAGTACGCCACTCTGGAAGGTTAGATCGCATGGAATTGAAGGGGAGCTGGCAAATTAGGTACAAAATTGCCTTCATGGTAGGTAGCAGAGGGTAATATTGGAAAAATGCTGGTCAGACTGGAGGGCTGTGACTAGTAGAATGTCTCAGAGTTTGGTGCTGGGTCCACTTCATATTGCATATATCTATGATTTTGATGAGAATGTACAGGCATGATTTGTAAGTTTGGAGATGGCACTAAAACAGGCGGCATCATGGAGAGTGCGGAAGGTTATCAGAAATTTTTAGAAATTACAGAAGTGCTTTGATCAGCTGTGGAAATGGGCTGAGAAATGGTAAATGGATTTTAATATCGATCAGTGTAAGTTCCTGCATTTTAGAAAGTCAAATCAAGGTTGGAGTTTCATGTGAATAGTTGGGTCCTAAGGAGTGTAGTGGAACAGAGGGACCTTGGAATTCAGGTGCATGGTTCTCTGAAAGTTGATTCAGAGGTAGACACGACAATGACGAAAGCTTTTGAAACACTGGCCTTAATCAGTGTATATCACTGAGTATCAAAATCAGGGAATTACGTTGCAGTTAATAGGAAGTTGGTGAGGCCATACTGGTAGCGTAATGTTCAGCTTTTTTTTCAATTTGCTATTGGAAGGGTGTTATTAAATTGGAAAGACTGCTGAAGAAATTTATAAGGATGTTACCGTCTCAATGGTCTGAGTTATAGGGAGAGGTTGGACAAGCTGGGATATTTTACTTTAGCCTGTATGAGGTTGAGGGGGATCTGACAGAAGCGTATAATATCATGACAGGCATGGACCGAGTGAATGTACTCAGTCTTTTTCACCAGGGTTGGGCAATCACAGACTAGAGGGCATCAGTTTAAGGACAGAGGGGAAAGAATAAAAGAGAGCCTGAGGATCAACTGTTTCACACACAGGCTGGTACACATATGGAATGAGCTGCCAACGGAAGTGGTTGAGGTGGGAACATTAACAACATTTAAAAGGCATTTGGACAAACCACAGATAGGGAAGAATTAGAAGAATAAGGAGCAATAGCAGGGAAATAGAGTTAGCGTGGATGGACACTTTGGTCAGAATAGACTAGTTTGAGCCGAAGAGCCAGTCTCCGTGCTGTAGGACTCTATGACTCTAACAATCATTTCTTGTCTCCCACTGAATATTATGTTGTATTTTCCCAATTCACTGAAGCTAACTTGACCCTCTAGCTTCCAGTCTTCCATGATGTTTAACCAGAATGTTGAATCATTCTATATTGTATACAGACACAGTGTAAAGTGCACCTTATTAATGCCATTATTCCTTAAAACCTGCTTCAGAGCAAATTTATAAATTAGCCCGCCTGACCACGCAACTCAAAATCCAAAATAATCTGCTGTCTAGTTTGCTTCACAACATACTCTTAATCCACCTCATATACACTTACAGAATTTACTTTTCACAACATGAGCAGTCACTGAGTTAATGCAGTTTTGGTGCAACTTGAATCCATCCAATAAGACTGCAGTATCCACAATACTTGCGTATCTAATTTCCAGAGCACATGATATTCAGATTTTTCACAACTGTTTTGGTTTAGATATATAATGCATCAATATTTGCTTCTCCTTGCTATTTGTAAGCTCCACCTGAACTGATTCTGTGGAATCTGAGGAACCGGGTCTGTAGCGTTATTAGTGATAGACTTGAACAAGACATTCGGGGAGGCTCACCTTGACTCTGAGACGATCTGAAGAAACGTCCATCAATTCAGGACAAGCAACAATATCCTCCCCGCTCTGTCTGGACAAATGTAACCGTATTCTATTTGCTCCCTCACACTCACTGTACATCAGTTATAGCAGCTACCCCCGAACAAGGTTCACACTCTATCTCCAAATAAGGCTCAGGCACGACCACTCACTCTCACTCAACTTTCTTCCTCTCTTTCTCTGTTAACTACTCAATAGCCCCACACTAATAATACTATATTGGTTCAAACTGCCGACTGACAACTTCCAGACACCTCACAATTCCCCCCACCTACACCGGCACTCAGAGAAGGGTCACCCACTGCCACTCTCCCTCCCCACTACCTCTTTTTCTCCCACTGCAGGAGAAGCAGCCTGGAATAGGACAGAAGGGCTATTACAGTGATATACCGTTGTCCCTACCCCATGTGTTATTCTCTCAATACACCCTCGAGGCTGTTACAGTGATATACTGCTGCCCCTCCCTCGTGTGTTGCTCCCTCAATCCAACTCTCGAGGCTGTTACAGAGATATATTGCTGCCCCTGCCCAGAGTGTTGCTCCCTCAATCCACCCCACGAAGCTGATACAGAGATATACTACTCCCCCACCCCATGTTTCGCTCTCTCGATCCACCCCTCGAGGCTGTTACAGTGATATACAGCTGCCCCTACCCCATGTATGTTCTCTCAATCCAACCCTCGATGCCGTGACAGGGTAGGGGACCATCCAATTCTGTCAAACAGAAACTTTACATTGAAACAGGAGGAGATCATTCTGCCCTTCGAAGGATCTACACAGGAATATGGAATGAAGTAATTCAGCTCGTTGAGTACATTACACAGCCCAGGAGGAGGCCATTCAACCTGCCTGAACTGCTACATAGGAACAGGGAAACTGTTGTTAACAGGAAATAGAGAATAGAAATAAATGTTTATTTTCAGGTTGCAAAGCTGTAACAGGTTAGTGAGCTAACTTGCAGCGCCAAGAACATTGGGTGAATTGTCTATTTTGGCATGAAGGATAAAACAATGGTAAACAATTTAAATGGAGAGATATTGCAGAACTCTGTGATTCAGGCAATTCCCATGTTCCTGGAACATGAATCACATGAAGTCAGTCTGCAGATGCTGCAAGTGATTTGGGAGTAAGTGCAATGATGCTGTTATTAACAAAGGTATCAGGTTTAATATCAGAAATGTTTTACTGCAACAATACAGGGCATTGCTGAGACCACATCTGAGACACTGCGTGCGTGCGTTTTTGATCCCAGAAACTAAAAACAGGATATAATTCTTTTCGAAGATTTTCAAAGAGGTTTCCCATTACTCATTCCTGGAATAAGGGCCTTTTATTATGGGGGAATTATCAGTTTCGAACTCACCTGGGAAATATTATTGAACCATCCATGACTTTCTGAAAAGTGCAACAGCTTGACACATATTTTCTCTTGTCAGGGAGATTAAAGCTAGAGATTACATTTTAAGAAAAAAGTGTATTGATATGAACATATGTACTATGAAGACATCTAACAATATTCACAAATTACACAGATACATGAAAGCATGTCAATAATTCATAAAGTGGGATCATTTTTTGGGATTGAAAGCCACTGTGTACACCAAAAGCAATGACGCACATGCATATATTCCATCATCAGGTTTTGCAGAGAATGTTCCAGGAGAGCACACGTGGTCCAGTTTGGTGTTCAGTTGACGTTATTTTATGTTCCAACACCGAGATGGAGAAAACTATTCCCTGCCTGAGAAGAAGCAGCCGATTGACCCCTCTCTCGTATTTTGTTCCACCCGATAGCAAAGTGTGCGACCATAAAATCCCTGAATTATCTTTACCATTTGTGAAGGATTCCTGGAAAGGATTCATGGGAATCTCTCCACTGGCTGAAACAAACGGAATTCAGCCAAATCCAACTGTTCCAGAAAGAAATCCCATTACCAACATCTTGTGTAAGCAAAATAACTTCAAAGGCAGAATAACGTTTGGGCCCTCTGTCAATTTACCATTTGCTATGAGTTCAAATTTCTGTGTCTCACATTTTTTTTCTAGAAAATGAGCTACTCTGATGCCCAGGTCATTGGCCACCTCACTAAACTGGTTGCATTTAAAATTTATTGTAATCAGTGGAGGAGTGGGACTGGAAAACGAAACAATGACCCTCCAACGTTGGTTGGAACACAAATGAGAAATTCTCAAAGGATTGTTCAAGTGGAAATTCCCTTCCCCAGGAGTTTGTGGTGCCTGGATGATTACATTTTTTGAAAGTTGTGTTGTATTCAAACACTTGACAGACATATGAAAGTAGAAAAATGGTGTACAGACAGAAAACTGCTACTTACACCATAATCACATCACTTTGTGAGTGGTGGAGCGGTGACAAATTGTCTAATAGCCCACTCCTGCTGCTCAGTCCTATGTTCCTATGTTCCAGTCAGCTCCTCATAGCTCCTGAAATTAGCAGATGGAGGCCGCCTACTCCAAATACCTAGTCCACAGTAATACAGGATATCATTCAATCACTCAAGACTGTCACAAACGGTTTGGTGTGTGTTGGAAAATGTTTTTTGGAAAACTGGGTTGGTTTCAAAAGATACCTCGGGTCTCTTTACAGAGTGTCTCCCCTCTGCAACTTGTGCTTCATTTGTTGGTCATGTTGGAGACCCAGATTCACTGTGAATACAGCCCCCATGCCTCACGCAGAGATGATTCACAAAATACTTTACTCTCTCTGACTGCAACATGCACTAACAGAACGTTCAGGAAAATTACAATCATTTACTTTGTAATTACAGAACATGAGAACATAAGACGCAGGATTAGGTAACTCGGACGATCGAGCCATTATATACCATCATGGCCGATCTACTGTTGGCATTAACTCGTCTTTAATATCCAATTCTTCACACCCCTTAGCTCTCTGACAGGTCAAAAATTCATATAACACCTCTTTGAATACTTTCAGTGAAGTAACGCATCTCAATCTCTAGCTCAGATAATTCCTGGCACTGATTACCCTGTATGAGAGGAAAACACTCCCCACACAAACACTATCATCTATTGATATGAACAAGAGGTGAACACAGGGGCTCAGGAAAGAGGGAATGTCCTTGATAACAAGGCAGTATTTGAATGAGGAAGGCATCAGGACCACCTACTTATTTGAGCTTAATGGAAATCAGGTGTAGACCCTCCCCCTCCCCCTCCCCCCCCCCCCCTCCCCACTGGTTGAGGTCTTTCAGAGCACAAAGGAAGATGTTTTTGGTCAGTGACCAACAATCCTCTCAGTCCGAGGACATCTTTGCAGGAGATCCTCAGGGTAGCTGCCTCAAAACAAACGTCTTCAGTTGCTTCATCACTGTCTTTCCTCATCATAAGATCAGAAATGGGGATGGTCACTGAAGATCACCCAATGTTCAGAACAATGTGCCACACCTCAGCTCTTGAACCAGTCAGTGCCTATGGACAGTAAAACCCGGATAGCATTCAGGCTTGCGCGTTAAAGTATCCGTAACATTCATGTAACCGCAAGGCCAGACACTTTACATTTCCACAGTTAAATGAAAAGCTCATTCAACATCTCAACCACGTTAGAAACGGATATGTGGCAGCCATTCAGCCCATAGAAACTATTGAACAAAGATAGGGAAAGCCCATTCAAACCTCCTGCCTGTTCCACAGAAAGAAGAGAAGTCTGGTTACCGCATCAATCTGTTAAACAGGAACAGGCAGGGTCAAGTCAGACACATGGACCTGTTCCATGGGACCTGGAGGAGGCCATTCAGCACCTCGAGACACAGGAGGGTGTCATTGATGCTCCAACCTGACAAATCAATGAAGCAAATAATGCACGCAGAGACGGCTCCATGATGTTCCTCGTGGCTCCATTGCATGTGGGACATATGACACTTTAACGTGGTTTAACGCTGGCGGTGAGGAAGGAAGCCAGATGTTTTGTGCCAAGTCTCAGAGAGGCATCTTCCATCTCTGAGAAGACAGACCCATGTTCTCCATGAACGTCAGAAGCTGCTGGGAATAGTTATCTGTTTTAGAATGAAGGTATTGTGGCTGTTGTCGGGATTGTGGTTAACAGGACGTTCAGTGCAGGATCACACACGAAATGAACTGTATTAATGTGGGGAGAGTTTATTGAATGACTGACCCTCTGTCTCTCTCAATCAACATGAGGAGTGGGGGTGGGATGAGGTGGACGTCCTCAGAGGTTCTTTACCTATTGAGAAGCATGTAATCCGAGTAAAATAAAATCAAAGCCATGGAAGCTATCACCGTATCAGTGCCTGGTTAGATCATCATGAGTGACTGTCCATCCCCCTTAAGGTTCAATGCAATCACCTCTTATACTCTCACTGAGCTTCACTCTCTGTTCATGGTGCCATCATCTCAGGGATTAGTCTGGTGAAACTTGAGAGAAAGTCTATCCACTGTACCCCAAATACTGCCTCAACACACTCTGAGGGATGATCACAATAACCCTATTCTCTCACTCTGACATCGCAGTTTCTTTCCTGTGCCACAAAAAGCCATTCCTTCTCTATGCACTGACATGGAATTTTTAACTCCCTTACATCTGTACGTTAGCATCAATAAAGCCAACACCAGAGATGCGTATGAAGACGTGCATCACTCGCGGGGAGAATTTCAATGAGATTGAATTCACCTAAAATAGGGGATAATCACCTACCTGAATAGAACTGAGCTGTAGGAATTCGGGAAACAGACAGAGGAAGGGAGCTATCTATACTTCTGTTCTTCTCTCACAGGATGTATACAGCCCTGGTCAGGGCAGCAAGTTATGCCGACCTTGAACTGAGTGTTTGGTTCAGCTGTTCCACAGGACAGCAAAGAGTAAAACACATTCCTGTGGAGTTGTAGTGTTACAACATAGGATGAATTCTCCTGCTTAATTTAAAACCAGCAACAGAGAAAAGGTTTATCCATTGCATATTCTGCGACAATTCTAGAATCCAAAACTATTTACAGTAAAATTTAACAACTTTATTTCTTAAAGTATAAAGGGAATAATAGACGAACGTCTATTTATAACTTCTTCCTCTAAGCTATATTTTACCATCCCCCACCCCCACCCCACCACTCCCCCCCCCCCCCCCCCCCCGCACGACACTCGTCCGGTTATATTCCTAATTAACACCAACAAGACAAAATTTCTAATCTCTAAACCAAGAAACTTTCAGTTCTTCTCCATATTCCTATATTCTTTTCTTCTTTGGGATTCAGATTTACCGGTTACTAATCAATAATGGTACCGAGAGGAGAGCTATTTTTCAGGCAATCTTTGCATGCTGATAACTTGGCAGTTCTCCTCTCAACTGTTCAATTTCCCACGGTCGTGTACCCCCGAACCATTGGATCGTGTCATTGGCTTTTAAGATTAGCAATATACTAAAATCAAACTTGATTGGAGGTGGGTATTTTGAAGTGTAGTTCAAACTGTTTGGCTGAATTTATTTTTGTCTGGAGACAAGTTGTTCAACCAAATGTCACACTAAATCTATTTTTCAGAACACTTGGTGCTGTCAGGTAGTTATTTCTGACATTTAATTCTTTTAAAGGCCCAGTACACCCACAGGTTCATCACAGCAGTCACACTGAAACCTGACTAGGGAAGAATGACACATTGACTTCCCTAATGGACTTGGGGCAAGCAGATGGACTTTTAGAGCAAATGAAAATAGTTACTTTTAAATTCCACCAATTTCCCTCATGGGATATCAACAGAGTATTATTCTGTGGCTCTAGAGTATGAGTCAGTGGCTTGACCACCATAAACTGCTGTCCCATTTGTGCAGAGGACAAGTTAAACATCCACAAGAGCAATTATTTAGTGACGGACATGTGCGTAGAATGAACTTGAAACTGTTGCATCGGAATTAAACAAAGGCACAAATTATGGTTTATTCAGAAGTTGCACTGAGACTGAGAACGAGACAGGGATATCCTGAGGGTGGTATTGGATAGGATTGGTGAGGGGGGAGGAGCTGGAGATATAAATCTGTGTAAGTCAAAATGGATTATGGAGTTTGAGAACATTCTGGTTCCTTCTCGCATGTCAGTGAGTAATTTATAAATAGTAGTTTGATATTTATAATTTATAAGGAAAGGAGTTTTTGTTTGGAACTGAAGACATTGTCTTGTACTTGCCAAAATGTATATATCATGAGCAGAAATTCAGTCCAACTCGGTTTAGTAGATAAATATAATGACTTACCAGGAACACCAACTGTAGCGAGGATGGGATAGTACCAACCATGAATAATCTAAAGGATATTCTGGATCCGTGATGCTAATGATATCTAAGGCTGAGAAAGATAGTAAAGACCCAAGGATAAATTCCTCTCTGTTATTGCAATGTTCCAGTCTAATGATCTCTGATTCTGATACTTTGATGAACCATTCCAGTCTAATGATCTCAGATTCTGATTCATTCTTGGAACATTCCAGGCGAATGATCTCAGATTCTGATACACTGTTGTACCATTCCAATTTACTGACCTTAGATTCTGATCCATTGTTGGAACATTCCAATCCAAGGTCCTTACATTCTGAAACATTATTGTAACGTTCCAGTCTAATGTTCTCAGATTCTGATCACTTGCCCCTTTCTCTGGAACAGTTGATTCCTGTTAGTGCTGTCAGCGATGCTCCTACTCATACTATGAGATAACACATTGACACAGCCCATTTATCATTCAACGATAGAAACACTCCACCGGGATAATCAGGATCCACGGAGATTGACATTAATCACAGTCACTGAACAAATATCTCCAGTTAACCCCTTTCAGTTCAATATTGGGTTTATTAAAATTAGAAAGAACGTTAAAATATACATATTTGGCATGGACTATATGGGAGTTACTGAGCGAAGGAATATTGGAGATGTAAATTGAATGCGTGTAATCATTCAATCTGCCTTGGATATGAAGGTAATGTCAAAGGATTGTCAGAACATAAACAAGTTTCTCCGTTTATAAATGGAAACATACAGTCTGTAACGACTGATCAGTGATCATAATGTCAGTAAAATATGGAGAAAACTTTTCTTGTCCATAATCTGACAGGGAAATGGACCTACGACAGCATGATTGATAACACACAAATGGCATGGATAACAGAAAATATGAGGGCAGGTGAGGGTCATGCTGTTTATGTTATCGATGTCAATCAACTGTGATTAAGTACCATTCACTGGATTCCAATTGCAGTGTGATTATGATATTGGGGACATGGCTGCTGAGACTGGAGGGAGGGAACATGATATTTCCCAGTCATCAGTACTGAAATGTTACTCTTTATAAATCATTTGAAGATCAAATTCCAGGAGAAAACTTCAATGAGGAATGAGGAGAGCCAATATTAATCATACAACCAGAAGACATTGGAGTAGAAATTTGGCTATGAGACCCATTGAGTCTGCTGCACCATTCAATGATGGCTGTGAAGCTTCTCAACCCCATTCTCGCGCTTTCTATCTGTAACCCTTGATCCCCTTTACTGTCAACCACCGAACTGTCTCACTCATAAATATACTCAATGATCTGGACTCGACAGACTTCTGTGGCAGTGAATTCCATGGATTCACCGCTCTCTGGTTGAAGAGGTTTCTACTTATCTCTGTTCGGAAAGGTCTTCACTTTAGTCTGTCCCCTCGGGCATAAAGCCTTCATCAGGAATGTGGGGTGGGCAGGGAGGGGCAGAGAGATAAATGGGAGAGGCTGGGGCTGGGAAGAAGGTAGCTTGAAAGGCGATTGCTAGATGAAGGTGGGTGGTGATAGGTCAGAGTGGAAGGTGGAGTGGATAGATGTGAAGGAAGATGGACAGGTAGGACAGTTGGAGGGTTTGATCTGGGATAAGGTGGAGGGAGTGGAGATGAGGAAACTGGTGAAATTGTCCTTGATATCGTGTGTTTGGAGGGTCCCAAGGCAGAAGATGATGCGTTCTTCCTTCAGACGTCAGGTGGCTAGAATTTGGTCGTGGAGGAGGCCAAAAACTTGCAAGGCCTTGGTGAAGTGGGAGGGGGAAGTTGTAGTATTCAGCCACAGTGCAATGGGGTTGTTGGGTTTGTGTGTCCTAGAGTGTTCCCTGAACCGTTCTACAAGTTGACGTCCTGTCTCGCCAATGTAGAGGAGACCAGGAGCAATGGACAGACGAGCTGAGATATTTGGGTGCACAGGATGTTCTCTGCCTAATGTGGAAGGAAGCTTTGGGGCCTTGGGTGGAGGTGAGAAAGGAGGTGTTGTCACAGGTTTCATACCAGTTGTAGTGGCAAGGGAAGGTGTTGGGAGTGGAAAATGGCTTGGTGGGACTTCCTTCTGATAAAGTCATGATAATTATCCCTGATCAAACCTTGTGACTCTGATTGGAGTTCGATATTCTCCTTCCCCATTTTATCCAGTAGTTTCCTTAACAGTGATCTTGTACTCGCTCGTCTATAGTTCCCTGGTCTATCTCTCCCACCCTAACTGTGAAGTGGAATCATATTAACAGTTCTCCAGTTCTCTGGCACCTCCCCTATGTTCAGATTCTAATTAAAATATTCAGTCAGGGTCTTTCCTCCCTTGACCTCAACAGCCGCCTGTGATACAACTCATTCAGACATGGAGATTGGTCCAAATTTATAGATAACAAAGCCTCAAATTCTTTCTCGAAATTACATCAATCTGTTCATATCTTCCCCATCCATCTTCTTGAATTCTGTACCTGCCTCCTCCTTCTCCCAAGTAAAATAGATGTTAAGGTCTCATGTAACAATCCATGAATATTCTCCAGCTTGACACACAGATTGCCCCTTTGGTTTCTAATGGACACTAACTGTTTTGCTGATTATTCTGTTCTACTTGTCCGTGTGGAATATCGTGGGATTCTTCTTGATCTCGCCTACTTCTACTTCTCCATGTCCCTCTGTTATTCAGTCCCCACTATGTTTCCAAGATTCACTGCCATCACCTCTCATGTTTTGAAACTCGAGATCACAGGCTGAGTTTCCACATCAAAGTTTTACCTGCACATCCACTAATATCACTTATTGTATCCGTTGCCCCCGATGCGGCCTCCTCTACATTGGGGAGACTGGCCGCCTCCTTGCAGAGCGCTTTAGGGAACATCTCCGGGACACCCGCATCAATCAACCACACCACCCCGTGGCCCAACATTTCAACTCCCCCTCCCACTCTGCCGAGGACATGGAGGTCCTGGGCCTCCTTCACCGCCGCTCCCTCACCACCAGACGCCTGGAGGAAGAACGCCTCATCTTCCGCCTCGGAACACTTCAACCCCAGGGCATCAATGTGGACTTCAACAGTTTCCTCATTTCCCCTTCCTCCACCTCACCCTAGTTCTAAACTTACAGCTCAGTAACTGTCCCCGTAACTTGTCCGGACTTGTCCTACCTGCCTATCTCCTTTTCCATCTATCCACTCCACCCTCTCCTCCTTCACCTATCACCTTCATCCCCTCCCCCACTCAGCCATTGTACTCTATGCTGCTCTCTCCCCACCCCCACCCTCCTCAAGCTTATATCTCCACGCTTCAGGCTCACTGCCTTTATTCCTGATGAAGGGCTTTTGCCCGAAACGTCGATTTCGAAGCTACTTGGATGCTGCCAGAACTGCTGTGCTGTTCCAGCACCACTAATCATAAATCTGGATTCCAGCATCTGTAGTCATTGTTTTTACCTCGTTGAGTTTCCACATCAGACAATCTTGCCATTTTAGACATTAATCTGGATAATACCTTTTGCAGTTCCTCTGGAATCAGTGCATTCTTTCTTAGATTGGGACTCCGAACGATACACAATACTCTAAGTGTAACCTCATGAACACTCGATTCAACTGGTGCACGACATCCTCTATCTTCCAATTACATTCAAATGAATGTAAACCTAATTTTTACTTCCCCATTTGCATATGTTCTTCCCAATACCTCTCGCTTTATCTTTTCTTATGAGCTTTCTGTGTGAGTTCTTTATTAAAAGCTCATGAATATCAAAGTATACGTTATCCATTGGTTCTTCATTGCCTATGTCTCCAAGGATAATCTTGAAACCATTTTAAAACGATGTTTTCCACTTCTGGTTTTTCTTTCATCGATATATTACCACACTCCCCAGTTATGTTATTACAGTCTATATATCTAGTAGCATGTTCTTTCTAATCGAGACCAATAGACACCCAACTGCGGATGACAAGTTACTGATCTGAAGTTCACCACTCTCTATCTTCAACCTTTCTTAAACTGTTGGATAATATTTATAACCTTTGCCTTATCCAGATTGGCTAAATGACTTTTGGAATGTGTTGGAAAATAAAGTGAAAATCCGCAATACAATCAACATGTCCATTGCTGCTTCCTCTGAAATTCTTGTATGAAGTACAAGTCTGTCAGACTTATAAATACTCGATCCAGCTTACTTCTCAAAGATAACCCAACACTGATAAGAATGATCTTAGACTTTACTTACACAAGTCCCATGGCCACTTGGTATTTATGGAAGAATTTCTGGACATTCTTCCATGAAGATAGACGCAAATAAACTGTTTCTTTTCCCTGCGATTTCTCTGTTCTCTGCAATAAATTATCCTGAATGCACACCAACTGTTGCACATTTGGCCTTGTTTTTATTATTTTTTTCCATACATTGATAGACGCTTTTTAGCAGTTATCATGTTTTTCTTTCGTTTGCACTCTTTTTCTCTCTTTGATTTTCTTCTCAGTTTCTTGGTCATCCTTTGATGGGTCCTACATCTCTCTGAATCCACTGGCTTACTGCAACATTTGGCATTTTTCTAAGCTGCCTCCTTTCATCGAAGAGGTAGACGAAGGTGGGGTTGAAAGTGATAGTCGGAGAGGAGGGTGGCCCAGACTGATAGGAAGAAAGGTGGACACATAGGAACATTCAAAAGGGCGGTGCTGACTTGGAAGGTTGGAGTGGGATAACGTGGGATTAGGGGAAATAGGAAAATGGGGAACTCCACTATGGTCCCCTGTGGTTGGAGTGTCCCAAGGCAGAAAATGAGGCTTTCTACCTCCAGTCTTCTGGTGGCTCGGGTCGGGCGGTGGAGCAGGCCCAGGACCCTCATCTCCTTGGCAGAGTGGGAAGGGGAGTTAAAGTGCTCAGCCACAAGGCGATGGAGATGTGCAATGTGGCTGTCCCAGAGATATTCTCTGAAATGATCCACAAGTTGACCTCCTGCCTCACCAATGTAGAGAAGACCACATTGGGTTTAATGGATGCAGTAGATGAGGCGTTCTATCTCCCTTCGTCACCTATCACTTTCAACCCCACCTTCATCTACATATCCCATTCCCAGCTATCTCCCCCCTGCCACACCCCCTTCCCATTTATCTCTCAGCCCCCTTGGCCCATAAGCTTCATTCTTGATGATGGGTCTATGCCCAAAACATCGATGTATCTGCTCTCAGTATGCTGCCTGACTGTGAGTTGGCAATACAACACTCTTTGACTCTGATCTCCAGCATCTGGAGTCCCCATTATCTCCTCGCACCTTCATGGCTAGCATGTCTCAGATTTATCACGGTTACTTCAAATAAAAATGAAACTATCGTGTACTCAAACAGCATAAAAGAAAACCAATACATTGTGGTCACTGTTCCCAAAAGGTCCTTTCCAGCAAAAATTTCAATTAGCTCTTCTGATCACTCAACACCAATTCCTAAATAACCTGATCTCGAGCTCAGTCCCCGGCATAACGTTAATGTAAACCATCTCGCACGTGGTCATGAAATCCATTTTTCCCAGCATTAGCATTCAATTGGGTAAACACAGTTTAGAAATAACTTAAACAGTACGCTATTACTGCAGTACCCACAAATGTGAATATCTCATTTCCTGTTTTATAACATGTCCAGCATTTGTATTGCAGCTTTCACTTTGATATATAACTCCCATCAATGTTTGCTCCTCCTTGCCCTTTTTGCGCTCCACCTTACTAGATTCTGTGGAATCTGACCGACTTGGGCTCTGGGCAGATTAATGGTAGAGATCATCTCGCCACATCATTTATGATCTTCTCAAACTTTAAAATCTCCAGATCTCCCGTTATGCTGATGTAGTAGAGAAGGACAATGATTTTCCAACAATGCTCTGCATTCCCCCAGAGAGCTGAGACAGCCCTAACCTGGATGGGAACCTTACAACAGGCTGATAAAGTGTCGCTGCTGCTGCACAGGGTCTTAGTGAGATCACATCTGGAGTAGTGTCTACAGATTTAATCTCTTCAATGAAGAAAGGATGTTGTTATATTTGAAGTAGCTCAGTGTTGGTTCCCTCAACTGATTCCTGTAATGAAGGTGCGAGCTTATAACAAAAGGATGGTCCGGTTCACCCAGTAGCCATTGGAGTTTACAAAAAGAGTGTCCTATTTCAACAAAGATGACAGAGGAATCAACAAGTGAAGGAAATTACACAGATAGTGGAGGAATCCATTCCGTTCTCCAGCCTGTTACACAGGAACAACAGGAGGATATTCAGGCGTTCGAGCCTTTTGCACCAAAACAGGATGAGGCTATTCTGCCCCTAGAGCCTGATATACATTTACAGAAGGAGGTCAATCAACCGCTCGAGCCTATATCAGGAGGCCATGCTGCACCAGTATCCTGTTAAACAGCAACAGGATCAGTTCATTCAGCCACCTCAAGTCTGTAACAACTGTAACAACTGGATGAGGTCACACAGTGACTGGAGATTGTTACACTGGGATAACAGGAGGCCATTCAGTCCAACCAAGCCTATTTCAAGGGAGTTGGATCAGGATAAAAACTATCTGACACTTCTTTCATGAGAAAGGAAAAGGTAATTCAGACGCATGTCTGTTGTACGGGAACAAGAGAAGACCAATCACTCCCTCGGTTACATCTCCGGGATACATGCGGACACCGTTCAGCATTTCCACCTGTTATGGGAAGTATGAAAAGACCCATCAGCCCCTCAAACTGTTACCCAGCAACAGGAGGATTCCATAATCCCCCAACCCCCAAATGCATCAACGGGAGAAGGTCATTCTGGTCTTGGAGACATCAGCATGGGAACACCAGAAAGACGCGAGCCCATCGAGATTGTACACCAGCAAGATGATGAGTCCAGCAGCCACACGTGCCTCAAACAGCAATTGGAGTCGACCTCTTCAAATCTTTTGCCCATTAAACAGGAATTCAAAGAAAACGTAAAGGTTTTGCGAAAGGGAAGAAATTATAATAACTGTATACATTTGGGAGTAAAACTTGGGAGTAAAACTATTGTGATTTAAGACAATTATTAGAATCCATTGTTGAGGATATTTGCAAAGTTAAACTGCAATCCATCGGAGTCAACATTGTTGTATAAAGGATAAATCGAGTTTGAAGTGTTTGCTTGATTTACTTAAAGATGTGACAAGCAAGGTGGATAGTAGGAGACCTGGAGATGGAATGTATCTGGTCTTCCTGAAGGCATTGGATATGTCGCTTCTCCACAGAGTAAGTGGTGAGATCAGACAACATGGGTTTAGGAGTAATTTATTAGCTTGAATGGAGGATTGGTTAACCAACAAAATGCAGTCAGATGGACTAAATGTGTCATTTTATTTTGGCAAATGCAATTTGTGGTGTGCTATTGATTTCAGTTCTCATTTGCGATCATTAGCATTACTGTACTTGGTTGACTGGATAGAAAATACGACACCACATTTTCAGATGACACTAACATTGGTGGGAAATTACATCGGAATGATAATGCAAGAGAGTTAAAAACTATATGGATAGTTTGGGTGAACGGGCCAACATTTGGCAAGGAAAATTAAAGTGAGTAAATATGGATCTATTCAAATTGGCCAGCATAATAGAAAGACAAATTATTATCTAAATGGAGAGAAAGTTCAAAGTGCTTAAGTGCAGCGGGATCTGGGTGTCTGCTTACATATCACAGAAAACCTGCCTGTGGGTACTGCAAGTAATGAGAAATGCAAGCCTAATTTCAGTGTTTATTTATAAAAGGATAGAGTAGAAAGGTAGGGAGTGTTGGTGTAGCTATGCACGGCATGAGTGAGGCTGCAATTGGAGTACAGTTTGGGTGTCCTGCAGAATGAGGTATTTCCATTGAAGGCAATTCAGAAGAGCTTCATTAGATTGATTCCATATTTGAAGTGTTTGTCTTATGAAGAGAAATTGAGCAGTTTAGGCCTATACTCTCGAGTTTATAAGAATGAAAGGAGATCTCATTGGGGTCTGTAAAATGCTAAAAGTAAATGAAAGTGTAGATGTGGAGTGGAGTTTTTTTAATGTGGCGCAAACTACAACAAGACACCAGAGTTTTAGGATGGAGAGATTGCAGGAAAGTGGCACAGAGGTCGTGTTGAAATCAGCCTCATCGAGGGGTTGTATTCCTCACAGATGCCCCTTGTTCTTATTCAACTCTTCGACTGTGTTGCACAGGAATGGGGGAGAACTGGATATCATACAGGAAGCAGGCACTCAGGATAAATCAGTCTCAATCAGTTAGACAGAACGTAAACAGTAGGGTCACTCAGTGACCAGCGCTGGGTTCTCAACTATTTACAGTCCATATTAATGATCAGGAGGATGGAACAGATATACAGATGCTGAGTCTGGTGATGTTGCTTTGTTAAGCAAGAGAATAAATTATCAAGAGAGGGTGAAGAGTCTGCAGATAGATTCAGAAATGTAAAGGCAACAGATAATAGTTTAGCAGGTGGAATTTAATATGATATAACCTGTCATTTCATTTACAGGAATAATGGAAGGCAGTATGTTACTGAAATGGAGAGGGAATGCAGGACTTAATGGTACTGTGTACTGGGGGGTTCACTCAGACCTGTTCAGACATGGGAGATTTTGCTCCATCCCTGATCGTCAGTCCCAGACACTCCAATGACCCCATTGCTCTCTGTACACATGGACTACTTGATATGGTTGATTGGTGGTGGGGATTTTGTTTTGAAACGTGCATCAAGGGGACGGCCTTTATCCAATACATATTAATTTCTTTCTACGTGGAGACCCGATGACGATGTTAATGGCTTACTGCTTCTGAATTAAGAGGTCCTGACTGCTGCCAGGACAGTCGATATTCACCAACATGATGTACTGTGATGAGCACACTGTAACATTAACAGAGAGAGAGCTCCTTCAGTTCCTCTACCTATCCCCATTGACATGGGTACTCTTCAGACGCCATGTACACCAACGGGAATCCCACTACACCGGATACACCCGATAGTTCCCTGCTGAGGGAGAAACAATCTATTTACCTCATCCACCATATATATCCTCCATCACTGAATGGTGACATTGATGTTGAGACACTGGGAGATGATGGATATGTCACCTAGTCCTGCCTGGAAAGTTCTGGATCATAGAAGCTGAATGAAACTGTGACCTGAACAGCCACTGGCAGCACCATCCTCCCCCTGGTGTAAAGCTGTTGGTCGTGTTGAAGGAGGTGACACTGCTCTGTGACCAACTCCTTGTTCAGTCAGTGTCCCCTCACACTCTGCTCCTGGGTTAAGTGGAGCTTGGGAAACTGTTCCTGGAAAACCTGGGGTTGATACAGCAGATCCCTTTCCCCACACACACTCACTGCGTGGTTTCAGAGCTTCCCCCTCTGCAGCCTCTGCTCCATTTGTTGTTCACGTTACAGACACAGATGCTGTAACTACAGTCCCCAGGCTCCATCCAAAGTTGGGTCAGCAAATCCTCAGGTCTCCCTGAATGTCTGAGGCAGCTCACAGCACAACCTCCAGCAAACCATCCCCAGGCCCTCCACTAACTTTTCAGTAACAGGAGAGAGTCGGAAACCCTTCGGCTACAGGTTCCCGCAAACTGTTTTAAGAAGTCCGTTTAGACTCAAACCTTTCCTTATTTTAAACATAGATGTGAAGTGTGCGTTCCAGATATGTTGTGACTGGTCAAACCACTCGTCATTTTGCAAAATATATTTTATTCAAATGCTTTAGTTAAAATCCAATCAAAGAGAAGAACATTTTGGGACAGCTTATATGTTTGAACACTTACACAACAATAGATACCGTACCTTCTTGGTATACACTGCTTGGCACAAAGATATATTCAAACACAGATTGTTACAGCAATTTTCCGATCCAGGAGATATCAACATCGACAGAGCTCTTAGAGAGAAAAGCAACTACGGATCATGTATTGAAACTCCTAACCCTTCTTGGATTCCCAACAGCTTCTGAATGCTTCAGCCAAAAACAAAACGAGAAAACCTGGTCTGTAAAAGCAGGCCACGCCCTTCCATTGTTATCACCATTTTATGAAACCTAAAGGCCTCCTCAGTTATTTACTTAATGTGTGTTCAGACAGCAGTTCTGCACTTCTGCCTTTAGAACCTCTCTTCAAAAACAACCTAAGAGAAAATAACCTTTTTACAGTGATAGTAAACTCACAACTCACCTTTAATAAAATGATCCATCAATATACAAAGATGGATTAATTTTAGACCTCCTAATCGTCCTCTATTTGTAGACTGATAGGCATATATAGGTAAAAACAATGACTGCAGATGCTGGAAACCAGAGTCTGGAATAGTGGTGCTGGAAGAGCAAAGCAGTTCAGGCAGCATCCGAGGAGCATTAAATCGACGTTTCGGGCAAAAGCCCTTCATCAGGAATTCCGGCAGAGAGCCTGAAGGGTGTAAAGATAAATGAGAGGAGGGTGAGGGTGGGGAGAAAGTAGCATAGAGTACAATAGGTGAATGGGGGAGGGGATGAAGGTGATGGTTTGGGTGGAATGTGGATTGGATAGGTCGAAAAGAAGATAGGTAGGTGGGACAAGTCATGGGGACAGTGCTGAGCTGAAGGTCTTAGAGTGAAGTGAGGTGGGGGCAGGGGAAATGAGGAAACTTTTCAAGTCCACATTGATGCCCTGGGGTTGAAGTGTTCCTAGGCGGAAGATGAGGTATTTTTCCTCCAGGCATCTGGTGGTGAGGGATCGGCGGTGAAGAAGGCCCAGGACCTCCATGTCCTCGGCAGAGTGGGAGGTGGAGTTGAAATGTTGGGCCACAGGGCAATGTGGATGGTGGTGCGGGTGTCCCGGAGATGTTCCCTAAAGTGCTCTGCTAGGGGACGTCCAGACTCCGCAATGTAGAGGAGATCGCATCAGGAGCAACGGATACAATAAATGATATTGGTGGATGTGCAGGTAAAACTTTGATGGATGTGGAAGGCTCCTTTAGGACCTTTCGTGGAGGTGAAGGAGGAGGTGTGGGCGCAGGTTTTCCAATTCCTGCGGTGGCAGGGCAACGTGCCAGGATGGGAGGGTGGGTTGTAGGGGGGCGTGGACCTGACCAGGTAGTCACGGAGGGAACGGTCTTTGCAGAAGGTGGAAAGGGGTGGGGAAGAAAATATATCCCTGGTAGTGGGGTCTGTTTGGAGGTGGCGGAAATGTCGGTGGATGATTTGGTTTATGCAAAGTTTGGTAGGGTGGAAGGTGAGCACCAAGGGGCGTTTTGTCCTTGTTACGGTTGGAGGGGTGGGGTCTGAGGGCAGAGGTGCGGGATGTGGATGGAATACGTTGGAAGGCATCTTTAACCACGTGGGAAGGAAAATTGCGGTCTGTAAAGAAGGAGGCCACCTGGTGTGTTCTGTGGTGGAACTGGTCCCCCGGGAGCAGATACGGCGGAGGCGGAGTAATTGGGAATACGGGATGGCATTTTTGCAAGAGGTAGGATGGGAAGATGTTTAATCCAGGTAGCTGTGGGAGTCGGTAGGTTTGTAAAAAATGTCGGTGTCAAGTCAGTCGTCATTAATGGAGATGGAGAGGTCCACGAAGGGGAGGGAGGCGTCAGAGATTGTCCAGGTAATGTTATGGTCAGGGTGGAATGTGTTGGTGAATTTGATGAATTGATCAACCACCTCGCGGGAGAACAAGGTGGCGCCAATGCAGTCATCAATGTAGCGGAGGAAGAGGTACATATATATATATATATATATATATATATATATTACATTGACTCTGAGCATACAAATGTTCACAACTCGATTTGATTTAAGTCATTTTGCTCCTGCCACAGAATGCCTTTGTCTTTCTTCATCCAAGTCTCCACAACGTGTCATACCTGAGGTATTCTCACCCTGTCACCTGTATAATTTCAAATTGAATGGCAGCAGTAATAAGCTCAATCCAATCATACTGATATTCTTCTCCCTAAACTTCTCCAAAAACTTTAAGGGCTCACGATCAGTGAAAAGGATTTGTCCCATGTGTTTTATGCGCAATGTAAATGCTGAAATGTTTTAACGCCAACACCAAGCTCAAGGCCTCTTTCCCGATTGTGGAATAAATCTGTTGATGTTTCCACTGGACACTCCAATCACACGTTACATAATGCAGCACTTCTCATCTCTCCAATAGTCCCTCTGAATGACATAGCTGCTCATGTCTCAGCATAAAAGAGTTACATACTTCTGTACCTCTTAATGCTGTAACCTCTTTACCTGCTACTCCTGGCCTATGTCAGTAAATCTTACTCTCACAGGGATATGTTTTAAGACGATCTCACACATTCTTCTCACTCCCTCACAGAAACCAAACTTTGATTTCTGAACTCAATCATCATCATCATCAGCCATTTCAGCTTCTAATCTTGCCATTGCAACTCTCTGCTCTTTCACACGAGTTCTCACGACTGCAGGAAGTGAATTGTTGAACTTCTCCAAAATAAGAATCTCTCTAAGATTCTTATTTAATTTCTGATTTAATACCCTTACCCATCTTTCAAAATCACTTTGTTTGATCCTTTCAGACTCAATTTGCGTTTAAACACGGACGCTATTTTAGATCCCTGAAACACTGTCTGTCAGTTTCTGGCACAAGCTCATGTGCACTTCAGAAGACTTTCTTCACTGCCTCCGTACACCGCCTCCGATAGGGATGCAAATGCCTATCAGCTTTGTTTGAATCAACTAAATCCACATGTTCACTGGGCACTGCATTTGTTAAGCCACTTTCTCAAATTAAATTAAGAAGGCTCCCCCATCATTCTCGTCAAATTTCGATAATGTCTGGATGTATTTAAACAGATCCCCATCAGGCCTTTGGCTACTATAGGGTTGCTCATCCTCACTATCCTCCTCATGCCGCCGACCATCTACCTTCATCACCACCTTCTTTGTCAACTTTCCTTTCTAATTACTAACTTTTGAAGATAAATCACTCTGCTTTTCTTCTTTCTTTTTCTCTCCTCTTCTTCATTTTATTTTTACTTTTCATCATAATTCAAACTGTTTCAATTCCTTCTCATGTTCACGTTGCCTCATTTGAAATTGATTTCTAGCCATTTCCAAAGACTCTGATGGCGTTTCCACCAAATGTAATTGCCAAGCTCTAGCTGTAATTACCTCTCATTTTCTCACAGACAAACACAACCCCAACTGCAGCTCGTCTGCCAATTCCTACAGCTTTGCCTCCATTACCTTTTGTAAAACCCCCAACTTCACTTCTTCCACACCCAGAGAACTCTCAGTGACTGAAAGAATATTTATACACAAAGCAATGTTTAAACCAACTGAATTCAACATCCGGAACGAAAGACACTAACAGCTACCATACGCGACCTTTGAACCATAACCTCCTGGTGCGTACTCTCCAGTGTCTCTATGAGCTTATTCTGGATTCGCCTGTTTCCTCCCACAATCCAAAGGTGTGCATGTCATGTGAATTGGCCATGCAAAATTTCTTGTAGTTTTCAGGGATGTGTGGGTTATGAGTCTTTTTCGGGGTAAATGTGTAATAACAGGGTTGAGGAATGGGTCTGGGTAGGTTACTCTTCGGAGGGTCGGTCTTGACTTGTTGGGTCGAATGGCCTGTTTGCACACTGTAGGGATTGTAATTCTAAACCCAATTTGGAGTTACCAGACAAGAGTTCCCAGTTTGCTATAGACGAACCAGACTGCCTCAAACTATTTTAAGCAGGTAGCTTGGATGCGAACCTATTCGTATTTTAAAGGTAGATGTGAAGTGGGTGTTCCAGATGTGATGCTTCTCGTCAAACCACTCACCATTAATTAAAACACAATATATTTAAACACTCTAATGAAAATCCATACAAAATGAAGAGGAATTTAGATTAACTTAACTATTGGAAACCTTAGCCGAATAATGGATACAGTACCTTCTACGAACGAACTGTTCCAATATACTATCATCACCTAAACACACTCCATGGTAAAAAGGAGCATTCAGACATACAGTTCTCCAATCCAGTTTGAAATAGCATCAAGTGAAGCTTCGGAGAGAATAGCAGCTAGGGATAATTTACTAAAACTTCCAACCCTTCTGGGACACAAGCACCTGGTGACTTACAGCCGGAAGGAAAAAACTAGAAAGCCTGGTCTATGCGAGCTGGCCATTGTTACTACTATTTATTAAAAACCCTAAAAGTCTCGGAAGTTATTTACTTGAGGTGTTTTCAGTCGGCGGTTTGACATTTATGACCTCTTGTTAAAAAAATGAGAAAATATTTTTTTTTAAAGTGACAGCATTGTCACACAATTTAGATGCCTGGTCCTTTACTCAATGGGCTTCCTCGTGTTACTGATCACAAGGTCACCTGAGTGGGGCAAACACAGATACAGTCCAAGTTACAAGGATGTGTCTCATAACTTCTGAAACACCCCTGGCCATCACATGGGACATACCGGGAAGTGAACAACAGCCTGACACACACCATTTCAGTGTTTCTGAGCTACACAATGCCAGCACTCGATACACTTGGGAGATAAAACCCAAGGCCAGGGAAAGATACAGAAGGACTGAGAGATTCACATTAAAGACAGAAACAGCCAGTTAATTAAATGGGAGGAGGTTGTGGGAATTTGGGGAAAAAGACAGAGCAGTGGGACTGACTGGAGAAGTAAGATCTTCGAGAGTAAAATTACAAGAATGAAAACATTGAATAAAGGCATTGTCAGATCAGCTGAAATGGTTTGTTATATCAAATTCTGAATCTGCTTCACAGAACACCACAAACAACGTAAACTGGGACAAGTTGACAGCCCAGCATGGAGAGCTGTGCAGACCATGCTCATGTGTTGCTCAGTAAACTGCACTATCTGCCCAGTATAGAGAGTATTGCAAACTTTACGATCATATGCTTACTATACTTACATCAGATTACTATCTCCAATGGGAAGGTTTGCTCTCTCTCTTTCTCTGTGTGTGTGTGTGTGTGTGTGTTCATCAGATAGTGAGAGAGAGTGCGTGTGCGTGCACGATTGGCGTGGTTGAATGCAAAACTCATTGTTTGAGAAGGAACACACGTGAAGGAAACTAGTTTAATATGAACAACTGGCAGGCTTTTGGATAATCGACAGAGAGAGAACGAGGGACGTTTCATGGACAGATGAGGTAAAGTGTTTGAGAATGTCAAAATAAAGGTATTGCCATACACAATAGCAATATACATCGGCGTGCACATGAATGACAGATGGATGGGAGTCTGGTGTGAGTTCGAAACAGATTTGCTTTGGCAGGTTTGAAGCCAGGAGAGTCAGCAGCAGATTATTAACTTCATTAACACTGTATTTCATAGCGCGAGGTTCAAACAGCAGTTGGATTAAGCCAGTGAGATACATTGTGGAGTGATGAGTATTTCAAGTTAGAAATGGTCAAGGCAAGGTGTCAGGAATCAGCTCATCGTCAAAGGGATCACCCACAGTTATGAATCGTCTGCTTCAGCCGCAGATATTGGCCAGGGATGGGATGAAAACACTGGGAAAAGGTGGTGTTTGTAACCAGAACAGTAGACAGTGACCTGCATGCTCTTAATATTTAAATACCAAAGGCAAAGATGCAATACATCGTGGCTCCCCGCTGAAACTGAGTAGGTCAATATAGAGACCCATGAGTAACACTGTCAGAGCAGAGGGAGATAGTAATTGAACACCGTCATTGATGCAGTTAGTAGTGGTCTGTCGAGTAAATATCTGGATTCAGAGTTTCAACAGGAACAATAATGGTGGCCAGAAGTGTAGACTATATGAACGAACCGTATTACACAGTCATAACTGGTTTAAAGAAACAAAAAGTGGACAGTGACACTTATCAGAAACACCAACGATAGCCAGGAAGCAATACTAAAAATATTGAATAATGCGAAGAGCATAATAGATCTGCAATGATAAGGGCAACCAATAAAATGCAAAAAATATACCAAACATAATCGGATAAACTCCTGTCTCTTGTTGGAATATTCCAGTCGACTGTTCTCAGATTCTGATCCATGTTTGGAACATTCCAGTCTAATAATCTAAGATTCTGATCTCTCCTCCCCCTCTCTCTAGATCTGTTGATCCCTGTTCTCTAGATCTGTTGATCCCTGTCAGTGCTGTCAGTGATGGTCCCGCTCATGTTATGCAATAACACATTGAACGGCGCCCATTTATCGTCAAAAGATGGAAACCATTCACTGGGATAATTAGAATCCATGAAGACTGGCATTAATCACAGTCACTGAACAAATAGGATCAGTTAACCAGCTGTATACATCACTTTTCATATCACTATAAAAGGGAAGATTTACTGGTTTTGGATGGAATGGGTAAGGGTTACTGAGGGATAGACAATAAATCTTTCAATGTTTTAATCATTTTTTCATTGTATACGAGAGTATTAACAGGACAATTCAGGGGTCTATATATGTTCCACTCTGTTTATGAAAGGAAGCAGTTATAAAAATAACAGATCAGCCACATAAAAAAAGTCGGGTGGGCAAGTTTCTAGATACCTTAACACAAAGTATGATACTTATTATCTGGTGTGAGGCTACTCCTGGTTTTAATGCCCTGTTTTCAAATCCTTTCATAACCTTGAGACAGAGCACTGAGACTGCTGCTCAGGAACAGGCCAAAGCAATTCTGTCCCTATGGGCCTCTTATTGAAGGAAAGGAGAAGGGCATTCAGTCCATATTAGCCTGTTGCTACTTGAAAAGGTGGAACTCTGGAACATTCGCACATTTTGCAAACAAAATCATTCAAAATAAAAGGATTTGTCACTGCAGCTGTATGAGGTGTCACTGAGAGGACACCTGGAGTACATTGTGTTATTTGTGTTTTGGTAACTGAGAAGGGATGGACGTCCATCAGATACAGTTTAACGGCTGCTCATAATCCAGGGGTTGCTGTGTCATTTAATGTCTCGTGGCTGTCATACAGGGACAGGAGGAGCCTATTCAGCCTCTTGAGCCTGTTCCAGAGGGACAGGAAATGTTTATTTCACATTTCAAGTCTTTTACACATGAATATTAGTTTTAAATTAGTTGTGGAATAGGAAAGACCTGATGTAAACATTAAAGTTCTAACTTTGAACAGGGCCAAGTTTGAAAGTGTTCGGCAAGCCCGCTGAAAGGCTGACTGGGATACCTTATTCACATGTAAAGGGATGGTCGGAAAATGCAAGGCCATCAAAACGTGGATCCAGAGAGTCCAGAGCCAACGTTTTCCTATTAGTGAGATTTGGAAGTCTGGTGGGTGCAGGGAGTGCTGCATGGCTAGATATATTGATGCTCTGGTCATGGTAATGAAGGAGGCATATGTCAGGAAAACAGAGCTGAAATCAAGTGAATCCCCAGAGGAGTACAAGGGCAGTAAGTGTATAGTCAATGGGGAAATCGGGCTAGAAAAATGTGAACACAGGTTGGCTTTAGAAATCGGGTTAATGAGGTATTGGCGAAACTCTACAAATCCTTTAGTGACAAAAGATTAACTAGGGAGAAAACAGGGCACCTTAAAGATCAGTAAGGCTACCTATGTATGGAACCACAAGAGATGGGAAAGATAGAAAACAAGTATTTCTCCTCAGTATTTAATGTGGAGGAAGTTACAAGAGTGAGAAAATGAAAAAATGCATAGTGATATCTTGAAAAGTATCTATATTACAAGGAGGTGTTGGACATTGTAAAACACATAAAGATGAACAAATTCCTGGGACCCGATCAGTTGTATCCCAGAATATTGTGCGAAGCTTGGAAAGGGATTGCTCAGTCTTTTGCTGATATATCTGTATCATTGATTTCCACAGGTGAGGTGTCAGAAGACTGGAGAGCTGCTGACATAGTGTCATTATTTAGGAAAGGAACGAAAAACCAGGTAACTATAGACTGGTGAGCCTGACATCAATGGTGACTAAATTGTTGGAGGGGACTTTGAGGGAAAGGATGTATATGCATTTGGAAGGACAAGGACTGATGAGGGCTTTGTACATTGGAGATCACGTCTCACTGACTCGGTGCAATTTTTTGACGAAGTGATGAAGATGATTGATGAGGCAGGAGAGTGGATGTTGTCTTTATGTAATTCAGTAAGAAAACCAAAATGTTCTACATGGTAAACTGGTTAGCAAGGTTAGACTGCCTGGGATCCAGGGAGATCTCACCTGTTAGATCCAAAGTTTTCTTGACTATTGGAGACAGGGCGGGACAGTGGACATTTGTTCATTGAACTTGGAGATCTGTGACCAGTGGTGTGCCACAAAAGTCAAAAGTGAATCCACTGTCTCTTGTCACTTATGCAAATCATTTGCATTTGAGTATATGAAGCATGATCAGCAAGTTTGTAGATAATTCCAAATTTGGTGGTGTAGTCGACAGTGAAGAATGATATCTCAGAACAAAGTGGAAACTTGATTAGGTGAGCCGAGGGGTGGCAGATGGAGTTAAATTTAGATAAATGTGAGGTGTTGCATTTTGACAAGACAAATCAGGGCAAGACATGTAGGTAGGGTCCTGTCGAAAGTTGCCAATCAAAGGGAATGCCATTGAAATTATAGAATCCCTACAGTGAGAAAACAGGATTTTCGGCCCATCTAGGCCACACCGTCCCTCTAAACTGGATCCCACTGGACAAACCCCTCCCCTATCCCTCTGAACCTGCATTTCCCATGGCTAATCCACCTCGCCTACACATCCCAGGGTACTTGGAGCAATTTAGCATGGCCGATCTACACTTGCCTGTATATCTTTGTACTGTGGGAGGAAAATGTATCACCTGGAAGAAACTCACGCAGACACGGGGAGAATGTGCAAACTCCACGCAGGCAGTCATTCAAGGATAGAATTAAACCCAGATCGTTGTGCACTGAGGTAGCAATGCTAGCCACTGAGCTACTGTGTCACCTGGTGGTGCAGGTTCTCCGTTCCTTGAAAGTGCCGTCACAGGTAGACAGTGTAATGAAGAAGGCATTTGGTAATCTTCCATTTATTGGTGCGTGCTTTGAGTCTATGCGTTTGCATGACATGTTGCATCTGTACAGGACATTGGTTTGGCCACTTTTGTAATACTGCCTTTAATTCTGGTCACCCTGCTGTCGGAAAGATGTTGTCAAACTTGAAAGGGTGCAGAAGAAATTTAAAAGAATGTTGCAGGTGTTGGAGGGTTTGAGTTACAGGGAGAGTTTGAATCGGCTGGGTGTATTTTCAAGTGTTGAGGCTGAGGGGTGATCTTAAAGAAGTTTATAAAATCCTGAGGGGCATAGATAAGGTAAACAGTCAACGTCTTTTCCCCAGCATAGGCAAAGTCGAAAATTACAGGACAAAGGTTTGAGGTGAGAGGAGAAAGATTTATAAAGGGAAATGAGATACAACACTTTCAAAGAGAGACTGCTGTGTGTATGGATTGAGCACCCAAAAGAGGTGGTGGAGGCAGACACAGTCACACCATTTAAAAGGCATTTGAAACGGGTACATGCATGGGAAGGGTTTAGAGGGATATGGGTTAAGTGCTGGCAAGGGGGACGAGATAAATTTAGGATATTTGGTCAGAATGGACAACTGGATCGAAGGGTATTTTTCCATGCTGTACATCACTGAGACTCTGTTGACTCTTGAGTGTATAACCAGGAACAGGAAGAGGCTATTCAGGTTCTGAATTCTGTCAGTCAGCTTGTTCGCTCAATTACTGAGAGTCAAATACAAAAATACATCATTCAGATTTTGGTGGTGTTTTACAGAAACAGGAGAAAGGCTTTTAGTCAAGAGAAGCTGGAAGGAATGTGAAGAGGCCATTCAGTCCCTCAACTTCATTCCACAGGAGCAGCAGGTGAGCAGAGAGGAATTGGAGCCTGTTAGTCAGTAGCAAGAGGAGGACATCTACTTTCACAAACTTGGGATCAGGAGGCTTCACTCAACTGCTCGAGACTGGAACACAGGAAGAGGAGGCAGTCGCTGAACTGCTCGAGACTGGGACACACGGACAGGAGGTAGTCACTCAACTGCTCGAGGCTGGGACACAGGGACAAGAGGTAGTCACTCAACCGCTCGAGACTGAGACACAGAAACAGGAGGCAGTTATTCAACTGCTCGAGACTGGGACACAGCGACAGGAGGCAGCCACTCAACTGCTCGAGACTGGGACATGGGAACAGTAGGCAGTCACTCAACTGCTCTAGACTGGGACACAGGAACAGGTGGGAGTCATTCAACTGCTCGAGATTGGGACACAGGAATAGGAGGGAGTCACTCAACTGCTCTAGACTTGGACACAGGAATAGGAGACAGTCATTCAATTGCTCGAAACTAGAGCACAGGGAAATCTGGAGCCTAGTGAGGCCCGAGGATCCTGTTACGCAGGAAAAGGAGGAGGTGACTCACTCCCCACAAGTATGGGACACTGGGAGAGAAGGGGAGTTTGCCTGTTACAAACAGAAATAGATGAATAAGTTGCTTTCGTGGTCCACACAATCCTGCCACACCATTCACTAAGACCACGGCTGATCTGATTGTGATTTCCTCATCCCATTTTACAGAGATGCCCCTGTCTGCAGCCTCTGCTCTATATGTTGGTCATGTTGCAGACTCAGATGCTGTAACAACAGTCACCATCACTCATCCAGAGGGTCGGGTCTAAGCGGATGAGTCAGGATTTGAAGTGTCCAATCACAAGAATGAAAACACAAAACAAAGGCATTGCCAGATGTTTCGTTCTCTCACATTCGCAATCCAGCTCACATAACCAGTCCATCCATTGTACGTTCAGGATGGAGCACTGTGTAGATCCGGCTAACGAACTGCTGAATGCAACCCAGCAATGTCTAGATTGGAACTCTGTGCAGCCCACACCAATGCTTGATCTATAATCCTGAGCGAAACGTCCAGCGTGAGGAGCTGTGCAGACCACACTGGTTCATTCATATATAACTCCAGGCTTTTGCATTGTTCGGTAATACTGTGTTAGATCACTACGCAGTGTGGGGAAATTTGCAGCCGATGCTGGCAGTGACAGGATGTGCAGCTCCCATCCATTTACAGCTCTATATCTCCACTCTACCTTGACAAAGGGTGCTGTGGGTGTCAAAATCATTGCAAAGGAGAGATGTAAATGGAAACAGTTTAAATATCAATAGTTCTGATTCAGGTGCACACCACTCCAATATTTAAAGATAAAATAACTGATATAATGTCCAGTGAGGTTTTTTGGATGGTGCAAAGAAGTTAGTGGTGGATGGTGTATACAGTGGTTGCACTATAAGCCTCCAAATAATCAATGCGAATTGGAGGAACAAATATGCAGGGAGACTGGGGAGACTTGCAGGAACAATAGGATTGCCATAATAGGTGATTTTAATTATACTAACGGAGACTGGGACATCTAGATGGTTAAAAACTTCGATGGAACGTAATATCTTAAGTGTGTTCAGGAAAGTTTCCAAAAGCAGCATATAGAGGGTCTTACTCGGGAAGGGACAAACTCACCTACTGTTGGGGCACAGGGCAGGATAGGTGACGGAGGCAAAGTGGGGAAGCATTTTGGGACCGGTGACTAGAATTGTATGAATTTTAAAATAGTTATGGGAGGGACAGAATTGGCCACAGATTCAAGTTCTAAATTGGGGCGAGGCATTTTTTTTGGAATTAGACAGCGACTTGCAAAGGTTGATTGGAGTAGCTTGTTTCCAGGCAAAAGGATCTCTGGTAAGTGATTTATTTTGTGTTTTCATTATTGTGATTGGACACTTCAAATCCTGACTCATCCGCTTAGACCCGACCCTCTGGATGAGTGATGGTGACTGTTGTTACAGCATCTGCGTCTGCAACATGACCAACATATAGAGCAGAGGCTGCAGAGAGGGGCATTTCTGTAAAAAGTCAAGGTCTATATGTTCCTGTGAGGGTGAAGGGAAAGTGAGGCAGGAAGAGAGAACCCTGGATGACAAGAGATAATCAGGCTCTGACCAGCAAAAAAGGAGGCGTGGCTCAGGTTCAGGCAGCTGGAATCAATGGAATCTCTGGAGAGACGCAAGGGATACGGGAGTTTACTGAGGAAGGAAATCAGGAGGGCGAAAAGGGGGTATGACATGGCCTTGGCTGAGAAAATGAGGGTAGATCCAAAGATGTGCTTTCAGTATAGTAAAGAAAAAGAAGGAATAGAGAGAAACTAGGACTCCTTAAAATCCATAGTGGGCATTCATGTGTCAAACCACAAGAGCTGGGCGAGGTCCTCAAATTCCCCCCTGTGTTTAACATGAATAAAGACATGAAGATCTGTGAGCTTTCGGGGGGGGGGGGTGCTGGTGGTGGGGTGTTAGTTGTCATATCTTGGTACCGTTCATATCACAGTGGAGGTGCTGTTGGACATATTAGAATGCATAAAGTCAAATAAATACAAATAAATCTCTTGGTCCTGACCAGATATATCCAAGAACACTGCAAAAAGCTAGAGAAGACAGGTCGGTGTGAAGGTCCCGGAAGACTGGGCAGTAGCAAATGTTGTGCCCTTATTCAAGAAGGGCTGCAAAGAAAAGCCTGGGAAATATAGACCAGTAAGCTTCACATCTGTTTTCGGTAAACCACTTGAGAAGGTTCTGAGAGATAAGATATGCATGCATTTGGAAAGACAGAGTTTGACTTGAACAGTCAGCATAGCTATGTGCATGACAGATCATGCCTTACAAATTTTGTTCGAGTTTTTTGAGGAAGTGACCAGGAAGGTTGACGAGGGCAGTGTGGTGGACATACTCTATATGGATTTCAGTAAAGCCATTCATAAGGTTCCACATGGTAGGCTGCTCGGGCAGGTTAGATCGCATGAACTCCAAGATAATCTGGCAAATTGGCGACACAACTGGCTTTGCGTTAGGAAGCAAATGGCTATGGTGGAGGTATGCTTGTCGGACTGGAGGCCTGTGACTAGTGGAGTGCCTCAGTGGTCGGTACTGGGCCCATTGCTGTTTGTTATCTACATCAATGATTTGGACCAGAGTGCACAACGCAAGGTTAGTAAGTTTGCAGATGACACTAAAATAGGAGGTATCCAGTGAGGAACGTTATCAGAAATTGCAGCGGTACCTTGATCGGCAGGGGAAGTGGGCTGAGAAATAGCATGTGGAGTTTAATATAGATAAGTGTGACATCTTGCATTTTGTAAAGTCAAATTCAGGTAGGAGTTTAATGATGAATGAGAGTGCCTTAAGGAGTGTAGTGGAAAAAAAAGACATTAGAGATTAGGTGCACGGTTGTCTGAAACTTGAGTCAGAGATACACAGGACAGTGAAGAACGTTGTTAGCACACTGGCCTTCATCAGCGCATTGAGTATAGAAGTTGGGGCATTATGTTGGAATTGTACAGGATGTTGGTAATGCTGCAGTTGGAATATTGGGTTCAGTTTGGTCTCCTTGTAGAAAGGATATTATTGAATTAGAAAGAGAGCAATAGAAATTTCAGAGATATTTCCTGGGCTAAAGGGTTTAAGTTATAGGGAGATTATGGACAGCTCAGAACTGATTTCTTTACTGCCAAGGAAACCGAAGGGGTTCTTATAGAAGTGTAGATCTTATCAAATTTTGAGAGACGTGCATAGGGGTGAATACTTCAAGTTTTTTTTTGCAAGGTTGGGGAATCGAGGACTAGAGGACATCCGTTCATGCTTCGAGATGTATAAAATAACAATTAACCCGTAGAGGCAGCTCTTTTACACAGATAATGGTACACATATGGACTGAGTTGTCAGTGGAAGTGGTTGAGGTGGGTACAATAACAACATTGAAAAGGCACTTGGACAAATACAGATAGGAAAGGATTACAGGATACAGAGCAAGGTAGAGAAATTGGATGAGTGTGGATGGACATTTTGTTCGGCATGGAACATCTGGACCGAAGGGGCCTGTTTCTGTCTGTAGAACCGTATGACTGTAAATATGTGTGTTTTGGGATAGAGACAGGGAGGGGGAGACCGAGAAAAAATGTCATGGAAAGATATGTTCACTAGTTTCAGAATGCTGAAATGAAGACATTTCGACAGTATCATGCAACACGGGTCAGTATTATGAAGAATTATGAGTGAATGGTATATTAGTGTGAGTTCAGGCGATGGAGAGTTTTGAATGAGCATTTGTCCTGTAGCGTTGCAACTGGGAGGGAGAACTGCAGAATCTTCGACACATTGAACTGTATAAAATAATAATTTGTCTCAATTTCATTTTCATTGAGTGTGACAGAGGGATTGTCGGTACAAAGCTGAGCTGGTTTCCTGGTGCTATCTTATCGAACTCACCTCATTAGCTACCCCACCCCATGGTGTCTTTCTCATTCAATACCAGCCCGAATCTCCCACCCATCATGACTGCAGGTACACACAGTCGCCCGGGTACCCCTGGATATTCCGTGATCCCTGGCACTGGTGCCATCTTTAAAAGGCCAAGGGACACACGGTTGAGCTTTCTCAGGTTGGTGCTGTATTGCACAGATTACCCCGAGCATGGCATATAAGGGGAATTTACACCACGGTTTGTTGACAGAGCATGGCGGGCTTGGTGGATGGGCTAGTACAGAGGGGGACCATTCCCTTCCCAGAGGGGGCCATACCACCAGACCCACCGAGCATCGTCTGTGCTCACCACCCAGCTCAGTGCAATATCTGCGGTCTGAAGAAATACCCAGCAATACAGGACACACATCAATAACCTTCCCTGTTCTGTCAGGGTAAGGGTCACCGTATTCTCTCTGTTCCCTCACAGTCACTGTATATCTGTTACAGCACCGACCCCCAAACAAGGCTCATGCTCCAACACGCTCACTGCAGCGCCTTCTCTCTCTCTCTCTCTCTCTCTCTTTTGCAATACCCAACACCCCCCCCCCCCCCCCGCCCCCTGACTACAGTTATAGAATATTCTGGAGAATGCCGATTATGGAAAATTCCAGATAATGTTCCAAATAATTCCCAGTTTCAAGAAAATGGCAGTGCCCCATTGTATCACACATAAGAGGAAGGATTAGAGATGTACGTTTTTCAAATCACACACAATTCAAACCACGCTGAGGTGATTCAGCCCTTCAAACATGCTCTGGCATTTAATACGGTCCGGCTGATCTGATGGTTTTCTCAGCTCCATGCTACAGGAATTTTTAGTCATTCAACCCCCTGGGTTCCTGTCACTGACCAGACGGCACTCAGGCACTTTTACCCCAGTTGTCTTCAAGCGCCTGTTCGAGGGCATTTCCCATGGAATGCGCTCTCCTAACAATATATTCCATCAGCTATATACTTTCATGCAACGGTCAGCATGCTTTACAGAGACCAAACAAAAATCTACACTTTTTTTGTTATAGATGTCTAATCTCACTTAGTAATTCTGGTTATTTCACTTTACTCACCTTAATAATATTAAATCAAAGTCAGCTTCTAAGCACGTCTTGTTATAAAATACAATTTCGAGCAGAGAACGTTTTTACCCTCAGCCGTTATCTTGACCGTTATCTGAATTGTACCCTTTTCATTGTTATGAAAGTTTCTCTTGCCCTTTGTCTGTGACTGCTCCTGTCTGCAACAGTTGCTCTGTCGCCACTCAGTTGGCTGGATGGCAGATTTGTGATGTCGAGGGAGGCCAACTGCGCAGGTTCAGTTCCTCACACTGACTGACGTTACCATGAATGGGATGCTCTCTCAACGTCACCCCATCACCCGAAATGTGATGACGCTCACGGTAAACCAGCATGAGTGGTCTCTCTAAGGAAAGTTTTTTGGGACTCTACTCTATCAATGTTAGCATTTTAATTTTAAAAAAGTAATTTTATTGAAAAAGAGATTTTTAATATTGTAATAACCCAATAACAACACAACTCAAATAACTGATCAAAATTACACTCATGTGCATGTACATACAAAACAAGTTAAAACACTAAATAGACAGAGAAAAAAACAAAACTAAACAATAACTAATGAATAAATAGTACAGGCCAGCATAACAAAACAATAGCTCTCGTTCTTCAAGAGCATTAACTGATACAAATTTTTATGTTCATAATTCTTCCTCGCTGGATATTAGATTCATTAGACCATATCGTCATGGCTATATACAAGCCCTTCTTAATGTGACAGATAAACCTGTATCGTGGTTATCCAAAAAGGCTGCCATGTCTTATATAAATCTCTGCTTTTTTGATGCACCACACTGGTGAGAAAGTCCAAAGGGATATTCTCCATGAAGAACCTACGATGACCCAACAGACCCGGGGTTTTCAGAATCCAACACAACAGAACATTTTTCCTAGTACAGAAAGTAAGGACATATTTTTGCCCTATGTGCATCTCTGTAAAGTACCCTGGGCAGGCCCAGGAAAAGAAAAACCGGGTCCATCTCCAATTCAGTCGCCTCGACCCACTCTATCACACATAACACAGTGCTCCAATGTAGATGAAGCCTGAAGCAGGACAAGAAGCAATGAGTAAGAGTGCCTGTAGTCATTCTGCATTTAGTACATGCTGCAGATAATCCCACTTTGCATTTTGTGAGACAATCTGGGGTCAGATACACCCTATGAAGAATTTTCAACTGCATAGAATGGTTCCTATTACAGATCAACATCCTTTGAACATTTTCCCAAATATGCTCCCATATCTCCGAGGTGTTCTGAACCCCAACTCTCTCTCGCAGACATCACAAAGCTGCACAGTCTCGTCTGAGGGCACACTCTCCAAATAATGATAAAGGGTACTGACTGAGAGTGCATTCTGAGCACTAAGCACCCGCTTATATCTATCGGATCTGAAAGAGTCTGTTCAAAGTGTGCTTTTTTAAAATCAAATGTCTGATCTGAAAACAGAAACAAACAGAAGAGGTCTCTACTAGGTAGTCCATACTTACGAGTTATTTGATCAAATTATGACATTCTTTCTCCCTGAAATAAAATGTCGTGGCTCAGTAGATAGCACTGCTGCCTCACAGCACCAGGACCCAAAGCTGTGCAGGTTAGATGAATTGGCTATTGATAAATTACCCATGGTCTTCAGGGATATGTAGGTTGGGGCATTAGTCAGGGTAAATTTAGGATGTTAGGGGAATGGCTCTGGGTGGGTCGAAGTCGACTTGTTGAGCCCAAGGACGTGTTTCCACACTGTAGGGATTCTATTAATTCTAAATCACTGAAGCAAGGTACACCCCTCGCTTCCGACATGTTGAACATGGAATCCATTATCCCCGGTTGACAACTTGGTATACCAATTAAAGGGGTAAGAAACAAGGTTTTGGCTGTATTGCCCTCGATCTGACTCATTGTCATTCATGCATTAACTTTATTGATAATTATTGGGTTATGACAATACTCCATAAATGTTGTCATTTAAGAACAACAGACTAATAAGGGTTCACATTGTCTGAGAGAGTTCAATTTCTAACTGTATTGACACCGAGTCCCCAGTGGCCCAGGCACTAACATAGGATAATAAAGAGCTTAATTGATAGCATTTAATATGGGAGATCCCCACAATCTGTGGGGTAGTTGCAATTTGCTTAGCTTGATAAAGAGTCGCTTATGGTGCCAAATAAAAGAGCTAAACCAGCCATAAAGTCTCCTAAATATCTGTCTGGGAAACATCAAAGAATGCATTCACACGGGGTATAGTAAATGAGGAAGGGCATTCATTTTAAGAACAGCTATCCGACCTAGCCAGGTTATTGGAAGTGCCTCCCTTCTTTGAAGGTCTTGTTTAATTTTGTCAAACACATGGACATAGTTCACGTTAAATCTATGATCAAAGACAGATGCAATGAAGATACTGAAATAGGGAAACCACGCCAGTGACTATTTAAAAGGAAACCAGGATTTGCTTTCAAGATGAGGTATTTCCCTGAGACCTCCCATAGGCATGGCCACAAACTTTGTAAAATTAATCTAATAGCCCGAAAAGGCGATAAGTGAATTAATGCATTGCATCACGTGAGCTGCCGAAACTGTGGGATTTGACAAAAACATGATCCCTCATCTGCATACAACATAATCTTATGTGAATTCTATCTTAATTCTGGGGCAGGTATGTTGTGGTAATATTCCCAATTGTGCAGGATGCCACCGTGTCTAAGATTGTTGCAGGGATTGGGAAGAGATCAACCCTCGTTTGGCATTTGTGCGGATTAAAGAAGAAAATAAAATCCCTACTTGTGACATAGATCTGCCTTCAGGTATCCACCAGCTCTAACCAACTAATTGCTTACTTTATAACGAGGGTAATTGGGGACCTTTGGACATTCTGTCCACCGTGGGGCCATAAGACAATCGAAATCTCCTTCTACAATAATGTGCCATGATGCAAGATAACTTACTTTGGATAATGCATCTTTCAGGATTTTAAGACAGTGCGCCAGGGGGCAATAAACATTCAAAATATTGTATTATTTCCCAAAGCTCAAGACTTTGGGAATGATGATCCTTCCGTGAGTGTCTAATGCAATCTAGTAATTTAAATGGAAGATTCTTCTTCACTAGTATGGTTTCTCCCCTACTCCTCGTGTTAAAAGACGTGAAATAAACTCGATCAAACCCACCCTGCTATAACGTCAAATGTTCCTTGTCAACAAGGTGCATCTCCTGCAATAGGACAACATCCACCCTCTCTGTTTTAAGATGAGAAAGTACATTTTTCCTCTTGACTGGCAGATGGCTCCCCTTAATGTTCCAGGTACAACATTTAAGCACATCATTATCCAGAACACACTGTAGCAACATTTCAACTCTAGAGTTTCACATCGAATTACACAACGCTGATCATTAATGAAAAAAAGACTCATTGGGCCTAAAAAACTGGACAAACTAAAACTACTACAACTAACAAGCTCTCAAAACTTTCCAAAGCTAAACACATAAAAATCCAAAGAACGAAATAAAATCCAAAATGCCAATGACACGCGATTGGGGAATTTACTCCCGACCGCCCACTGTGGATGCTTACATACCTCAAAACTTTAACTTCTGCCCGCTACCAATTTGGAATCCAGGGCAATTAACAACAAAAATCGGGCATGAACTGCCCTTCGGTCGGCACCTATTCATCACAACTACCTTTGTAACTCCCTCCAGCTTGGGCTGCACACCAGAAACAAGCAAAGAAAGAAAATAAATGTAGTAATACTCATGAAGAAGTTAAAAATGAGTACTCTACCCATTCCCGGGTATAATTTAACACTGGTTCATAGCAGAAAAATCCAACAAAATTTCATTAAGAGAGAAACATGATTATCTAAATATCCAGCTTACTTTAAAATGTCCACAAAGTTTTCGCTTTCTCTGGAGAGTCAGACGAGTTCGTGGATCCATTGAAAGTAATACGGAGCACCACTGAGTACCGTAACGAATATTGAATCCAGAGTTCCCTTACTCTTCTCTTGATATCATCAAAAGATTTTCTTTCCTGAATCACCGCCGTTGAAAAGTCCTGAAAGAACATAATACTGGAGACCTCGTGAATTAAAGCCATCGGATCTTCCCCCTGGGTTCTGGAAGATTCCATTAGTCTTTGTTTGTCCCCACAACTGTCGAATCGAACAAGGACAGGATGAAAGCGTTGGTCTGAGTCTGACTTCCGCGCCGTAACCCGATGAACTGTCTCACTTTTCACCTGTCTCTCCTCAGTTTTGAAGTGAAGGAATCGCTGCAGCCAGTTCTTGAAAAAACTCAGCAGCTGACCACCTTCTGTCCACTCCAGCAAACCGACGATGTGAATATTCTTCATCCTACACCTATTCTCGAGGTCGTCATCTTGTTCAGTTAATTTACAGACCTGCTTTTCAATGGCGACGATCCTCTCCCGAGAGGAATCGATCACGGTCTCTGCCCTTGCAGTTCGGCGCTTGACATCGTCTGTTTTGTTTCCACGGCTGTCAAGTTGCTGCTCATGTTTTTGGAGCACGGCTGAGAGTGGCTCCAGCCACTGCAGTGGCTTCAACCTTTCTTCAATCATGGCTTCAATCATTTCGCATAACTTGGTGAACTCAGTGACTAATGCCTGGTGAGTAACTGGGTCCACAGAACGAGCAGAGTGGGTTGCAGTTACAACCTCAGGCATGCTCGATGCTTCTGACGGGTGCACCATGTGTTGGGACTGACTCGATTCTCTCCCATGTTTTGTCATTTCCACTTGAAAAAACGGGATTAATAAAGATTCCATCCCTCTTTTAGTGTTGAATGTTAATTAAATGCCAGGGATGGGGTGGGTTAGAGAACCATTTTGCCCGTATGTTGATGCAGAGCCCAGCAAACCAGACCTTCTGGATTGCCACCATCTTGTATTCCCTCTGAACATTTTATCGATATTATCATTTCATTTTACATTACATTCCTGGAGATTCTGAAGCTGTGTTATTTGATACCACTGTCTACATTTCCCCCCACACTGCACATTGCTGCCCATTCCTCGATAATCATTGACTCTCTTGTTATTTATAAAGCTTCTGTATGTGCCGCAAAAATATTCAATATTTCTGCAGACTCACAGCACTTTGAGAAAACAATTATAAACATTATGATCTGAGTGAGAGATTAGTTTTTTGTGCCTCCTTATGTGAGAAAGAATATAATTACATTGGAAGCAGTTCAGAGATATTTCAATTCACGCCTCCCTGGTGTGAATTGCTTATATTATGAAGGCCATAACAGGTTACTCTTGGAATGAGAATGAAACATACAAGACCTTGATAAGAGTGGATTAGGTATGTACCCACTGGGTGCTTGTATAGGCCAAATTTATTGTCATTGTCATACAAACTCTACAGTGTGGAGGCAGGACATTCCGTCCATTAAGTCCACACTGACCCACCAAACAGCATCCCACCTGGACGTGCCCCCCAATCGTATCGATGTAACCCGGCATTTCTCATAACTAACCCTCCTAACCTACACATCCCTGGGCACTATTGGCAATCCACTTTAAACTGCACATCTTTGGACTGTGGCAGGAAACTGGAGCACTGGGAGGAAACCCACACAGGCATGGGGAGAATGTTCAAACTCCACATAGAGGGTCGCCCGTGGTTGGAATTGAACCCAGCTCCTTGGTGATGTGAGGAAGCAGTGCTTCCAACAGATCTACCATTCTCCTCCGTTAGTTCTGTTAGTAACTTGTGGCTGACTAAAGAAATCTGCCTGACTTGTTCTGATCACTGAACCTAACCCAGTCTGAGACCTTTATCATCGGTCATATCACCAACCTGGTTACATTTAAAATTTGTTGTGAGCAGTGGAAGAGTGGGAATGGAAAAGGAAAGAGTGACACCCTCCATCCTCAGTCACAAATGGAGTGTGAAAAAAAATCATAAAGTGGGAATTCATTCAAGTGGGAATTCTCTTTCCCAGAAGTTTGGGATGGCTGAATCTTTATATTATATCGAGGCTGGCTTCGTCTGATTTTCCATAGACAGGTGAATCAGGGATAATGCTGCATGGAGAGGAAAGTGCTGCTGGGAACACAATGAGATGAGCCACGACTTTATTTATTGGTGGAGTAGTGTCAAAACGGCCGAATGGCCCTCTCGTGTCCCTCGGCCCTGTGTTCTGATGTTCCTTCGGACCTGCTACTCAGGGGCAGATCAAGGCCCCTCCGATGGTTAGGTGCAGTTTTGGAAATGTACTTGGAAAATCCAGTCTGGATCAGGAAGTGACACTCACCCTCAATCTCTGTTTCCAGACTTCCCCTCTCCGCAACATCTGCTCCAGATGTGTCGTGTTACAGACCCAGATTTGCTGTAAATACAGCCCCCATACCCCACCCAGCGTTAACTCAAAAAAATCCTCTGCTCCCCCGAATGTAGCATTACTCAACACAACTTCCGAGAAAATAACCAGTTACTTTGCAAAAGCATAACAAGTGGAATTAATAAATAGGAACAAGAGTAGGCTATTCGGCTCCTCAAGATTATCCTGTCATTTATTACGAACATGGATGATCTACTCCAGGTCTAACTTCACTTTCTTGCCAACTCCTTGCATCCCTCCACAACTCTCTGGGTTAGGGAATTCCAGACATTCACTACCTTCTGAGAGAAGGCATCACTTTGCATCTCAGATTGAAATCGATGTTCCATATTCGGTATCTGTGTGATCGAGTTCGAGACTCCACTCAGGCAGGAATGGAAACAAGTTCTCAACATCTGCCTTCTCAAGTCCCTTCTGTGTCTTGTATTTTTCAGCAGTATCACTCCTCATTCATTTAAACCCCAATCGATAATCGCCTCTCCATTTTACAGATTCTCAATAAAACAACCCTTTCATCCCTGGAAACAGGCTAATGAACCAACCTAGTTACTTGCAGCATCAGCATGCTGACTTTATGTTTCATACACAGAAACACTCCAATCCCTTTGTACTTTTTCTTTTCTGGAAGTCCTCTCCATTAAATAACAGCCTGCCTTTTGCTTCTCAGTGTCATCCTCAAACTCGTATGTATACTCAGCTCACTCCTTCAGCCTATCAGTATAGAGTGTAAATAACTGATGCCATCGGACTGATAGCTGTGGTCCTCCAGCAGTTATACCTTTATCATGAAGTTCCATTAATCCTGACTCTCCGATTTCTATATGTTAAGCAATCATCATCCCATGTTAATACATTCTCCATCAACCTAGGAGCTTCTGTCTTGTGTAAGAACTTTTATTTTGTAATACCTTGCGGAAAAACTCTGGAAAGCCTGATGTCTACCGGATCCCCTTTATCAAGTCCGAAAGTTACATTCTCAGGCATCTCCTGAAATACTTTGCATGATTTTACAGGGCAAAATATAACTTCCCTTTCACAAAACCAGTCTGAACCTGCGTGTCCATGTGAGCCAGATTTTCCAAATTAAGCTACTCCCATCTGCATTCATTTGGCCCATATGCCTCTAAATGTTTCCCATCCATATGTTTGTCCAAATGTATTTTAAATGTTTCAGCTGTACATACATCTCCCACTCCCTCTGACAGCTCATTCCATACCCACACCACCCTCTGACTAAAAACATTGTCCCTGCGTCCCTTGTAAATCTTCCCTCTTTCACCTTAAACCTATGCCTTCTACAGCTGAACTCCCCTTTCCTGTGGAAAAGACCTTGGCTTTCACCTTATCCATACCTTTCATGATTTTAGAAACTTCCATAATGTCATCCCTCAACCTTCTGCACTCCATCCAAAACTAACTTCAAGAATAAACATTTGAAGACAAATACTGCAAATTTGAAACGATAGTAAACATGACAGGTAAACAATACTCCCATAAGTAGGGCTTAAAATTTCATACTGTGATTTGTTTTTTCTCCCTATTACAATACGAAGGCAGCATGAAACGCTTACTTGTGCCAATAAGAAGTCAAGCACCTGATATCCTTTGTCTAAAGGGGGCGATGATTTCGACAGTGAAAACGTATTTATGGCCAGACCTTTAAAATGCCACATAGTCAACATTCTCCCTCCTGGCCTCCCTATGACCTTATGTGATTTTGTCTTCTTTATCTTGCACTCAATAGAGAGAACCCCTTTCTCCATTCACACCTTAATTTAAACCCATTTTATATCATCTTCTCATTCACCACTGCTAAAAGCCGGTTTATCTTTTCCACCCCCTCTTTTCCCTGTCACCTATCTCCCACCTCTGGAAAGCTATTAAAAAGCCAAGTTTCCAATCCTTTCCAGTTGTGAAGAAGTGTCACAATGGGCTTGAAATGCGGACGCTGTTTCTCTGTCTCTGCAGATGCTGACAGACCTGCTGAATTTCTCCAGAAATGAATAGGCATGGAACAAATATTCACAAAACAAATAACTATGAATACTGGGAATAAAAATACTAAAATTGCTTGAGAAACTGGGAGCTTGGTCGATGGTCACTGCACCTGAAAAATAAATACTGCATTCATTCCAGAAGATGCGGCAATTTCTTCAGCAATTTCTGTTTTTGGACAATTTCCGAAGAAGTATGTCAAAGATGCTCAAAGATCCTGTCCATACACTGGGGACTGAACAATAATGTATGTTGCACAAGTTCCTTGACTCTGAAACTGCATAAGTCTGGCATCACTGACACTACAGAGCTCTTAATCATGGGCAGGGAGAAAAACAAAGGGAAACACATTCACTTTAAATACAGAAGTTGACATTGTGGAATAGAAACGATTTAGATCATTAGTTTAAATGGATTGAGTTAAAGTAACAAATTAGAGGTGTGACACCAGGGAGAGGCCCTCAGCAGAATGACAATATGAAAATGCAAGTATTACCGCATCAGAAACCAGGTTAGGTAGTGAATACAGGGCTGATGGGTGAATGGGTCTCGGTGTGAACTGGGGGACAGTCAGTAGAATTGAATTGTAGATATTGCAACTTAGGCTGGGTTATCATTTGATGTTGCAGCAACAGCAGACGCAGAACTGTAGTCAAGGACAATCTGTAACATTTTCCCGACGATAACTCATCAGTCTACCATTGTCAACAAGCCGATCCATGGTTCAGTAATGAGTGTGGGTGAACATGGCCGCGTCGAAATCACGTTGACATCAACCTGTTGAAAACCCATTAAAGCTACCAGACTTAACTGGTTAAATTCCGACCAGCAGAACTAATGTCTGATGGAGAGGGGAAATGATCACAAGACTAACAGATCAGATCTAAGCTCTGTCGTCCTGCCAAATCCAAACATAAATGTCGATGGACTGTTAAACAATTTACTGGAGGAGAGGACTCCACATCCTCGTCCTAAATGCTAGAACAGCTCTGTACGTCAGTGAAAAAAGTCAAGGATGTGGTGTCTGCACTATCCTCAGCCAGACGTGTTGAATGGATGATCCACCTCACACTCATCATGATTCCCACAAAATCCCAGATGGCAGTTTTCAAGCAATTCGATTTGCTGTATAGTCATGAAGAAACAGCTGAACACAGTAGATACGACAAAGGCAATGGTCCCTGACACCATTCCTGCAACAGGACTGAAAACTTGTGCTGCACAACAAGCCGTGTCCCTGGGAAGCTCTTTCATTCCAGATCCAACTCTCACATCTCCCTGGCAATGAGGAAAATTACTCAACTATGTCCAGTCCCTGAATCGGAGAATAATTACAATCTGACCAATTAACACACCCTCAGTCCCATCACCACAGTCAAATTGATGGGAATACTTTTTGATAGAGCTGTCAAGTAGCACCGAAATAATGAGAACAGTGTGGGTTTCTGATTGGAGATGGTGCTGTAGTGGACCTATCATTGGATTACGAATCCAGACCAGGCCAATGCTCTGGCAGCTGGTGGAAGGTAAATATAATTAATTAAGTATCGAGACCTAAAATCTGGTGTCAGTAACAGTGATCTTGTGTCCAGTGTTGATTGCAAACATCGATCTCCTTCACCAATATACTTTCAAGAAGTGAATCTCCCGTGCTTTCCTGATCTGGCCTAAAAGTGACTCCAGACGCACAGACATGGTCTCCGAATCGGCCACGTGAGACACTCAATTGTATCAAACAACTCTAAGGTTTTAAATGATAAAACCTGACAGAACACCCGGCAGCAACCTCGTTATCAGAAAAGCGAATGGGAAACACAGTCCTGTTGACCTTGCAAAGACATCCTTCCTAACATCTGAGAGCTTGTGACAACATTTACAGAGCTTTTCCACAGACTGCACAGAAACATCGGGAGAGGAGGAGGATATTCAGCACATTGAGCTTTCCCCATGCTATTTCATGGCCGAATTACTCCTCAATGCAGTTTTCCCCACACAATGTTCATATCCCAAAATATGTTTAAACATTATGAACTATAGTGCCTTCGGCCCATCAATATATAGGGAGTTCTCTGATAATGCTAGTTTATTAAGTGCGATTTGACTGCAATGCGATTCGTGAACCATTTTCTATAAAGTGAACTATCATCCCTGCTTCCAATCTGTCACACCCTGTCAGAGTTTTATATATCTCACTGAGATCTCCACTCATTTTCTTAAAACTCATGCAATATTGGCCCAGTCACCCCAAACTCTGCTCCCACAACTAACTGTCATCCCAGAGATCAGTCTGTCATCCTTCACTGCACTCCCTCAAAGTCAGGTTTGTCCTTTATTAGGTAAGGACACTAAAACTGCACACAACATTGCACAATGTTCGAGATGGGGTACCACCAAGGCCCTGTTCAGTTGCAGTAAATGACCCATACTCCTGTATTCTAAATCTCCCTTTAAGGAAGATGAATGAACAATTTTTCTTCCCACCTGCTTTCTGCTCCTGCAATATTGCTTTCAGTGACTGGTATACAGGGAGATCCAGATTCTTTTCATTGTTACAGCTCTCTACGTGCTGAGTCTTTGTACACTTATACAGCTTGCCAATGCCATTCCCAGTATTGACTTCCGTGTTCAGAACTCACAGCCCTACATGGACTTGGAAGGCTGCGCAGAAATAACCAAAAATGCAGCTTAAGTTCATTTATAGATCAACAATTTTCAACCAATCCCTTTTCAAATGATAGGCTGCCATTCAATTGATCCCATCAATGTACACAACCTCTCACCTCTACAATTGCTCTCCATCTGCCAGGTATTTGCCCAGTCACTCCACTTGTCTCAATCAATTTGGAGCCTTTTTTACATCCTCCTCATCCACTCACAAGCTGACATCGCTTAGAGCTGTCAGCAGTCTTGGGAATATTGCAATTGAGCCCCTCAACCAAAGATATGATGTGTATTGGGAATAGTTGGATGCCAAATCTCGATCCTTGTTATATCCTCCAAGCCTCCCATTCAAAAAACATGGTTTTGTTCATACTCACTGTTTCCTGCCAACTCCCCCATTCTAAAACCATGACCATATGTTCGCCCCAGTCCCAAAGGGTTCGAATTTGCACAATAGGCTTGTGGCTTTATCAAAAATCTTTCTGATAATCCAATCGTAATGCGTTGATACCTTCTCCATAATTTTGCTAAAAGCCATTTTCTCAAACCTGATTCCTATTTCATAAACCTCTGTTGTCTTTGTCTATGCCCATTAATTTCAGTCCAACATTTTCTCTAAAACGTTTTATTTACTAATTTCATTCTATTCTCTTTTTCTCACCAGACTAAAGTTCCCTAGTATTGCGAGGAAATTTTATTTTTGATTATTTTTCTTCTTCTGTGAAGACATAACCGAAGTACTTGCTCCATTGATCTGCTTTTTCCCTGTCCTCAATTATCTGGTATCAGACTGTAAGAAAACTGCACCTTTTTCTCTTAATCTTGCCATTGGCGTATTTTCAGAAGATATTACAAGTTCACTCATATAAACTGTGATAAGATATTCTTCAGAAACCCATCAATTCCTATCTTGCGCTACTGAATGATTGACCCTCCACAGCTATACAATCACAGAAGCACAGACACTGTACTATCAGAAATACAGCACGGTCTGCAATAGCCCCACTTCCCAAGACAAAACCAGTCGCTGTGAATCTTATGGCATTTCAAGCGCACAACCATGTCTTTTCTAATGGTTTTGAGATTACCATGACAATTCCCCTCTCACGAAGTGCATCCCAGACCCAAACACACTTTGCTTGAAAAACAGTCCTCAAATCCTCACTAAGCCTCAAACCCTTCACTTTAAAAGTCTGTTCCTTTGATTAAAAGGACCAGCTGCTGTCTATCCACCCCGTCCATATCACTCGTAATCTTATCCTCCTGATTCACGTCCCCCTTAGACTTCTCTGCTCCAAAGTAAACAATCCGAGCTTATCCTGCCTCTCTCCATAGCTGATACGCTCCATCCCAGGGAACATCCTGGTGAATCTCCTCTGCACCCCCTCCAGTGCAATCACATCTTTCCTGTAATGTAGCTCTCAGAATTACACACAATATTTCATCTTGGCTAATGAAGTTTCCGCATAGCTCATACAATCTATGCTTCGATATGTGAAGGCGATGTTTACGCTCCTGTACGGTTTCCCAAATTGTGTGTTACCCTGTCCAGCCACATTCAGGGATGTGTGGAGATGCACCCTCTCAGATTCCTAGTGTGCTGCCATTCATTGTGTCCTTGCTTGCCTGGTTCCTTCTTCCAAAGTGCATGACCTCATATTTATCAGGGTTACATTCCATCTGCCATTGACACCCATCTGACCATTCCATCTGTATCTTCCTGTAACATAAGGCCTTCCTCCTCGCTGTCATCTACCCGGCCAATCTTTGTATCAAACACAAACTTACTTAAGACACTCCCCACCCCTCGTCCATATTCTCAGCTGCATCCTTAATGATAAGGTTTAAAATCAGAAAACATCAGCTTGTAGTCCAACAGGTTTATTCGGAGGCACGAGCTTTCGAAACGCTGCTTCTTCATCAGGTGGTTGTGCGCTTTGATGAAGCACTTCGAAAGCTCGTGCCACCGAATAAACCTTTTGGACTGTAACCTGGTTTTATGCAATTTTTAGCTTTGTCCAACCCAGTCCAACACCAACACCTCTGAATCCCAAATATTAAGAGACACAGCACTGATCCCCGTGGTACAGCACTGGACACTAGCCTCCAATTGCACAAACAGCCTTCTACCACCACCGTCTGTCTGCTAACACTAAAGTTGATTTGGTTGCAATTTTGCAAGTCACTAATGAGTCCTACCTGTTCCCTGGTTATTCTGTTCCGCTGGAGACACTTGTAGAATATCTGGTGATTCTCCCGAATCTCGCCTACCAGTCGGTTTCTATGCCCCTGTATTAGTCAGTCCCCTCCAAGTGATGAAATTCCTTCTGATTGCAGTCTTAACTGGCCTGTCCCAGATGCTGCCATTATTTGCCTTGAATGTGGAATAGAAAGTGAGGGAAGCGTTCTGTTAATTTCCAATTTGTCAGATATTTTGTGAATTATCTAAATGTAACTGTGACCCACCTCTTATTCTTTGAAACTCGAGAGAACAGAGGCCGAGTTTTCTCATCAGGCAATCTCACCATCTGAGGGATTAATCTGGAGAATGTCCACTGCACTTCCTCTCAGGTCAGTATATTCTTTCTGAGGTTCGGTCACCAAAACTATGCACAATACTCCAGGTATAGTCCTACCAACCCACTGCGAAACTGCTTCAAAATGTCGTTACATCAATGTTCAGACTCTCTTATATGAAGGCGAACCAAACTTTAACTTTCCACTTACATATATTCTTCCAACTACCCTTCACATTCATTGCATTTATGAGCTCATTGAAATCTTATAGAAACCCTTCCAAAAATCCAATATATGCCACTTCTACTGTTTCCCCATTATCTATGATGTAAGAAACAACTTCAAACAATTCCAAAGTTTATCAAGTATGATGTCTCTTTCAGAAATGCATGCTGATTCTCTCCATTGTTGCTGTTAATTTCTAAATAGAAAAAATGTCACCCTGTGTAATAGATTCCAATAGTTTCCCTACAAATGTCAAGTTCACTGGTCTGCAGTTCTCCCCAATATGTCTTTTTTCCCTTTGTAGCTGTTTGGATCCCTTCCATTCATCTGTACTTTATCCACAATAGTTTCCAGTCTCTGCAGAATGTCCAGGAAAATAAAACACAGTCATCAACAGTGCAATTAATACTTCTATTGTTGGTTAATTTCCGAAATTTTGATATGAAGTACAGCTGTTTCAGCAGACTTAGCAATGCTTAATCCAGCTACATGTTCAAGTACTACCTTGTTACTGTTATGAATTGACTCTGTCTTTAGCTCCAGGAGTCCGATATGATCACTTGGTATTACTGGGTGATTTTCTGAATCTTCCTCCATGAAGACAGATGCAATGTAACCGGTTATTTTGTTGGCCATTTCCCTGTTCTCCACAAGGAACTCGCCTCTCCCAATTACAAATTTCTACATTTGACATTGCCTTTATTTTGTTTCCTTTGAAATATAGATCGCAGATTGATGTAGTCTTTGTGTTCCTGTTTGTGAGCATGTATGTTCGCTTTTTGATTTCAGTTTCAGTTTCATGGCCTTCCTTTTTTGTATCGTTAATTTCTGAGAATTCTCCGGTTTCCACAATATCTGGAATTTTTCTGAAGTCACTTCCTACGATTAACATATTTTCTGATTTGTTATGTTAACCATCATTGAGTCACTTTCTCACTCTTTGGTGCTTGCACCTGAAATAAATAGACATATTTTTCAGACTTTGCAGTATTTCTAAAAACTCCTGGGCCTGACCAGTTATATTCAGGAACACCACAGGAGGATAGGAGGATAGAGAAGAAATTGCGGGAGCACTGCTTGGCTCTTTTCTATCATCATTGGCCAACGAGTGCCGTCCTGGACAACTGGAATGTAGCGAATGCTGAGCCCATATTCAAGAAATGCTACAAAATAAACCTGGGAACTAAAGACCAGTAATCCTAAAATCGAGTGGATAGGTTACTGTAGAAGATTTGGAAAGATTGGATATACATGAATTTGGAAAGGAAGGGTATGGTTCGTCGTAAGATTAGAATGGTGCTGGAAAAGCAGAGCAGGTCAGGCAACATCCGAGAAGCAGAAAAAAATCGATGTTTCTGGCAAAAGCCCTTCACTAAATTCAGCACAGGAGTTTGTGCAAGGGAGATCATGACTAACAATTTTGTTGGAGTTCTTTAATAAAGTGACCAGCAACGTTGAGGAGGTCTGGGTGGTATAGGTAGTCCAGGTTAATTCCAGTAAGGCCTTCAGTAAGTTTCCACGTGGTGCGTTGCTCTGGAAGGTGAGATAGCATGGAATTGAGGGGGAGCTAGCAAATTAGGTACAAAATTGCCTTGATGGTAGGAAGGAGAGATTAATACTGGAAGCATGCTGGTCAGACTGGAGGCCTGTGAATAGTGGAATGCCTCAGGGGTTGATGCTGACACCACTACATATTACATATATTACATGAGAATATACAGGCATGATTTGTAAATTTGAAGACGGCATTAAAACAAACGGCATCATGGAGAGTGAGGAAGGTTATCAGAAATTTCAGAAATTACAGCAGTACCTTGATCACCTGGAGAAGTGGCTGAGAAATGGCAAATGGATTTTAATATAGATCAGTGTAAGTTCTTGCATTTTAGAAAGTCAAATCAAGTTTGGAATTTCATGATAAATGGTTGGGTCCTAAGGAGTGTAGTGGAATAGAGGGATCTTGGAATTCAGGTGCATGATTCTCTGCAAGTTGATTCAGATGTAGACAGTGAAGAAAGCTTTTGACACACTGGCCTTAATCGGTTTATATCACTGAGTATCGAAATTAGAGAGTTATGATGCAGTTATACCGGATGCTGGTCAGGCCATATTGGTAGCAGTATGTTCAGTTTTGTTCACTTTGCTATAGGGAGGATGTTATTAAACTGGAAAGAGTGCAGAAAACATTTACAAAGATATTGCCAAGGTCACAATGGTCTGAGTTACAGAAAGAGTTTGGACAAGCTAGGACATTTTACTTTTGTGTGCATGAGGTTGAGAGAGGATCATATTGAAGTTTATAAGATCATGACAGGCATGGATAGAGTGAATGCACCCAGTCTTTTTGCCCAGGGTTGGGCAATCACAGATTAGAGGGCATCAGTTTAAGTTCAGAGGTGACAGAACTAAAGGGAACTTGAGGAGCAACTTTTTAACACAGGTGCTGTTAGGCATATGGAATGAGAAGTGGTTGAGGCGGATGCATTAACAATATTTAAAAAGCATTGAACAAATACATGGATAGTAAAGGATGAGAAAGATACGGGACAATGGCAGGGAAATGGGTTTAGCGTGGATGGGCATTTTGGTTGCAATGGAACCAGTTTGGGCTGAAGGGCCTGTCTCCGTGCTGTCTGCCTCTATGACTCTAACAACCACTGTTTGTCTCCCACTGAATGTTATATTGTACTTTCCAAATTCACTGTAGATATCTTGACACTCTAACCTCCAGTCATCCATGATGATTGAATGGAATAGTCAAGCATTCTAAACTGTATGCAGACACCTTGTAAACTGCACCTTATAAATGCCATTATTCCTTAAAAGCTGCTTCAGACCAAGGCTAATAATTCGTCCTTCTGACCACACAACATCAAATCCGAAATAACCTGCTCTCTAGTTTGCTTCACAACGTACTCTTCAACCCACCTCATATACATTTACGGAAATTATTGTTCACAGCTTCAGCAGTCACTAAGTTTACGCTGTTAACCATTCAATAAGACTGCGATATCCACAACACTTGTCTATCTAACTTCCAGAGCATGTGATGCTCCGATTTTCTGCTACCATTTTGGTTTCGATATATAACACACCAATATTTGCTTCTCCTTGCTATCTGTAAACTCTACCTAAACTGATTCTGTGGAAGCTGAGGGACAGGTCTGTGTCGTTATTAGTGATAGACCTGGACAAGACATTCAGGGAGGCTCACCGCGACGCTGAGATAATCAGAAGAAACGTCCCACAATACTGGACAAGCAACAATATCCTCCTCGCTCTATTAGGAATAGAGTTACCATATACTCTCTGCTCCCTCACACTCACTGTATATCTGTTCTAGCACCTAACCCAGAACAAGGTTCACGCTCTGTCTCCAAATAAGGCTCAGGCACTACCACTCTCACTATTGAATTCAGCAACTAATAATAACATACGGATTCAAAACTGTCGACTGACTCATTCCAGATACCTCACAACTCCCTCCACCTACACCAGGACAAACAGCAGGGTCACCCATTCACACTCTCCCTCCATCCCTTTCTCCTATTCCAGGAGAAACTGCCTGGAATAGGATAGAAAGGTCCAAGCCGGGTAGTGGTGTGCCCGATATCCGTTTCCTCACTCCCCTCCCCCCGTAATGTGGGGAGGACTCTTAAAGAGTGGAGAGGACCGGGACGCCTCGTGTGGAGAACCTGAAACATCCACGTCCTACTGACCAGTTAAGGAGCAATGTTCAGTGAAAGACAATTCTCAGTTTAAACCCACTGGCAGCTCCCACAACAATCACAACAGTCCTTTCACTTCCAAAAAAACCCAATAGATACCTCATTGCACAGAGGCGCAGACACAGAAATACACAGACGAACACACACAATACATACAAGGAGGTAGGCATACACACACGTATAAACACACAAATACAAATACAGTCACATACAAATAGACATAAGTACAGATAGCAACACAGGCTGAAACACAGACAGACAGATGAAGACTCGGAAACACACAGATAACCAGCACACAGACACACACACACGCAGGCACACACACACATACAGACACACAAAAACACAGGCAAGACAGACGCACACATACATACAGATACACGCACAAACACTTACTCACATACAGACACTCAGAGGCACAGCCAATAGTGTCATTAAGACACAAATCGTAAAGTTTTTGATTTGTAAGTGGATCAAGGATTCCAAGGAGAAAGCAGAATAATGATTTCGAGGTACTAATAAGAAATTATTGAACAGAATTTCAGACTCGATAGGCTGAACGGCCTCAATCTGCTCATTTCCCTCATGATCCTGCGGTATTATGTGATCAGCCGTTCTCTTCCTCAGACAGCAGCAGAGAATGGGTGTGATAGATATTTGATTGGAAAAGGTCAGTGGGAATGTGGGATAGGTTTGGAGTCCGGAATGGTTTATCTTTATTCCTAATTATTCTGTCCTTATGTCTGAAAAGAGGTGGTAATTTGATGTTCAGTAAACACAGTCTTAAAATAACAGTTGTCCCACAATGAAATAAGGACGTCCCTTTCACGTTAGTCTTGTGCTACCTGTGGTGCCCTCATCCTCAGGGAGCAGTGAAGACTCGGTTATAGAAGATATTCCAGGCTGAGATCTTTACTGGACAGAAGGGTCAGTGTTTATTGGGAACAGACAGGAAATGGATGGCCAGGCACACTTGGATCTGCCATGAGCATTCTGAATGGTGCAGCCGAATGGGCAACTTCTTCCCCTACCCCATGTGTTCCCTCAATCCACCCCTCGATGCTGTTACAGGGTTGGGGACCACTCCATTACGTCAGACAGGATCGTTACAATGACACAGGAGGAAACCATTCTGCCCCTCTCAGGAATTACACAGGAATATAGAATGAAGTAATTCAGCTCGTTCAGTACACTACACAGTCCAGGAGGAGGCCTTTCAACCCGCCTGAGCTACTACACAGGAACAGGGAAGCTGTCACCAACAGGAAATAGAGAGTAGAGACAAATGTTTATTTTCAGGCTGCAAAGCTGTAACTGTTGGAGTGCCTCAGACATCACTGTGGGGTTATCAATGATCAATAATCTTTATCAAATATCTGGAGGAATGGGAGGGAATAGCTTGGAGCTCAATTAGCTCATACACCAAGATGACCATTCAATGTGTCGTCAAATGGAGGTAGTGAGTCTGCAATGTGTTACAGGCAGGGAAGGTTAGTGAGTAAACCTTCAGCAGAAATAACATAGGGTAAGTTATTTATTTTGGCATGGAAGATGAAACAATGGTAAACAATTTAAATGGAGAGGGATTGCCGAACTCTGATACAGGAGGTTTCCATGTTCTTGCGACCTGAATCATATGAAGTCAGATGCAGCAAGTGATTTGGAAGGTAAGTAGAAGAATGCCGTTTTTGGCAAAAAAGCATCAGGGTTAATTGCAGGAATGTCTTACTGTATCTGTACAGGGCATTTTTGAGACCACACCTGATACACTGTGTGCAGGATTGATCCCCTAAACTAAAATAAAAAGATATAATTCTTTTCGAAGATTTTCAAAGAGGTTTCCCTTTACTCATTCCTGGAATGCCAGCCTTTTGTTTTGGGGGATTATCAGTTTTGATCTTAGCTGAGAAATTTTATTGAACCATCCATGACTTTCTGAAAAGTGTAGAAGCTGGATATATATTATCTCCTGTCAGGGAGACTAAAGCTAGAGAATAACTTTGAAGGAAAAGATACATTGATATTAACACACATACTATGAAGGCACCTACCAATATTTACAAATTACACAGACACATGTAAGCATGTCATCACATTATAAAGTGGGGACATTTTTGGGATTGGAAGGAATTGTGTACAGCAAGAGCAATGACGCATCTGCATATAATCCATAATCAGGTTTTCCAGAGAATGATCCAGTTTGGTGTTCAGTCGACATAATTGTTTGTTCCAACACAGAGAGGGAGAAAAATGTTCCCTGTCTGAGAATCAGCAGCCGATTGATCTCTCTCTCTCTTACTTTGTTACACGCGACAGCAAAGTGCGAGACCAGAAGGGCGGCACGGTGGCACAGTGGTTAGCACTGCTGCCTCACAGCGCCAGGGACCTGGGTTCAATTCCCGACTCAGGCGACTGACTGCGTGGAGTTTGCACGTTCTCCCTGTGTCTGCGTGGGTTTCCTCCGGGTGCTCCGGTTTCCTCCCACAGTCCAAAGACCTGCAGGTCAGGTGAATTGGCCATGCTAAATTGCCCGTAGTGTTAGATAAAGGGGTAAATGTAGGGGAACGGGTGGGTTGCGGATCGGCGGGTCGGTGTGGACTTGTTGGGCCGAAGGGCCTGTTTCCACACTGTAAGTAATCTAATCTAAAAAAATCCCTGAGTTATCTATACCACGTGTGAAGGATTCCTGGTGAGGGTTCATTGGAATCTCTCCACTGCCTTAAACGAAGGGAATTCAGCCAAATCCAAGTGTTCCAGAAAGAAACCCCACTAGCAGTAGCTTGTGTGAGCAGAGTAACTTCAAAGGCAGAATAACATTTGGGGCACTATGTCAGTTTACCATTTGTTATGAGTTCAACTTTTTTCTCGAAAATGACCTACTCTGAGATCGATATCATTGGCCACATCACTAAACTGGTTGCATTTAAGATTGGTGTAACCAGTGGAGGAGTGGGACTGGAAAAGGACAGAGTGACCTTCCAACATTTGTTGGAAGACAAATGAGAAATTCACAAAGGGCTGTTCAAGTGGAAATTCCCTTCCTCAGAGGATTGTGGTTTCTGGATGTTTGCATTTATTCAAAGTTGTTTTTGGTATGTAGTAAAATGGCATACAGACAGAAACGTGCTGCTGAGACTAAAAACACATGGAGCGGTGATAAAGTATCTAATGGCCCACTCCTGCTGCTCATTCCTATGTTGCTATGTTGTATTCAACCCCTCACCGCTCCTTCAAGGAGCAGACGGAGGCCACTTGTCCCAGATACCTGGTCAACAGTAACACAGGATCTCATTCAGTCCCTCAAGACTGTCAAACATGGTTTGGTGTAGGTTGGAAAATGTTATTTGGTTCAAAAGACGCCTCTGATCTCATTAAAGAGTGTTTCCTCTCTGCAACTTGTGATTCATTTGTTGGTCATATTATAGACCCAGATTCACTGTGAATACAGTCCTCATACCTCAACCAGAGATGACTCACAAAATACTTTACTGTCTCTGATTGAAAAGTTCAAGAAAAGAACGTTCAGGAAAATTACAACCATTAACTTTGCAATTACTGAATATGAGGACAAACGGAACAGGATCAGGTAATTCGGATGATCAAGCCATTGTATACTATCATGGCTGATGTACTGTTGAAATTAACTCCTCTTTAATGCCCAATTCTTCACCCCGTAGCTCTCTGACCGGTCAAAAGTCCATCTACCTCCTCCTTAAATGCTTTCAGTAATGTAGCTCCCCTTGCTCTCTAGCCCAGATAATTTCTAACAGTGATTACCTTCTGTGAGAGGAAAGCCCTCCCTACTCTTACATGGTCACCTATTGATATGAACAAGAGGCGAACACAGCGGTTCAGGAAAGAGTGAATGGCTATGATACCAATGCAGTATTTGACTGAGGATGGCATTGGGACCACCTATGTATTTGAGCTGAATGGGAATCAGGTGCAACTATCCCACTGAACGCGGTCTTTCACAACACAATAAGGTTTGGGGTCAGTCGCCAACAATCCTCTCAGTCCCGGGACATCTCTGCAGGAGATCCTCATTTTAGCCTCCTCAGCACAAACATCTTCAGCTGCTTCATCAATGCCTTTTCCCATCATAAGATCGGAAGTGGGTATGATGACTGAAGATCACAGAATTTTCAGAACATTTTGTCCCCCATCAGCTCCGGAACCATTCTGCGTCCATGTGCAGCAAGACCGGGACAACATTCCGTTTTGTGTTGTTAAAGTGTCGGTAACATTTATGTGACAGCACGGCCAGACACTACCCATTTCCGCAGTTAAAAGAGGAGCTCATTCAGCATTTCAAGGTGGTTGCACACGAGTATGATCTAACATTCAGGAACAGGAAAAGTGACAGCACATTCAATACTCCTGCCTGTTACACAGGAAGAAGAGTGGCCTGTTCAGTGCATCGAGCTGTTAAACAGGAACAGGCAGAGCCCAATCAGACCCTGAAACCTGTTCCATGAGACCAGGAGGAGGCTATTCATCCCCACGAGACAGTTATACAGGAACAAGAGGGGGTCATTTATATTCCAACACGACAAAATAATGAAACCAAGACTGCACTGATAGCGGGGTCCATGATGTTAATCATGGTTCCATTGTTTGTAGAACGTGTGCAACTTTAACAAGGTATGCTGGTAGTGAGGAGGGAAGCCAAATGATTTGTGCCAAGTCTCAAGGAGGCAACTTGCATCTCCGAGAAGACACACCCATGTTCTCCATAGGGGTCAGAATCTGGTGGGAAAAGTTAACTGTTTTAGCATGAGGGTATTGTGGCTGCTTTAGGCATTGCGAATAACGAGAATTTCAGTGTAGTATCACACACCGAATGCACTGTATTACTGTGGGGAGGGTTTATTCAAAGACTGGTCCGCTGTCTCTCTCATGCGAAATGGGGATTGGGTGTGGAGTGATGGGAATATTCTCAGAGGGTCTCAAACGATTGACAGTCATGTAACCCGAGTACAAAAGAAGCCATGGAAGTTTTCACCGTATCAGTGTCTATTTAGAACATCGTGAGTGACTGTCCCTCCCTCCAAGGTTCAATGTAATCGCCTCTCATTCTCTCACAACGCCGGAGATTAAACATCATTCTCTCCTCATGGCACCACCTTCCCAGGGATTAGTCTGGTAGAGCCCCATTGCACTCTCTCTGTGGCAAGGCGATCATTCCTTATAAAGGAGAGAACGTCTGTCGACAACGTCCCAAATGCTGCCTCAACAACACACTCAGCAATGATCACAATAACTCTTTTTCCTCTTCGACATCTCTGTTTCTTTCCTGTAGCGTAAAAAGACTTTCCTTCTATCTACATTGCTGGAAAGAGTTAACACTTTGAGAATGATGGCATTGTTGTTGCTGTCGAGATTATGGATAACATGAGGTTCATTGCAGGATCACGCACCAATTGAACTGTACTAATGTTGGGACAGTTTATTCAAAAACCTGAACACCCCTCTCTCTCTCTCTCTCCCCCACCCCTCCTCCCTTTCTCCTCTCTTTCGCAGTCGAAATAGGGAGTGGGAGTGGTTATGTGGAAAGTTCTCAGAGGCTCTTAAACTATCGAGAATCATGTAATCTGCGTGAAAAAAACATGAAACTTATCACCGTATCAGTGTCTGTTAAGAACATCATGAGTGATTGTCCATCCCCCTTTAGGTTCAATGCAATCACCTCTTATTCTCTCACTGAGCTTCACTCACTGCTCGTGGAGCCATCATCCCAGGGATTACTTTAGTGAAACTTGGGAGAAAGTCTATCCACAGTACCCCAAATACTGCCTCAACAGCACTCTCCTGGATGATCACAAAGCACCTTATCTCTCACTTCGACATTGCCATTTCTTTCCTGTGCCACAAAAAGCCATTCCTTCTCTATGAACTACGACTGACATGGAATTTATAAGTCCCTGACATCTGTACGTCAGCATCAATAAAGCGAGCACCAGAGTTGCCTATGGAACTCTGCATCACTCTCAGGGAGAATTTCACTAAGATTGAATGCACCTAAAATAGGGGATGATCACCTACCTGAATGAAAATGAGATGTAGGAAAACAGAAAACAGGCAGAGAAAGGGAGCTATCTTTACTGCTGTTCTTCTCTCACAGGATGTACGCAGCCCTGGTTAGGGCAGCATGTTATGCAGATCTTGAACTGAGTGGCTGGTTCAGCTGTTCCACAGTACTGTAAAGAGTAAATCGCAGAGCTATGGGTTTGTAGTGTTACAACACAGGATAACTCTTCCTGCTTAATTAAAACCAGCAACAGAGAAAAGATTTATCCAATGCAGTAATCTGTTATAATTCTCGAGGCCAAATCTACTTAAAGTTAAAATTAATAACTTTATTTCTTAAAGTAAAGCAGAGAATAATAAACGCATGACTATTTATAATTTCTTCATCTAACCTGTCTTTTATCTTCCTCCTCCACAATAGTACTCCGATAAGACTCCTAATTAAGATTTACAAAACAAACCTTATTATCTCAAAATCAGGAAGCTTTCGGTTCTTCTCCATATTTCTGTCTTCTTTTCTTCTTGGGTAATTTGCTTCACCAGTTACTAATCAATAAAGGTACCTATAGGAGAGCTATTTTTCAGGCAGTCTTTGAACGCTGGTAACTTGGCAGTTCTCCTCTCACCAGTTCAATTTCCCATGGTCTTTTACCGCTAAACTATTGGGGATTGTATCATTGGCTTTTAAGATTGCCAATATAATAAATTCATGCTTGGTTGGAGGTCGGTGTTTTGGGGTATAATTTAAAATGTTTTGCTGAATTTGTTTGTGTTTCGAGACAATGAGCTAATCGGGTTGTTCGACCAAATGTTACATTACATCAATTTTCCGAACACTTGGTGCTGTCAGATAGTTCTTGCTGGCTTTTAATTCTCTCAATGGGATAGTACACCCATGTGTTCATCACAGAAGTCACACCGAAACCTGACGAAGTAAGCATGACACATTGACTTCCCTAAAGGTCTTGAGGCAAGCACATTGGTTTTGATAACAAATGATAATGGTTGCTTTTAAACACCCCAATTTCCTTCATGAGATACCAAGAGACCATTATTCTGTGGCTCTAAATTATCAGTCAATGGCTTGAACACCATAAGCTGTCTTCCTGTACGTGCAGAGAACAATTTAAACATCTTCAAGAGCAATTATTTAGTGATGGACATGTGGTTAGAAGGAACGTGAAACTATTGCATTCGGATTGAACAAAAGCACAAATGGTTTATTCATAAGTTGCACTGAGACTGAGGACGAGACTGGGATATCATGATGGTGGTATTGGACAGGATTGGTGAGTAGGGAGGACATGGAGATGTAAATCTGTGAAGGACAAAATGGATTATGGAGTTTCAGAACAGTCTGGTTCCTTCTCGCATATCAGTGAGTAATTTATAAATAGTAGTTTGTAGTAGTTTGATAGTTATAATATATAAGGAAAGGAATGTTTGTTTGGAACTGAAGGCATTGACTATCACTTTCCAAAATTTATATATAATGAGCAGAAATTCAGGTCAACCCGGTTTAGTAGACAAATATAATGACTTGAAAGCTGAAAAATGTGTTGCTGGAGAAGCGCAGCAGGTGAGGCAGCATTCAATGAGCAGGAGAATCGACTTTTCGGGCAGAAGCCCTTCCTCAGGAACTTATGCCTGAAACGTCGATTGTCCTGCTCCTTGGATGCTGCCTGACCTGCTGCGCTTTTCCAGCAACACATTTTTCAGCTCTGTTCTCCAGCAACTGCAGTCCTCACTTTCTCCTATTAAATATAATGACTTACTAGGAGCACCAACTATAGCGAGGATGGGATAGTAACCACCTTGAATAATCCAAAGGATATCCTGGATCCGCCATGCTAATGATATCCAAGGCCAAGAAAGCCAGTAAAGACCCGAGGATAAGCTCCTGTCCATTGTTGGAACATTCCAGTCTAATGTTCTCATATTCTGATCTCTCTTCCCCGTCTCTCTCTCTCTCTTTCGATCTGGTGATCCCTGTTAGTGCTGTCAGTGATGTTCCTCCTCATACTATGGGATAGCACATTGAACAGAACACATTTATCTTTCAACAATGAAAACTCTCCATTGTGATAATTAGGTTCCATGGAGATTGACATTAGTCACAGTCACTGAAGAAATAGCTTCAGTTAACCCCTTTGAATTCAATATTGATTTTATTAAAATTCAAAAAAAGGTTGAAAGCTACACATTTGGCATGGGACATGTGTGTGTGTTGGGGGGGGAGGGGTGAACAGAGGGAAGAAATATTTGAGATGGTAGATTGATTGTGTTTAATCATTCAATCTGCCTTAGATATGTGAGTAATGTCAAAGAATTGTCAGAACTTAAAAAATGTTTCTCCTTTGATAAATCGAAACATATAGTCTGTAACTACTGATCAGTGATTATAATGTCAGTAAAATATGGAGAGAACTTTTCTAGTCCAGACTCTGACAGGGAAATGTGCATACAACAACATAAGGATAACAGACAAATGGCATGGATATGTTAACAGAGAATATGATGTGACACAGAAGTCAGATAGTTATTCGAGGATCAGAGAGGGCAGGTGAGGATCATGCTGTTCATGTTATCGATGTCAATCAACTATGATGAAGTAAATTTCACTGGATTTCTATTGCAGTGCGATTATGATATTGGGGACATGGCTGCTGAGATTGGAGGGAGGGAATATGGTATTTCCCAGCCATTAGTATTGGAATTTGATTCTTCATAAAACATATGAAGATCAAATTCCGGGATACAACTCCAATGAGGAATGTGGAGAGCCAATATTAAACATATAACCAGAAGACATTGGAGCAGAAATTTGGCCATTAGGCCCATTGAGCCTGCTCCGCCATTCAATGATGGCCGTTAAGCTTCTCAACTGCATTCTCCCGCTTTCTACCTGTAACCCTTGATCCCCTTTACAATCAAGAACCCATCTGTCTCACTCTTAAATATACTCAATGACCTGGCTTCGACAGCCTTCTGTGGCGGTGAATTCCATAGATTCACCACTCTATGGCTGAAGAGATTCGTCTGTCTCTCTGTTCTGAAAGGTCTTCTCTTTACTCTTTCCCATCGGGGCCTAGTCTCTCCTACCATTGGAAATATCGTCCCAAACTGCACTCTGTCCATGCCATTCAATATCCTGTAAGTTTCGAGTCGAACTCCTAACATGTTCTGAACTCGATCATATATACAACCAGAGCCCTCGGATGTTTTTCATATGTTAAGCTTTTCATTCCTGGGACCATTCTCGTGAATCTCCTTGGAAAACGCTACAGGGCCAGTACATCCTTCCTGAGATGTGGGACACAAACGTGTGCACAATAATCCAAATGTGGCATGACCAAAGCCTTATACAGCCTCAGAAGTACATCCCTGCTTTTGTATTCAAGCCCTCTTGAAATAAATGCCATCATTGTATTTGCCTTCCTAACTATTGACAACCTGAAAGATTACCTTTCGAGACTCCTGGACTGGAACTCCCTCGGCTTTTTGCACTTTTGAGTTCTGAAACTGCTTGCTATTTAGAAAATAGTCCATGCCAGTATTCTTCCTGGAAAAGTGCATGATGTCACACTTGCCCACATTATACTCCATCTGCCACATCTTTTCTCACTCCCCTAACCTGTAGTAGAAAGTAAAGACAGCAGATGCTGAAGATCAGAGTCAAAAAGTGTGATGCTAGAAAAACACAGCGAGTCAGGCAGCATCCGAGGAGCCGGAGATTCGGTGTTTCAGGCTGAAAGTCTTCATCAGAAACGAGGGGGTTGGGCGGAAAGGGGCTGAGAGATAAATGGGAGGGGCTTGGGCTGGGAGGAAGCTAGCTTGGACAGCGATAGCTAGATGAAGGTGAGTGGTGAGAGTGAAAGGTCAGAGTGGTAGGTGGAGTGGATACATGGGAAGGAAGATGGACAGGTTGGACAGTTCAAGAGGGCGGTACTGAACTAGAGGGTTGGATCTGGGTTAAGGTGGTGGGAGGGGAGATGAGGAAATTGGTGAAATTGCCTTTGATATCGAGTGATTTGAGGGTCTCTCGGTGGAAGTTGATGCATTCTTTCTCCAGACGACTGCTGGCTAGAAATTGGCCATGGAGGAGGTCAAAAACTTGCAAGTCCTTGTTGTAGTGGGAGGGAGAGTTGAAGTATTTAAGTATAGGGAAGCGGGGCTGTTGGGTGTCTGTGTCCGAGTGTGTGTCCGTTCTGCAAATGGATGCCCTGTCTAACCAATGGGGAGGAGATCCGTTGCAATGGACAGAGTAGGTGTGGTGTTTGGATGCACAGGATGTGCTTTGCCTGATGTGGAAGGATCCTTTGAAGCCTTGGATGGAGGTGTGGAGGGAATGTTAACATAGGTTTCATACCTCTTGTAGTGGCAAGGAAAGTGTCAGGAGTGGAAGGTGGCTGGGTGGGGTTGTGGGGGCGTGAATCTCACGAGGGAGATGTGAAGGGAATGGTCTCTGCTGATATGGGTGGGGAAGGAATTACAGGTGTGGTGGTGGGGTCTGACTGTTGTTGGCGGAAATGGCGGAGGATGATGCGTTGTATCCTGTGGTTGGTGGGATGGAAGGCGAACACCAAAGCGGTTCTCTCCTTGTTGTAGTTGGAATGGTGGAGATCAAGGGCGGAAGTGCGGGAAGTTGAGGAGATGCGCTAGAGCACCCTTCTGCAGCCGAACCACCTCTTCAATGTCCCTCTATCGATCTTTGCACTTTTTGAAAACTTAGCCAGAATACCCTCAGTTCCTTCATGCAAATCATAAATGCATAAAGGGAAACGTTGTGGTCCCAACATTGAGTCTTATGGATCACCACTGGTCCCTGGCTGCCATCCTGAGAAGGACTCTTTAATCCCAACTCTCTGCTTTCTGTCAGACAGCCATGCTACTATCCATGTTCGTACATTGCTTCTAACACCATGGGCGCTTATGTTTCTCAATAGCCTCCTGTGTGGCACCTTGTCAAAGGATTCTTGCGGAGCAAGCGGATGACATTTATTGTTCTTCTTGGTCTAATCTGCTCATTACTCCCTGAATGAATTCTAACAGGTTTGTCAAGCCTGACATCCTCTTGAAGAAACCATGTTGACTCTGTTCTATTTTACCAAAGACCTCCAAGTATTCAGAAATCCCATCCTTCACGATGGATTCCAGGTTGTTACACATTACTAAGGTTAGGCTAATCAGTCTGTAATTTTCCATTTTCTATTTAACTCCCTTATTAAACGGGGTGTGACATTAGCCATTTCCAGCCTCATGGCCCTTTCCTGATTTTAGTCATTCCTGAAAGATTACTACTTATACTTGCACTACCTCTTCAGCTGTCTCCCTTCCAAGACTGGGGGTGTAATCCATCTGGTCCAGGTGATTTATCCACATTCAGGCCATTCAGTTTTCTAACATGTTATTCTTGATGATGGCCACCATACTCAGCTCTGCCCTCTCACTCTCTTCAACTTTTGTGAAATTATTCAGGTCTTCCACCATGAAGACTGAGGCCAAGTTCCTCATTCATTTCTTTGTTTCCCACTACTGTCTCTCCAGCATCATTTTCCAGTGTCCAATATTACTTTTACCTCTCTTTTGCACTTTATATATCTAAAGAACCTCTTACAGTCTCTTCTATATTTCTGGTTCGGTTACCCCTATATTTAATCTTCTCCCTCCTTATTTTTTTGCCCTCTGTTGGTGTTCATAAGTTTTCCAATTCTCTCGTTTCCCACTGCCCTTCCCCACATTGTATGCTTGCACTTTTGCTTGTATGCAATCCCTGACTTACCTCGTCAGCCCTGGTTGCCTTATCCTCCCTGTATCATGCCTCTATTCCTCAGCATGAATCTCTGCATTGTCTCCTGAATTAAACTTGGAATCACCTCCCATTGCTGTTCCACTGTCTTTCCTGCTATACCCCTCTCCACATACCGGAGATTGCTGCAAGTACAGGTCCATCCAGTCCTTCTTGTTGAGGTCCTAACAACTCCGCAATCCCAATGATCCACATATCAGAAGTGCTGCCTCCCCTGCCAGCTGTTTGGCCATGTATTTAACTTTGCTACCTTCCTAGTCCTAACCTCACTCGCACGTGACATATTCTAGTGTCTCCAAAATTCAAATATCCTTTCAACAGAACTCGCGCAAGGCCTTTTCTTTAAACTGGATAGACTTGATAATAAAAAATTAAGTGTGACCTCGGGAAAGTGGAGTCCACTGAATCAGTCCAATGCCCAGAGGATCTGATATCTATCCCCGCCACTCAACCTGTTTGACAAGGTATACATATGGATTAGTGGTGCTGGAAGAGCACCACTGAACTGCTGTACTCTTCCAGCACCACTAATCCAGAATCTGGTTTCCAGCATCTGCAGTCATTGTTTTAACCAAGGTATACATATGAACCATATATTTGCAGATGGACGAGGATAAACAGAAAACTAGAAAATGTCAGAGCAGATGGATGTCATGCAGCGTGTTTACTCTGCTTTGCTATTCAATTGGACTTCAGTTATTCTGTTCCTTTCAATGGCAGAATCTTTACCCAGCATCCCCAGTGGGTCAGAAAGTGTCGTTGTGTGCACAGTCCTGCGAAGGGAGTGTCCAGTGCCAGGCAATGAGGTGTGGGGAGCCCCAGGGATGGCACAAGGAAAGGCTGCATGTAGTGACGCTGGACTGAGGGAATTAAAGGGATGGAATGGGTATCCAGGGACACTGCACACACGGAAGGGGCCGGGCAAGATTCCTAAACAACCAGGGAACTCGCGATGCACGGCTGCTTTTACGAAAACCTGTCACATTGGCTAGATTTCTCTGTCTAACCAAAGCCAAAATACTGTAGATGGTAGAAATCCGAAGCAAAAACAGAGACATACTGTGGAGAAATGAAAGAGTTAATGTTCCCAATGTAGACACGGCAAGAATTTACAAAGTCCACATCGACAGGGTCCAGAGATTGGAATTGAACCCGAGTCCCTAGCACTTTGAAGCAGCAGTGTTGTGTCACCGTGCCGCCCAGTGATGGATACTAGGAGTTAGAGACATAGCTACTGTTCTCTGTAATTGGGATTGAGAGTCCTGAATGATGTGTTGCCGACCTGGTGCTTGGGTTTGGGATATATCATCTGGGCTACAGAAGAACTTGGATTGGGCGGGGAATGATCCAATGGTCAGGGTCCGTGTAGGTACCAACGGCTCGACAAACAAATGACAGTGAAAAGAGCGACGGGTAATACAGGACTATTATATCATATCGAAATGCTTGCAGCATAAGGGATAAGGTAAATACATTTGTGACTCATTCACAAATTGGCAGGTACGACATGGGCATTACAGTGATATCACTGCAAGAGGATCAGGATTAGGAATTGAATATTCAAGGATATTCATCCTGTCGAAAAGATAGGCAGGTGGGCAGAGAGATAGAGTTGTTTCATTATTAAGAATAGAATTGAATCAATAATCAATAATAAGAAATGAAGTAAGGTCAGATCGTGTAGAATCTGTGTCGGTAGAATTGAGGAATCAAAAAGGTGAAAAATGCAGTTAGAGTTATGTACAGGGAGTTGGGGTGCAAGATACACCAGGAGCTAGAAAGTTCTGTAGGAAAGTCAAAGTTACAATGATCATGTGGGATTTCATTATGCAGGTGGACTGGGAATTCAGGTTGGTAGTGGTTTGCAAGGATAGGAATTTGTGGAATGTCTATGAGATGGCTTTTTGGAGCAGCTTGTACAGATGAAGGAGCTTAAGGTGAAGGAATTCTTAGCAGGCAGTGATTATAATATGATTTAACTTACTCTGCAGTTTCAGATGGAGAAGGTCGAATCAGTAGTAACGGTATTACAGCTGAATAAAGGCAATTACAGGGACATGAGGGAGGAGCTGGTTGGAATTGACTGGGAGACGGGCCCAGCAGGAAAGACAGTACAACAGCAATGGCAGGAGATTTTTGGACTAATTCAGGATCCAGCAGAGATTTATCCTGAGGAAAAAGAGGCTTGTATAGGGAGGATGAGGCAACCATAGCTGACCAGGGAAATCAGGTATAGCATAAAAGCAAAAGAGAAACGATATAATGTGGCAAAGTGCGGAGGGAAATCTGAGGATTGGGAAGCTTACCAAGATAAAACTGAGGGCAAACAAACTAAAGTAAGGAAGGAGATGATTAAGTCTGAGGTAATGTAAAAGAAGACTGTAACAGTTTCTGTCGATATATAAAGTACAAATGAGCGGCAAAAGTGAACATTGGACTGTTGGAAAATGATACTGGAGAGATAGTAGTGGGGAACCAAGAAAATAGCCAAGGAACTGAAGAAAATCTTCGCATCAGCTTTAACGATGGAAGACTCGAGTAATACATTAAACATTCAAGCGATTGAGAGGCCAGAGCTGAGTATGTTGGTCACCACCATGGAGAACATGCTAGAAAAGAATTGAAGGTAGTGAAATAACCTTGACCAGATGAACTACATCCGAGTGTTATAAGGGAGATAGCTGAACAGAGAAGGGAGGCGATCGTGGTGATCTTTCAGGAATCACTAGAGTAATGAATAATCTCAGAACACTGGAAACCCACGAACGTGACACCCCTCTTTAACGAGGGAGTAAGGAAAAAGACAAAAGATCCACAATGAATAGCTTAGACTCGGTCGTGGGTAAGATCCTGGAATCCATCGTGAAGGATGAGATTTCTGAATACTTGGAAGTGTTTGGTAAAATAGGGAAAAGTCACTACAGTTTCATCAAGGGAAGGTCATGCTTGATAAATCTGTTTGAATCCTTTAAAGACGAAATGAGCAGGCTCGGCCAAACACAGTTATCCAACTTGTCTTCAAGAAGGTCTTGGACAAGGTTTCACACAAGAGATGACTGAGTACGATAAGGGTCCATGGTGTTAGAGTCAATGTAGTGGCATTGGTAGAAGCCTGGCTGTCTGGGAGAAAGCAGAGAGTGGGGATGAAATGGTCCTTACCAGGAAGGCAGCCAGTGACAAGTGGTGTTCCATAAAGCTCAGATTTGGAATCGTAATTTTTAATTGTAACCTTAACAGTCTAGATTTGGGAATTGAGGGCACTCTTGCTAAGTTTGCAGACAATACAAAGATAGGCAAATTGATAGGTCATATTGAGGAGGTGAAGAGGCTGAAGAAGGAGTTGGGCAGGTAAAGAGATCGGCAGTTGCATTCCAACATCGCAAAGTGTGAGGTCATGCACTTTGGCACGAAGAATAGAGGCATGGTCTATTTTTTTAAATCGGGAGAAAATTCAGAAATCTGAAGTGCAAACGGAATTGGGAGTTCTAGTGCAGGGTTCTCTCAAGGTAAGCTTGAAGGTTGAGGCAATTGTTAGGAGTACAATTGCATTTATTATTGATGGCATTTATTACGAGAGGAATTGAATACGGTTGTATTCGGCTCTGAATAGACCGCATTTTGAGTATTGTGCGTAATTTTGAGACCCATATCTCAGGAAGGATATGCTGGCCCTGGGGTATGTTCACAAGATCTTCACAAGAATGGTCGCAGGAATGAAAAGCTTATCGTATGAGGCATGTTTGAGGACTCTGGGTCTATACATGATAAAGTTTAGAAGGATGAGAGGGATTGTAATGGAAGCATGCAGAATACTGAATGACCTGGACGGAGTGGATGTTGGTAAGATGTTTCCATTAGACTAGAAGCAGAGACCACAGCCTTAGATGAAAGTGATCACCTTTTAGAACAGTGATAAGGAGAAATGTCTCTAAACAGAGAATGGCGAACCTTTGAAATTTGTCGCCACAGAAGGCTGTGGGGGCCAGGTCATTGAGTATATTTGGGACGGAGACAGATAAGCTTTTGATTATCCAGGGGATCAAGGTTTACAAGGAGAAGGTCGGAGAATGAAATTTAGAAACCTATCAGCGATGATTGAATGGTGGTGCAGACTCAATGGGCTAAATGGCCTAATTTCTGCTCCTATGTCTTATGCTCTTATGGTTTAAACCTCAAGGAGGCAGCTTGCATCTCCAAGAAGATGGATACAAGTTCTTCATGAAGGTCAGTAGCTGGAGGGAATAGTTAACTGTTTTAGAATGAAGGCATTGTGGCTGCTGTCAGGTTGGTAGATAATATGACATTCAGTGCAGGATCACACACCAATTGCACTGATTTAATGTGGGGAGAGTTTATTCAAAACCTGGACCTCTCCTTTTCTGTCAATTACTGTGGGGAGTGGGAGTTGGGGTGGGAGGGCGTAACGTCCTCAGAGACACTTAAACTATCCAGAATTATGCACCCTGACTGAAACAACAGTCATGGAATCTATCACCTTCCCATTGTTTGTTTAGAATATAATGAGTGATTGCCCATCCCCCCCAGGGTTCAATGCAATCACCTCGAATTCTCTCACAGCGCGACAGATCAACCTTCACTCACTCCTCATGGTACCATTATCCCAGAGATTAATTTGGTGTAACTCCTTTTCACATTCTCTGTGGTAAGATCACTTCTTATAAAGGAGAGAAAATCTCTCCATAATGCCCCAAATACTGCCTCAACTACACTCTCAGGTTTGATCGCAATAATTCCTTTCCCTCACTTCGCTGGCTCCGTTCCTTTTGTGTTTTTAGGAAATCATTCATTTACGATGCACTGTCACTGATTTGGAATTTAAAACATCCTTCCATCTGTAGGTCAGTATCAATAAAGCCAGCACCGGAGGTGCCTATTCAGATGGACATCACTCTAGGGGAGAGACTCAATCACAAAGAATCCATCTAAAACAGTGAATGGCCACCTACCTGAATGGAAATGAACTGCTGGAATATGGGATACAGGCAGAGGCAGGGAGCTATCTTTCCTTTTGATCTACCCTTGCGGGATCTGCGCAGACCTGGTCAGGCCAGCATCTTATGGCGACCTTGAACTGAGTGGCTAGTGCAGCTTTTCCACAGGACATAAAAGGGTAAAACACAATACTGTAGGTTTGCAGTCACACAGAAATATGACTAGGGAAGGATGACCCACTGTTTTCTGTAATGGGCATGAGGCAAGCCAATAACAACAGATTATAATTCTGTGGCTCAAGATTATGAACCAATGATGTGATCACCATACACTGTCATCCCATCTTTCAGATTCTGTGCAGAGAACAAGTTAAACAACTCAAGTGCAATTGTTTTGCAATGGACACGTGGTAGAAGGGACGTGAAACAGCTGTATCCGGAATTAACAAAGGCACAAACGAAGGTTTATTCAGGAATTTCATGAGGCTGAGGAGGACACTGAATGTCACAACGGTGTTACTGGAAAGGATTGGTGAGAGGGGAAGATATGGAGATGTAAACTGGGCAGGGGAAAATGGATCAAGGAGGTTGAATCTGTTTCATCCTCGCATATTGGTGAGCAACTGGTATTGAGTACTTTGTTCGTTATAATTTCTAAGGAATGGAATCTTTGATTGAAAATGGAAACGCTGACTTGCACCTTTCCAAAATTTACATATGATGATCATAAATTCAGTTTAGACTGTTTCACTAGACAGCTCGAGAGACATACCAGGAGTACCAACTATAGCAAGGATAGGATAGTAACCAGCTTGAATAACCATCAGTACATCTTCAATCCACGATACTGATGATATACAAGGCCGGGAAAGCCAGTAAAGACCATCGGATAAACTCCTGTCCATTGTTGGAATATTCCAGTCAACTGCTATCAGTTTCTGATCTTTCCTCACCCTCTCTTTGAAGCTGCGGATCCCTGTTACTGGTGTGGGTGATGCTCCTGATCATACGATGGGATAAAACACTGAAAACATTCCCTTATTCATAGAAGAGGGAATTTCTCTAGGGACGCATAGGATCCATGGAGACTAACATAATAACAATCGCTGAATAAACAGCTCTGTTAATCCCTTTCAATTCAATGCTATTTCATTAAAATTCAAAATAACTTTGAACATTCATGCATTCTGGGTGTGATATGTGAGTGTGACTGAAGGAAGGAATGTTGAAGATGGAAGATTGATTGTGTGTAATAATTAAGTCTGCCTTGGATACATAAGTAATGGCAGAGGTTGAACAGACCATAAACATGCTTCTCTGCTCATACATGGAGAAACAAATCCTGTAACTACAGATCAGTCATTGCAATATCAGTGAAACATTGAGAGAACATCTTTCATTCATGATCCGATGGCAAAATGTGCCTGAGACAATGTGGTTTTATAACAAACGAACGGCATTGATATGTTAATGCAGAATTGAACATGACAAACAGAATTCAGATTGTTATTCCAGAATCAGAGAGGCAGGTGTGGGTTATGTTGCTGATATTATCGATGCTAAAGAACTGTGATGAAGTATCATTTACTAGACTTCGTTTACATTGTGATTATGACATTAGGAAAAGAGAGAAGATGGCGAGGACTCGGGGACATGACTTTTCAGTCTGGGCGGAGGGACAGTGATTTTCCCCAATTACTAGCTTTGGAACGTTACTCTTTATAACTCATATGAAGAACAGATTCAAGGGTACATCTGCAATGAGGAGTTAGCAGAGACAATATTAATGAAATACATTTATGCAATACAAAATACAGGGAAAAGTGATTTTCTGTACAGACGGAAATATGCAAACTACAAAGAGATGCGGTTGTTAAAATGTACTCCTGATATTGAGCGAGAAAAATTGAAATGTGGATTACAGACTATGTAAGTGGTGTGTGATATTTATCAATCATTATTTGATCCACAGCTGAGATCCTGATTTCCTCTCTGTCAGTGTAATAGAAAAGAAACAAACATAACATTTTCTGTAAAACCTGAAAGAGAATGCTATGCTAATTCTAAAACTTTTCTGAACGTTGCAAACACTATGCTGAATTCTGCAGTCGAAGAGACAGCTTGTCTTTACAGAATTTTGTATACATTTAACCTGACCTGGCGAGCAGGAGAATTCAGCAGAAAAGCAAAGGAAAACATAAAGACAGTTATGTCCACGACAAGGGGATGAGAAAATAAGAACTCGAATGTTTCCCAACTCTTGTCATTGTGGCATCATGGAACCTGAGCAAAAAGGGCATTGCGGGCAAATACTCCATTATTGTGTCATACCTGACAGATAGGTAGATGGTCATTGTTGTTGGAGGTCAGTCATCTCTGCTCCAGAACATTTCTGCAGCAGTCTCTCAGGATAATGTGAATGTAGTTTTGCTCGCTGAGCTGGAAGGTTCATTATCAGACGTTTCATCACCATACTAGGTAATATCTTCAGTGACACTTCAGATAAAGCCTCAATCCAAGCATCTTCAGCTGCTTCATCAATGCCCTTCCCTCCATCATAAGGTCAGACGTGGGGATATTTGTCAATGACTGCACAATGTCAGCACCATTCACAAATGCTCAGATATGAAAGTAGTCCATGCCCAAATGCAACAAGATCTGGACCCTCACCAGGTTTGGGCTGATAAGTGGCAAGTAACATTCAAACCACACAGATGCCAGACAATGACCATCACCAATAAGAAACAATATAGCAACTTGGTATTCAGCAGCATTACCATTACTAAATTCCCCACTATCAATATCCTGGGGGTTATCATTGACCAGAAACTCAACTGGACTCGCCACATAAATATAAGAGCCGATCAGAGGCTCGGAATACTGTGCGAGTAACTCACCTCCTGACTAACCAAAGCCTGTCTATCATCTACTAGGCACAAGTCAGGAATGAGATGGAATTCTCTCACTTGCCTGAATGAGTGCAGACCCAACAACAGCAAGAAGTTTGACACCATCCTGGACAAAACAGTCCATTTGATTGGCATCACATCCACAAGCATTCACTCCCTCCACCACCGTCTCTCAGTAGTTGAAGTGTGTACAATCTGCTAGACAAAATGCAGAAATTCCCCAAAGATCCTCAGGCAGCATCTTCCAATCCCACGAACGCTTTCGTCTAGAATGACAAGGGCTGCAGACATATGGGAATACCACCACTTACAAATTCCTTTCCAAACCAGTCAACATCCTGATGTGGAAATATATCGCCGTTCCTTCACTGTTGCTGGGTATAAATGCTGGAATTCCCTCCTTAATAGCATTGCGGGTAAACACACAGCAGGTGGACTGCAGCTGTTCACGAAGGCAGCTCAGCGACACTTTCTCAAGGGGGCAACGAGGGACGGACAAGAAATGGTGGGCCCATCCAGCAATGCCCGCATCCAAAAAAAGATTTTTAAAAAATAGTTCCAAGTTGAGCATCTCAATGGGATAGGTTATCTGATTTGAACATGATCAGGAAAGCAGTGTTTCTTATACAGAACATTGTAGACTTTTTATTATTAGAAGGGTTTTCAGTGTTCGATGACTTATTGTTGCTGTGTGCTGTGATAAATTGCATCTGTTTTGTTTGATTCATCAATACTGGCGTAACAGGATCAATCCTTCGAAAATACCAAACTGAAAATGACAATCATCGGAGAGACAATGTACTCCCGCCAGATGAGACTCACAGATCACTGTTTATATTCAACGTTTAATGGATCACTGGCTGACACTGAATACTCCAACCATCCATATCATAGGGGTTACCATTGAATAGAACGTGAAGTAGAATCACTATACAAATACAAGGCTTACAAAAGCAGGTCAGAGACTTACAATTCTGCACTGAATAATCGACCCTACTACCGAAAGAGCATGAGATATAGTAATAGATTTCGGCCATTCAGCCCATTCCTTCACTCTGAAACTGCCATTTTGTCATTGCCTGTATGACTAGTGATACTATCTTCTACACACTGACTGTATCAATCTTTTCGGTGATCAATCAGTTTCTATCGGATATCTCACCTCCCATTCTTCTAAATTCCATCGAGGACACACACTGCCGTGTATATGACAAATCACCATCCCCAGGATGGATCACCTCCAACACCAGCAGATCTTCCCCCAGAGATAGTGCCCAAAACAACTTCCAAATGCCGTTTGAATATAGCCTATTACATTCTCAGCAGTATGTCTCCTCTCTTGTATTCTAGATCCCTTGAAATAAACGCGAACATTGCATTTGCTTTCGTAACTGCCAACTGAACCTGCAGATTAACCATAAGGGAGGAAGAGTGCTTCAAAATCCTTTTGTGCTTGAGATTGAATGGATCCTGTTAGAACATAGTGTCTGCCTCTATTCCGCCAATCAAAGTGCATAATCTCACACGATCCTATATTTTGCCCACAGCCCTAAACTGTCCAAGCTTTAATGCAGCCTCCCCACTTCATGAATATCGCCTGCCAATCCAACGATCGCTGTATCATCTCCAAACTGAGAAAACCTGCCCTCAGGTCCTTTGTTGAGGTGGTTCATGTAAATGGCACTTCCTGACTCCCGAAGGACTGTCCACCATTGGAAAGGCACAGCACTCAAGGTGGTTGACTCCATTCAGGTTAAAGCAGTGGCTTGACTGGAATTATACCTTTAAAATCTTCACTCCCTGCACCACTGACACCCAGTAGGAGCACACCCCGCCCCCGATTTGTTGTGAATTTACCCCGTTATGGTGACACGGGACTTGATGGTGCACAATCCCTATCTAATGATATCACTCTGCCTCAACACTAACTGTGTTGCTCACAACAACCAATGTCATTGTGTGTTGATGATGATGGAGAGAGCTGGGGAAGGGAATGTCTTTGAGGAATGACTGTGTAACTGTCAATGTGAAACTTGCCCTGACAGCAACGGATGTATCTGTGCCTGCTGTCACCACAGCAGACATGATCAGTCTTCCTGCAGGTCAAATCAAAGAAAATGACAGGCCTGCAGAGTATTCCTGGCTGAGCACTCAGATGCTGTGAGGACCAACTGGCAGAGGTATTTAAAAACAACTTCAACTTCTCCCTCCTGAAGCCGAAATCCCAACCCATTCAAGAAGACCACCATCATCCTTGTAAGTGAGAAATCACATGCAACGTTCCTTAATGACTACCACCCAGTAGCTCTGACTTCAATAAACATGAAGTGCTTTGAGACGCTGGTTATGGCCCACACTACCTTCAGTCTCCCAGCATGACCTGCTGTCCTACAATGTGTCAACTGTTGTAACGGGTCCACAACGGATGCCATTTACCTGCCCTGCCCTCATCCATGGAACACCTGGACCAGAAGGATGCCTACTCCAGACTCTGCTCATTGACGACAGCTCCACCTTCAACATTATTATCCCCTCGAGACTTATCTCAATACTCTGTGACCTTTTTCACGGCTCCACCCTCTGCAACGACATACACTGGTTTTGGACACACAGACCACAATCTGTGAAGATTGTGAAGATCTGTGAAGATAGGTATCTGCACATTTTCCACAATAGAACTCAACACTGGAACTCCTGGAGGATGTGTTCTCAGCCCCCTATTGTACTCTCCATGCACCCACAGCAGTGTCCTCAGCCCCCTACTGTACTCCCTGTATATCCACAGCTGTGCCCTCAGCCCCCTACTGAACTCCTTGTACACACATGTCTGTGCCCTCAGCCCCCTACTGTACTCTCTGTACTCCCATGGTTGTGTCCTCAGCCCACTACTGTACTCCCTGCAATCCCATGGCTGTGTCCTCATCCCCATACTCTACTCCCAAAGTTGTGTCCTCAGCCCCATACCCTACTCCCTCTACTCCCATATCTCTGTCTTCACCCCCTACTGTACGCCCGGTACACACGCGGCTGTGTTGTCAAATTCCAAACAACGCCAGCTACAGGTTCGCTGATAAAATCACCAAATCAGGAGGGATATCAAACAACGATGAGTCAGAATACAGAAAGGAGATTGAGGGCTGAGTCGCATGGTGTAATGATAATAACCTCTCTCTCAAGTTCGGCAATAGTAAGGAACTGATCATTGAGTTCAGAAAGAAAGGAGAGGAACACACCGTCATCTACATCAATGGTTGAGGCAAGGCAGAGCATCAACTCCCTCAGAGTGACGATAACTGACAACCTACCCTGGTCTTCTTGCATAGGTGTGACAGTCAAGAAGGTTCAATAACGCCTCTTCTTCCTCAGGAGGCTCAGTGAATTCAGCATGTACTGCTTCGACAGATACACCACTGAGAGCATACTGTCTGGGTGTGTCACGGCTTCATACAGTAACGCTCTTCCCAGGACCATAGGAAACTACAGAAGGTTAGGTGCACAGCCAATCTCCCAACCATTGACTCTATTTACACGGCTCGTTGCCGCAGAAAGGCTGCCAACATCTAGAACAAAGAACATCGAACATAGAACAGTACAGCACAGAACAGGCCCTTCAACCCACGATGTTGTGCCGACCATTGATCCTCATGTATGGACCCTCAAATTTCTGTAACCATATGCATGTCCAGCAGTCTCTTAAATGTCCCCAATGACTTTGCTTCCACAACTGCTGCTGGCAACGCATTCCATGCTCTCACAACTCTCTGTGTAAAGAACCCGCCTCTGACATCCCCTCTATAGTTTCCTCCTTCCAGCTTAAAACTATGACCCCGAGTGTTAGCCATCCCTGCCCTGGGAAATAGTCTCTGGTTATCGACTCTATCTATGCCTCTCATTATCTTGTATAATCAGTCAGGTCCCATCTCCTCCTCCTTCTCTCCAATGAAAAAAGTCCGAGCTCAGTCAACCTCTCTTCATAAGATAAGCCCTCCAGTCCAGGCAGCATCTTGGTAAACCTCCTCTGTACCCTCTCCAAAGCATCCACATACTTCCTATAATCGGGCGACCAGAACTGGACGCAGTATTTCAAGTGCGGTCGAACCAAAGGTTTATAGAGCTGCAACAAGACCTCAGGACTCTTAAACTCAATTCCCCTGTTAATGAAAGCCAAAACACCATTTGCTTTCTAAACAACCCTGTCCACTTGGGTGGCCATTTTAAGGGATCTATGTACCTGCACACCAACATCCCTCTGTTCCTCCACACTGCCAAGAATCCTATCCTTAATCCTGTATTGAGTTTTCAAATTCGACCTTCCAAAATTCATCACCTCGCATTTATCCAGGTTGAATTCCATTTGTCACCTCTCAGCCCATCTCTGCATCCTGTCAATGTCCTGCTGCAGCCTGCAACAGCCCTCTATACTGTCAACGACACCTCCGACCTTTGTGTCATCTGCAAATTTGCTGACCCATCCTTCAATCCCCTCATCTAAGCCATGAATAAAAATTACAAACAGTAGAGGCCCAAGTAGAAAGCCCTGTGGAACACCGATCACCACTGACTTCCAGGCAGAATATTTTCCTTCTACTCCCACTCGCTGTCTTCTGTTCGCTACCTAATTCTGTATCCAGACAGCTAGGTTCCCCTGTATCCCATTCCTCCGGACCTTCTGAATGAACCTACCATGGGGAACCTTATCAAATGCCTTGCTGAAGTCGATATACACCACATCCACAGCTCGACCCTCATCAACGTTTCTAGTCACATCCTCAAAGAACTCGATAAGGTTTGTGAGGCCTGACCTGCCCCTCACAAAGCTGTGTTGTCTGCATTTAATCAAGCCATGCTCTTCCAGATGGTCATAAATTCTATCCCTCAGAATTCTTTCTAACACCTTACAGACGACAGACGTGAGACTTACTGGTTCATAATTGCCGGAGATTTCCCTATTTCCTATCTTGAAGAGAGGTGTTACATTTGCCTCTCTCCAGTCCTCAGGTACGACTCCAGTGGAGAGCGAGGATGCAAAGATCTTCGCAAGTGGCGAAGCAATTGCATTTCTCGTTTCCCAAAGCAGCCGAGGACAAATCTGGTCCGGGCCTGGCGACTTTTCAATCTTAATGTTTGACAAAATATTCAGCACATCAGCTTCCTCTATCTCTATCCATTTTAGCATGCACACCTGCTCTTCAAAGGTTTCATTCACTACAAAGTTTGTTTCTTTCCTAAAGACAAAAGCAAAAACCACATTTAGGGCTTCCCTACCTCCTCAGACTCCACACAGAAGTTCCCTATGCTATCCCTGATCGGCGCTACTCTTTCTTTGACCATTCTCTTATTCCTCACATAAGTGTAAAATGCCTTTGTGTTCATCCTAATCCGTTCTGCCAAGCCTTTCTTATGCCCCCTCCTGTCTCTCCTCAGACCATTTTTGAGCTCCTTCCTCGTCTGCCGGTAATCCTCTAGAGCTGAGCTTGACCCTAGCTTCCTCCACCTTATGTAAGCTACCTTCGTCATTTTGACGAGAAGCTCCACCGCTATCGCAGATTACTGAGATAAGGGAGACAGGAAATAGCTGGGGCATTAATAGATATCTTTGTAGCATCCTTGAACATAAATGAGGTCCCGGAGGAATGGAAAGTTGTTGTTTAAGAAGGGTAGCATGAATAATCCAGTTAATTATAGACCAGTGAGCCTGTCATCAGAGGTAGGGGAGCTGATAGAGAAGATAGTGAGGGATAGGGTCTTTTCTCATTTGGAAGAAAATGGTCTTATCAGTGATAGGCAAGATGGTTATGTGCAGGGAAGGTAATGACTTACCAATTTAATAGAATTCTTTGAGGAAGTGACAAAGTTGATTGATGAGGGAGGGACTGTCGATGTCATGTACATGGGCTTCAGGAAGGCCTTCGGTAAGTTTTTCCATTGTCGGGTTATGGAGAAAGTGAAGTCACATGCTGTCCAGGGTGTGCTAGCTACATGGATAAAGAACTGGCTGGGCAACAGGGTACAGAGCGTAGTAGAGGAACGCAGTTTCTCAAAATAGAGAACTGTGACCAGTGGTGCTCCATTTAAGATGTTTCCAGAAAGATACATGAATGGGCAGGAAGCAAAGGGATACAGACCCTTAGAAAATTGGCGACTGATTTAGATAAAGGATCTGGATCAGCGCAGGATTTGACCGACAAATGGCCTGTTGAACTGGAATTTTCTTAGTTCTAACATTACCAAAGCCCCATCACATGCCTGTAAAGATCTCCCACAACCTCTTCCATCAGGCTAAAAGATACAGAAGCTTGAAAACACAGATCAACTGGTTCAGTAACGGTTTCTTCCTAGCTTTTATTAGACTGATGAATTGACTCTCTAATCTCAGATAATGCTGATCTTGTTCATGTTGATCTCACCTAGCACATGCTCTGTGCAGCGTAACCTATATGTTTTACAGCCATCGTTCTGTACATCCTTGCTCACTATGATCTGCCTGGACATCTTGGTACAGGTCAAAATAAGTTCTCACCTCCACCCCCACAGCTCCCACCAGTGCCCACTCCCAGGTCTCTCTGGTCCTCACCCCCAGCTTCTCCCATACCCCCCCCAGCTCCCTGTGACCCCATCCCCAGCTCCCCGTTTCCTTTGTCTCTCACTGTGTCTCTCACACTGTCTGTTTCCCTCTGTTTTCCTTTTCCCTGCCTTCTGTTTCTTTCGCTGAACCTATTATCTTCCCTGCTCCCTGTCCATGTGACTGATTGTTTTTTTTTTGTTTCCATTCTCTCTTTGATTGACTGTCCATCTGTTTCCTCGCTGTGTTCTCTCTCTCCTTCCCTTCGTATCTGTCTCTTTCTCCCTCGTTGTGATGGTGATAGCTTCTCTATTCGTTTGAAGCGGGTGATGGCTCATTGATTCGATGCTGGCAATGCAATAAACTTAACTGGGTTTTGGTAACGAAGACATAATTTACAATTATCGGTTAAACTTCCATTGTTCACAAAACAGCAACCAGAACATGTGTATCCATTTAACAGCAATTATTATATCTACCTATTTTGGAACAACCCGTCTCCCAATGTTCCTTACACTAGCAACTGGAAACATTCTATTCGGGTGCATAATGGTCTGACATGGTAACTGCTCTGCCCAGGACCATAAAAAAAACGACAGACTGTTGTGTGCACAGTCCAGACCATCACGGACGACCACCTTCCGTCATATATACTTGCCATTGTCGCAGAAAGGCTGGCAACTTCAAAGATCTCTCCCAAAACAACAATGATCTCCTACAACCTCTTCCAACAGGGAGGAGTCACAAAGGTTTGAAAACATGGACGATGTATGCTCAGGGACACTTCCTTTCCTACCATTATTAGACTTACAAATTGATATCTCTCACTTTTCAAAACTTAAATATAATCTTGCTAATGTCGATTTTGCTTTGCTCACCTCCTGTGAAGCTGTAACCATGTTCGCCTCACTGTGTGTAAGTACCCCACGATCACTGTTTTCTTGTTTACTATCATGTGCCTGTACTCCTCGCAAATCAAACCTTTCCATTGTACATTTGATTAAAATTAACCAAATCAAATCAGGTCAATCACGTGGACTGCAGTGGCTCAAGTTCTTCTCAAGGGCAACTGGGAAAATGAACTAATGCTGGCCCAGTCTGAGATACCCATATCCCGTTAACAAATATAAGAAGATGACCACACTCGGGGAATACTGACAAGGGGAATCAAATCGCTTAAAACATAACCTGAGACAAATACAGGCTTCCCTTACTATCTGAAAGAAACCATTCGCAAGCTGATATGGTGTAAAGTGCAGTTGCACTAATTTATATGGGGGAAAAATCGCCTCTCTTCGTAAAAGTGAAAATTCTCTTTGGATTTCTTTTGGTTAGCGAAACAAGGCCTAATGTAGGTCATTTGGGAAGGGAAGTGGTGAAAAGCGAACTTTTGAAAAGCGGGAAATACCTATATGTACATGTGCATGATATTCAGGAAGATGGGATTGGCGAAAAATAAATGAGGTGAATCTCACATTTTATTTCCAGCCGAGCTAATCATCATTCTCTTTGTTTGCTCTTTTTTCGTCTATATCTCTCTTTCTCTATTGATTCCTCCTTCCCTTCAAAGCAACAATGCCTGTCAACGGTATTAAAAACACACACTTTTCCAGGTGCTTCCAGTTCAGGGAAGTTCCCCAGCAATTTCTGTTCGTTTCTTTGCATTGCCTTGTATAATTTCAGATTTTCAGCGTCTTCCATTATTTGATTTCACCTTCAATTTTGTTCTTTCCTGGGACGTTGACATCTCTGCCAGGGGCAGCATTTGGTGACCATCACTAATTGCCCTGATTCTAAGGCATTCCACAAGCCAATATAAAGTTAAACACATTGTTATGGATCTGAAGTCTCACTTAACCCAGACCGGGTAATTAGATTACCTTACCGATCAGTGAAACAGGAACGTTTTCAGATAAAATGTTGCTTTTACGGTTGTTTTTGTGAAATTCACTTTTATTCCAATTCTTATCAGTTTTATTGAAGTTCTGTCATCAGCTGTGATGGAATTGAAACAAATCACTTGAAACAATATCTTTTGTTAAATTAGCTTTGCTTCTGAATTACATCCAGCGACATTCCTACGTTCATATATTGCCCTAATCATAAAGTAACGTCCAAGACAAGAACAATTTTATGATTGAAATGTTTGTAATCGGAAAAGTGGTCAGAAGAGAGCTTGAAACATTAAGTCTGAATTTTACCAACGTGTGGGCAATGGATTGTTCAGCAACAACGCTGACGCAGAGATGGAGATTGGGGATATTAGGAGCTGGGAGTGGACAGGTTTGGTGACAGAGAGAACAGAAGACATAAATTAGTTCAGGGCAAAAAGGGATCGCGAGGTTGTGACCAGTTTTGTTCTCATATGTTTGTGAGGGATTGGTCTGTAATTCATGGGTAATGAATGGAGACTGCAATTGAAACTGAAGACAAGAGTTTCTTTGACAAATATAGATAACAGAAATTGCAACGAAGTTCAAACTTGTTTGTGGGATTAATGAATGGACAGAGGCAGAGAACACCAACAATAGCGAGAATAGGTTAGCAGCACCTTCCATCCCGCCCATGTAATCATCAGCACCCTGCAATATGGTAGAAGTTCCCAACAGGGGGAAATCTTGAAGAGACTCAAGAAAAACCTCCTCTCCATTGTTGTAATGTTCTAGTCCGCTATTCTCAGATTCAGATCTGTCCTCTCTCTTTCTACGCAGCTGTTGATCTCTGTTACTGTTGAACTTGATGCATCTGCTCCTACACTGGGATAGCACAGTGAATGAAGTCCCTCACCAATAGGAGAGGGAAACCCTCCAGTGACACAGTTACATTGCATGGAGACTGACATTAATCATAGTCACTGAGCAACCAGTCCCAGCTTTCAATCCAGCACATTCAGTTTACAATATGACTGGACTGGACTACATGTTGACATTGCTGGCTGTTGATCAAATCTCCCATCACCAATTGCTCTAGTGAAGTCAGTTGTGAGGGAGAATGATGAATGTTATCTTTTCGTAGGCGAGATGATTCTGCTCTGTTAACATCTCTCCCCAAATCCCTCCACCCACCAAAATGAACACAATCAGGATGTTGTTTCTGTGTGGATCGCTCTTCCACGGGAACAAACGCCAGCGAACACACTGCTGTCACTGGGCACAGTCGCCCTGAACATAGACAGAAAGTGCGGACTTCTCCGAATGTTCCTCTCACTGCTCTAATCAGGCAACTAGGGAATATGCTTCAGTAATTTATTTATACATATTGACAAACTTCTAAATACAGTTTTATTTGCTGTAAAACTGTACTTTTTAACGCATTTTGGCCTCAGTACAAACCAAAAGTGATAATTACAATGAACTTATTCATTAAGACTTATGAATAAATGAGTCAAGTTCGAATGAACATGACAATCGCTGGGATATAAGATAGAATGGGATAGTGGCTGTGGAGACTGCATGAGGGGTACAATGATCTTCCCCTGTCATCATCAGGCTTTCTGTCAGACAGAATCAAATCTAATGCACAACAAGGAAACAGCCAACATTTGAGAGATACAATGCTGAATGACAATGTGAACTGAACAGGATCATTTTAAATGTGATATAGTGAACTATATTTTATATACACACCACTAATCATTGGGAATACAGTTCGATTAGGATCACTGGACCAGAAACATTAACTTTGATTTCTCTTCGCAGATACTGCCAGACCTGCTCAGCTTGCCCTCTAAGTTCTGCTTTTTTTGTTTGAGCTTGATCATATTGTTCATAACTGGCAGGATACTTAACATTAAAATCAGACACTAATAACAAAATGAGAAGGGCTATGGGGGCAGTGCAGGAGACTAAGAGTAGAGATATAGTCGTTCCAAACTGGAAGAGACGATGGGCTGAGTTTCCCCCACTTTCACTGTAAATAATTCTGTGATATGTAATCAAAGCGTTTGGGAGGGGGTAGACAAGCTAGTTCAATGAAGGACACAGAGTGCTCTATCATCATTAATTTATTCCTGCTATCTCATGAAATTTCAACTGCCTCTGAAATGTCTTTTCAAACAAAGTGGAGTTCCTGAGATTTACAGGATATTCAGAAAAATATTCTTTTTTGCTTTGAATCATAAAGAAGAAACAGATTTCGGCAGTAACACAGGTGTCACAGACACACCAAGTATAATAGGAACAGGAAAGGACTACATTGCCCACATATAACCAAATTCAGCATGTAGCACTGTCAAGAAACATGAATTATAGTGATACAGAAACAGGAAAAACAAATAAAAAATGGTGAAGAAGTGTCACAGCTGAGGAAGTATCTGCAGAGATAAACAAAGTTAACACATCGAATATGATGTGACACTGTTCTGAAAAAAGTCATATTGGAATCAAAGGTTAATTCTGCGTATCTCTGCTCAGAGAGTACCAGACCTGCTGAGCTACCCTCTATCGTTTTTTTTCTTTTCTTTCTGAACAGTGACAAATTGACTGATCTGAACGATATAAGCAAAGCTGCTATCTGAGTTGAATCTCGAGTAATTTGTAACCAAAAGAGAAAATGCTGGAAAATCTCAGCAGGTCTGGCAGCATCTGTAAAGAGAGAAAAAAAGCTGACGTTTCGAGTCTAACTGCCTCTGTTCAGAGAAATCAGAATTAAAGTTTCTAGTTCAGTGGCCCTTCCTCAGAGCGGATGGTAGCCCTGAAAATGTTGATTAGTGTACAGAAGAGGCTGAATAGCTGTTAATGGAGACTGTTAGTAGCTAACAATAGGGGGTGAGTACTAGGCCTGGTGTATGGGTAGGGGGCATTGAGGAGTTCAGTCCCTTAACTTATTGAATATTATTTTAAGTCTGAAGGGCTGCAGGGTCCGCCCACGGAAAATGAGGTGTTGTTCTTCCAGCTTACATTGAAATGTCCTGGAACACTGCAGCAAGCCCGACGCAGGGATATTGGTCAGGGAACAGGATGGAGTATTAAACTGGCAGGAAACTGGAAAGTCAGGGTCTTTTGCATAGGTACAGCTTGGATATAACTGTGAAGTGTTCACCCAGTCTTACTTTAATTTCCCCAATGTAGAGCAGACCACAATGTGAGCAGCGAATGTGGGAAATGTTGATAGGATGCTGCTTCAGCTGGGAGGTATGTCTGGTGCTTGGTTAGTGAGGAGGGAGGAGGTAAATGGGAAAGTTTGACACCTCCGGCAGGGCAAAGTGACGTGGACCTGTGTTGCGGGGGGGGGGTTGGGTGACGTGGAGGGAGGTGTTGGCAGTGAATAACGAGCAGACCAGTGTGTCGCGGCGGAAATGGTTACTTCAGAAGGCGGAAAATGGAGAGGAGGCAAATATGTGTCTGGTGTTGGCATCTCGCTGGAGGTGGGGGAATGCAGACTGATGATCTTCTGCATGTGAATGCTGGTGAGATGGTAGGTAAGGACGGGGGATCTCTTAACGCTGTTGCAGGAGGGAGGAGAGAGGGTGAGGGTAGAAGCGCAGAAGGTGGGTCAGAACTGGTTGAGAGCCCTGTCGAGAACAGTGCTCGGGAATTCTCGGTTGAGGAAGAAGATGGACATTTCAGAGGCCATATTTTTGAACTTGACATCATCAGAAGCACTGTGGTTGAGACGGAGTAACTGGGGGAATGGAACGGAGTCTTTGCAGGAAACAGGGTGTGAGGGTGTATACTCAGGTAGCTGTGGGAGTCGGTGGGTTAATACTGGATAACAGTGACTGTTCTATCCCCAGAAATAGAAGCAGAGATATCGAGGAAAGAAAGGGAGGTGTCAGAGATAGACCTTGTGAAAGTGAGGGATTAGTGCAAATTGGAAACGATGACCTTTTCAAATTCTGGACAAGAGAGAGGAGCAGCAGCTATGATATCATCTACGTATCAGAGAAAGCGTTGTGGATGGGGGGGGGGGGCGGGGGGGTGGGAGGTGGAAAGAACTGGAACAAGGAATCGTCTAATCGTCTACGTACCCCATGAAGGAACAGGTATAACTTGGGCCCCCGTGTGTATCCATGCACCCCCTCTGTATGGCAGGAGCAGGCTGAAGCCATGGGTCTGCCCAGGCAGCTCTGTTTGTGGATTTTCAGGAGGACATAAATGCGAGCTCTGCTATCAGAGGGCCATCAGCTTCGGGACTGTTATGTGGGGGCGTGTGGGTGGGAATCTCCAGATGAAATGTTGTCAGATTTAGTTAATAAAATGGCCTGATGTGCCATGGCGGGGTTATGGAGAAGCAGGTGATGTGTGGAAGTATCCGAGAGCTGGCACTCAGCCTCTGAAATGGAGAGATGAGTCCACCAGACTACAGCAGCAGCACCCTTATCGGCACAGACTGAATAACACAGTCAGGGTTGGATCGAAGCATACAGCTTATAGACTGTTCAGAGAGGTGAGAGGTGGGATAGGGTGAGGGGGATGCAGAGAAATTAAAACAACCAGTGTCACATTGAAAGTTCTCAAAGAACAGATTGAGTAAAAGTAAACGCCAGAGAAATGGGTCCAGGTGGAGGGAGAGTGTTGGAGCTGGGGAAAGGGTCTTTGGAATGGGGAGTGGACTCTTGCGCAAACAACTGGACACCGAGGAGAAGATGGTGGAAGAGGAGTTCAACATTAAGTCGTTCCTGAAATTCATTAAAGGGGGCGCAGAAGAATAAAGCTGAAAACTTTGCTGAGTATAGAACATTCAGCATTACAGCGTGGCAGTTTAGGAGGAATGGTGAATACACGACAGGAGGTGGGCATGGGGGAGGGGATGGGCTCAGAGCGCAGGGCATGGGTGGGGTGACAGGTTCCAGAGGCTCATAGGCATCTCTCTGTTATTCCACGTTGTAGTTCTCATACAGCTGGCGAGCATGGCGAATGAGCTGGAGAATGATGTAAAATTGTGGAATGGTGCAACCTTGAGTCAATTTGATGAGATGCTATTGGACAGAGAAAATATTGATCTCAGTGGCACTGACATTGCACGATCAGTCCACAGAAAGTAACTGATTGATAATTATCGCTATCTTATTGTAATACTCTGATTTCATTGGGGTGAAACTCAATCAGCAAGGACTTACTTTTCTGAGACTTTAGACCAAACCGTGAAAACAAATGATGTTATTAATAAGACAAATCCATCCATGATTTTGGAAGGCAGTAGCAAAGGCAGAGTTTATTTGTCATTCCCAATAGCTCTAGGGAAGGTGTCATTGTTCATTGAGGAAATTCCAAGCACAGAATTTCCTCTGATTCCCGTTAACCATTGTTTTCTGAGGGTGAATGATCCTACATGTGTCAAATATCACTTTGATGCGAGGCAAGTTACTCTGATCTCACCTCTAATGACATTGGAAAATCAGTTAAATTGGTAAAGAGCAAAATGATAGGACACGGCTTATTTGAACAATGTGGTCACTGTCCTCACAACGTTTAAGGAAAAACTGATGCATGGTCGTCTGATTCTGAGGGGAGGTTTGTCCTATTTGTGATGAGGCTGTTTGGTTAAGCGTGTGACACAGACACAGAAATAAAGTTCCATGCTCTATAGAGAACAGAAGCACCATGTTCACACTACTGTGTGTTCCTATTGGACATTGATCATCTCAATCTCATCATTTACTGAAGACCAATCGCAGCACAGAAGCAAGCAGTTCCAATCACCCCTATTGGAAAGTAAAAACGGAAAGGAATGGCCAGTGGAAGTGGGAGCAACTAGGGAACTGGTGTAACTTACAGTGGGAGTGGGAGAAGAAAGATGTGAAGAGATATCATCAATGGAAGAGTATGTAGCTGCAGATGGGGAGGTGTAAGGGAAGTAGAAGTGTAAGAAAAGAGTAAGAAGGCCGAGGAAGAATGGCTAATTAGTGACAGGGAATAACTTGCTTTGGCAAATGTGAGGTTGGGTGAAAAATATCACTGTTCAGAAAAATTGGGATCTGGTTCCATTGAAAATTAAGATTTGATGTACTTCATTTCCTATACTTGATTCTTGATCAGATTGCACATTCACTATGTATTTTTGTGTCTCTATCATTAGCGGATTACATGTTTTTTTTCCCTAGTATGCTGTCTCAATATTTTTGAATTTTTTCACAATATGTATTTGCTTGCAATTCAAGGTAGACATGAGAATATGATTTGATCTCCTGCAGTTTGCCCATAACGTAGAATTTACTTGAATAGTTATCCTCATCACAATCACTGATTCAAGCAACGAGTCAGTGTCCACCCTGCAGATGAAAAACTTCTTCAGTTCTGACTATTGATACAAAGAATAGTGCCACACAAATGGCTAATGTTCCAGTGCAAGTTGCCAAACCCTAGTTCATCTTAAATTAGGTCCACACTTTGTGAATAAGACATGCTGAGGGGCAGAGTGTAAAAGGTGAATTCAACTCGGTGTCGAAAATGCTATTAGCAGCTCCCTCATAATGGGTGTTAACTACATCACTTTGTAAATTCCGCAAAATAAGAATAGCAAGAGACTGGAATTCTTAATTCCCCTTCTGTGAATACCATCTGGAGAACAGGAAGGAAATCAAGGTTTGTTTGTGATATTCATAAATGATGATGGTGAGAATGTGGAAGATGGACAACAGTGGAATGATAACTAATGTTGGGGAATACACAAAGATTAGCTGGGTGGTTCACAGTGAGGAGGAAAGAGTTAGCCTCAGGACGGTATAAACAGATGATTTCTATATCCAGATTAATGACCGATGAAGTTTAACACTGATAAATGTGAGATAATGCACATCTGAATTAACAAGACAAATGAGTACTCAAACTGTGAAGTGTGAGGGCTAAATTTGCTCCTTTTTTCATTGCCAGCAGGGAAGGTTGAGGAGGAAATCCGGTACAGGTGTACAAAAGCATAAGAGGAAAGGAGATGATGAACAAACATCAGCTGTTTCCCTTACTCGAAGGGTCAAAAACAAAGTGACAAATGCTTAAAGTGAAAGGCAGTGGATTGAGAAAAGATTTGTGAGTCTGTTTTGAACTGAGAGGGTGGCACAGACATAGAATATAAAATTCCTATAGTGTGGAAATAGGCGCTTTGGCCCAACAAATCCACATTAACCCGCCAAAGAATAGCCAACACAAACACGTTCCTCCTATATTTACCCCTGACCAACACATCCCTGAACACAATGGGCAATTAAGCATGGCCAATTCACCAAACCTGCACATCTTTGGATTGTGGGAGGAAACCAGAGTACCTGGAGGACACCACGCAGACACGGGGAGAATGTGAAAAATCCATACAGGCAGTCACCCGAGGCTGGAATCAATCCTGGGTCCCCGCGCTCTAAGGCAGGAGTTCTAACCACTGAGCCACCGTTCTGCCCCAGGTGACATGTGGCTGGAGTGCATTCCCTCGGCGGGTGATTGAGCAGATAATCTCACAAACGTTTCAAAAAGCCTTTGGATATACACTTGGTGATGTAGGCTCGCATTTTTATTCAATGATTCAATGTGGTGGCAGCCATGAACACTGATATATTCTGAAGCAATAGCTATTGGCAGTTCCTGGTTTGTTCCATTGACTGTACTCAGTGAGTGAGCCTCCAGTGAAATGCTGGTGTTATCTCCCTCTTTCTATTTAAGTGTTTCAGTTTCATTGCATTGGTCATGTAAATTCCTCATGTCGATGATGTCATTTCCGATCCTTTACATCAGTGGGTGGGAGATGGCATTAAAATTGATGTGTTTGTTGGTGTAGTTCTGGGTGGAATGCCATGTTTCTAGGAATTCTTGTGCTTGTCTCTGTTTGGCATGTCCTAGGATGGATATGCAGACCTAGTCAAAGTGACGTACTTCCTCATCAGTAGGTGTTGGGATCATGTATTTTGTGGGTAGTTGATGTTCTTATGTCCTGGTGACGAGCTTTCTGCTTGTTTTTCCGTTGTAGTGTTTGTTACAGTTCTTGCAAGGCTTATTGTTCCTGGAGCTGAACAGACAAAGATGTGAATTTATTGCGGTGCTCAAAAGTATGAATAAACTGTCAGAGTGAAAAATAGCACTCTATTAGTTGGCATTATAGCGTCAAAGAATTCTAATTTCAAGGTTGTAAGCAAAAGATCGAGGAGTGAAATAAGGAAAAGTGTCTTTATTTAGAGAGTTGTTACAAATTGGAATTGACGATTCAAAAGAAGATTCAAAAGAGAACTGGATATATATTTGGAAATTATTAATTTAACGGGCAACAGAGAGAGGGCTGGCGTATGGGAGGTTCTGGGAGACATTTTTGGAGCTGATGCATACATAATGCCAATGACTTCCTCCTGTACTTTAAAGTTTTGTACTCTATCAAGTGTCAGCTGTGAATAAAAGTCAGTATCCAATTATTTCACATTGTAAATTCTCGCAAATATCTGATTATTTGGTGCAGCATAAGCATTTAAAATGCAAGTATTGCAAGGTCAGCTTCATTATGAAGTCTAATTATTATTCAGAACATGAATATTTTACATGTTGTATTCCAATTACTAAACAAGTATATCATTGCTTTGGAACAAAACCCTTTGGAAAGCTCTGACATTTCTCTGACACGATATTATGTTTGTTGTTTTTTTCTTCACTATCCACATTTCATATTAAATATCATTCATTCTAAAAATTGGAAGTTTTCAAATTATTGTTCACTAAAATTTGATAACACAAATAATTTATTTCGTTTAATATTCACAGCTCAGGTTGAATTATTGTCATTTTAAATTGCTGGCAAATAGCTGAAGATCATGCCTTTCAGTGAGAAATTAAACTGATTGATTATATATAAATGTATAAGAACGCTAATTCTATTTGCATGTTCAATCTTCTGCTCAATCTGAACATGGAATTATCCAGAAACCAACCACTTTAAATATTGGAGTGGCAAAACATTGCTCGGAATCCTGACATGGAATATCCAATTCTCATTACCAAAAGAGTTATGTTCTTTCTTCGATAAAATAAAATGTACATGCTTTATTTCTGTTTAGGAAATCTTGACAGGAGTACTATTTTAGTTCCATAAATATAGAATCAACAAAATTGATTTCAGAGATTATAGTCCAGTTGAAGGATTATCGTTCTCATCGTATTGTTCTGGATTAGCGGTGCTGGAAGAGCACATCAGTTCAGGCAGCATCCAAGGAGCAGCGAAATCGACGTTTTGAGCAAAAGCCCTTCATCAGGAGTAAACGCAGAGAGCCTGAAGCGTGGAGAGATAAGGTGGAGGAGGGTGGGGGTGAGGAGAAAGTAGCATAGAGTACAATGGGTGAGTGGGGGAGGGGATGAAGGTGATAGGTCAGGGAAGAGAAGGTGGAGCGGATAGGTGGAAAAGGAGATAGGCAGGTAGGACAAGTCCAGACAAGTCATGGGGACAGTGCTGAGCTGGAAGTTTGGAACTAGGGTAAGGTGGGGGTAGGGGAAATGAGGAAACTGTTGAAGTCCACATTGATGCCCTGGGGTTGAAGTGTTCCAAGGCGGAAGATGAGGCATTCTTCCTCTAGGCGTCTGGTGGTGAGGGAGCGGCGGTGAAGGAGGCCCAGGACCTCCAAGTCTTCGTAAGATTGGAAGGGGGAGTTGAAATGTTGGGCCACGGGAAGGTGAGGTTGATTGGTGCGGTGTCCTGGAGATGTTCCCTAAAGCGCTCTGCTCGGAGGCGCCCAGTCTCCCCAGTGTAGATGAGACCACATCTGGAGCAACGGATACAATAAATGATAACAGTGCATGTAAAATTTGATGGATGTGGAAGGCTCCTTTAGGGCCTTGGATAGAGGTGAGGGAGGAGGTGTGGGCACAGTTATTACAGTCCCTGCGGCGGCAGGGGAAAGTGCCAGGATGGGCGGGCGGGTTACTGCCTCAACCTGTCTACACCCGCCCCCACTCCACCCTCTCACCATCACAACGCACAGCCCTCCAAGCCCTCTGCTCCAATCCCAACCTCACTATCAATCCAGTGGATAAAGGGGGCGCAGTGGTAGTCTGGCGCACTGATCTCTACACTGCTGAACCCAAACGCCAACTCGAGGACACCTCTTCCTACTGCACCCTCGACCATGACCTCACCCCCCATCACCAAACTATCATTTCCCAAACCATACAGAACCTCATAACCTCAGGGGATCTCCCACCCACAGCTTCCAACCTCATAATCCGGGAACCCCGCACTGCTCGGTTCTACCTCCTTCCCAAGATCCACAAGCCTGACCACCCTGGCCGACCCATTGTCTCAGCATACTCCTGCCCCACTAAACTCATCTCTACCTACCTCGGCACTGTCCTATCCCCACTAGTCCAGGACCTCCCCACCTACATTCGAGGTACCACCCACGCCCTCCATCTCCTCCAAGACTTCCGTTTCCCTGGCCCCCAACGCCTTATCTTCACCATGGATATCCAATCCTCCATCCGCCATGACCAGAGCCTCCAAGCCCTCCATTTCTTCCTCTCCAGACGTCCCCAGCAGTACCCTTCCACCCACACTCTCATTCGTTTGGACGAACTGGTCCTCACCCTGAACAAATTTATCCTTTGAACCCTCCCAGTTCCTCCAGAGCAAAGGGTAGCCGTAGGCACACGCATGGGCCCCAGCTATGCCTGTCTCTTTGTTGGCTACGTAGAACAGTTGATCTTCCGTAATTATACCGGCACCACTACCCACCTCTTCCTCCGCTACATTAATGACTGTATTGATGCCACCTCCTGCTGCCGCGAGGGGGTTGAGCAATTCATCAACTTCACCAACACATTCCACCCTGACCTTAAATTTACCTGGACTATCTCTGATTCCTCCCTCCCCTTCCTGGACCTCTCCATCTCCATTAATGACGACTGACTTGACACTGACAATTTTTACAAACCCACCGACTCCCACAGATACCTGGATTACACCTCTTCCCACCCTACCTCCTCCCAAAATATCATCCTGTATTTCCAATTAATCTGCCTACGCCGTATCCACTCCCAGGAGGACTAGTTCCACCGCAGAACACATCAGATGGCCTCCTCCTTTAGAGACCGCAATTTCCCTGGTTAAAGATGCCGTCCAAAGCATCCCGTCCACAGCCCGTACCTCTGCCCTCATACCCCACCCCTCCAACCGTAACAAGGACGGAAAGCCCCTGGTGCTCACCTTCCACCCTACCAACCTTCGCATAAAGAAAATCATCCGCCGAAATTTCTGCCACCTCTAAAATGACCCCACCACCAGGGATATATTTCCCTCCCAACTCCTTTCAGCCTTCCTAGAAGACTGATCCCTCTGTGACTACCTGGTCAGGTCCACGCCCCCCTACAACCCACCCTCCCATCTTTGCCCCTTCCCCTGCCACCGCAGGAACTGTAAATCCTGCGCCCACACCTCCTCCCTCACCTCTATCGAAGGCTCTAAAGGAGCCTTCCACATCCATCAAAGTTTTATGTCCACTACTATCATTTATTGTATCCGTTGCTCCCGATGTGGTCTCCTCTATATTGAGGAGACTGGACGCCTCCTAGCAGAGCGCTTTAGGGAACATCTCCGGGACACCTGCACCAATCAGCCACACCGCCCCGTGGCCCAACATTTCAACTCCCCCTCTCACTCTGCCGACGACATGGAGGTCCTGGGCCTCCTTCACCGCCGCTCCCTTACCACCAGCCGACTCGAGGAAGAACGCCTCGTCCTCCGCCTCTGAACACTTCAACGCTAGGGCATCAATGTGGACTTCAACAATTTCCTCATTTCCCCTTCCTCCACCTCACCCTATTCCAAACTTCCAGCTCAGCACTGTCCCTATGACTTCTCTGGACTTCTCCTACCTGCCTATCTCCTGTTCCACCTATCCACTCCACCCTTTCCTCTCTGACCTATCACCTTCATCCCCTCCCCCACTCACCTATTGTACTCTATGCTACTTTCTCCCCACCCCCACCCTCCTCCAGCTTATCTCTCCACGCTTCAGGCTCACTGCCTTAATTCCTGATGAACGGCTTTTACCTGAAACGTCGATTTTTCAGCTCCTTGGATGCTGCCTGAACTGTTGTGCTCTTCCTGCAGCACTAATCCAGAATCTGGTTTCCAGCATCTGCCATCATTGCTTTTACCTCATCTTATTGTTGCCCAATTCATGAACTATAGCAAATATCCGATTATTGTTCGGGGTAAGTAAATTCAACATCTTGCAGTGAGCTACGCTGAAACTTGCTTCCAATTTATCTGAAAACATTTACAGTGGTATTGGGACACACTGCTGCCTGTGATATAGAGAGACTCAGTGGCCTGTTCCAAAATTTGTGCATGGAGCTTCTAACCTGCTTCAGGTCATTCAGGCAAACATTACTTCAAAACAAATAAGTTGGAACATTCCTTGGGCAGGTGGATAACCCAACAACAGACTATCACTGGTCTCAGTGTAGGTACAAATATTGTCCAGGTTAAATACTAATGGCTGACGAGCAACCAGGTTTTGAAATTCATCTTCAGTCAGAGCCTGAACCAGAGAGCAGACCTGTTGACATGGAGAGCCAGAATCACACCATACAAGTTACCTATGGTGAGGAAACCTGACCTGCCTCACAGACTCCATATATCTGCACCCCGGACCAGGCAGGGTTGAAGACGTTCACAAATTGACAGTCTATTGCAGTGCCTTGTGTCTCTAAAGCCATATCTACTAAATGTCACCTTCACATTCTCCAGTATCAATATAAAATTGTACATCTCTGTGAATGATCAGAGATTACTACATGGATCACACAGTAGAATGTATGTGAAGTAACCAGCAGCAAACGGCAAACCAAAATCACATTAATAACTGAATTGGTGGAATCTGTCTGGTCTAAGTAAACAAACATATTATACTGGCTTTCAGGTGACTGTAACAATCCACACCATAACTGGAGGTTTTGGCCTTACACCCCTCCAAAGCTTCCTGATCTGACACACATCACTGCCTCACACATTCAACAATTTTAGGGGAATCCACAAGCTGGGTGAAACTGGAAACATAGAATAGTGCAGCACTGTACAGGCCTTTTGGCCCTTGACGTTCTGTTGACCTTTTATCCTACTCTAAGATCATATTAACCTACATACCTTTCATTATACTATCATTCATGTGCCTATACAATTAAATATCCATAATATAGCTGATTTTACTACAACTGTTGGCTGTTCATTGCACACACCCACCACTCTCTGTGTAAAGAACCTACCTCTGATATCTCCACTAAACCTTCCTCCAATTACCTTAAAATCATAACCCCTCGAGATAGCCATTTCCACCCTGGGACAGAGTCTCTGGCTATCCACTCTATCTATGCCTCTCATCATCTTGTACACCGCTGTCAAGTCACGTTCCATTCTTCTTCGTTGCAATGAGGAAAACACCCCAGCTCCCTCAAATTTTCTTTGCAAGGCATGCCCTCCAGTCCAGGCAGCATCTTGATAAATTTCCTCAGCACTCTCATCAAAACTTCGACATCTTTCCTACAATGAGGCAACCAGAACTGATCACAATATTCTAAGTGGTCTCACCAGGGCTCCATATAGTTGATGCATAGCCTTCCAGCTCTTAAACTCAATCCCTCGGCTAAAGAACACATCAAACACCTTCTTAACCACCTTATGAACCTGTGTAGAAACATTGTGGGAGCTACGCCATGGCCCATTTGATCCCCCGTTGCTCTACAATGTAAGAATCCTGCCTCTAACCCTGTATTCTGCTTTCAACTTCAACCTTCCAAAATGAATCGTATCCCACTTTTCCATATTTAACACCATATGCCACTAAGCTGCTGGGTCCTGCATCCTGTCAATGTCCTGTTGCAAACTACAACAGCCCTCCACACTATCCACGATTCCACCAACCTGTGTTACACCATCAAACTTACGAACCTACCCTTCCAATTCGTCATCCAAGTCATTTATCAAAATCACAAGCAGCAGAGGTCCCAGGACCGATCCTTACGGAACACCACTGCTCACCTAGTTCCACACTGAATACTTCCCATTTACCACCACCCTCTGTTCTCTATGGGCTAGCCAATTCTCTATCCATACAGATAGGACTCCCTGTCTGCCATTCTTCCTTACTTTCTGAATGAAACTACCACGGGGAAGCTTATCAAAAACCTTGTTAAAATCCATGCACTTTGCATCCACTGCTCCACCTTCTTCAGTGCGTTTCATCCCATCCTCAATGAATCCAATAAAAGTTGTGAGGTATGACCAGCCCCTCACAAAACCATGCTGACTATTTCTTATCAAACTATGATTTTTCAGAATCCTCTCCAATACTTTGGCCAATACTGATGTAAGACTGACTGGACTGTCATTCTCAGGACAATCCCTCTTCCCTTGCCTGGACAAGGGACTAACATTCGCCACACTCCAATCAACCAATGCTACTCAAACGGAGAGTGAAGATGCAAAGACCATCGCCAAAATCACAGAAATCTCTTTCCTCTCTTCCTGGAGTAACTTTGGGTGTTTCCTGTCTGGATGAGGGATTTATCTATCCTTACGTTTGTACTTCAATCAGTCTGTATTTCTCCTCAACTTGTTTACTCCCTGCCCAACCAACTGATTGACTGCTTTCCAATTCAGGGCTCTGTACAGTGCTGCCTTCCTGAGCAAGTATGGATCCCAATATCCTGTGTATTATGGAATGGCAAACATAGGAAGGCACAAATGCCTTTCTCATGAAGGGGAGATGCCAAAACTTTGACTCTGCTGCTCCTCAGATGCTGCCTGAATAGTTGTGCTTTGCCAGCGCCACACTTTTCGACTCTGATCACCAGGATCTGCAGTCCTCACGTTGCCCATGACTGAGGGCTGTCCCCTCTGCACACTGAGCAGGGAACTAATCAGCAGAAACCCGTTGTAGTTAGAGTTGACTGTTCAGTTCTTGAAAGCTGCATTTGGTGAATAGTTTTACTAAAAACGAAATTACAATTCAACAAATATTCATTCAGTCCCAGAGTTACTGTTTTGGTTCATGAATTAGGCAGCTTGATAACCAACAGTGAATGACTGAAGATCTCCGGGATACAGAGTATTCCAGGTACTATATTCCAGGTTGGATGTGTTTTACCTTTATGCTGGGAATATAATCAGACAGACAGATATGACAAGGAAACGAGATGACATGTGGAAGTGTGTCATTTTTACCATTACAGAGATGGGTTTGAGGGAGGTCATGGCTGACAACTCAATATTCTGGGGTACCAGAACTATTGTCAGGACAGGAGATAGAGTAAAAGATGAGGTAGTGTTGTCTAATAAATTATGGAGTCAGTTACTGGCTTAAAAAGGGACGATATCTTGAAAGGATCATCTAATGACGTTTGATGGTTAAAGCTCATTGTCAAAACTATGACAGAAACACTGCTTGGAATACACTATAGAACCCCAGATAAAGGAAAGTACGGGAGCAGGTATATAACCAAGTTATTGAGGTGTGTAAAAACAATAATAGGATCATTATAGTCAGGCATTTCAATTCCAACCATTCATCATGGTAGTGATAACTCCTTTAGAGGAACAGGTGCTTTGAAATTTATTCCCGAGAGATTCTTATATCAACATAGAGCAGATACCACAATGGGCAGTGCAGTGCTGGGCCTCACTGTGGGGAACGAATCCAGTCAGGTGTTCCAGGCAGAAGTGGGAAAGCATTATCGGACCAGTGACTGTGATATCACACATGTTGACTTTGCTAAGGAAAAGACCCCAAAATGTTTGAATCATAAAAGCTTTTTTGATTGGGTAGACAGATTTTATGAAAAAAGATGACATAATCTGGGCAAAGTGCAGTTGCTTCTGGGTGAAACTGTAGGAGAACAAGGTGGGGCGGAGGTTGGGGGATCATTTGATTAAAATCAAATTGATGACAGTGTTGGCCCAGCATGATACACCGAAGATAAAATTTAGGAAAACAAGCCCAGAGAACATCAGATGTCGACACAAATTCCGAACAGGATGAAAAAGGAACGAGAAGCTTAAAGCAGGTACCAAGTGAGCAGGCCAATGAAGGTCCTAAAAGAATATAGAAAGTGGATGGCTAAACTTAAAAAGTCAGTACAAAAGCAGAAGGAGGGTTGATAAAACATTAGCGGGTAAGATTAGCAAGAATCCAAAGTCATTTTTTTGGTATATTAAGGGAAAGACGATAACACGGGAAAGAATGGGATTGTTAGGGACTAAGGGGACAGCCTGTTTACGCAGTCAGAGAATATGTTGAATACATTCTAAGAATCGGTTTTCAGTTTGGAGAAGCTGTTTCTGGATTCAGAGAGTGTGACCGTTTGACCCTTGAGCAAATGTACACAGGAGCTGAGGAAGAATTGGAAGTTTATGCAAGATAGAGTGGGCAAATCACCAGATTAAAGACCACCAAGTCTCACATCAGTGAGAGGGAAACAATTGTAGAAAATTCGGAGGGCTGTTGAGGCTGGATCATTAAATACCCTCAAGGCTGAGACAGACAGATTTTTATACAAGTGTTATGCGAAATTGGAGAAAAGTGGAATGGGGGATTAACAAAATAAAAATAACCTAATCGAAGAAAAAGCAGTCTCAGTTAGAGGATAGATATCTTGTTGTCCCTATGTCTAATGGTGTTCTTTTCCAATAGCCCTGTATTCACAAGAACATTACCTCTCTCGAGGGATTCAAGGAATTCATAAATGCGATACTAATAGACAGAAAGCACGAGAGGGCTGCGACGACAAAGATTGCCTGTTGGGATAAAGATTTGCATGGACAAGTCACCACTACCAGAAGGAAGACCTCAGCAAGACGCCCTTCAAGGCCAAGCAGAGATCTGCACTGGGGTCCTCGTAGTCAGTGGCCAGGTGTCAAGGAGTGCTGAAGGCCTGAACACTGCATCACTGTCGTGTCTCCTTCCTTCGCTGGCCAAAACTATATATGGAGAGGTAGAGAGACATGCCGTTGTAGCAGAGTAAGCAGTAAGGCTTTGACATGAGAGGCTTCGGACAGCTCCAGCTCAGCAAAATGTACAGGGAAACTGAAATAAAGTCCTTTTAACTTTATTGTTATAGACGTCGAGATGGCAGTTAGGGCAGTCGCACGCTCCTCTTGTGGGATGTGGGAGCTCACGGAGATTTTCACCGTCCCTGATGACCATACGTGTGGACTGTGCACCCAGCTTCATCTCCGGGGAGACCGTGTTAGGGAGCTGGAGATGGGCGGCACGGTGGCGCAGTGGTTAGCACTGCTGCCTCACAGCACAAGGGACCAGGAGTCAAATCGGGCCACTGTCTGTGTGGAGTTTGCGCATGCTGGCCGTGTCTGCATGGCCTTCCTCTGGGTAATGCGGTTTCCTCTCACAGTTCAAAGATGTGCAGGTTAGGTGATTTGGTCGTGCTAATTTGCCTGTAGTTAGGGGAGTGGGTCTGGGTGGGCTGCTCTTTGGAGGGTCGGTGCGGACTTGTTGGGATGAAGGTAATTTAGGATGCACTCAGGGTTATCTGAGATACTGAGGACTTCATAGATAAATGCTTTAGTGTGGCGGCCACACCCAAGACACACCCCTCGTTATGTTTCTTTAATGACTGTAATATTTCAGTTTAACGTTCATCGCCCTTAGTTCATTAGCTTTACCTGTCAGTGCTGTTGTATTTAAATAAACACAATTTAATCCAACATACGTTCCTTGCTTCCTGTCATGTTCCAGGTAGAGAGTAGCTGTGCGACCACCAGGAATGGCAAAGGGAGTAGGCAGAGAACGCAGAAATAGCCTGTGGCCATTCCTCTCCATAACATGTAGACCATTTTGGATTGTTGGGAGTGATGTCCGCTCAGGGGAAAGCAGCAGTTGCCAGGTTGATTGGTATTACCACTGGCTCTGGGACACAGCGGGAAAGGGTAAAGGTAAACAGGCCGGTAAAGATAGGAGGGTCGATTGTTAGAGGGAGAGATCAGAGATTCTGTGGCCTCAAACGGAAATCCAGGATAGTGGTTTGCCTCCCCGCTGCTCGGATTCAGGATGTCTCCAAGTGGCTGCTGAACATTCTCAATGGGTTGGGTGAGCATCTAGAAATCATTATGCACGTTAGCACAAATGATACCCGTTGAAATAGGGCCGAGGTTCTGGAGCGAGATTACAGAAATTTCGGACAAACATAAAAAAAACCTTGACAGTGGTCATCTTCTTAGAGGGAGATTACCATCCGAGACATGCACTGGAAGGGACTCCAATATCCTGGCTGCCAGTTATGCTAGTGTTACGAGGGTGGGATTAAACTAGATTGGCAGGGGGTGGTATCCTCAAGAGCAGGGAGACAAGTGTGAGGCTGGAAGGAGATAGAGTAATCAGAAATAGTAAATGTAGGCTGGAAAATGACAGAGAGAAATGCCTTTTGGATAAAATTGCATCTATTTCAATACAGGCAAGGCCAATGAACTCAGGGCGTGGATAGGTAGGTGGGACTGGTATATTATAGCCATTATACAAACATGGCTAAGTGATGGATAGGACTGACAGCTTAATGTGACAGGGTATTGTTGCTTTAGGTGAGACAGAGATGTTGGAAGGAGGGGAGTTGGGTTGCATTTCTGATTAAGGGGAGTACCACAGCAGTAATCAGAGACAAAATAACCGATGAATCACCCAGTGAGGCTTTGTGGGTGGAGTTAAGAAATAGGAAGGTGTTCGTGAGGTGATTGGGGATGTGCTATAGGCCCCCAAATAGTCAACAGGAATGAGAGTAATAAATGTGCAGGGAGACAGGGGAAACCTACAAGAGCAATAGGGTTATCATAATAGGGGCTTTTATTTTTTTCGAATACAGACTGGAATGGCCAGATCATTAAGGGATTTGATGAGATAGAATCTGATAAAAGCTTCAGGAAAGTTTCCTCAAGCAATATACAGAGAGTTCTACTCGGGAAGGGGAAAAACACGAAATTTTCTTCGGAAATAGGACAGGTGACTGAGCACTTTTGGGAGATCAGTGGGGGAGCACTTTGTGACCATTAACCGCAGTTCTATTAATTTTCAATTAGTTATGGAGAGGGACAAAACTGGTCCACAGGTTCATGTTCGAACTTGGGGCGTGGCTCAGGTCCAGGCCGCTGGGATCAAGGGAATGCCTGGAGGTATATAAGAGATAATGGAGTTTACTGCAGAAGGAAATCAGTAGGGTGAAAAGAGGGCAAGAAAGAGCCTTGGCTGAGAAGATTAGGATGAATCCAAAAAGGTACTTTAAATATATTTTAAAAAATCAAAACAGGATAGAAAATAGGACCCCTCGAAGACCAATGTGGAAAAGTATGTGTGGAACTATAAGTGATGGGTGAAGTCCTCAACGAATATTTCTGTTCTGTTTACCGTGGAGAAAGACATGTTGACTTGAGAACTTGAGGAAGTTAGTGGCGATATCTTTGAGCTAATCTATATCTTAGTTGAGGAGATTTTGGACGTACTAGAATGTTTGAAAGTGGATAAATCTCATCGTCCTTACCCGATATATCCAAGAACACCTCAAGGGGCTCCAGACGAATTTGGGAGGACCCTGGATTTTAATGTTTATCATCAGTAACCACAGGTAATGGCCCGGAAGACTGGAGGATAGCAAATGTTCCCTTATTCAAGAAGAACTGAACAAAAAAAAAGCCTTGGAACTACAGATCAGTAGGGTTAACATCCGTGGTCGGTAAGTGACTTGAGAAGGTTCTGAGGGATAAGATTTACATGGATTTAGAAAGACAGGCTTTGATTAGGAATAGTAAGTGTGGCTTTGTGCGAGGAAGATAGTGCCTGACAATTCTTTTAAAGTAAGTGGATGATGTGACCAGGAAGATTAATTTGTGAGAGGCAGTATATTTCAAAACATGTGGTGTTGGATAAGCGCAGCCGGTCAGGCATATTCGAGGGGCAGAAGAATCTATGTTTTGGACATAAGCCTTTAATCAGGAGCATCCAAAACATCGATTCTCCTGTTCTGATGCTGCCTGACCTGCCGTGATTTCCAGTGCCACACTCATCTCCAGCATCTGCTGTGCTCAATTTCTCCATTGGCAGGAGATTCAGTCGATATGGATTTCAGTTACAGCAGAACAGAATGAGGCTTTTTAGCCCATGGAGCCTGATATACAATTACAGGAGGAGGCCAATAAACCCCTCGGGCCTATAAAACTGTAACCAGATCATGCAGCACCAGTATCCAGTTGCACAGCAACAGTTTCAATCTATTCAGCGACTTGAATCAGTAACACAGGAATTGGAAGAGGTCACAAAGTGGGGTATACTGTAATAAAACCAGGCTACATAGCCGCTCAGACCTGCACTTTCATTCAGTAATTCAGGGCTGATTTGCACTCGGCCGCAATTTCTCTTTCATTCCCAACTTTTTGTAGTTGTCGAATCTCTGACGGGTCAAAACCCATTGACACCCACTCGCAACCCCCAAACATTTCTGTGATGTCGCCTCCCCTAACATCTGGCCCCAACCATCAATATTCCCTGAGAGAAGGAACTACTCCCCACACATATACCTTGGCCTATTGACATGGATAGAAGATATGAACACAGTGTAAAGTTACTGGCCCTGATATCACGGCAGTGTTTGATTGAGCATGATGTCAAGGAGACTGAACAAAATTGAACTTGATGAGAATCATTTGTAAATTCCCCGCTGGCTGAAACATTGAGAGCACAATAGGGCTGGTGGACATCAATCCTCTCAGTCCCTGGATATCTCTGTGGGCAATCCTCGGGGTAGTTTCTTTGGCACAAACAGCTTCAACTGCTTCATCAATGTCTTTCCCTCTTTCGTGCAACCAGAGGTGGGGATATTCTTTGAAGATTATACAATGTTGAGAACAATGGGTCACCTCCTAAGGTACTAAAGTATCAAATCTGGACAACATTCAAGCTTGTGCTGTTAATGAATAGGGAACATGAATTAAAAGCACTGCTGGAGAATGAACATTTCCACAGTTAAAAAAAACAGGGACCCCCTTTAGCAACTCTAGCTAGTTTCACAGTAATATAAGGAAGCCATTCAGCCCATCAGAGCTATTGGATAACAATAGTTGCAATGTGTTCACTCACTCCTGCCTATTACAGAAGAAGACAATTTAAAATAAAAACGGTGTTGGAATGCAAAATACACACTCAGGAGATGGAAGAACAGAATAAGCAAGGCAACATCAAGACTTTGAGAAGTGAACGCCTTGGATATAACCCCTCATCAGGACTGTGGATGGGAGTTAGGGGGTATATAGATAAAGTGCAGGTGAGGGAGGAGGAGGCAGAGTGGCGAGATGTGGATAAGTGGACACACATAAAGGTATCAGCGAGTTGTTGATGGAAGGGCTGAATCCAGTTGGTAGCTGAACAAAGGTTGCTCAGAGGAATGGAATGGAGGGGAGGGTTTGGGAATGGAGTCGGGGGACTGGAAGGGAGGTTATTTGAAATTGAAGAATTCAATGTTGAGTCCCTGCGGTGCAGGCAGCACAGGTGACAGATGAGATCTTGTTTCTCCAAATTATGATTTGGCCCATTGTGGCAATGGAGGAGGCCAAGGATGGCCATGTTGGAAAGGCAGTAGGAAAGAGAATTGAAATAGGAAGTGACTGGGAGATTTTCCATTTCACCTAACGACCCTACCTTTCAGCTCCCAACCGGATTCATCCCTCCCATCGCTCAACCAGGTTGCACAAACTTCTTGTGTCCACATAGACGTAACTGACCATCCTCCTGATCTCCCCACCCCAACCACTCCCTTCCCTCTTTATCTGCAGCTTCCCCTACCGCCCAACCCAGTTCTGAAGAACGGTCATACAGAAATGTTGACTTTCCCAGCTCATGGTGCTGCCTGGCTTGCTGTGTTCTTCCAGCCTTCTGTTTGTCTTCTCTAACTCAGGAAGATAGAGTCTAGTCTGCACAGCGTGCTGGTAGGCAGGAACTACGAGGTTGCCCACTGAAGTCCTTGAACCCTACCCTCGGGCCAGGAGGAAGACATTCAGTTCCTATGGACACTGATACATGAACAGAAGAGGCCATTCAGTACCTCCAAACTGTTACACTGAAATAGGAGGATGCCATTGTTGCTGCAACACGACAAACCAATAAGCCATAGACTGCAAAGACAGACTGCTCCATGTTGTTCCTCCTGGCTCCATTGTTAATGGTACACACGTGCTATTGTTAACGTGATTTGCTGACCATGAGGAGGAAAAGTGAATGGTTTGTGCCAAGTCCCAAGGAGGCATCTTCCATCTCTGAGATGTTGTGAACTAGGTTAGACTACTCCAAACACTTTTAAGCAGGCAGCCCAGAGCATACCTTTGCAATTTGTTTCGGTAAGTGTACAATGAAAATTACCAGGGGTAATTTAGCTAGGTTGACTAATAGATTTTGAAACAGACAAAACTTTATTCATAAAATTACACAATGAAACACAAGGAACAGAATAAAAAATCACGACAGAATTCAACGTATTCCACTCGACTTAATTATGCTATTCCGAATATAAACAACTGTCCCAATAAGCAAACTCCCAATAAAAACCAGTATAAATGGAAGACAAACTTCCAGGTTGAAGTTGAAGATCAGAAAAGAGAGAGAGTTTCCACACAGCTCCCAGTTGAACTTCCCAGTTCAAGACTCAACTGAAAACTGCTCGGCTCAGCTAGTTCAGCTAAAATAGTTCACCACTCTCCGTTCATTATACTGGTCACTAATAAAGCATGGCCACTTTGGCCTGAAGACTCATCTATTTCCATATAAATAAAAGACCTCTGAAAGTACTTTTCATCTCTGTACCAAACCAGACTGATCGGAGCTTGGAGAAAGTGAGGAAGGGATTATATCCGAAACGTCGATTCTCCTGGAGTAGTCTAACCTAGTATGCTGCCTGACCTGCTGCGCCTTTCCAGCAACACAGTTTTCAGCTCTGATTGGAGCTTGGCCCCGTTTTATTGTTCCTCTTAAAAATAAACCAAGGACAGAGTCTCCTTGAGCCAAGGAACACCTTTTCGACAAAAAGGGACTTGCTTTGTGCCACATCTCTCCCCACTTAAAAAAAACATCAATGCTAAAAGGTGGCTGCATTTTTAACCCTTCAAACCCAGTTAGTAGTCTCAAAACTGACAGCTATACTGTACTAATTGTAAGCATTTAAACATGCACAAACCCATACAAAACCAGGCTGCTGTATACCCACCACCGAACACCTCCGTATCTCATTCTAGTCTCAGTAACTCATCAGCTTTCACGTTTTCGCGATCTGCCACATGCACAATTGTCTGATCGAATGGCTGCAACAACAAGTCCATCTAAACAGTCTGGCATTTTTTTCTTTAATTTTTTCCACAAATGTCAATGGGTTGTGATCAGTTTATACGATTGTCTCAAATGCATTGCTGGTAATATAAACACAGTTATGGTGTAATGCCAACACCAAGTTTAAAGTCTCTTTCTCCACCGTTGAACATTTCTGTTGATGAACGTTTGACTTCCCAGAAAAACACCCGATAGGTCTTTCTATTCCCTCATCATCCTCCTGCAGTAACACCGAACCAATACCCACATCACTGGCATCGATAGCCACCTTGAAAGACTTCGTGTAAACTCCTATATCTAATATTGGGGCAGTGTCTAACACAGGGTTTAGGTTGCAAAATGCCTTTTGACAGTCCTCTGTCCACTGAGATTTCTTGCCCTTGACAATTTGGTGAGTGGAGCAGCCACACTGCTTAAAGTTTGGCACAAACGTTCAGTAAAATCTAGTCAAGCCCAGGAACCGTAGTATTACATATTTCTTATTGTCGACGGTGTGGATCATTCCTCAACTACTTTCGTTTTTGTATCTCATGGGGCCATTGGTCCATGTCCAATAACGTGACCCAGGAACGTGGCTTGACTTTCTCAAATTCACTTTTAGCTAGATTTACCAGCTAGCCTGCCTTCTAAAGTCAAACAAGTCCGATAAATGCTGTAAATGTTCCATTCATGAGTGACTAAAAACTACCATGTGATCAATGTACACCACATAGTTGGGTAATCCGACAATGACCTCATTATCAGTCTCTGAAAGGTGGCTGGATCGTTTTACATGTCAAATACCACAACTTTGAACTGATACAATCCATTTAGTGTTATGAAAATCGAAATTGCCTTTGCAGTCTCTGACAGAGGTCCTTGCCAGTAGCCTCTGAGCAAGTCCAACTTAGAAATGTAACTAGCTTCTCCCACTTTTTCGACAAAGTTCTCCAAACATGGAATTGGATATGCATCAGTCTTTGTAACGAAATTGAGTTTGTGATAGTCCTCACATGTCCACTGGGTAATATCTGTATTTGGCGCCTTGACTATACATGAGCTCCAAGCACAGTAACTCATTTCGATTATGCCATTTTGGAGCATGTGCTCTATTTCCTTCTGAACCTGTACCAACGTTAGAGGATAATGGCTTTAAGGATGTTATTTAATCAGAACAGCATCTCCTGTGTCTACATCATGCATAATTATGTTCGTACATCCCAGTTTATTTCCGTATATCTCTCCAAGATACCGTAATAACTCTTTCAGGTCACTATGCTTTTCTTGTGGAAGGTAACTCAATAATTAATCCCAATTTTTGGCAACTTTCTCATTGTTCAATTTGATGTTAGGAATGTCCAATTCAGACTCCTCTGAACTTGGGTCTTCCTTCAATGTTGTAATCATTAATACATTCTCCTCTTGCTTTCCTTCCATATCAAAATACCTGTTGAGTATATTCACATGACACACTCTGTGAGATTTCTTCCTGTCTGGAGTCCGTACCAAGTAGTTCATCTCATTCAATGTCTTCCCAATTTGATATGGTAGACTAAAACCTGCTTCTAGAGGCTCAACTGTTACTGGAAGTAACACCAATACCTTATTCCCAATTGCCAAATCGCCAATTTGTGATTTCTGATCCACTTCCTGTTTCATTGTATGCTGTGATACTTTTAAATGCTGTCTAGCCAACTCTCCAGCTCTATTTAATCGTTCCCTAAAATTTGACACATTGTCCAAATGGGTGGTCTCTGAATTCTGCCTTATTAATTTCTCCTTAACCAATGTTAACGGTCCTTTTACTTCATGCTCTAAAATTAATTCAAATAGTCTGAATTTGGTCGATTCATTCTGTGCGTCTCTGATCACAAATAGTTCAAAAGTAATTTCCTTATCGCAATCATCTGGATTATCCTGACCATAAACCCTCAACATGGTCTTCACTGTTTGATGCCATCTCGCTCATGTTCACTGTGATTCCGAATACTATGTAGCAGATTTGAATTGCTTTATTCCCAAGTTATTGATCACCTGCTTGAATAGTTCGGATGTGACGTTTGATCTATCTGGATCTCTATTGGTAGTCCGTACCTACTTAAAAAATAAGTATTTTTTTTCCACAACTCCTTGAGCTGTGATGCTGCATAATGGGTCTGCCTCTGGAAATCTAGTCGACACATCTGATCTGCTTCAATGTGTGCTGATCTCTATATCTGCATTAAAACATCATTTGTTAAGTCATGCACACAGGAATGCATTCATTCTCTTTCTTGTTAAATATCTTTTGATATAACTTCTGTTAATCCACATCTTCCGGCTGTAATTCAATCAGCTTAGCAGAGCTAAAAATACGTTCATGTTTTCCTACTCGCTCCGTCTGTTTTCCACTTATCTGGTCAAAAAGAAACTTTTGGATAAGTCTACGTCAGCTTCGTTATCTGCGCCTTTATCCTGCTTAAGCCTGTGTTTCTGTGATCTTCTGGTGATGTAATCAGGTGAAATTCTTGGAGACATATTCTCCAGGTCTTCAGTTGCGTGCAACTCCGCTGGCTTTTCAACTAGAGTAGGCAGCACGCCTACCAGTGAAGCAGCTATATTATTTGCAAGGACAAATTTTATTCCGAGAGCTGAAAGTTCGGGGTCTAGTACACATACCGCACATGCTCCAATCTTCTCTGGACACTCGAGCCTCACTTTACATAACTGAGCACTTTTTTTCCTCACTATGAATTCCTGTTACCAGCACATTTTCTGGAAATAGTCTCTCAAGAGTGCATAAAGCCTCACCCCTCAGCATTACAGACTGAAAAGATCCAATGTCAATAAATATTGAATCCTTCTTACCAATTAATCCTGGCCTATATGAATAAACTTTACCCTTTCATGTAAGTTTTGTTTGCAGATTTGGCACATCCACTGATCATCTTGTACAGTCTGAGGCAGTTGCCTACCTTTCCTTATGCTTTTTGTTATGAGTCCAACAAAAATTCCAGGCTTGTTTGGTTATCCTACATCTGGTTTTTCTCCCAGCCCATCAACACTGTGATTTTGTGTGGCCCAGTTTATTACAATTAAAACGCCATAGTATTTTAACTTCATTTTCCCCCCCAACCACCACTCCCCCAAGGTTCTCTTTATTTCTGTGGTAAATTGTCCTTATAATCTACACTGTGATCTACCTTTCCCTTTGCACGTGAGGATATCTGTTTGCTCCAATTTCTGTCCCTCAGAGACCAGAACTGGTTCTGGAAGCCAAACCAAGTTTATGGACCAGTTCATAATCATCAGCCCTTTCAATAGCCAACCTTGCTGTTTACACTCTCTGCTCTTCCACCTGAGTTTGCACTACTTCAGGCTGTTTGAATTCCTCCAAGTGTTAACGTCTTTAAGGGCATCATAGCTTTGCTTGAATTTTAAAGCTCTTATCCAACTATCGAAATTAGTCTGTTTGATCCTTACAAACTCAGTGTAGGTTTCACCAGGATCCCTCATTAAATTCCTGAAATGTTGCCTATACAGACAAAATGTTTTTTTAACCTCCTTATACTCCCCAGATACCTCCTCTGATAGGCATGTGAATACCTCACCAGTCCTACCTACAAGTTTCGTTTGGATCAACAAAATCCACATAGCCTCTGGCCATTGCATTTGTATAGTCAACTTTTCAAATGAGATGAAAAGGACATCACATTCTTCACATCAAATTGAGGTGATACTTGAACATACTCAAACAAATTCACGCTAGGCTTCTGACGACCAGGGGCTTTCCCATCCTCCCTCTCTTCCTTAATAAGCACACCCTCAGCCGTTATCTCCAGCCTTTTACACTGACTTTTCTTTTTAATTGTCAGTTTTTGTTCTTCAAAAGTTCTCTCTTTCTCTCTCCCCTATTGCTCTCTCTTTTGCCATTCTTTATTTTTACTCTCTGTTCTGCTGCTTTCTTTTTTCCCTCTCTTCTGCATTTTATCGAAAGTCAAATGTTTCATTTTGGATATTAGTTTGATTGGGTTGAGAAATCTTAGAATAGCAATAGCTATTTCAGTCGCCAAACGTTTTCTGGATGTGCATGCAGTGACTTTGGAAATTTTACGAAAAATGAATAAGACCAAGTTGCAAGAATTAGCAGAGAAGCTGGAATTGGAACTGACTGTTTCTGTGAGGAAAGGGGAGATAATTACAGCGGTATCTCGTCAATTAAACTTGCTGGAGAAACCATCAGAATAAGAGATGTCAAGAATTCAGTTGCAAATGAAACATCTTGAGCGAACGGCGAGAGGTAAGGAAAGGGCAGCCAAATTCCTTCACACTCTCCTCACGATACAATCACCACAGGGATTAGTCTAGTGAGACTCCATTACACCGTCTCTCTGTAGCAAGGAGATCATTGATTATAAATGAAAGAAAATACTGTCTCAACTGTACTCCACAACTGCAGGACGGTGTCTTCACTCTTATTCCTTAATCATTTTGTAATGAACGATACTACTTAGTTGTTGTGCTGATTACTTGCTGAGTCATAGAGTTATAGAGCTGCACAGCATGGAAACAGATCCTTCGGTCGGACCTGTCCGTGCTGACCAGATATCTCAACCCAATCTAGTCCCACCTGCCAGTACCCGACTGCTCTGCATGAATTGTGTTAGTGCCTCATGATCAAGGACGTCCAGCTCCTTTTCACCAAGAGCACTTTCCATCATCTCGCCTTCTCATAAATACAAACTGAGGAGCATGGCATTTTTTTGCCAATCATTTATTTGCCTTATGAAGCAAAGTCACACCAACAACAACATCACTGTTGCCATTCGAGTTGATTGGAGATACTGAGGAGGCGATGATCGAGCTGCATTATCTCCGAATATTAATCCAGGGAATCAGATAATGACGCAGACACCGGATCCGAATCCCACAACGGCAAATGTTGGAAATTAAATTCAATAAAATATCAGGAATTAAGAATCAAATGAAACAATGAAACCAATGTTGATTGTCCGACCTGGCACCCTCATGCCCTTCAGGAAAGGAAATCTACCATCTTCAGCTGGTGGGGCTTACATGTTACTCCACAGTAATGTGGTTAACTCTCAGTTGCAGTTTGAAAATGCCAAGCCAGTCACTGAGTTATATCAGTCACTTCAAGACCTCAAAGAAATGAAACCGCATGGACCTCAGCACTGACTACTTACAGCCCACAGAGTGCAGTGGGTCAGGAAGGCAGCTCACCAACACCTTCTCAAGAACACTGGGGAAAGGGAATTCAATACTGGACCAGCATCCCATTATTGAATAAAAGACGATGATCACACTCAGGGAAGAGAGAACAACAGACAGAAATAACTTTAAGCAGGGAATTTGACATATACCTTACATGGTCATGATTATCAATAATATGGGAACAGGAAAAACATAAGTAATGTTTAATTTCAGGTTTTATTTCCATCACAGCTGACCATCAACAATCCCTTTGTTTGTTTCTTTCTCTCTATCTCTCTTTTTCCATCTATTCAAATCAATCCTTCTCCCCTTCAAAACAGATGTCGGTGTCACCAACATCAATCACACTATTTCCCAACTGTGTTCAGCTCTGATGTATGGATCGAATTGCCAAATTTATTTTTCTCTCGACGCGAGGGGGCTGCCAAATCTGCTCAGTTTGTCTGACACTTTCTCGTTCTTTATTGTTTCTGATCTGTTGCATCATTCTTTGCTCTATTTAGTCTTTAATTTTGTTATTATTTGGAATGTCTGCATCGCTTTCAGGTGCAGCATTTGTTGACCAAACCAAATGTCATTTACTGCGAGGACATTCTTTCAGGCAGTACAGAACCAAGCACATTGATGTGGATCTCACATCAATCTTAAGCCAGACCAGAGAGGAACGCAAGATCTATTTACCAAAGGACATCACTGAAATAGATAAATGTAAATGCTGGAGATGTAATAGTTGTTATTATTAAAACTTGCTTTTTTCCCAATTCCTGTCTTGTGTATTTACTTTCTGACATCGTCTGTGGTAGGATGTGCAACAGTGTCTTTCTGTGCAATAACCTGTGCATCTGAATTACATTTCTTCCGACATTACTGCTCTGAAAGAGTGTTCCTGTCATTAAGTTATTTTAGAGACAAGAACAAAGATGTGATCTAAATATTTGCAACTGAAAGAGTGCTTAGAAGAGAGGTGGAATCATAACGTCTGAATTTTACCAAAGCATAGATAATGGATAATTAAGCGTCAACATTGAAGCCAAGATGGTGACTGGACATATAATCGAGGTGGTAGTGGGTTGGTTTGGTGATGGACAGAATACCGAGACATAAATGAATTCAGGGATGAAAGGTACTTTGGTATTGTGAACAGTCTTGTTCTCAGATGTTTGTGAGGGCGGTTCTGAAATTTGTGGGTAATTAATGGAATTTGCATTTGAAACTGAAGACAATAGTTTTCGTCTTTGTCAAATATAGATAACAGAAATAGCAAAGAAGTTCGCCATGGTTGAAGAGATTAATAAATGGATAGAGATGAAGAAACTTACCAGGAACACCAACAATTGCGAGGATAGGATAGTAACCCGCCTGGATAATCAGCAGTGCACCATATATCCGATATGGTAATGTTGACCAAGGCCAGGAAAAAAAGAAAAGACCCTCAGATAAACTCCTGTCCTTTGTTGCAGCATTCCAGTCTAATGTTCTCAAATTCTGATCCATTAATGGATCATTTCAGACTATTGTCAGATGTAAAAATCTCCTTTTTGTGTCTCTGCAGCTGTGTCCCTTTGAGCATTGGAGTTGATGCATCTGCTGCTGCAATGGCATAAACCATTGCAAGTGGCCCCTTACTAATAGGAGACAGAAAACATCCAGTGACACAAGTAGGATCCATGGAGACTGGCATCAATCACAGTCACTGAACAAACCGCTCCATTTAACCCCTTTCAGTATGGTTCATTCAGTTCACAAAAACTACAGGACTGGATGGAATATTGGCACCGCTCGCTATTGATCACATCTCCCATCACCCATTGCTCTCGTGAATTTAGTAGTGAGAGAGAATGATGCATGTTTTCTTATCACAGGCGAGATGATTCTGCTGCGTTGTCCGTTTGCAATACTGTTACCGGCTGAACAGCCCACCACCACCACCCTCAAAACCACAATCTACATGCTGTTACCGTGCAGATCTCTCCTCGACTAGAACAGGCACGAGCAATATATTTACCGTAGATATCTTTGCACTCCAATACATAGGATATGTGAATTTGCCTGGGTATTTCTTTAATTTATCGAATAAGGCAATTTTGTATCTTCAACACTCAATGTGCTTCAGCATTCTTTTAAATATAAACTCACAAAAACCTTAACACAATTTATTAAGCACAAATTTCTTCACTTTCTCCTCATGGTAGCATCATGCCAGGGTTTAGTCTGGTGAAACCCCTTTGGACTGAATCGCTGACAAGATCATTATTAATAGAGCTGATTGAACCTGTACACAATACCCCTAACAATCGCTCAACAAAACACTATCATTTGGAAAGATACATTTACTCTGGTGCTTTAATCATTTTGCATGAAGAGCCACATATCATTTACTTCCTGCTGCGTAAAAATTCTGTTTGTGACTTATGACCAAGCACATCCAGATCTGTTTCAACAACAGCACTTCCCAATTTCTCACTATTTAATGATCATACATGTGAATGATGATATTTGTTGTTCATATCTGAAATATTTTATATCTTGCGAAGAGCTATTGCACAAACACTGATCCTTCACTCCAGATAATTATACTACTCTCTTCATTCTCTCGATTATCCAACTTTTAATACATTCGGTGTATTCCACCCCTACCTACCCATGGACGCTAACATTCCCTACTCATCTGTATTCAACCTGTCAAATGTCGACTGAAAATTCAAATACTTCATTCTCACTGGTTCTCAATTGTCGATGTCACAACAGACAATCTCCACAATATCCAGCAGGTTTATCAAAGATCAAGATCATTTCCCCTTCCTGACTCTAGATTGACTCTACCAAATCATGTCATTATTTTCCAAGTGTCTAGTTGTCACATTCCTCACAAAAGGTTCCAATGTTTTTCTCACAGCTTATATCAAGCTAACCATTGTTTAGTTTGCTGTTTGCTCTCTCCGTCCTGTTTTAAATACTTAGGTTTACAATAGCTGCTTGCCAGTCTGCAGGATCCTTTCCAGATTCTAACCAGCTTTGAAGAATAATCAGTAATTCTTTCACTCGCTCTACTGCCATTCCTCAATACTCTGGGATATAGCTCATCGGATGCAGCAATATACCAACCTTAAATTCAATGAGATTTTGAAAGACATACCTTTTATTAATTCTAATTTCCTGCTGTTCCTCATTTTCACCAGTCACTCTGTTCCCTTGCATTTCTGGAACTTTCTTTCTGTATCTTTCTCAGGGAGATGGCCACAATATATTGCTCTCAGTGGACAGATGGGTTCAGGCAGCCAGTGAATATATCGGAGGACTGCACTCCCGTGATGATGGATATGTTACTCACCCATGCCTTGAAAATTCCAGAATTAATCCAGTTTAATTTATGGTGAGCATTAACACAGTCCTGTCACTGGTGTGAGGCTACACAGTATATTGAAGGAGGGGACACAGCTCTGTGACCACCTCAATTTTGAAACAAACTGGTTTCATACCTGACACCTGGTCCAGCTTAGACAAATGTCCCGGGAAATACCAGGAAAGATAATGTACTGTCCTGCACCTCCCTATTTATAGAGCTTCCCTTCTGTGGAGCCTCATCTCCATTTGTTTACCATGGACCCAGACACTCTGTAAATGCAGTGTATAGAGTGGGGTCACCAGACCCAGCGGCTGACAATACAAACCCGAGATAAGCATCCACAGAAACTCCACTGATTTTCCAATGACAGGAACAAGTCAATTCCCCACACGGAACGTGCACGCGCTCAGTGTTGAAATCTATTTCCACTCCTGAGTTTATCTTCCTGGCTGAGAAAGCCTTTGCATCTCTGCACACTCCCACAGTAAGAGGTTCTCTCTCCAAAGAAGCAGTTGACAATGTAGCATTAACTTCCTCTATATCTCAGTAACTATAAGGGCAGCACCAGTATTGCTAATGGATTCGATCATCACACTCAGAGAAGAGAGAGAAGGGAACTTAATTCACTTTAAACAGGGACATATCTAAATGGACGTGATATTCAGGAATATGGGAAATGGGGAAATGTGAGAATAACTTGCCATTTTGTTTTCCTTTCAGTTCATCATCAGCAATCCGTTTGCTCACTTTTAATTTCTTTTCCTCTCTTTTTCTGGCCATTTCACCATCCATTCAATGTAAACCTCGCCCCCACGTCTCTCTCCAACCCAACCATCCATGATACCTGTATAAATAATATTATTTCCCAGTTTGCTTTCAGTTATTAAGCAGGGTCAAAACATTATCTGCATTTCTCCTGACAGAGGCAGCCATACCTGCGAGATTCTCTAACACTTTCAGACGCCGGAGAATTTTATTTTCGATCTCTAGAACCCACCGTTCTTTGGTTTATTTCAACTTTAATGTTGTCCATCACTAATTGTCCTTGACCACGCTGCCATTTGTCAAGAGGAAATTGAGACAACAATGTTGCTGTGAGTCTGAAGTTACACTGAGCTCAGATTGGGTAATAATGTTAAGTTTCTTTAACAAAGACTGTCAGTAAAATAATAAAAATAAATCTTAACGGTTTCTGGTTTCCATGAGTGAAATTAGGTTTTATTCCAATTTTTGTCATTCTAATTTAAGCTCTGACATCGGCTGTGGTAGGATGTTAAACACTGCCTTGGAGTCACAGCCCGTACCTCTGAATTACCCGTCTAGTTATATGATCACGCTGATACAGAGTCCTTATTGCCTCGTCCGCATTCCCTCGTTCCTGCCAGAGAGAGATGGCGGAGAAATCAGTTTAACTACCAACGATAAAAAGGATTTTGGGGAAAAAAGCGAAAGGGAGATTGAGAGACAATATCATGTAAGATCACACGTTTCAGAATGCTGAAAGGAAGGCATTTCAACAGCATCCTACAACATGAGCCAGTATTCCCAGGATGATAGGTGAAGGGGATATTGGCGTCAATAAAGATGAGGGAGAGTTTTAGATGAACATTTGTTCTGCAACTTTGTAACTGGGTGTGGGGTCAGCAGAGTCTTCGACTCATTGGGCTGAATCTAACAATGCTGAGGTTGTCTCAGTGATATTTTTATTGAGTGTGATAAAGGGATTATCTGTACGAGACTGAACTAGATTCATGGCGCTATCTTATCGTACTCACCACATTAACTACCTACTAAATCTCATAGTGTTCCTCGCATTCAATGCCACCCCAATTCTCCAACCCAACATGGCTGGAGGGACTCACCATCGCACTGATGCCCCTGGCTATTCTACGATCACTGACACTGGTGCCATCTTTCAAAGGCCAATGAGCACACTGTTGCACATCCTCAGTTTGAAACCACCCTGCACATTTGACCCCGAGAATGGCAGGTAAGTGGAGCTAAAACCACGGTTTTTCATCAGAGGCACAGAGGTCCCAGTGGATGGGCTAGTACAGGGGGTTCCATTCTCCTCCCAGAGGAGGCCTCACCACCAGCCCCACCGAGCATGGTCTGAGCTCACCACCCAGCTCAGTGCAGTATCTGCGGTCACACACACACACTTTGAATATGCAACTTTCCAGATAGTATTCCAAAGAATACCCATTTTCATGTATAGGAACTTTCAGTCATTCAACCCCCTGGGTTCCTGCAAAAATATACACGTATTTTATATCCAATCACAGTTAGTAATTCTGGCTATTTCACTTTGTCTCTCTTTATTGTATTCAACCAAACACTGCTTCTCTATATTTGGCACGTTATGAAATACAATTTTGAGCAGAGAACATTTTATCCTCAGCTGTAATCTTGACCGTTATATGACATGTACCTTTTTCCTTGTTATGAAAGTTTCTCTTACCCTTTGCCTGTGCCTGTTTCTGTCTGTAACAGTTGCACTGTCTCCCACTCAGTTGGCTGGACGGCTGGTTTGTGATGCAGAGGGAGGCCAGCAGCGCAGGTTATGTTCCCCGCACTGACAAGGGAACCATGAAGGGGACGCTCTCTCAACAATGGGCAACCGAGCATGGCAAATCCACTCTAAGCTGCACATCTTTGTACTCTGGGAGGAAACTGGAGCTTTGGGAGGGAACCCACACAGATACGTGGAGAATGTTCAAACTCACCTGAGGTTGGAATTGAAACCAGCTCCTTGGTGATGTGTGGCCACAGTGCTAATCACTTATCCATCATACTCTTCAGTTAGTTCTGTTAATTACTTGTAGCTGACGGAAGAAATCCAACTGGCTTGTTCTGATAACTGAACTTGACCTTTATTGGACCTTCATCATTGGCCATATCACCAACCTGGTTACATTTAAAATTTGTTGTGAGCAGTGCAGGAGTGGGACTAGAAATCGAAACAGTGACACCCTCCAACCTCAGTCAGAACCGGACTGAGGAGAAATTCACAAAATGGGAATTCATTCAAGTGGGAATTCTCTCGCACAGAAGATTGGGAGGGCTGAATTTTCATATTATATCGAGGCTGACATTGTATGAATTTCCATAGACAGGCGAATCGGGGAGTATTGTGAAATCAGAGAAAAGTGCACTGGGAACACAATGAGATGAGCCATGACCTTATTGACTGGTGGAATAGTGTTAAAGTGCCGAATGGCCCAGTCCTGTCCGTCAGCCCTATGTTCTGATGTTCCATTCAGCCCTTCGGTCCTGCTTTGCAGAAGCAAATTGAGGCCACTCTGATGGTTTGGTGTAGTTTGGCAAATGAATTGGAAAATCCAGGCTAGGTCAGGCAGTGACTCCCCTCTTCAATCACCCTTTTCAGGCTTCCCCTCTCTGTAAATTCTGCTCCTGATGTTGGTCATGGAACAGGCCCAGATTCGCATTGAATACTGCCGCCATGCCCCACACAAGGTCAACTCAGACAAATCCTCTGCCGTCTCTGAATGCAACATTTTACATCATGACTTCCAGGAAAATAATCAAGTATTTTACAAAAACATAAATAAGAACGTAAAAATAGGAACCTGCGCTGTCATTCAATAAGAACATGGCTGATCTAATCCACGGCTCAACTTGACTTTCCTGCTAACCCCTTGCATCCCTCAACTCGCTGCAATGTCACAAACTAATCCACTCGTCTGTAAATATAATCAGTGACCCAACCTCCGCAACTCTCGGGGTTAGGAAATTCCAGCCATTCACTACATTCTGAAAGAAGACTTTTTTTACATCTCAGTTTGAAATCGATATTCCTTATTCTGTATCTACATCCCTGACTTCGAGACTCTGCTCTGGTGTGGAACCACATTCTCAACAACGACCTTGTCAAGCCCCCTCTGTATCTTATCCGTTTCAGTAATGACACTCTCATTCATTTAAACCACAATGAATAATCACCTCAGCATTTTTGATGTATTCAATAATTCAAACCTTTCATTCCAGGAACCAGTCTAATGACCCAACATTTCTGCATCAACATGCTGACGCAATGTTTTATATACAGGAACAGCCCAATCCGTTGTACTGTTCCTTTTTTGGGAGTCCTCTCCATTTAATAACCGCCTGCCTTTTGGTTGTCAGTGTCTTCCTCAAATTCGAATGTATATTACACTTAGCTCCCGCCGTCAGGAGCTGAGTGCAGCTCTTGTACGCAGATTTTGCCATCAGACTGATATTTGTGGTACTCCAGTAGATACATTTTTTTCATAAAGATCGATGAATCATGACTCTCCGATTTGTAAGTGTTTACCAAGTGCCATCCCATGCTAATGCATTACCCGTCAGACGATGAGCTTCTGTCTTGTATAAGAACCTTTACTTTGTGATACCTTGTGGAAAATCTCTAGAAAGCCCCATGTCTACCAGTCCCCCTTTATCAAGGCCACTTGTTACATTCTCATTGATTTCCAGAAAAACTTTGCATGATTTTACAGGGAAAATGTAGGTCTCCTTTAACAAGACCATGCTGACTCTGTTTGAAACTTTTCTAAATGTTCTGCATTTCCTTCCTTAATAACAGATTCCCAGCAATAATGGTGAGGCTAAGTGTTTCCTGCTTTCAGTCTCGCTCGATTCTTGAAGACCCACATTGGAGGGTCTCCAGTTTCACTGGATCACTCCTTAAATCCAGAGACCTGTGGAATATTTCATACAGACCCACCAGCCACTCTGTGACCACTTCTTTTAAAATCAGCTATGAATTGCTGATGACCTGTTTACCCTAGGTCTTATCTGTTTGAGAATTGCCTTGTTCCTTCTGTTAGAGACAGCTCAATATTTTCCCTGCTGTTACCATTTTGCTTATACCATTGAAATATTTACAGCACCTTTACCTGTGAGGAACGATGTAAAATACCGGAGTAAGTTATCTGTCTGTTCCCTGTATCCAGTTCCCCAGTCACACCCTCCAAATATCCTCAATGTACTTTCCTGACGTCCTTTTCATCAAAGATCACTCACACACACACCTCTTTGACTCTTCTTACATACATGGAAAAGCTCGTGCTGCTTGTTTTTATATTTTTTGCCAATTTACTTATATCACATCTTTTCTTCCCTTTTCTTCGCTTTCTATATTCATACAGCCTTATCACATACAAACACAATCTTTGGTCCAACTTGTCCATGCCAGCCAGGTTCTCCAAACTAAACTATTCCCATGTTCTTGCATTTGGCCCATATGCCTCTAAACGGTCCCCATTCACATGTTCGCCCAAATGTTTTTTAAATGTTGCAGCTGTACTTGCATCTGCCAGTCTTCCTCTGGCAGCTCATTCCATAAACACGTCACCCTCTGTGCAAAAAAACAGTTCCTTCTTCGTCCCTTTTAAATCTCCCCTCTTCCACCATATACCTATGGCTCTATGATTTAATTTTCCTATCCTGTGGAAAAGACCTCGGCTTTTCACCCTGCCCAAGTCTCCCCGATTTTGTAAATTACGATAATGCCACCCCTCAACCTCCTATACTCCATCTGATACTCACTTCAAGAACAAGCATTTAAAGATCAGCACTGTAAATTACAAACAATGTTACAAGTGACAGGAAAACAACGCTCAGGCCAAACTTCATACTGTTATTTGTTTTCTTCTTTATGTTACAATACTAAGGCATCATGAAAATCTTACTAGTGCCAAGCACCTGAATTCCTTTGCCTGACGGCAGTGATCTCTACAGTGAAAATGTATCTCTGGACAGATCTATATAATACCACATGTTCAGCATTCTCCCTCCTGGCCTCCGTATGACCTCATGTGGTTGTGTCTTCTTTATCTTGCACTCAACAGAGAGAACCCCTTTCCCCCATTCACATCTTTAATTTATACTCATTTTATACCATCTTCTCTTTTCACCACTGCTAAAAGCCTGTTTATCTGTTGTCACTCCCTCTTTTCCCTGTCACCTACCCCCCACCTCTGGCAAGGAACTTAAATGCCCAGTTTCCAACTCTTTTCAGTTCTGAAGAAGGATCACACTGGACTTGAAACGCTAACTCTGTTTCTCTGTCTCTGCAGATGCTGCCAGACCTGCTAAGTTTCTCCAGAAATGAATAGACACAGCACAAATTTTCAATTAAACAAATAACTAGGAATACTCAAAGTTTGGGTTAAGATTTGTAGCTCGGGTGCTCGTTGTTGTGGTTCTGTTCGCTGAGCTGGGAATTTGTCTTGCAAACGTTTCGTCCCCTGTCTTGGTGACGTCCACAGTGCTTGGGAGCCTCCTGTGAAGCGCTCCTGTGCTGTTTCTTCCGGCATTTATAGTGGCCTGTCTCTGCCGCTTCCGGTTGTCAGTTCGAGCTATAGTGGCTGGTATATTGGGTCCAAGTCGATGTGTTTGTTGATAGAGTCTGTGGATGAGTGCCATGCCTCTAGGAATTCCCTGGCTGTTCTCCGGACAAACAGGAAGACAGTTAACGATCCGTATACACGAACACCAACTAGCCACGAAACGACGTGACCAGCTATCCTTAGTAGCCACACACACAGGCGACAAGCAAAATGAATTCGACTGGGACAACACTACCATTATAGGGCAAGCCAAACACAGAACAGCCAGGGAATTCCTAGAGGCATGGCACTCATCCACAGACTCTATCAACAAACACATCGACCTGGACCCAATATGCCGGCCACTGCAGCGGACAGCTTGAACTGACAACTGGAAGCGGCAGAGACAGGCCACTATAACTGCCAGAAGAAACAGCACAGAAGAGCTTTACAGGAGGCTCCCAAGCACTGAGGATGTCACCGAGACAGGGTACGAAACGTTTGCAAGGCAAATTCCCAGCTCGGTGAAAAGAACCACAACAACTATGAATACTCGAAATAAAAATGCACAAATTGCTGTAGGAAGTGGGAGCTTTGTCGAAGGGTCGCTGGACACGAAAGATGAACTCAGCTTTCACTTCACAAGATGCAGCCAGACATCCTTAGTTTCTAAAGCAGTTTCTGTTTTTGAACATTTTCCAAAGGCATATGTTGAATCTGCTCCAACGCCCTGTCCAGCAGAGTGTGGTGTATATTGGGAAGTGAACAAAAACGCAAAGTGCACAATTAATTGTCTCTGAAACGACAAAGGCTGGCATCACTGACACGACAGAGGTCTTAATCATGGTCAGGGAGGAAAACAGAGGAAAAAACATTCACCTCAAACATAGAATATGTTATGACGGGAAAGAAAATGATTCAGATGAATATGTTAAAGTAACGTAACAAATTGGAGGCGTGACATCAGGGAGAGACCCTCAACAGAATGAGAATACGAAACTGGATGTGTTCGCACATCAGAAACCAGGTTAGGTCACTGAGTACAGGGCTGATGGGTGAATGGGTATGGATGTGAACTAGTGGAAAGTCAGTAAAATTGATTTGTTGTGCAAATATCACTGGATTAATGATCCAGACCAGGATAATTCTCTGGCAGCTGGTGGAAGTTGAAAACAATAAACAAAATATCGAGACATAAAATCTGGTGCCAGTAATATTGACCTTGAATCTAATGTCCATTGTAAACATCTGTTCCCTTCCCAATGCACTTTCAGGAAGTGAAACTCCCATGCTTCCCGGTCTGGCCTAAAAGTATCTCCAGACACACAGAAATGTGCGAAACTCTATAGTGGTCTCTGAAACGGCTAAGCAACACACTCAATTGTATCAAATTGCTCTGAGTTCTTAATGGATAAAACCAGACAGAACACCAGCAACGAGCTTTGGAAAAGGGAACAGGAAAAACTGTCCTTTCAACAAGACAGATGCTGCCCTCCTAACGTTTAAGAGCTTGTGAAAACAATGACAGAGCGTTCCCACAGACTGCACAGAAACAACAGGAAGGGAGCAGGGCATTAGACACGTTTAGCTTCGCTGTTCTAGAACATGGAGACAAGTTTACTTTTATAACCCTGGTTAAAACATTCTTCAGAAACTCATCAATTCCAGTCTTATGCTGCTCAATGATTGACCGTCCAACCCATACAATCACAGAAGCACCGACTCTGCACTGTCAGAAATACAGCACGATCTACATTAGTCTCACTTTCCTATACGAGGCCCATAACCATGTATGTTATGGCACTTCAAGGGAACGACCATGTATTTATTAACGGTTGTGAGGTTACCTGTGCAAACTGCCCTCTCCGGAAGTGCATTCTTGACCACCAACAGCCTTTGGATGAAAACCAATCCTCAAATCCTCACTAAACATCTAACCCTTCACTTTAAAATGGTACTCCCTTGTTCTTCGCCCTTTGACTGAAAGGAACAGCTGCTGTCTATCCATCTTGTCCATGCCCCTGGTAATCTTATCCTTCTGAAGCACGTCCCTCTCAGCCTTCTCTGCTTCAAAGTAAACAACCCGAGCTGATCTACTCCATCCAAGGGAACAGCCTGGAGAATCTCCACTGCAGCCTCTCCAGTATAATCACATACTTCCTGTAATGTGGCTCCCAGAACTGTACATAGTATTCCATTTGGTCTAACCAAAGTTACACATAGCTCTTATAATCTGTGCCTCCATGAATCGAGTCTATGTTAACGGTCGCTATGATTTGTCAACTTGTGCATTAAACTGTTTAATCACATTCAGGGGTATTAGATTACTTTATTTACAGTGTGGAAACAGGCCCTTCGGCCCAACAAGTTCACACCGACCCACCGAAGCACAACCCACACATTCCCCTACATGCACCCCTTTACCTAACACTACGGGCAATTTAGCATGGCCAATTCACCTGATCTGCACATCTTTGGACAGTGGGATGAAACCGGCGCAACAAGAGGAAACCCACGCAGACACGGGGGAATGTGCAAGCTCCACACAGTCAGTCGACTGAGTCGGGAATCGAACCCTGGTCTCTGATGCTGTGAGGTAGCAGTGCAAACCAGTGTACCACCGTGCCGCCCAATATGTGGGGCAGCACCCTCTGAGCTTCCTAGTATTCTTTGAGTCCTCCCCTGTCTGGTTGCTTCTTCCAAAGTACATCACCTCATATTTATCAGGGTTACATTCCATCGGCCATTAATCCACCCATTTCATCATTCCATCTGTATCTTCCTGCAATATAAGGCCTTCCTCCTCACTGCCAACCAACCAGCCAAGCTTTGTTTCAAACGCAAACTGATTTATCACACTCACCCCAGTCCCTTCCATATTCATAGCTGCATCGTTTATGAATACTATAAATAATAAGTTTAAAAATCATAAAACATCAGTTTATAATCCAACAGTTTTATTCGGATGCACTAGCTTTCGCATCGCTGCTTCTTCATCACGTGAATATGCTCTTCGAAAGATCGTGCCTTCAAATAAACTGTTGGAATATCATCGAGTGTTTGTAACTTCTTTAACTTTGCCCAAACCAGTCCAACACTGGCATCTCCGAATCACAAATAATTTGGGACACAGCACTGTTCCCTGTGGGACACGATTAGATTCTGGTCTCCAGTCAAACAAACAGACTTTTACCAGCAGACCTTCTGTCTCCTGCCACTAAGTTGATTTGGATGAAACTTTGCAAGTCACTTATGAGTCCTACCTGTTCCCTGGTTATTCTGTTCCACTTGACGTCCCAGTCGAATATCTGGGGATTCTCCCTATCTTGCCCTGCCAGCAGGTTTCCATGTCCCTGTGTTAGTCAGACCCCTTCAAATGAAGAATTGCCTTCTTATTGCAGTCTGAAATGGTCCATCCTTTACCTGCCATTATTTGCCGTAAATGTAGAGAAGACAACCACAGAAAAATCCTGTTTATTTCCAACTTCTCATATGTTTAGTAACTTTTCTAAATTTCACTGTGATCACCTCTCATTCTTTGAAACCCTAAAGAACACAGGCCGAGTTGCCACATCAGGCAATCTCACCATCTGAGGGATTAATCTGGAGACTGTCCATTGCACATCCTCCATGGTCAGTATATTCTTTCTCAGAGCGGGTCACCAACACTGGACTCAATACTTTATGTACAGTCTCATTAGCAAGCTGTGAAACTGCTTCAACATGACCTTCCGACTATGTTCTGATGCATTTAAATGAAGGCGAACCTGACTTTAACTTTCCACTTCTGTATATTTCTCCAATTACCATTAACATTACTTTATTTATGAATTCACTGCATGAGTTCTGATAAAAAAAGCCTTCTGAAAATCGAAATATGCCATTTCTGTGTTGCAATCAACAAGTGCAAATCGTTCTGAAGTTTGTCAAACATGAACACTCTTTTAGACTCTGTCATTGCATTCTAATTCTCTCCAATGTTGCTGTTAATTTAGAAATATCCAATATCAGACCCTATATAATAAATTCCATCAGTTTCCCTACAGATGTCAAGTTAATCGGTCTGCAGTTCTCCACACTATCTCTTCTTCCCTTTGCAGATGCTTGAATCCCTCCCATTCATCTACAATGCTTGGAACACATTTACTAACTTCCAGCCTCTGCAGAATGGACAGGGAAAAAAAAGTCATCGACAGCACCATTAATGCGTCTAATGCTGATTTATTTCAAATATTTTGATACGAAGTACAACTGGCTCATCAGACTTAGCAATGCTTAATCCAGCTACAATACTACTATGCTAGCCTTCAACTATTACCTTGTTACTGATATGAATTGAGTTTTTGTCTTTAGTTCCACAAGTTCCATGTGATCACTTAGTATTTCTCAGCGATTTTCCTATGTGATGCCAGATGCAAAGTAACTGGCTGCTTTCTTCATCATTTCCCTGTTCTCCACAATAACCTCTCCTCTCCCAATTACAAAATTTCACATTTGGCCTTGCTTTTATTTTGTTTTCTTTTCAATACAGATTGTAGATTTATGTAGTCTTTGTGTTCTTCTTTCACAGAATCGTTGAAAGCCCACAGCATGGAAAAGGCCCTTGGGCCCAACAAGTCCATCCTGCCCCTCCGAAGTATAACCACCCAGACCCATTCCCATTCGATTCTACATTTTGCGACAGATGCAGCAAATCTACACATCGCTGAACACTTTGGGCAAATAAGCATGGCCAATTCACCTAAAGTGTAACTCTTTGGACTGTGGGAGGAAACCGGAGCACCCGGGGGAAACCCACGCAGACATGGGGAGAATATGCAAACTCCACACAAACAAATTTCTGAGAATTCTCCGGTTTCCACCATGTTTAAAATTCATCTGAAATCACTTCCTACGGTTAATATAATCCTTAATTTATCATGTTAGCATTCATTATGTCATTTGCCCTTTTCTTGGTGATTCTATCTAAAAGAAATAGACATTTTATTTCACACATTGCAGTATTTCTGCAGAGCTTCTGGTCTTGACCAGGTGTATCCAAGAACAGAGCAAAAGTCGAGAGAAGATATTGCAGGGGTCTTGGTTGATCTTTTTGCATCATCGCTGGCCACGGTGGAGGTCCTGGAAGACTAGAGGGTAGAGAACGCTGTGCCCTTGTTCAAGGAGGGCTACGAAGAAGAACCTGTGAACTGTAGACCAGTTCGCTTAATAACTGTAACAACTTGAGAAGGTTCTGAGAGATAACATATACATGCATTTGAAAAGACACGGACGCATAAGGAGCAGTCAGCACTGCTTTGTGCATAGGATATCATGGCTCACAATTCTTTAGCGTTCTTTTGAGGAAGTGACCTGGAATGTTGATGAGGTTAGGGTGGTAGATGTCGTCTATCTCGATTTCAGAAAGGCCTTTGATAAGGTTCCACATGATTGGCTGCTGTGAATGGTTTGATTGCATGGAATCCAGGGGACTCTGGCAAATTGGATACTCAACCGACTTGATGGTAGAAAGCAGAGGTTAATACTGGAAGGATGCTTGTTGGACTTGAGGCCTGTGACTCGTGGAGTGTCTCAGGGGTTGGTGCTGTGCCTATTCCTGTTTTTTATCTATATCAATGATTTGGATGAGAATGTGCAAAGCATGATTAGTAGTTAGGCTGATGACAATAAAATAGTGAGGTGTTCGGAGGGAGTCAGCCCACAGTGTTGTATCCATGCAGTGTTATTAGTTGTTGTGGTTCTGTTCGCCGAGCTGGGAATTTGTCTTGCAAACGTTTCGTCCCCTGTCTAGGTGACATCCTCAGTGCTTGGGAGCCCCTGTGAAGCGCTTCTGTGCAGTCGTGGCGAACAGAACCACAACAAGTAATAACACTGCATGGATACAACACTGTGGGCTGACTCCCTCCGAACACCTCACTATTCCCCCTCCCCCTGCACTTACACCAGCATTAACAGCAGGGACACAAACTCCCACCACCACTCCCTACCCCCCTTTGTCCCATTTCCGCAGAAACGGTCTGCAATAGTAGAGAAAGGACCAAACCAGATGGTGGAGCACCCGATATCTGATCCGCCTCCACCCTCCCCCCCAACCATGTGGGGAGGACCCTGGTATGAGCCAGAGAGGACAGGGGCATGTCGTATGGAGATTCCTCGACATCCATGTCCCTCCAACTGAGTAAAAAAACAATGTTCAGTGAAGGGCAATTCGCACTTTTACCATTCTGTCTGTTCTCACCATTTTCTCCCTCCCAAAACAACAAACAACTCATTGCAGAGCGATACAGACACAAAAATATTCAGAGACATATGTACAAACGCTAATATACTGTCACTCACCGTACATACACGGAGATAGAACCGCACATGTGTCGTGGCATACGGAGACATCGACAGTCGCACACAAATAGACACAAGCACAAGTAAAACGCACAGGCTAATATACAGATCAACCAATGTCAGCACATAAATACACAAACACACAGACACATGAACAAACACACACAAGTGCACATACAGGCCCACAGAGACACAGACACTAGTGCGTATAGGACAGAGATAGATCGGTTTTTGATGAATCAGCATGTCAAGAGTTCCAGAGAGTAGTCAGGAGAATGATGTTGAGAAATCTCTAATCTCTCTGGCACACAGAGTCGATGGGCTGAATGTCCTAATTCTGCATTTTTAATGCTCGTGCGGTGTCATGCTATCAGTTATTCTCTTCGTGGGACGGGACCAGGGAATGAGTTTAATACATATTTGATTGAAAAGGGTCAATGGTCCTATTGGACAGGTTTAGAGGGCTGAATGGTTTATATCTATGCTTAATTATTATGTCCTTGTATTTCAAAAAAGGTGGCGATTTCATGTTAGGTTAACACAGTTTAAAATAACAGGTTCCACACTGAAATAAGGTCGCCACTTTCATTTTAGTTTACTCTCTGTAGGGTCCTCATCCTCAGGGAGCAATGAAGACTCGTTTTTTGAAGATATTCAAGGCTGAGCTAGACTGATCTTTGCTGGACAGGAGAGTCAATGTTTATTGGGAACAGACAGGAGACGGGTGGTCAGACACAATCGGATCAGTCATGAACATTCTGACTGGTGGCGCCGAATGGACAACTGCTGCCCCTTTCCCATGTGTTGTTCCGCAATCCACCCCTCGAGGCTGTTACAGAGATATACTGCTGTCCCTACCCCATGTGTTTTCCCTCAATCCACCCCTCGAGGCTTTTACAGAGATATACTGCTGTCCCTACGCCATGTGTTGTTCCTCAATCCACCCCTCGATGCTGTTACAGAGATATACTGCTGTCCCTACCCCATGTGTTGTTCCTCAATCCACCCCTCGAGGCTGTTACAGAGATATACTGCTGTCCCTACCCCATGTGTTGTTCCTCAATTCACCCTCGATGCTGTTACAGAGATATACTGCTGTCCCTACGCTATGTGTTGTTCCCTCAATCCACCTCTCGAGGCTGTTACAGAGACATACTGCTGCCCCTACCCCGTGTGTTGTTCCTCAATTCACCCTCGATGCTGTTACAGAGATATACTGCTGTCCCTACGCCATCTGTTGTTCCCTCAATCCACCTCTCGAGGCTGTTACAGAGACATACTGCTGCCCCTACCCCATGTGTTGTTCCTCAATTCACCTTCGATGCTGTTACAGACACATACTGCTGCACCTACCCCATGTGTTGTTCCCTCAATTCACCTTCGATGCTGTTACAGAGATATACTGCTGTCCCTACCCCATGTGTTGTTCCCTCAATCCAGCCTCGAGGCTGTTACAGAGATATACTGCTGTCCCTACCACATGTGTCGTTCCCTCAAGCCATCCTCGAGGTTGTTAGAAAGATATACTGCTGCCCCTACCCCATGCGTCGTTCCCTCAATCCACCGTCGAGGCTGTTACAGATACATGCTACTGTCCCTACCACATGTGTCGTTCCCTCAAAACACCTTTCGATGCGGTTACAGAAATATACTGCTGCCCCTACCCAATGTGTTGTTCCCTCAATCCACCCTCGATGCTGTTACAGGGAAATACTGCTGCCACTACCCTATGTATTGTGCCCTCCATCCACCCCTCGAAGCTGTGACAAACATAGTGGGCCATCTCATTTAGCCAGTCATTATCGTTGCCATGAGACTGGAAGAGTATATTCTGCCTATTTAACAAGTTACAGAGGAAAATAGAACGAATCATTTTAGCTCATTGAGTACACGTTACTGCACAGGACGCCATGTAAACATCTGAGCTGTTACACAGGAAGCTATTGCTAACAGGAAATAGAGAGTAGCGATAAATGCTTTTATTCACATTACAAAGCTGTAACTGGTGGAGTGCCTCAGAGATCACTATGGGATCATCAACAATCACTACCTGGACCAAAGACCTGGAGGAAGGGTCTGAATATATCAAAGCCCAATTAGCTTAAACACCAAGCTGGTCACCCAGTATGTCATCAAATGGAGGTCGTTGTGATCAATGTGATATAGGCAAAGGGAGATTAGTGAGCAAACCTTCACCAGATATAGCATAATGTGAGTTGTCTATTTTGGATGGAAGGATAAAACAATGGTAAACAATTTAAGTGGAGAGAGATTGCAGAACTCTGAGATACAGACGGTATGCATGATCCTGCTACACGAATCATATGTAGTTAGTATGCACTTGCTGTAAGTGATTTGGAAGCTAAGTGGAATGAATGTGCTTCTGGCAAAGGGTACCAGGTTTAATCAGAAACGTTTTACTGCATCTGTACTGGTAAAAGTGAGGAGTGCAGATGCTGGAGATCAGAGTCGAACAGTGTGAGGCTGGAAAAGCACAGCCAATCAGGCAGCGTCCGAGGAGCAGGAAAATTGGCGTCACGGGTAAACTTCTTTCATCAGGAATATGACCGAAACATCGAGTCTCCTGTTCGTTGGGAGTGCCTGACCTGTTGTGGTTTTCCAGCATCACATTTTTCGCGTCTACATCTGTACAGGGCGTTGCTAAGACCACATCTGGCACATTATGTGCAGTTTTGATCCCTTAACCTAAAAAAAGTTCTTGAAGCTTATTAGCAATGTTTTATTCCCACTTTTCTGGAATGAAGGCCTTTTGTTTTGAAACATTATCAATTTTGGTCTTAGATGAGAAATCCTTTAGAAGCATACACAATTTTGAGAAAAATCAGCGGGATGCACATTTTCTCTAATCAGGGAGACAAAACCTATCGAATAAATTTTACGAATAAAATGCTTGGATTTTAGCACAGATATTATGAAAACATCAGCCGATTTTTAAAACTTAAACATATGCATATCAACAAATCATCAAATTATAAAGCAGGAATTTTCTCTTTTGCTAATGAAAGGCACTGCGTATAACAACAGCAATGATGCATTTGCATATCGTCCATTATGATCCATTCCAGAGAATGTTCACGACGAGCGCACAAGGCCCAGTTTGGTGTTCAGTTGACATGATTGCATGTTTCAACACAGAGAGGGAGAACAATGTTCCCTGCCTGAGAAGCAGCAGCCGATTGATCCCTCTACCTTCTTTTGTTCCAACTGGCAACAGTAAATCTCTGACTCACCTCTACCTGATGAGTCGTGGAGCATTCCAGATGAGAGGTTCATTGGAATCTCTCTACCGTCTGAAGCAAAGGGAATTGAGCTAAATCCAACTATTCTGGAGAGAAATCTCATCACAAGTAGCTTGTCTGAGCAGAATGGGCGGCAAAGCGGCTCAGTGGTTAGCACCGCTACCTCCCAGCACCAGGGTCCTAGGTTTGATTGCAGCCTCGGGTGACTGTCTGTGTGGAGTTTGTGTATTCTCCTCGTGTCTGTGTGGATTTCCTTTGGGTGCTCCGGTTTATTCCCACTGGTGCAAAAATGTGCAGGTCATGTGAATTAGCCATGCTAAATTGCTCACAGTGTTCGGTGCATTAGCCAGAGGGAAATGGGACTGGATCAGTTACTCTTGGGAGGGTCGGTGTGGACTTGTTGAGCTGAAGAGCCTGTTTCCACACTGTAGGGAATCTAAATTAATGACTTCAGGGGACCGAATAACATTTGGGACAATCTATCATCTATCCATTTGTTATGAGTTCAACTGTTATGAAACTCTGGAAAGCTTTCATTTTTCTGTTTGTCTTAAGATCTGTGTGTGTGTGTGTTTCACATTATTCTAGAAGATGAGCCAGGATAACATTTATGTCATTAGCCATATCACTAAACTTTGAAATTTGTTGTAAAATGTGGAGCAGTGTGACAGCAAAATGAAACACTGACCCCTGCATATTGATTGGACCACGAATGCCAAATTCTAAAAGGGCTGTTCAAGTGGGAATTCCCTTCCCCAGAAGTTTGTGGTACCTGGATGTTTACATTTATTCAAAGTTGTGTCTGTTAAATACTTGATAGACAAGTGAACGGAGGAAAATGGTGCACGAGCAGAAGAAGTACTGCTGAGACCACAATCAGATCATCTACAATCTTAGTGCGTGGCAGAGCAAAGACAAAGTGCCTAATGGCCCACTCCTCCTCCTCAGTCCAATGTTCCGAAATTCCATTCAGCCCCCCACAGCTCCTGCACAGGAGTAGACAGAGGCCAATTGCTCGAAATACCTGGTCCACAGTAATACAGGATCTGCTTCTGTCCCTCACAATTGTCACACAAAGTTTGGCGTGGGTTGAAAAATGTTAATTCAAAACCCAGGCTGGTCTCAAAAGACGCCTCTGGTCTATTAATAGAGTGTCTCCTCTCTGCAACTTGTGCTTCATTTGTTGGTCATGGTGCAGATCCAGATTCACTGTGAATACAGCCTCCATGCCTCACCCTGAGATGACTCATAAAATGCTTTGCTCTCTGTAGCTGCAACATCCAATAACGGAAAGTTCAGGAAAATTACAACCATTACCTTCCTAATTACAGAATATGAGAGCATAACGAACAGGATCGGATGGCAATTCGGATGGTCAGGCCTGCCGTGCCATTGTATAAGAATATGAATGATCCAATGTTCTTATCAACTCTGCTATATTTCCCAAATTTTTCGCATCCGTCAAGTCCATGGCAGGTCGAAAACCCACCTACCTCATCTGTAAATACTTTCAGTGATATAGCTCCCGGAACTCTCTTTACCAGATAATTTATGACATTCACTATACTTTGTGAGAAGGTTACACGCCCCAAACATACACAATAACCTATTTGTATGTTCAAAAGAGTGAACAAAGCAGCGCATGTAAGAGTGACAGACCCTGATATCAAAGCACGAGTTGACTCAGGATGGGATCAAGAAACGTTGACTAAATTAAATTTAATAGGAATCAGCCACAATCTCTCCACTGGGGGTCAGCCATCGCACAGAGGAAGATGCTCATGGTTGGTGGACATCAATCCTTTCAGTCCCGGGACATCCCTACACGAGATCCTTAGGGTGGCTTCCTCGATAAAATCATCTTCAGCTGCGACATAAATGTCCTTCCTCATCATTACATCAGAAATGGGGATGATCACTGAAGATCACACGATGTTCAGAATATTTTCCCCCCTCATCTCCTGAAGCAGTCTATGTCCATGTGCAGCAAGGCCCGGGCAGCATTCCAGTTTGTGCTGTTAAAGTGTTGGTAAAAATTTATGAAATAGCAGGGCCAGACATTGCACATTTCCATATTTAAAAGAGGAGCTCATTCAGCATCTCAAGCTGGTTACACATGAATATGAGCTAGCATTCAGCCCATCAAATTTACTGAACAGGAAGAGTGGCAATACATTCAATCCTCCTGCCTGTTACATCGGAAGAAGAGGGGTCTACTCAGCACATCGAACTGTTAAACAGGAACAGGTGGAGCCCAAAACAGTCTCTCGAAACTGTTCCCTGGGACCAGAAAGAGGCCATTCAGCCTCGCAAAAGCTGAAACAGGAACAGGAGGATGTCACTGATGCTCCAACATGACAATTGACAGGAGTAGATCTTGATGCTTATCGTGGCTCCATTGTCTGTGGAACAATTGCTACTTTAACGTGGTTTGCTGGCATTGAGGAGGCAAGCGAGATGTTTTCTGTCAAGTCTCAAGGAGACATCTTCCATGTCTGAAAAGGCAGACCCATGTTCTCAGTGGGGAACAGAAGCTGGTGGGAATAGTTAACTGTTTTAGATTGAAGGTATTGTGGCTGATGTTGGGATTTTGAATAACATGTCATTCAGTGCAGGATTACTAAACAAATGCACTGCATTAATATGTGGAGTTTTTATTCAAATTCTTGGTTTTCTGCTCTCTCATAGGTATGGGGAGTGGGGGTGGTTGGGCGGGAATGTTTTCAGAGGTACTAAAAAGTTTGTAAAAAAAAGGCAGTGGGATCTATCACCGTATTAATGTCTGTTTAGAACAACATGTGTGATTGTCCATCCCCCTGAATTTACAACGCAATCCCATCTTATTCTCTCACAGTGCGACAGATTAATCTTCACTCACTCCTCATGGTACCACCATCCCAGGGATTAGTTTGGTGGAACTCCTTTGAACTCTCTCTGTGGTAAGGAGATCATTCCTTATAAAGGAGAGAAAATCTGTGGACAATTCCCCAAATACTGCCTCAACAAAACTCTCAGGGATGATCACATTAATTACTTTCCCTCACTTCGCCGTCTCCATTTCTTTCTCATGGCGTAAAAAGCATCATTCTCTATATATTGCCACTGATGCGAAATTTACATCTTCCTTCCATCTGCATGTCAGTGTCAATAAAACCAGCACCAGAGGTGCCGATCGAAATGGACATCACTCGCGGAGACAGACTCAATGAGATGGGATACACCTAAAATAAGGAATAGTCGCCTACCTGATGGAAATGAGCAGTTGCAATATGGGAAACAGGAAGTAGGAGGGAGTTATCTTTCATTTTCTTCTTTTTCACGAGGCATATGAAGCCCTGGTCAGACCAGCATGTTATCCCAGTCTTGAACTGAGTGGCTGGTTCAGCTATTCCACTGGACAGTAAATAGTAAACCACATTGTTGTGGGTTTCCAGTTACATGGAGACCTGACCAAGGAAGGATAACCCATTGCCTTCTCGAAAGGACATGTCACAAGCAGATGGGCTTCTGTTTATTACAAATAATGATGGTTTCTTTTAAATTGAATCAACTTGCTTCACGAGACATCAACAGATCATTATTTTGTGCATCTACATGAAGAGTCAATGACTTGAGCACCACGCACTATCTTCCTTTCTGACAGATTCTGTGGAGAGAACAAGTTAAACATCTCAAGTACAATTCTTTTCGCATGGACATGTGGTTAGAAGGGACTTGAAACAGATGAATCCAAATTTCATAGTGGCACAAATAATGAAGTTTATTCAGAAGTTGTACTGAGGCTGACGATTAGACCGGGATATCATAATAGTGGTCCTGGGCACGATTGGTGAGTGGGGAGGATATGGAAATGTAGATCTGTGCAGGGCGAGAAGGATTATGGAGTTTGAGAACAGTCTGATTCCTTCTTGCATATCAGTGAGCAATTTATAAATAGCAATTTGCTTTGTTGAATTTATCAGGAAAGGAATTATTGATTGGAAGTGAAGACACTGATTTCCCCTTTTCCAAAATTTACCTAACATGAGAAGAAACATATTCAGCCCGGTTTTATAGACAAAGAGAATGACTGACTAGGAACTCCAAGTATACCATTACCTCTGATTCTATCTTCTCCCTCTCAAATTGCAGAATAAATTCAATCATATTTTGATTACTGCTTCCTTCGTGTTCCTTAACTTTAAGTTCTCTTAAAGAGTCTGCCAGTCTGCCTCATTGCACAACACTAAACCCAGTATTGCCTATTCCTGAGTATGCTCCACTACAAGCGGCTCCAAAAAGCCCTATCGAAGATACTCCACAAATTATTTTTCTTGCAAACCACTCCTACCCTGATTTTCCCAGTCCCCAACCTCCCCCGCCCCCCTCCCCAGTGTTTTAAAATCTCACATGACTACTGTACTTTGCCTTTTCTATGCATCTTTTCTATCTCCTGGTGTATATTGTGACGCAGCTCCTGACTACTTTTTGGAATCCGAAACATAACGCCATCGATGTGTCTTTATTCAAACTTTCGGGATACTCTATTCGACGCACACTAATATTGTGCCATCTGACCCTACTTTATGTCATTCAGTCAGAACGTTATACAGTCAGAGAAATGCACAGCATGGAAACAGATCCTTCAGTTCAAGTCGTCAATGCCGACCAGGTTACCCAACCTAATCTAGTCCCATTTGCCAGCACTTGGCCTATATCTTTCATACCCCTCCTTTTTCCATACCCATCCAGATGCCTTTTAAATATTGGAATGGGACCAGTGTCCATCACTTCCTCCCACAGTTGTTTCCATACACACACCAGTCTGTGCATGAAAAACTCATCCACAGATTCAATCAATAAGCACATCGACCTGGACTCAATATCCCGGCCATTGCAACGGACAGCTGGAACTGACAACAGGAAGCGGCAGATTCAAACCACTATAAATGCCGGAGGAGATCACAAAAACGCTTCATAGGACGATGAGGATGTCACCTAGACAGGAGGCGAATCGTCTGCAACACAAATTCCCAGCTCGGAGAATACAACCACAACAACGAACACACGAGCTATAAATCTTCTCTCAAACTTTGAATATTCTCTGTGACCAGCATTGAGAGTCCTGAACGTTGTGCTGCCTACCTGTTGCTTGCGTTTGGGATATGTCATCTGGGGTTCAGAAGAACTTGGAGTGGGAGCGGAATGAGTCAGTTGCTAGGGTTCGTGTAGGTACCAATGGCTGGGCAAGCAAATGACAATGAGAAGAGGACGGTAAATACAGAACTGAACTGTTATATCGGAATGCAAGGAAGAAATAATGTAAATAAGCTTGTGGCCCATACACAAATTAGCATATATGACGTGGAGGGCATCACAGTGGCATTACTGAAAGAGGATCAGGAGAGTGAGCTAAATATTCAAGGGTATTCCTCCTGTCGAAATGAAATGCATGTGGGCAGAGAGACAGATTTGTCTCATTCATAAGAAATGGAATTGAATCGATTAGAAGAAATGAAATAATCTGAGATGGTGTAGAATCTGTGTCGGTAGAACTGGGGAATCAAAAAGCTTAAAAAGTGCTGTTGCAGTTATTTCCAGGCCACCAAAAAGTAGTCAGGAGCTGGGGTGCAAGATACACAGGAGATAGAAAGATCTGTAGGAAAGGCAATGTTACAAAGATCACGTGGGATTTTATTATGCAGGTGGACTGGGAATTCAGTTTGAAAGTGGTTTGTCGGAAAAGGAATTTGTGGAACGTCTATGAGATGGCATTTTGCAGCAGATTGAACATGCAGCCTAGATGAGGGGAGTTTTGGATAAAAAAATCATAGGAGGCAGTGATCATAATATGATTGAACTTACTCTGCAATTTCAGGTGGAGAAGTTAGAATCAGAGGTAATGGTATTACAGCTGAATAAAGGCAATTACAGAGGCATAAGAGAGGAGTAGGTAGAATTAACTGGGATACAGGCCCAGAAGGAAAGACCGTGGACAAGCAATGACAGGAGATTTTTGGAGTAATTCAGGATGCACCAGAGATTTATCTTGAGGAAAAGGAGGCATGATAGAGAGAGGATGAGGCAACCATAGCTGACTAGGGAAGTCAGGGATAGCACAGAAGTAAATAAGAACGCATATAATGTGGCGAGTGGCTGTTTGGGAAACCAAAGGATTGGGAAGCTTACAAAGACAAAATGGAGGGCAAACAAAATAAAATAAGGAGGGAGATTATTAAATATAGGGGTAAGCTAGCCACTAACATTAAGGAAGTCTGTACGAGCTTCTTTCAATATAAAAGAGAGGCAAAAGTAGACATTGAACAGCTGGAAAATGATATTGGAGAGGTAGTAGTGGTGAACAAGAATAGGCTGAGGTACTGCAAAATTTGCTCACGGTGGAAGATACAAGTAATACCTTAACATTCAAGACAGTGAGGGGCCAGAGCTGAGTATGCTGGCCACCACCATGGAGAGCGTGCTCGAAAAAAACTGAATGACCAGCAGGTGGTTAATTATCCTGGACCGGATGGACGATATCCCAGAGACAAAAGGAAGATAGCTGCAGAAGGTGTGGGGGGACAGTGGTGATCTTTCAGGAATCACTAGAGTAAGGAACGATCCAAGAGCACTGGACACCCTCGAACGTGACACCCCATTGTAACAAGGGATGGAGGAAAAATACAAAAAATATCCACAATTAATGGCTTAACTTCGGTCTTGGTATGATCCTGGAATCCATTGTGAAGGATGAGATTTCTGAATACTTGAAAGTGTTTGGTAAAATGGGACAAAATCTCTTCATCAAGGGAAGATCATGACTGACAAATCTGTTGGAATTATTTGAAGAGGAAATCAGAAGGCTTGACGAAGCATAGCCCATGGATGTTATCCACCTGGATTTCAAGAAGGCCTTTGACAAGGTGTCACACAGGAGATGACTGAGTATAATAAGGGCCCGTGGTGTTAGAGGTAAGGTAGCGGCATAAAATACTTACGTGCCAAATAACATAAGCAGCAAGGGACAGACAGAACTGAGCGATCCCACAACGAATGCATCAGATGTAAACAATACAGTCCTCCGAGACGGATCATGGATGGTATTGCATGATTAAACAACTCACTGGAGTCTCCACAAATATTCCCAACCACAATGATGGAAGAGCCCAGCACAGCAGTGCAAAAGGTAAGGCTGAAACTTTCCCAGAAATCTTCAGTCAGAAGTTTCGAGTGAATTGTCCATTTCGGCCTTCTCCCGTGGTCCCCATCATTACAGATAGCAGTCTTCAGCAAATTCGATTGACTGATGTCAAGAAACGATTGAAGGTACTGGGTAGTGCAAAGGCTATAACCCCTGATAACCTGCCGGCAATAGTCCTGAAGACTTGTACTCCAGAACTTCCCGCTTCCCTAGGCCAGCTGTTCCAGTACAGTTACAAACCGACAATGGGGGAAAAACCTGTTCAAATATGTTCTGTACATAAAACGCAGGACAAATTCAATCCGACCCAATACCGCCTCATCAATGTACTCTCCATCATCAGTAAAGTGATAGGAGTTGTCATCAATCGTGTTATCAAGCAGCACCTACTCAGCAATAACCTGCTCAGCGACGCCCCTTTTGGGTTTTGCCAGAGACACTCAGCTCCTGACCTCGTCACAGCCTTGGTTCAAACAGAGAAAAAGGAACTGAATTCCAGCCCTTGACATCAAGGCTGCATTCTTTCAAATGTGGCATCAAGGAACCCCAGCAAAAAGGGTATCGTGGGCCAACACTTGTTATTGGAGTCATAACTGACAGAAGGAAAACGGTCATTGTGATTGGAGGTCAGTCATCTCAGTTCCAGAACATCTCTGCGGTAGTCTCTCAGGATAATTTGATGCAGGTTTCCTCCATGAACTGGAATGTTCATTTACAGACGTTTAATCAACATACTAGGTAACATCTTCAGTGGCCTTCCGGATGAAACCTCGGACCAAACATCTTCAGTGGCTTCATCAATGAGCTTCTCTCCATCATAAGGTCAGAATGGGGATATTCGATGATGACTGCACAATGTTCAGCACCATTTGCAAATGCTCAGATACTGAAGCAGTCCGTGCCTAAATGCAACAAGATCTGGATAATCTCCAGACATGAGCTGACAAGTGGCAAGTAACATTCGCGTCACACAAATGTCAAACAATGTCCGTCACCAGTAAGAAACAATATAAACACTTGGTATTCAGCAGCATATTTGTCACTACATTCCCCACTCCACCCCCTCTATCAATACACTTGGTGTTATCATTGACCAGATCTTCAGCTGATCAGAGGCTAGGAATACTGCGTGAGTAACTCACCTCCTGTCTTCCCAAAGCATTTTCACCATCTACAAGGCACAAGTCAAGAGAGAAATGGAATTCTCCCACTAGCCTGAATGAGTGCAGCCACAACGACACGAAAGAAGCTTGACACCATCCTGGACAAAGCAGCCCATTTGATTGGCACCACATCCACAAGCATTCACTGCCTCCACAACCAACGCTTAGTAGCAGCAGTGTGTACTATCTACAAGATGCATTGCAGAAATTCTTCAAAGATCCTCAGACAGTACCTTCCAATCCTACGAGCACTTCCATCTCGAATGACAAGAGCAGCAGGCTTTTGTGAACACCACCACATTCAAACTTCCCTCCAAACAAGTCAACATCCTGAGTTGGAAATATATCACAATTCTTTCACTGCTGCTGGGTGAAAACCCTGTAACTCCCTCCCTCATTGCATTGTGGGTCAATGCACAGCAGGTGGACTGCAGCGGTACAAGAAGGCAGCTCAGCACCACCTTCTCAAGGGTGCAACTAGGGACGGACAAGAATTGGTGGGCCCAACCAGCGATTCTCAGATCCGAAATAAAATGTAAAAAGTTCCAAGTTGAGCGCCTTGATGGGACAAGTAGTCTGATTTGAACATGAATAAGAAAGCAGTGTTTCTGATGATGAACATTTTAGACCATTCTGTTATTAGAAAGGTGTTCAGTGCTCCATGACGTATTGTTGCTGAGCGCTTTGATAAATTGCACTGTTTTGTTAAATTCAACAACATTAGCGGAACAGGATCGATCCTTCAAAAATACCAAACTGAAAATGACAATCATCATAGAGACTCACAGATTGCAGCTTATTTTCAACATATTACTGCACTACTGACTGGCACTGATTTCTCCCACCATCCATATTACAGAGGTTACCATTGACCAGAAGGTGAAGTCAAATCAACGTACATATACAAGGGTTACAAGAGCAGGTCTGAGACTTTCAACTCTGCACTGAATAATAGACTGTATGACCATAAGGGCATGAGATATAGCAATAGATTTAGGCTATTCAGGCTCTCTTCACTGTGAAACCGTGCCATTTTGTGATAGTATCTAAGACGAATGGAAATGTCTTCTCTACTCTAACTGTATAAATCTTTGCAGTAGTCGGTCAGCTTCACTCAGATGCGCACCCCCCCCCCGCCATTCTTCTAAATTCCATTGAGTTAAAACACAGAGTCCTGAACTGCCGCTCATATGACAAGCCATCATTCTCAGGATAGATCATGTCCAACACCAGTAGATCCTTCCCCAGAACAGCTCACAATAATCCAAATGCCGTCTGACCATAGTCCATTACATTATCATTGCTCTCACTCTCTTGAAATGAATGTTAATATTGCATTTGCTTTCCTAACTGCCAATTGAACCTGCGCATTAACCGTAAGAGAGGACGAGGACTCAACTCCTTTTGTGCTTCAGATTTCATGAAGCCTTTTAGAACATAGTGTCTGCCTGTATTCCGCCTACTGAAGTGCATAATCTCACATGTTCCCATATTGTGTTCCATCAGCCATGCGTTTTCCTAATGTCCTAAACTGTCCAAGTCTTTCGGCAGCCTCCCCACTTCCTCAATATCACCAGCCATTCCAATCATGATTGTATCATCTGCAAAGCTCGCAAAACTTCCGTCAGGTCAGATGATTCATGTAAATGGCACTTTCTGATTACCTAACGACTGTCCACAATTGAAAAGGCACAATGCTCAAGATGCTTGACTCCATTTAGGTTTTAGCAGTGGCTTGACTGGAATTACACCTGCAAAGTCTTCACTCCTTGCACCACTGGCACTGGCACCCTGCACACCATTTTATTATGAATTTACCCCATTATGGTGATGCAGAACTTGATGGCGCACGATCCCAGTCTATTAATGGCAATCTGTCTCAATGCTGACTGTGTGGTGCTCACACCAACTAATGTCATTGTGTGTTGAAGACAGCAGAGAGAAGTGGGGGGAGGGGATGTCGATCATAAATGACTATATGACTGTTACTGAGGGTTGACACCTGCCGCAAAAGCCCCAGATGTACCTGTGTCTGTTGTCACCGCTGCAGGCAAGGTCAGTCCTTCAGTGAGTCAATCAAAGAAACTGATGGGCCTGGAGAGTGTTCCTGACTGAGCACTCAGATCCTGTTTGTTCAAACTGGCAGAGGTATTCACATACAACTTCAGCCTCTCCCTCCAGAAGCCGAAGTCCCAACCTGATTCAAGAAGGCCATCATCATCCTCGTAAGTGAGAAAGAACATGGAACGTGTCTTTATAGACGATGAAGTGCTTTGAGAGGCTGGTTATGGCCGACACTAACTCCAGTCTCCCAGCCTGACCTGCTGCTCTATAATGTGCCGACTGATGTAACGGGTTTACAACAGATGCCATACCCGAGCCTGCACGCATCCCTCGAACATCTGGACAACAGGGACACTTACACCAGACTCCTGCTCATTGACGAAAGCTCCACCTTCAAAATCATGATCCCTTACAGACTAATACCAAAATTCCACGACCTTGGTCTCGGTTCGGCTGACTCATCAGGCTTCTGACCCACAATCGTGAAGATAGGTAAAATCACCTCCTCCACAATAATAATCAACACTAAAGCTGCTAAAGGATGTGTTCTCAACACCCGACAATACTCCCTGTATTCCCACGGCTGTACCCTCAGCCCCCTACAGTACTCCAGCTACACCCACGGCTGTGACCTCAGCCCCTTCGTGTGTTCCCTGTACACACAAGGCTGTGCCATCAGCCAACCACAATACTCCCTGTACACCCACGGTTGTTTCTGCAGCCCCCTACTGTTCTCCCTGTACACCGACGGCTGTTTCCTCAGCCCCCTAATGTCCTCCCTGTACAATCACGGCTGTGTCCTCAGCCCCCATCTCTACTCCATGTACACCCACGGCTGTGCTCTCAGCCCCCTACGTACTCCGTGTACAGCCACGGCTGAGTTTCCAAATTCCAAACAACGCCAGCTACAAGTTCGATGATGACATCACTATAGCAGTACGGATATTAAACAACAACAAGTCAGAATCGAGAAAGGCGATAGAGAACTTGGTGGCATGATCTGTTGATAACGACCTCTCTCTCTAATCCAGTAAATGTAAAGGACTGATCACTGACTTTAAGAAGAAAGGAGGGGAACACACCCCATCTACATCAACCGTTTGTGGGAGTGCAGAGCATCAAGTCCCTCGGAGTGATGATAACTGACAACCTGTCCTGAACTTCTCACATATGTCCAACGGTCGGGAAGGTTCAACAATGCCTCTCCTTCCTCAGGTGATACAGGGAAATCAGCATGCACTACTTCTACAGATGCCCCATTGAGAGTGTATTGTCCCGGTGGATAACAGCCTGGTACGGCAACAGCTCTACTCAGGACCGTGAGAAACTACAGAAGATTGGGTGCACAGCTCTGACCAACACGGACTCTAACATCCCAACCATTGATTCCATTCACATGGCTCGTTGCCGCAGAAAGGCAGCCAACATCTACCCCAGATTACTGAGGGAAGAGAGACAGGAAATAGCTGGGGCATTAACAGATATCCTTGAACACGGCTGATGTCCTGGAAGACTGGAAAATTGTTAATCCCCTTGTTTTAGAAAGGTAGTAGGGATAATCCAGTCAATTATAGTCCGGTGAGACTGATGTCAGCGGTAGGGAACTTGCTAGAGAAGATACTGAGGTCTAGGATCTACTCTCATTTGGATGAAAATAGTCTTATCAGTCATAGGCAACAAGTTTTTGTGCAGGGAAGGTCATGTCTTACCAACTCAATAGAATTCTTTGAGGAAGTGACAAAGTTGATTGGTGAGGGAGAGAAAGTGAGGACTGCAGATGCTGGAGATCAGAGCTGAAAATGTGTTGCTGGAAAAGCGCAGCAGGTCAGGCAGCATCCAAAGAACAGGAGAATTGCCGTTTCGGGCATGAGCCCTGAAGAAGCCCTTCCTGAAGAAGGGCTGATGCCCGAAACGTCGATTCTCCTGTTCCTTGGATGCTGCCTGACCTGATGCGTTTTTCCAGCAACACATTTTCAGCTCTGCTGAGGGAGAGATTTTTGGTGTCATGTACGTGGACTTCAGGAAGGCTTTTGGTATGTTTCCCCAAGGTCCGGTTATGGAGAAAGTGTAGTCACATGGTGCGCTAGCTATGCGGATAAAGAACTGGCTGGGCAACAGGAGGCAGAGAATGGTAGGGAAAGGGAGTTTCGCAAAATGTTGAACTATGACTTGTGGTTCCATTTGAGATGTTTCTGGAAAGATACATGAATGGGAAGAGAGCAAATGGATACAGATCCTTAGAAAATAGGCGACAGGTTTAGATAGAGGATTTGGAACTGCGCAGGCTCGGACCACCGAATGGCCTGTTTCTGTGCTGGAATGTTTTGTTCTAAAGTTATCAAAGACCCATCACACCCCAGTAATGGTCTCCCACAACCTCTTCCATCAGGCTAAAAGATATGGAAGCTTGAAAACGCAGAGCAGCCGGTTCATTAAAAGTTTCTTCCTGACTTTTATTAGACTGATGAATGTACTCTCTAATCTCAGTTAATACTGATCTTGTTCATGTTGATCTCGCCTAGCGTATGCGCTGTGCAGCGTAACCTGTATGCCTGTCAGACATGTTTTACAGCCATCGTTCTGCACATCCTTGCTTACTATGATCTGCCTGTACACCTTGTTACAGGTCATAGTAAATGCTCTTCTCCCTCCCCCCAGCTCACTCCGAGCTCTCTCTGGTCCTCACCGCCAGCACCTCCCATTCCCATCCTCAGCTCACTGTGACCCTATCCTCAGCTCCCTGTGTGCTTTCTCTCTCACTATTTCTCTCACACTGTCTGTTTCCCTGTCTTTTCCTTTTCTCTGTCTTTTGTTTCTTTCTCTGAACTTACTATCTCCCCTTCTCCCTGTCCATGTGACTCTTTGTTTCTTGTTTTGTTTCCTTTCTCTGTTTTACTGACTGTTATTCTGTTTCCCTCGCTGTGTTCTCTCTCTCCTTATATGTGTCTGACTATTTCTCCCTCGTTGTGATGGTGATGGCATCTCTATTCTTTTGAAGCATGTGATGGCTCTTTGGTTGTATGTTGGCAATAAAATAAACTCATTTGTGTTTTGGTATCTTAAACATAATTTAAATTTATTTGATAAATTTCAATTGTTGTCAAAACAGCAACCAGAACTTGGATCTCCATTTAACAAGCAATTGTTACATCTAAATATTTTGGAACTACCTTCTCCCAGTGCTCTGCATACTGGCAACTGAAAGCATTCTGTTCATGTGTGTAATAGTGTGACGGTAACTGCTCTTCCCAGGACCATAAGAAACTACAGACGGTTGTGTGCACAGCCCAGACTATCATGGAGGACAACCTTCCATCCATTTATGCTTCTCAATGTCAGCGAAAGGCTGGCAACATCAAATATCTCTCCAAAACAGGTAGTGGTCTCCTGCAACCTCTTCCAAAAGGGAGGAGATACAGAACCTTGAAACATGGACTGGTATGCTCAGGAACACCTTCTTCCCCATCCTAATTACACTGGCGAATTGAAATCTCGAACTTTTCAAATAATATTAATCTTGCAAAAGTCGCTCTTGTTCGGGCACCTCCTGTGCAACTGTCATCTTATGTGCCTCACTCTGTCTAAGTGCGCTTGAGTCTCAAAGTCTTCTCAAGTGCAATCAAATAAGTGAGTTAATGTTGGCCCAGCCAGCGATTCCTATATCCCATTAATAAATATAAGAAGATGACGACACTCAGGGAAGACAGACAGTTGGGATCAAATGACTTTAAACATGATCTTAGATATATATAGTTTCCCTGAGTATCTGAAAGTAGAGTGTTCCTACAAAACGGTTCATAAGCTGATATGGCGTAAAGCGAAATAGCATTAATTTATGTGGGAAAATAAATCATCTTCCTTGGTAGAAGTGAAAATCCTCTTTGGATTTCTTTGGGTTAGCAAAAACAGGACGTAATTGAGGTGTTTCGGAAAGGGACGTGGCAAAAAGCGAATATTTGAAAAGCGGGGTGTACATGTACCGGCATGGGCAAGATATTCAGGAAGATGGGAAAAGTTAAAAATAAATGAGGTGGATCTCACAATTTATTTCCATTCCAGCTGATCGTCATTCCTGTTGTTTGCTCTTTTTCTTCTATCTCTCTCTTTCTCTATCGATTTAGCTCACTCCTCCTCCCTTTCACAGCAGACTTCCCTGTCCCCTGCATTATTCGCACTATTATCCAACTACTTTCAGTTCAGGAAAGCTCCCAGCACTTTCTGTTCTTTGCTTTGCATTTCTTATGCAATTTCCGATCTCCAGCATCTTCTTTTATTTGGTTTAAGCTTCAAATTTGTTATTCCATGGGAAGTCGGCATCTCTGCCCAAGGCAGCATTTGTTCATCATCACTAATTGTCCTGATTGTGAGGCCATTCCACAAGGCAATATAAAATCAAGCACATTGATATGGGTCTGAAGTCACACTTAACCCAGACCGGGTAGGAACATTAAATTTCTTTAAAGTCATCAGTGAAACAGTAAGATTTTCAGACAAATTCTGGGGTTTATGGTTGTTTTTCCTGAAATTCACTTTTATTCCACTTCTTATCATTTTTATTGAAGTTCTGCCATCAGCTGTGGTAGGACTTGAAACAAATCGCTTGAAACAATGTCTTTCGTTTAATAAGGTTTGCTCCAGAATTACATCCAGCGATATTCCTACTCTGACACATTGTCCTAATCATGAAGTAATGTCCGAGACAAGAACAATTTTGTGATTGAAATGCTTGCAAATGGAAAAGTGGCCAGAAGAGAGCTTGAAACATAAAGTCTGAATTTTACCAACGTGCAGACAATGGTTTGTTCAGACACAGCACTGACGCAGAGATTGAGATTGGGAATATTATGAGCTGGTAGTGGACAGGGCTCGTGACAGAGATAACACGAGGCATAAATCAATTCAGGGCCAAAAGGGATCTTGAGGTTGCCCACAGTTTTGTTCTCAGATGTTTGATAGGGAATGGTCTGCATTTCAGATGAATGGAGACTGCAATTTGAATTGAAGATAATATTTTCTTTCTTTGACAAATATAGATAACAACAATTGCAATGAAGTTCAAAATTTTTTATGGGATTAATGAATGGACAGAGGTAGAAAACACCAACAAAAGCCGCCCCGCCTAAAATAATAATCAGTACCGCTAATATGCGATATGGTAGAAATTCCCAACAGAGAAAAAATTTGAAAAGTCCCAAGGAAAGCCTCCTCTCCATTGGTTTAATTATCCAGTCCATTGTTCTCAGATTCAGATCTGTCCTCTCCACGTCTGTGCAGCTGCTGATCTTTGTTATTGTTGGAGCTGATGCATCTCCTCCTACACTGGGAGAGCGCAATGAGTGAAGCCCCTCACCAATAGGAGAGGGATACCCTCCAGTGACACAATTACAATGCATGAAGACTGACATCAATCACAGTCACTGAGAAAACTGTTCTAGTTTTCAATACAGCACATTCAGTTCACAATATAACTGGACTGGTCTGGATGCTGAAACCGCTGGCTAATGGTCACATCTCCCATCACTAATTGCTCTAGTGAAGTCAGTTGTGAGGGAGAATGATGGATGTTTTCTTTTCGCAGGCTAGATGATTCTGCTCTGTTGCACGTTTGCAATGCTGTCACCATCTTACCCCGAATCTCCGCCCCTCCACAAAAAAGAAACACAATCAGGACGTTGTTACAGTGCTGATCTCTCCTCCACGGGAAGAAACGCCAGCCAACACACTGTCACTGGGTACAGTTGCTCTGCACATAGACAGGAAGTGTGGACTTCTCTGAATGTTCCTCTCCCTGCTCTAATTAGGAAACGTTGGATCTTTCATTCATAATATGCTTGAGTAAATAATTTATAAAAATGGACAAACATTTTAATGCTGTTTTATTTGCTATAAAGCAATAATTTTTACGCTTTTTCTCCTCAGTCCAAAACCAAAACTCATTAAGACTTTTGAATTAATGAGTCACGTTTGGCTGGGAGATTGGGCGGAATGGGGGCAGTGGCTGTGGAGACTGCTTGAGGAGTACGAAGATATTCCACATGTCATCAACACTCTTCACGTCAGATAGAATTAAATATAGTTCACAACAAGGATATTTGATATTTTATATACACACCATTTAATCATTGGGAATACAGATTGAGTAGGGTCACCACACCTGATGCATTAACATTGATTTCTCTTCATAGCTACTGCCAGACCTGCTGAGCTTTCCCTCCAACGTCTGTTTTTGTTTGAAGTTGATCATATTGTTCATATCTTGCAGGATGCTTACAATTAAAAACAGATACTAATAACAAAATGCGCAGGGCTTTGGGGACAATACAGGAGAATAATATTAGAGATATCGCTCATTCCAAACTGGAAGAGACAATGGGCTAAGCTTTCACCACCTTTGTTGTAATAATTCTATGTTATGCATTGAAAGCATTTGTAGAGTGGGGAGACAAGCTTGTTCAATGAAGGACACAGAGTGTTCCATCATCAATAATCTAATCCTATTATTTCATGAAGTTCAGCTGCCTCTAAAATATATTTTTTTTAAAAAGATCTCCTGAGATTTATAAGATGTTCAGAATTGTTTTTACGTTCTATCTTAAAGAAGAAGCAGATTTCGGTTGTAATTCAGGTGTCACAGGAATACCAACTGTAAGAGAACGAGAAATGACCACATTGCCCAAATATTACCAAGTTCAATGTGTAGACCTGTCAAGAAACATGAAATATAGAGATAATGGAAACATGAAATATAAACTGAAATTGCTGGAGAAACAAAAAGATGAGGAAGTATTTGCAGGGAGCAACAGAATTGACATATGTCATATGATGTGACACTGTTCTGAAAAGTTCTATTAGAATGAAAGGTTAATTTTTTCCATCTCTGCTCAGATGTTGCCAGATCTACTGAGTTTCGCTCCAGCTCTTTTGATGTCTTTCTTCTTTCTGAAATGTGACAAAGTGTCTGATCAGAATGATAACAACAAAGTTATTATCTCAGTTGAATCTTGAGTAATTTGTTATGGACATTAAATGAGAAATTACAAAGTTCCTCTGTTTGACAGGGATTTAAATATCGATGACGTATTGTATTGTGAGAACTTGCGATGAAAATGTTGAAACAAAACAGAAGTTGCTGCAACTGCTCAGTAGGTCTGGCAGCATCTGTGCAGAGAAATCAGAGTTAACGTTTCAGGTCTAGTGCTCCTTCCTCAGAACTGATGGTAATACGGAAAATGTTGGTTTATATGCAGAAAAGACTGGATGGTGAGATTGGATGAGAAACCATCACTATTCAAGAAAATCGGGACCTGGAATTCATTCAAAATTAAGAAGGGATTTCTTGTGCTTTCTCTTCTATGACTTGGTCCTTGTTCAGGTTGTGCATGTACTATATATTTCTAAGTCTCCATCAAGTGCAGACGACATGTTTTTTTTTTCTCCCCTACTGTGGTGTTTCAATATTTTTGATTATTTTCCAGTATGTATTTGCTTCCAATTCAAGGTGGATATGAGAACATGGCTTGACCTTCTGCAGTTTGCCCATAATATAGAATTTAATTGAATATTTATCCCCATCACACACGTTGAATTAAACAAACAATGCATGAGCCCACGTCCATCCTGCAGATGAAACATTTCGTCAGCTCTGGCTATTGCAGGGAATGTTACAAAGAACAGTGCCACACAAAATGCTAATGTTCCAGCGCAAGATGCCAAACCCAGTTTATCCTAATTTATTTACAAGGTTTATAAATAAAACATGCAGAGGGGCGGAGTGTAAAAAATGAATTCAACTCTGTGTCGAAAATGCTATTTGTGGCTCCCTCATTAAATGTGTAAATTACATCAGTCATAAATTCACGAAAATAGGGAAAGCAAGAAACTGGAATTGTCAAATAATCCTCTGAAAAACATCTGGAGAACAGGAAGGAAATCACGGCTTGTTTGTGATATTCAGAAATGACGATTGTGAGAATGTGGAGGTGGGGAGCAGTGAAATGATGATCAATGTTGTGGATGACACAAAGATGGGCTGGGTGGATCACAGTCTGGAGGGAAGTGTTAGGCTACAGGAGGATATAAACAAATTATTCAGGTAGCCAGATCAATGGCCTGATGAAATTTAACACCGATAAATTGGGAAGATGCAAGTCAGAAGTAACAAGACAAGTAAGTACTCAAAACTGAGTATGAAAGAGGAGGGCTAAATTTGCTTGTTTTTTCTTTGCAGCAGGAAAGGTTGAGGAGGGAATATGGTACAGGTGTACAAGAGCATAAGGGGTAAGGAGAGGATGAACAGACAACAGCTGTTTTCCTGAGTCAAAGGATCAAAAAATAATGGACACACTTTTAAAGAGAAAGGGAGGGATTTGAGAGAGTATTTGTGGAATGTGTTTCGAAGCGAGAGGGTAGCCTGAATCTGGAATGCGTTGTCTCGGAAGGTGGTTGAGGCAGGTAATCTCACAAACGTTTAAAAAGCCTTGATGTGCACTTGCTGGCACAGGCGTGATGAGCCTGTTTTTCATTGCATGATTCTTTGCAGTGGCAGTCATGAACACTCTGGTATATTCTGAAACAATAAGCAATGGCATTTGCTGCTTTGATCCTTTGATGGTACTCAGTAAGTTTCTGTATTACAAAGCAGCAGCATCTCATGCCGCTTCAGCACTTACTCAACCAAAGTCAGCCCAGCCATCTCTGGGAACATCCAGGGTAATTCACATGGTCTGTGCAAGCATTGGCCAACAACAGCACTGACACTATTCTAGCTGTTTGCCAACATTATTATAGTTACAGCCATAATTTGAATACAGCTTTTCCTCCATTATAATAAACACCTCTAGCAATAAGGATGTTATTTCGCTGAAGCATAATAAATTATTTCCCAGGTATTCACTTTGACAAACAGCAAGTTTTCCTGTGTTTTTTTCTGCCAGTTGTTTCTCACAGATTTCCCCAACCCACCCTCTTTCCACTTTATCATTTTCTTGTGCACTGTCTCTCTGCTCTCACACACCTCACTCCCTCACATCCCCCACACTCTCCATTTTTATTTATTAATCCCTGAAAAACTTGCGCCTAATCTCTATAATTTATTCCAACTCCCAACTCACATTTTGGACTGATTTGATTATTTCTCTCAGCATGGTCATTAGACCGGCCATGCCTGATGTCCTATTCACCTCGACCTTCTGCTCAGTTCCTGATCTGCTGCTTTGGTTGTCTACACGTTGGTAAAATTCAGACTTTATATTTCAAGCTCTCTTCTGGCCACTTTTCCAGTTACAAGTATTTCAATCACAAAATTGTTCTTGTCTCGGACGTTACTTCATGATTAGGACAATGTATCAGAGTCGGAATGTCGCTGGATGTAATTCAGGAGCAAAGCTTATTAAATGAAAGACATTGTTTCAAGCGATTTGTTTCAAGTCCTACCACAGCTGATGGCAGAACTTCAATAGAAATGATAAGAATTGGAAAAAACAACCATAAAACCCAGATTTTGTCTGAAAATTTTGCTGTTTCACTGATGACTTTAAAGAAATTTAATGTTACTACCCGGTCTGGGTTAAGTATGACTTCAGACCCATATCAATGTGCTTGATTTTATATTGGCTTGTGAAATGGCCTCACAATCAGGACAATTAGTGACGATTAACAAATGCTGCCCTGGGCAGAGATGCCGACTTCCCATGGAATAACAAATTTGAAGCTTAAACCAAATAAAAGAAGATGCTGGAGATCTGAAATTGCATAAATAATGCAAAGCAAAGAACAGAAAGTGCTGGGAGCTTTCCTGACCTGAAAACAGTTGGAAAATCGTGTGAATAATGCTGGGGACAGGGAAGTCTGCTGTGAAAGGGAGGAGGAGTGACCTAAAGCGATAGAGAAAGAGAGAGATGGAAGAAAAAGAGCAAACAACAAGAATGACGATCAGCTGGGATGGAAATAAAATGTGAAATTCACCTCATTTATTTTTGACTTTTCCAAACTTCCTGAATATCTTGCCCATGCCGGTACATGTATACCCCGCTTTTCAAATATTCGCTTTTTGTCACTTCCCTTTCCGAAAAACCTCCATTACATCCTGTTTTCGCTAACCAAAAGAAATCCGAAGAGGATTTTCACTTATACCAAGAAAGATGATCTATTTTCACACATAAATTAATGCTATTTCGCTTTACGCCATATCAGCTTATGAAAGGATTTGTAGGAACACTCTACTTTCAGATACTCAGTGAAACTATATATATATCAAAGATCATGTTTAAAGCAATTTGATCCCAACTGTCTGTCTTCCATGAATGTCGTCATCTTCTTATATCTATTAATGGGATATAGGTATCGATGGCTGGGCCAGCATTAATTCACTTATTTGATTGCCCTTGAGAAGACCTTGAGCCTCAATGGCACTTAGACAGAGTGAGGCACATAAGATGACAGTTGCACAGGAGGTACGCAAAGCAAGAGCGACTTTTGCAAGATTAATATTATTTGAAAAGTTCGAGATTTCAATTCGCCAGTGTAATTAGGATGGGGAAGAAGGTGTTCCTGAGCATTCTAGTCCATGTTTTCAAGCCTCTGTATCTCCTCCCTTTTGGAAGAGGTTGCAGGAGACCACTACCGGTTTTGGAGAGATATTTGATGTTGCCAGCCTTTCGCTGACAATGAGAGGTATAAATGGATGGAAGATTGTCCTCCATGATAGTCTGGGCTGTGCACACAACCGTCTGTAGTTTCTTATCGTCCTGGGAAGAGCTGTTACCGTCACACTATTATGCACATGAATTGAATGCTTTCAGTTGCCAGTATGCAGAGCACTGGGAGAAGGTAGTTCCAAAATAGTTCGATATAACAATTGGTTGTTAAATGGAGATCCAAGCTCTGGTTGCTGTTTTGACAACAATTGAAATTTAACCAATAACTTTAAATTGTGTTTAAGTTACCAAAATACAAATGAGTTTATTTTATTGCCAACATCCAACCAAAGAGCCATCGCATGCTTCAAAAGAATAGAGAGGCCATCACCATCACAACAAGGGAGAACCAGACAGACACATATAAGGAGAGAGAGAACACAGCGAGGGAAACAGAATAACAGTCAGTAAAACAGAGAAAGGAAACAAAACAAGAAACAAACAGTCACATGGACAGGGAGAAGGGGAGAGAGTAAGTTCAGAGAAAGAAACAAAAGACAGAGAAAAGGAAAAGACAGGGAAAAAGATAGTGTGAGAGAAATAGTGAGAGAGAAAGCACACAGGGAGCTGAGGATAGGGTCACAGTGAGCTGGGGATGGGGTCACAGTGAGCTGAGGATGGGGTCACAGTGAGCTGGGGATAGGGTCACAGTGAGCTGGGGATGGGGTCACAGTGAGCTGGGGATGTGGTCACAGTGAGCTGGGGATAGGGTCACAGTGAGCTGGGGATGGGGTCACAGTGAGCTGGGGATAGGGTCACAGTGAGCTGGGGATAGGGTCACAGTGAGCTGAGGATGGGAATGGGAGGTGCTGGGGGTGAGGACCAGAGAGAGTTCGGAGTGAGCTGGGGGGAGGAAGATGAGCATTTACTATGACCTGTAACAAGGTGTACAGCCAGATCATAGTAAGTAAGGATGTGCAGAACGATCGCTGTAAAACATGTCTGAGAGGCATTTCGGTTACGCTGCACAGCGCATGCGCTAGCCGAGATCAACATGAACAAGATCAGGATTATCTGAGATTGGAGAGTACATTCATCCATCTAATAACAGTCAGGAAGAAAGTTTTAATGATCCAGCTGCTCTGTATTTTCAAGGTTCCATATCTTTTAGCCTGATGGAAGAGGTTGTGGGAGACCATTACTGGGGTGTGATTGGTCTTTGATAATTTCAGAACAAAACATTCCAGCACAGAAACAGGTCATTCGGTGGTCCGAGCCTGCGCAGTTCCAAATCCTCTATCTAAACCTGTCGCCTATTTTCTAAGGATCTGTATCCATTTGCTCTCTTCCCATTCATGTATCTTTCCAGAAACATCTCAGATGGAACCACTGGTCATAGTTCACCATTTTGTGAAACTCCCTTCCCCTACTATTCTCTGCCTCCTGTTGCCCAGCCAGTTCTTTATCCACTGAGCTAGCGCACCATGTGACTACACTTTCTCCATAACCTGACCTTGGGGAAACATACCAAACGCCTTCCTGAAGTCCATGTACTTGACACCTACAGTCTCTCCCTCATCAGAGCTGAAAATGTGTTGCTGGAAAATCGCAGCAGGTCAGGCAGCATCCAAGGAGCAGGAGAATCGACGTTTCGGGTATAAGCCCTTATTCAGGAAGGGCTTCTTAAGGGCTTATGCCCGAAACGTCGATTCTCCTGCTCCTTGGATGCTGCCTGACCTGCTGCGCTTTTCCAGCAGCACATTTTTAGCTCTGATCTCCAGCATCTGGAGTCCTCACTTTCTCTCCCTCATCAATCAACTTTTTCATTTCCTCACAGAATTCTATTGAGTTGGTAAGACATGACATTCCCTGCACAAAAACTTGTTGCCTATCACTGATAAGACTATTTTCTTCCAAATGAGAGTAGATCCTAGCCCTCAGTATCTTCTCTAGCAGGTTCCCTACCGCTGACATCAGTCTCGCTGGTCTATAATTGACTGGATTATCCCTACTACCTTTCTTAAACAAGGGGATTAACAATTGTCCAGTCTTCCGGGACATCAGTCGTGTTCAAGGATATCTGTTAATGCCCCAGCTATTTCCTGTCTCCCTTCCCTCAGTAATCTGGGGTAGATATTGGCAGCCTTTCTGCGGCAACGAACCATGTAAATGGAATCAATGGTTGGGATGTTAGAGTCCGTGTTGGTCAGAACTGTGCACCCAACCTTCTGTCGTTTCTCATGGTCCAGAGTAGAGCAGTTGCCGTACCAGGCTGTTATCCACCGGGACAATACGCTCTCAATGCTGCATCTGTAGAATTAGTGCATGCTGATTTTCCTGTATCACCTCAGGAAGGAGAGGCATTGTTGAACCTTCCCGACCGTCGGACCTATGTGAGAAGTTCAGGACAGGTTGTCAGTTATCATCACTCCGAGGGACTTGATGCTCTGCACTCCCTCAAACGGTTGATGTAGATGGGGTGTGTTCCCCTCCTTTCTTCATAAAGTCACTGATCAGTCCTTTACATTTACTGGATTAGAGAGAGAGGTCATGCCACCAATCTCTCTAGCGCCTTTCTACATTCTGACGCATTGTTGTTTAATATCCATACTGCTATAGTGATGTCATCATCCAACTTGTAGCTGGCGTTGTTTGGAATTTGGAAACTCAGCCGTGGCTGTACACGGAGTACGTAGGGGGCTGAGGACACAGCCGTGGTTGTACAGGGAGGACATTAGGGGGCTGCAGAAACAACCGTGGATGTACAGGGAGTACAGAGGTTGGCTGAGGGCACAGCCGTGGGTGTACAGGGGTGTACAGGGAACACACTCAGGGGCTGAGATCACAGCCGTGGGTGCAGCTGGAGTACCGTAAGGGGCTGAGGGCACAGATGTGGGTGTGCATGGAGGACAGTGGGGTGTTAAGGACATAGCCGTGGGTGTACAGGGTGTACAGTAATGTGCTGACGGTACAGTCGTGGGTGTACAGGGAGTATTGTCGAGTGTTGAGAACACATCCTTCAGCAGCTTTAGTGATGATTATTATTGTGGAGGAGGTGATTTTACCTATCTTCACGATTGTGGGTCAAAAGCCTTAGGAGCCAGTTGCAGAGGATCGAACCGAGACCAAGGTCGTGGAATTTTGGGATTAGTCTGTAAGGGATAATGATTTTGAATGTGGAGCTTTCGTCAATGACCAGGAGTCTGGTGTAAGTGTCCTTGTTGTCCAGATGTTCCAGGGATGCGTGCAGGCTCGGGTTTGGCTAATGTTGTGAACCCGTTACATCAGTCGGCACATTATAGGGCAGCAGATCATTCTGGGAGACTGGAGTTGGTGTAGGCCATAACCAGCCTCTCAAAGCACTTCATCGTCCATAAGGGCACGTTCCAAGTCCTTTCTCACTCACGAGGTTGATGATGGTTTCTTGAATCAGGTTGGAACTTCGGCTTCTTGAGGGAGAGGCTGAAGTTGTATGTGAATACCTCTGCTCGTTGGTACAAACAGGATCTGAGTTTTCAGCCAGGAACACTCTCCAGGCCCAACAGTTTCTTTGATTTGACTCACTGAAAGATTGACCTTGCCTGCAGCGGTGACACCAGTCACAAGTATATTTGGGACTTTCGCGGCATGTGGCAGCCCTCAGTGACAGACACACAGTCATTTATGATCGACATTCCCTCCCCACACCTCTCTCTGTCGTCTTCAACACACAATGACATTGCTTGTTGTGAGCACCACACAGTCAGCATTGAGACAGATTGTCATTAATAGACTGGGATCGTGCGCCATCAAGTTCTGCATCACCGTAATGGGGGTAAATTCATAATAAAATGGTGTGCAGGGTGTCAGGGCCAGTAGTACAAGGGGTGAAGACTTTGCAGGTGTAAATCCAGTCAAGCCACTGCTTAAACCTGAATGGAGTCAAGCATCTTGAGCGTTGTGCCTTTTCAATGGTGGACTTTCCTTAGGTAATCAGAAAGTGCCATTTACATGAATCATCTGACCTGACGGAAGTTTTGCGAGCTTTGCAGATGATGCAATGATGATTGGATGGGCAGGTGATATTGAGGAAGTGGGGAGGCTGCCGAAAGACTTGGACAGTTTAGGACATTAGGAAAACGCATGGCTGATGGAACACAATATGGGAACATGTGAGATTATGCACTTCAGTAGGCGGAATACAGGCAGACACTATGTTCTAAAAGGCTTCATGAAATCTGAAGCACAAAAGGAGTTGAGTCCTCGCCCTCTGTTACGGTTAATGCGCAGGTTGAATTGGCAGTTCGGAAAGCTAGTGCAACGTTAACAATCATTTCAAGAGAGTGAGAATAGAAAAGCGGAGACTACTCCTGAGAATGTCATGGACTATGGTCAGACGGCATTTGGATTATTGTGAGCTGTTCTGGGGAACGATCTACTGGTGTTGGACATGATTTATCCTGGGAATGATGGCTTGTCATATGAGCGGCAGTTCAGGACTCTGTGTTTTAACTCAATGGAATTTAGAAGAATGGCGGGGGGGTGGTGCGCATCTGATTGAAGCTGACCGACTACTGCAAAGATTTATACAGTTAGAGTATAGAAGACATTTCCATTCGTCTTAGATACTACGACAAAATGGCACAGTTTCACAGTGAAGAGATAGCCTGAATAGCCTAAATCTATTGCTATATCTCATGCCCTTATGGTCTTACAGTCTATTATTCAGTGCAGAGTTGAAAGTCTCAGACCTGCTCTTGTAACCCTTGTATATGTACGTTGATTTGAGTTCATCTTCTGGTCAATGGTAACCCCTGTAATATGTTGGGTGGGAGAATTCAGTGCCAGTCAGTAGCGCAGTAATATGTTGAAAATAAGCTGCTATCTGTGAGTCTCTATGATGTCTGTCATTTTCAGTTTGGTATTTTTGAAGGATCAATCCTGTTCCGCTGATGTTGTTGAACTTAACAAAACAGGTGCAATTTATCACAGTGCTCAGCAACAATACATCATGGAACACTGAACACCTTTCTAATAACAGACTGATCTAAAATGTTCTTCATCAGAAACACTGCTTTCCTGTTCATGTTCAAATCAGACTACTTGTCCCATCAAGGCGCTCAACTTGGAACTTTTTATATTTTTTTTTCGGATCTGAGAATCGCTGGATGGGCCCACCATTTCTTGTCCGTCCCTAGTTGCCCCCTTGAGAAGGTGGTGCTGAGCTGCCTTCTTGTACCGCTGCAGTCCACCTGCTGTGCATTGACCCACAATGCTATGAGGGAGGGAGTTACAGGGTTTTCACCCAGCAACAGTGAAAGAATTGTGATATATTTCCAACTCAAGATGATGACTGGTTTGGAGGGGAGTTTGAATGTGGTGGTGTTCACAAAAGCCTGCTGCTCTTGTCATTCTAGATGGAAGTGCTCGTAGGATTGGAAGGTACTGTCTGAGGATCTTTGAAGAATTTCTGCAATACATCTTGTAGATAGTACACACTGCTGCTACTAAGCGTTGGAGGCAGTGAATGCTTGTGGATGTGGTGCCAATCAAAAGGGCTGCTTTGTCCTGGATAGTGTCAAGTTTCTTTCGTGTCGTTGTGGCTGCACTCATTCAGGCAAGTGGGAGAATTCCATTTCACTCCTGACTTGTGCCTTGTAGATGGTGAAAATGCTTTGGGAAGACAGGAGGTGAGTTACTCACGCAGGGTTCCTAGCCTCTGATCAGCTCTTATATTTATGTGGCGAGTCCAGTTGTTGAAGTTCTGGACACTGGTAACCCCAAGTGTCTTGATAGATGGTGTGGAATGTGGAATGTCGTGACAAACATGCTGCTGAATACCAAGTGTTTATATTGTTTCTTACTGGTGAGGGTCATTGTCTGACATTTGTGTGACGCAAATGTTACTTGCCACTTGTCAGCTCATGTATGGAGATGGTCCAGATCTTTTTCCATTTAGGCATGGACTGCTTCAATATTTGAGCATTTGCAAATGGTGCTGAACATTGTGGAGTCATCATCGAATATCCACATTCTGACCTTATGATGGAGAGAAGGTCATTGATGAAGCCACTGAAGATGTTTGGACCTAGTTTTCATCCGGAGGGCCACAGAAGATTTTACGTAGTATGGTGATGAAACGTCTATAAATGAACATTCCAGTTCATGAAGCAAACCTGCATCAACATTATCCTGATGGACTACTGCAGAGATGTTCTGGAACTAAGATGACTGACCTTCAATAACAATGACCGTTTTCCCATCTATCAGTTATGACTCCAATAACAAGTGTTGACCCACGATACCCTATTTGCTGGGGTTCCTTGATGCCACATTTGAAAGAATGCAGCCTTAATGTCAAGGGTGGAATTAGGTTCCTTTTTCTATGTTTGAACCAAGGCTGTGACGAGGTCAGGAGCTGAGGGTCTCTGGCAAAACCCAAAAGGGCGTCACTGAGCAGGCTATTGCTGAGCAGGTGCTGCTTGATAACACTATTGATGACAACTTACATTAGTTTAATGATGATGGAGAGTACATTGATGAGGCGGTATTGGGTCGGGTTGAATTTGTCCTGCGTTTTATGAACAGAACATACTTCAGCAGTTTTTTTTTCCCATTGTCGGTTTGTAACTGTACTGGAACAGCTTGCCAAGGGAAGCGGGACGTTCTGGAGTACAAGTCTTCAGGACTATTGCCGGCAGGTTATCAGGGGTTATAGCCTTTGCACTACCCAGTACCTTCAATCGTTTCTTGACATCAGTCAATCGAATTTGCTGAAGACTGCTATCTGTTATGATGGGGACCACAGGAGAAGGCCGAAATGGACAATTCACTCGAAACTTCTGACTGAAGATTTATGGGAAAGTTTCAGCCTTACCTTTTGCACTGATGTGGTGGGTTCTTCCATCATTGAGGTTGGGAATATTTGTGGAGACTCCAGTGAGTTGTTTAATCATCCAACACCATCCATGATCGGACTCGGAGGACTGCATTGCTTAAATCTGATGCATTCGTTGTGGGATAGCTCAGTTCTGTCTGTCCCTTGCTGTTTATGTTATTTGGCACGTAAGTATTTCATGCCACTACCTTACCTCTAACACCACGGGCCCTTATCATACTCAGTCATCTCCTGTGTGACACCTTGTCAAAGGCCTTCTTGAAATCCAGGTGGATAACATCCATGGGCTATGCTTCGTCAAGCCTTCTCATTTCCTCTTCAAATAATTCCAACAGATTTGTCAGTCAAGATTCCAGGATCATACCCAAGACCGAAGTTAAGCCATTAATTGTGGATATTTTTTGTCTTTTCTCTCACTCCCTTGTTACAATGGGGTGTCACGTTAGAGGGTGTCCAGTGCTCTTGGATCGTTCCTTACTCTAGTGATTCCTGAAAGATCACCACTGTCCCCCCACACCTTCTGCAGCTATCTTCCTTATGTCTTTGGGATGTCGTCCATCTGGTCCAGGATAATTAACCACCTGCTGGTCATTCAGTTTTTTTCGAGCACGCTCTCCATGGTGGTGGCCGGCATACTCAGCTCTGGCCCCTCACTGTCCTGAATGTTAAGGTCTTACTGTATCTTCCACCGTGACCAAATTTTTCAGTTCCTCGGCCTATTCTTGTTCACCACTACTACCTCTCCTGTACCATTTTCCAGTAGTTCAATGTCTACTTTTGCCTCTCTTTTGTACTTTATATATTGAAATAATCTCGTACAGACTTCCTTAATGTTAGTGGCCAGCTTACCACTATATTTAATAATCTCCCTCCTTATTTTATTTTGTTTGCTCTCCATTTTGTCTTTGTAAGCTTCCCAATCCTTTGGTTTCCCAAACAGCCACTCGCCACATTATGTGCGTTCTTATTTACTTCTGTGCTATCCCTGACTTCCCTAGTCAGCTATGGTTGCCTCATCCTCTCTCTATCATGCCTCTTTTTCCTCAAGATAAATCTCTGGTGCATCCTGAATTACTCCAAAAATCTCCTGTCATTGCTTGTCCACGGTCTTTCCGTCTGGACCTGTATCCCAGTTAATTTTACCAGCTCCTCTCTTATGCCTCTCTTATGCCTCTGTAATTGCCTTCATTCAGCTGTAATGCCATTACCTCTGTTTCTAACTTCTCCACCTGAAATTGCAGAGTAAGTTCAATCATACTATGCTCACTGCCTCCTATGATTTCTTTTATCCAAAGCTCCCCTCATCTAGTCTGCCTGATCAATCTGCTACACAATTCCTTTTCCTAATAACCACTATCAAACTGAATTCCCAGTCCACCTGCATAATGAAATCCCCCATGATCACTGTAACGCTGCCTTTCCTACAGATCTTTCTATCTCCTGTGCATCTTGCACCCCAGCTCCTGACTTCTATTTGGCGGCCAGTATATAACTGCAACAGCATTTTTTCAGATTTTTGATTCCCCAGTTCTACCGACACAGATTCTACACCATCTGAGATTATTTCATTTCTTCTAATTGATTCAATTCCATTTCTTGCGAATGAGACAAATCTGTGTCTCTGCCCACATGCCTATCATTTCGACAGGATGAATACCCTTGAATATTTAGCTCCCACTCCTGATCCTCTTTCAGTGATGTCACTGTGATGCCCTCCACGTCATATATGCTAATTTGTGTAAGAGTCACAAGCTTATTTACATTATTTCTTCCTTGCATTCCGAATAACAGTTCAGTTCTGTATTTACCGTCCTCTTCTCATTGTCATTTGCTTGTCCAGCCATTGATACCTACACAAACCCTCGCCACTGACTCATTCCCCTCCCACTCCAAGTTCTTCTGCACCCCAGATGACATATCCCAAACGCAAGCACCAGGTTGGCAGCACAACCTTCAGGACTCTCAATCCTGGTTACAGAAAATATTCAAAGTTTGTGAGAAGTTTTGTAGCTCGTGTGTTCTGTTGTGGTTCTATTCTCCGACCTGGAATTTGTGTTGCAGACGTTTCGTCCCCTGTCTAGGTGACATCCTCATCCTCCTGTGAAGCGCTTCTGTGATCTTTCCTCCGGTATTTATAGTGGTTTGAATCTGCCGCTTCCAGTTGTCAGTTCCAGCGCTCCATTGCAATGGCCGGTATGTTGGGTCCAGGTCGATGTGCTTATTGATTGAATCTGTGGATGAGTTTTTTCATGCACAGGCTGGTGTGTGAATGGAAACAACTGTGGGAGGAAGCGATGGACACTGGCCCCATTCCAATATTTAAAAGGCATCTGGATGGATAAGTAAACCGGAGGGGTACGAAATATATAGGCCAAGTGCTGGCAAATGGGACTAGATTAGGTTGGGTACCCTGGTCGGCATGGACGAGTTGGACTGAAGGATTTGTTTCCATGCTGTACATCTCCCTGACTGTATAACGTTCTGACTGAATGACATAAAGTAGGGTCAAATCGCACAAAATCAGTGTGGGTCGAATAGAGTATCCCGAAAGGTTGAATAAAGACACATAGATGGCGTTATGTTCAGGATTCCAAAAGTAGTCAGAAGCTGCGGCACAATATACACCAGGACATAGGAAAAATGCATAGAAAAGGCAAAGTACAGTAGTCATGGGAGATTCCAATACACGTGGGGACTGGGAAAATCAAGGTGGTAGTGGTTTGCAAGAAAAATGATTTGTGGAGTATCTTCGATAGGGCTTTTTGGAGCAGCTTGTCGTGGATCCCATTCAGGAATAGGCAATACTGGGTTTAGTGTTGTGCAATGAGGCAGACTATTTAAGAGAACTTAAAGTGAAGGAACACGAAGGAAGCAGTAATTACAATATGATTGAATTTATTCTGCAATTTGAGAGGGAGAAGATAGAATCAGATGTAATAGTATAGTTGGTGTTCCTAGTCAGTCATTCTCCTATCTATAAAACTGGGCTGAACTGTGTTTCTGCTCATGTTAGGTAAAGTTTGGAAAAGGAGAAATCAGTGTCTTCACTTCCAATCAAGAATTCCTTTCCTGATAAATTCTACAAAGCAAATTACTATTTATAAATTTCTCACTGATATGCGAGAAGGAATCAGACTGTTCTCAAACTCCATAATCCTTCTAGCCCTGCACAGATCTACATTTCCATATCCTCCCCACTGACCAATCCTGCCCAGTACCACCGTTATGATGTTCCGGTCTAATCATCAGCCTCAGTACAACTTCTGAATAAACTTCTTTATTTGTGCCACTATGAAATCTGGATTCATCTGTTTCAAGTCCCTTCTCACCACATGTCCATGTGAAAAGAATTGTACTTGAGATGTTTAACTTGTTCTCTCCACAGAATCTGTCAGAAAGGAAGATAGTGCGTGGTGCTCAAATCATTGACTCTTCATGTAGATGCACAAAATAATGATCTGTTGATGCCTCATGAAGCACGTTGATGGAATTTAAAAGAAACCATCATTATTTGTAATAAACAGAAGCCCATCTGCTTGTGTCATGTCCTTTCGAGAAGGCAATGGGTTATCCTTCCTTGGTCAGGTCTCCGTGCAACTGCAAATCCACGACAATGTGGTTTACTTTTTACTGTCCAATGGAACAGCTGAACCAGCCACTCAGTTCAAGACTGGGATAACATGCTGGTCTGACCAGGGCTTCATATGCATCGTGAAAAAGAAGAAAATGAAAGATAACTCCCTCCTACTTCCTGTTTCCCATATTGCAACTGCTCATTTCCATCAGGTAGGCGACTATTCCTTATTTTAGGTGTATCCCATCTCATTGAGTCTGTCTCCGAGAGTGATGTCACTTTCGAACGGCACCTCTGGTGCTGGTTTTATTGACACTGACATACAGATGGAAGGAAGATGTAAATTTCGCCTCAGTGGCAATATATGGAGAATGATGCTTTTTACGCCATGAGAAAGAAGTGGAGACAGCGAAGTGAGGGAAAGTAATTAATGTGATCATCCGTGAGAGATTTGTTGAGGCAGTATTTGGGGAATTGTCCACAGATTTTCTCTCCTTTATAAGGAATGATCTCCTTACCACAGAGAGAGTTCAAAGGAGTTCCACCAAACTAATCCCTGGGATGGTGGTACCATGAGGAGTGAGTTAAGATTAATCTGTCGCACTGTGAGAGAATAAGATGGGATTGCGTTGGAAGTTCAGGGGGATGGACAATCACACATGATGTTCTCAACAGACATTGATACTGTGATAGATCCCACTGCCTTTTTTAAAATAACTTTATTAAATTCTAGATGCTTTTAGTACCTCTGAAAACATTCCCCCCAACCACCCCCACTCCCCATGTCAATGAGACAGCAGAAAATCCAGACTTTGAATAAAAACTCCACATATTAATGCAGTTCATTTGTTGAGTGATCCTGCACTGAATGTCATGTTATTCATAATCCCAACATCAGCCACAATACCTTCAATCTAAAACAGTTAACTATTCCCACGAGCTTCTGATCCCCACCGAGAACATGGGTCTGCCTTTTCAGAGATGGAAGATGTCTCCTTGTGACTTGACAGAAAACATCTCGCTTCCCTCCTCACTGCCAGCAAACCATGTTAAAGTTGCAATTATTCCACAGACAATGGAGCCACGATAAACATCAAGATCTACTCCTGTGATTTGTCATGTTGGAGCATCAGTGACATCCTCCTGTTCCTGTATAAGCCTTTGCGAGGCTGAATGGCATCTTCCTGTTCCCGTGGAACAGTTTCGAGAGACTGTTTTGGCTCCACCTGTTCCTGTTTAACAGTTTGATGTGCTGACCAGACCCCTCCTCTTCCTATGTAACAGTCAGGAGTATTGAATGTATTGCCACTCTTCCTGTTCAGTAGATTTGATGGGCTGAATGCTAGCTCATATTCATGTGTAACCAGCTTGCGATGCTGAATGAGCTCCTCTTCTAACTATGAAAATGTGCAATGTCTGTCCCTGCTATTACATAAATTTTACCAACACTTTAACAGCACAAACTGGAATGCTGTCCGGGCCTTGCTGCACATGGACACAGACTGCTTCAGGAGATGAGGGGGGAAAATATTCTGAACATTGTGTGATCTTCAGTGATCATCCCCATTTCTGATGTAATTATGGGGAAGGACATTTATGACGCAGCTGAAGATGATTGTGTCGAGGAAGCCACCCTGAGGATCTCGTGTAGGGATGTCCCGGGACTGAAAGGATTGATGTCCACAACCATGATCATCTTTCTCTTTGCGATGGCTGACCCCCAGTGGAGAGATTGTGGCTGATTCCTATTAAATTTAATTTAGTCACGTTTCTTGATCCCATCCTGAGTCAACTCCTGCCTTGATATCAGGGTCTGTCACTCTTACATGAGCTGCTGTGTTCACTCTTTCGAACATACAAATAGGTTGTTGTGTATGTTTGGGGCGTGTAACCTTTTCACAGAGGATAGTGAATGTCATAAATTATCTGGTAAAGAGAGTTCGGGGAGCTATATCACTGAAAGTATTTACAGATGAGGTAGGTGGGTTTTCGACCTGTCATGGAATTGAGGGATGTGAAAAATTGGGATATAAAGCAGAGTTGATAACAACATTGGATCATCCACAATCTTATACAATGGCACGGCAGGCCTGACCATCCGAATTACCATCCGATCCTGTTCCTTAAGCTCTCATATTCTGTAATTAGGAAGTTAATGGTTGTAATTATCCTGAACATTCCGTTATCGGATTTACAGTTACAGAGAGCAAAGCATTTTTTGAGTCATCTCAGGGTGAGGTATGGGGACTGCATTCACGGTGAATCTGGATCTGCACCATGACCAGCAAATGAAGCACAAGTTGCAGAGAGGAGACACCCTATTTATAGACCAGAGGCGTCTTTTGAGACCAGCCTGGGTTTGGAATTAACATTTTTCATCCCATGCCAAACTTTGTGTGACAATTGTGAGGGACAGAAGGAGATCCTGTATTACTGTGGACCAGGTATTTCGAGCAATTAGCCTCAGTCTACTCCTGTGCAGGAGCTGTGAGGGGCTGAATGGAATATAGTAACATCGGACTGAGGAGTAGTAGTGGGCCATGAGGCACTTTGTCTTTGCTCTGCCACGCACGAAGATCGTAGACGATCTGATTATGGTCTCAGCAGTACCTCTTCTGCACGTGCACCATTTTCCTACATTTTCTATCAAGTATTTAACAGTCACAACTTTGAATGAATGTAAACATCCAGGCACCATAAACTTCTGGGGAAGGGAACTCCCACTTGAAAAGCCCTTTTCGAATTTGTCATTCGTGGTCCAATCAATATTGCAGGGTCAGTGTTTCATTTTGCTGTTACACTGCTCCACATTTTACAACAAATTTCAAAGTTTAGTGATATGGCTAATGACATAAATGTCAACCTGGCTCATCTTCTAGAATAATGTGAAACACACACAGATCTTAAGACAAACAGAAAAATTGAAGCTTTCCAGAGTTTCATAACAGTTGAACTCATAGCAAATAGATAGATGAGACTGTCCCAAATGTTATTCGGTCCTCTGAAGTTATTAGTTTAGATTCCCTACAGTGTGGAAACAGGCCCTTCAGCTCAACAAGTCCACACCGACCCTCCCAAGATTAACTGATCCAGTCTCCTTTCCCTCTGGCGAATGCACCGAACAGTATGGGCAATTTAGCATGGCTAATTCACATGACCTGCACAGTTTTGGACCACTGGGAATAAACCGGAGCACACGGTGGAAATCCACACAGACACGAGGAGAATACGCAAACTCCACACATGCATTCAAACCTAGGACCCTGCTGCTGGGAGGTAGCGGTGCTAACCACTGAGCCGCCGAGCCGCCCATTCTGCTCAGGCAAGCGACTTGTGATGTGATTTCTCCCCAGAATAGTAGGATTCAGCTGAATTCCTTTTGCTTCAGACGGTAGAGAGATTCCAATGAACCTCTTATCAGGAATAATCCACGACTCATCAGGTAGAGGTGAGTCAGAGATTTACTGTTGCCAGTTGGAACAAAAGAAGATAGAGGGATCAATCGGCTGCTGCTTCTCAGGCAGGGAACATTGTTCTCCCTCTCTGTGTTGAAACATGCAATCATGTCAACTGAACACCAAACTGGGACTTGTGCGCTCGTCGTGAACATTCTCTGGAATGGATCATAATGGACGATATGCAAATGCATCATTGCTGTGGTTATACGCAGTGCCTTTCATTAGCAAAAGAGAAAATTCCTGCTTTATAATTTGATGATTTGTTGATATGCATATGCTTAATTTTTAAAAATCGGCTGATGTTTTCATAATATCTGTCCGAAAATCAATGCATTTTAAACGTAAAATTTATTCCATAGTTCTTGTCTCCCTGAGAAGAGAAAATGTGCATCCCGCTGATTTTTCTCAAAATTGTGTATGCTTCTAAAGGATTTCTTATCTAAGACCAAAATTGATAATGTTTCAAAACAAAAGGCCTTCATTCCAGAAAAGTGGGAATAAAACATTGCTAATAAGCTTCAAGAACTTTTTTTAGGTTAAGGGATCAAAACTGCACATAATGTGCCAGATGTGGTCTTAGCAACGCCCTGTACAGATGTAGACGCGAAAAATGTGATGCTGGAAAACCACAACAGGTCAGGCACTCCCAACGAACAGGAGACTCGATGTTTCGGTCATATTCCTGATGAAAGAAGTTTACCCGTGACGCCAATTTTCCTGCTCCTCGGACGCTGCCTGATTGGCTGTGCTTTTCCAGCCTCACACTGTTCGACTCTGATCTCCAGCATCTGCACTCCTCAATTTTACCGGTACAGATGCAATAAAATATTCCTGATTAAACCTGGTACCTTTTGCCAGAAACACAATCATTCCACTAAGCTTCCAAATCACTTACAGCAAGTGCAGACTAACTACATATGATTCGTGTAGCAGGATCATGCATACCATCTGTATCTCAGAGTTCTGCAATCTCTCTCCACTTAAATTGTTTACCATTGTTTTATCCTTACATCCAAAATAGACAACTCATTTTATGCTATATCTGGTGGAGGTTTACTCACTAATCTCCCTTTGCCTATATCACATTGATCACAAACGACCTCCATTTGATGACATACTGGATGACCAGCTTGGTGTTTAAGCTAATTGGGCTTTGATGTATTCGGACTCTTCCTCCAGATCTTTGGTCCAGGTACTGATTGTTGTTGATCCCATAGTGATCTCTGAGGCACAGCATTGTAATGTGAAAATAAGCATTTATCGCTACTCTCTATTTCCTGTTAGCAACAGCTTCCTGTGTAACAGCTCAGATGTTTACATGGCGTCCTGTGTAGTAAAATGTACTCAAAGAGCGAAAATGATTTGTTCTATTTTCCTCTGTAACTTGTTGAATAGGCAGAATATACTCCTCCAGTCTCATGGCAACGATAATGACTGGCTAAATGAGATGGCCCACTATCTTTGTCACAGCTTCCAGGGGTGGATGGAGGGCACAATTCATAGGGTAGTGGCAGCAGTATTTCCCTGTAACAGCATCGAGGGTGGATTGAGGGAACAACACATTGGGTAGGGGCAGCAGTATATTTCTGTAACCGCATCGAAGGGTGGCTTGAGGGAATGACACATGGGGTAGGGGCAGCAGTATATCTTTGTAACAGCCTCGAGGGTTGGATTGAGGGCACAACACATTGGGTAGGGGCAGCAGTATGTCTCTGCAACAGCATCGAGCGTGGATTACGAGAACAACACATGGCGTAGGGACAGTAGCATGTATCTGTAACAGCCTCGAGGGTGGATTGAGGGAATGACGCATGGGGTAAGGGCAGGAGTATATCTCTGTAACAGTATCGAGGGTGGATTACGAGAACAAACATGACGTAGGGAGAGCAGCATGTATCTGTAACAGCCTCGAGGGTGGATTGAGGGAACAACACATGGGAAAGGGGCAGCAGTTGTTCATTCGGCGCCACCAGTCAGAATGCTCATGACTGATCCGATTTTGTTTGACCATCCGTCTCCTGTCTGTTCCCAATAAATATTGACTCTCCTGTTCAGCAAAGATCACTCGAGCTCAGCCTTGAATATCTTCAAAAACCGAGTCTTCACTGCTCCCTGAGGATGAGGACCCTACAGATAGTACACCACTAAAGTGAAAGGGGCGACCTTATTTCAGTGTGGGACCTGTTATTTTAAACTGTGTTAACCTAACATGAAATCGCCACCTTTTTTGAAACACAACGTCAGAATAATTAGGCATAGATATAAACCATTCAGCCCTCTAAACCTGTCCAATCAGACCACTCACCCTTTTCAATCAAATATGTATTAAACTCATTCCCTGGTCCCGTCCCAGGAAGAGAATAACTGATAGCATGACACCGCACGAGCATTAAAAATGCAGAATTAGGATATTCGGCCCATCGACTCTGAATGCCAGAGAGATTAGAGATTTCTCAACATCATTCTCCTGACTACTCTCCGTAACTCTTGACATGCTGATTCATCAAAAACCTTTCTATCTCTGTCTTATAAGCACTAGTGTCTGTGTCTCTGTATGTCCGTGTGTGCACTTGTGTGTGTTTGTTTATTTATGTGCTGACATCGGTTTATCTGTGTATGAGCCTGTGCGTTTTACATGTGCTTGTGTCTATTTGTGTGCGACTGTCTTTGTCTCCGTATACCAGTACCCGTGTGCTGTTCTATCCCCGTGTATGTCCGGTGAGTGACAGTATTTTAACGCGTTTACGTATGTCTCTGAATATTTTTGTGTCTGTATCGCTCTGTAATGAGTTGTTTGTTGTTTTAGGAGGGAGAACATTTTGAGAACAGACAGAATGGCTAAAGTGCGAATTGTCCTTAACTGAACATTGTTTTTTTACTCAGTTGGAGGGACATGGATGTGACGGAATCTCCATACACACCTCCCGGTCCTCTCTGGCTCATACCAGGGTACTCCCCACATGGTTGGCGTGGGGGGGGGGGGGTGGAGGCCGATCAGATATCGGGTGCTCCACCATTTGGCTTGGCACTTTCCCTCCTATTACAGTCCGTTTCGGCGGGAATGGGAGAAAGGGGGGGAGGGAGTTGTGTTGGGAGTGTTTGTCCCTGCTGTTAATGCTGGTGTAGGTGGAGGGGAGGGGGAATGGTGAGGTGTCCGGAGGGGGTCGGTCCACAGTGTTGTATCCATGCAGTGTTATTAGTGTTGGGAGTATAGTGGAGGGAGAGAGTGCGCGGGGTCCGGTGGGGTGGGGGCGGGGGGCGGTTTTGATGGTAGGTGCTGAATTCAATAGTGAGAGTGGTAGTGCCTGAGCTTTATTTGGAGATAAAATATGCGTCTTGTTAGGGGGTAGGTGCTATAACAGGTAGTGAGTCTGAGGGCGCAGAGAGAGTACGGTGAAAGTTAACCTTGCAGAGTGGGGATGATATTGATGCTTGTCCTGTGATGCTGGTCATTTCTTCAGATCATGTCAGCGTCGAGGTGACCCTCCCAGAATGGCTTGTTCACGTCTATCACTATTAACGCCACAGACCCTGTGCCTCAGATTCCACAGAATCAGTTTGGGTGGATCTTACAAATAGGAAGGAGAAGCAAGTATTAGTGTATTAGTGTATTACTTACTCTCGGGCAAATTCGGTGTATTATATGCTCTGTAAATTAGAGGTGTAAATATTGTATTATTGCATGATCTCAAATTGCATCTAAACTGCGTTAACTAAGTGACTGCCAATGTTTTGAAAAGTAAATTCCATAAGCGTATAACAGGTTGGTTGAAGAGTATGTTGTGACTCAAACAAGAGAGCAGGTTATTTTGGATTTGGTGTTGTGTGGTCAGAAGGACTCATTAATAACCTTGCTCTGAGGACTAGAGCGGTTAATACACTGCATTTTACACGGCGCCTGCATACAATCTCGAATGTTTGAACACGGAGTGGTAGACACGAAACGGTCGTTAGAATATTAGAATCATGGAGTCCTGCAGCTTCGATACAGGCCCTTTGGACCAAAGTGGTCCTTGCCGACCAAAATGTCCATCTATTCTACGTCCATTTCCCTGCCCTTGTCCCTTATTCTTCTGAATCTTTCCTATCTGCGTATTTGTCTAAAAGCCTTTTGAATGTTGTTAATGTACGTGCCTCAATCAAACTGCTGTCTGCTAATTCCATATGTCTACTAACCTCTGCGTAAAAAACTTGGCGCTCAGGATCATTTTTAGTCTTTCACCTCTAACCTGATGTCCTCTAGTCTTTGATTCTCAAAACTGGGAAAAAGAATGAGTGCATTCACCTTATTGACGCATCTCATGATCTTATACATTTCTATACGATTTCCCCTCAGTTTCTTCCACTTAAAGGAAAATGCCTCTCCAAACTCTCCCCACAACTCAGACCATTGAGTACTGGCAACATCCTTGTAAATTTCTTCTGTCCTCTTTCCAATTTAATCACATTTTTCCTATGGCAAGTGAACAAAACCGAACACAATACTCCAAGTGCATGTCTCACCAGCGTCCTGTCCAACTGCAATATAACTCTCGAACGTCTATACTCAATGCCCTGACTGATGAAAGCCAGTGTGCCAAAAGCCTTTTTCACTGTCTTGTCTACGTGCAACTACTTTCAGAGAACCACGGATATGAGCACCAAGGTCCCCCTGTTCCACTACAATTCTTGAGGGTCTAACATTCACCACGAAATTCCAACCTGGATTTGACTTTTCAAAAAGCAACATCCCATATGTTAATCTCCATTTGCCATTTCTCGGCCCACTTCCCCAGCTGATAAAGATCCTGCTGCAATTTCTGATAACCTCACTGTTCACAGTCCTGCCTATTCTATTGTCATCAGCCTAACTACTAATCATGCTTTGCACATTCTCATCCAAATCATTGATATAGATAAAAAACAGGAATAGGCACAGCACCAACACCTGAGACACTCCACTCGTCACAAGCCTCAAGTCCAGCAAGCATCCTTCCAGTATTAGCCTCTGCTTTCTACCATCAAGCCAATTGAGTATCCAATTTGCCAGAGTCCCCTGGATTCCATGCTATCGAACCATTCAGAGCAGCCTATTATGTGGAACCTTTTCAAAGGCATTTCTGAAATCTAGATAGACAACATCTACCACCCTAACCTCATCAACATTCCAGGTCACTTCCTCAAAAGAACGCTAAAGAATTGTGAGCCATGATATCATATGCACAAAGCAGTGCTGACAGCTCCTTATGAATCCGTGTCTTTCAAATGCATGTATATGTTATCTCTCAGAACCTTCTCAAGTTGTTACAGTTATTAAGCTAACTGGTCTACAGTTCACAGGTTCTTCTTTGCAGCCCTCCTTGAACAAGGGCACAGCGTTCTCTACCCTCTTGTCTTCCAGGACCTCCACCGTGGCCAGCGATGATGCAAAAAGATCAGTCAGGACCCCTGCAGTATCTTCTCTCGTCGTTTGCTCTGTTCTTGGATACACCTGGTCAAGACCAGAAGCTCTGCAGAAATACTGCAATGTGTGAAATAAAATGTCTATTTCTTTTAGATAGAATCAGCAAGGAAAGGGCAAGTGACTTAATGAATGCTAACATGATAAATTAAAGATTATATTAATCGTAGGAAGTGATTTCAGAAGAATTTTAGACATGGTGGAAACCGGAAAATTCTCAGAAATTTGTTTGTGTGGAGTTTGCATACTCTCCCCCTGTCTGCGTGGGTTTCCTCCGGGTGCTCCGGTTTCCTCCCACAGTCCAAAGATTTACACGTTAGGTGAATTGGCCATGCTTATTTGCCCAAAGTGTTCAGCGATGTGTAGATCTGCTGCATCAGTCACAAAATGTAGAATCGGATGGGAATGGGTCTGGGTGGTTACTCTTCTGAGGGGCAGGATGGACTTGATGGGCCCAAGGGCCTTTTCCATGGTATGGGCTTTTAACGATTCTGTGAAAGAAGAACATAAAGACTACATAAATCTACAATCTGTATTGAAAAGAAAACAAAATAAAAGCAAGGTCAAATGTGAAATTTTGTAATCAGGAGAGGAGAGGTTATTGTGAAGAACAGGGAAATGACGAAGAAAGCAGCCAGTTACTTTGCATCTGTCATCACGGAGGAAAATCGCTGGGAAATACTAAGTGATCACATGGAACTTGTGGAACTAAAGACATAAAGTCAATTCATATCAGTAACAAGGTAGTAGTTGAAGGCTAGCATAGTAGTATTGTAGCTGGATTAAGCATTGCTACGTCTGATGAGCCAGTTGTACTTCGGATCAAAATATTAGAAATAAATCAGCAATAGACGCATTAATGGTGCTGTCGATGACTGTTTTTTTCCCCTGTATATTCTGCAGAGGCTGGAAGTTAGTAGATGTGTTCCAAGCATTGTTGGTGAATGGAAGGGATTCAAGCAACTGCAAAGGGAAGAAGAGATAGTGTGGAGAATTGCAGACCAATTAACTTGACATCTGTAGGGAAACTGATGGAATTTATTATCTCGGGTCAGATATTGGATATTCCTAAATTAACAGCAACATTGGAGAGAATCAGAATGCACTGACAGAGTCTGACAGAATGTTCATGTTTGACAAACTTCAGAACGATTAGAACTTGTTTATTGCAACATAGAAATGGCATAGCTCGATTTTCAGAAGGCTTTTTTTTATCAGAACTCATGCAGTGAATTCATAAATAAAGTAATGTTAATGGTAATTGGAGAAATATATAGAAGTGGATATTTAAAGTCATATTCGCCTTCATTTAAGTGAATCAGAACATAGTCGGAAGGTCATGTTGAAACAGTTTCACAGCTTGCTAATGAAACTGTACATAGAGTATTGAGTCCAGTGTTGGTATCTCAATGTGAGAAAGAATATACTGACCATGGAGGATGTGCAATGGACAGTCTCCAGATTAATCCCTCAGATGGTGAGATTGCCTGATATGGAAACTCGGCCTGTGTTCTTTAGGGTTTCAAAGAATGAGAGGTGATCATAGTGAAATTTAGAAAAGTTACTAAACATATGAGAAGTTGGAAATAAACAGGATTTTTCTCTGGCTGTCTACTCTACATTTAAGGCAAATAATGGCAGGTAAATGATAGACCATTTCAGACTGCAATAAGAAGCTAATTCTTCATTTGAAGAGGACTGACAAACACAGCGACATGGAAACCTGCTGGCAGGGCAAGATTAGGGAGAATTCCCCAGATATTCTACAGGTAGTTCAAGTGGAACAGAATAACCAGGGAATAGGTAGGACTCATTAGTAACTTGCCAAGTTGCATCCAAATCTACTTAGTGGCAGGAGACAGAAGGTCTGCTGGTAGAAGTCTGTTTGTTTGACTGGAGACCAGTATCCAATCGTGTAACATCGGGATCAGTGCTGTGTCCCAACTTATTTGTGATTCGGAGATGCCAGTGCTGGACTGGCTTGGGCAAAGTTAAAAAAGTTACAAACACTAGATGATATTCCAACATTTTATTTGAAGGCACGATGTTTCGAAGAGCATTATTACGTGATGAAGAATCAGCGCTGCGAAAGCTCGTGCGTCCGAATAAAATTGTTGGATTATAAACTGGTGTTTTATGATTTTTAACCTTATTATTTGTAGCATTGATGAATGATGCAGCTATGAATATGGAAGGGATTGGGGTGAGTGCGATAAATCAGTTTGCGTTTGACACAAAGTTTGGCTGGTTGGTTGGCAGTGAGGAGGAAGGCCTTATATTACAGGAACATACAGATGGAATGATGAAATTGTTTTGATCAATGGCCGATGGAATGTAACCCTGATAAATATGATGTGATGTACTTTGGAAGAAGCGACCAGACAGGGGAGGACTCAAAGAATAGTAGCACACTAGGAAACTCAGAGGATGCTGCTGCACACAATGGGCGGCACGGTGGTCCAGCGGTTAGCACTGCTACCTCACAGCATCAGAAACCCAGGTTCAATTCCCGACTCAGGCAACTGACTGTGTGGAGTTTGCACATTCTCCCCATGCTCCGGTTTCCTCCCTCAGTCCAAATATGTGCAGGTCAGTTGAACTGGCCATGCTAAATTGCCCATTGTGTTAGGTAAAGGGGTGAATGTAGGGGAATGGGTGGGTTGTGCTTCGGCGGGTCGGTGTGGACTTGTTGGGCCGAAGGGCCTGTTTCCACACTGTAAGTAATCTAATCTAATATCCCTGAATGCGATTAAACAGGTTAATGCACAAGTTGACAAATCATAGCGATCATAAACATAGACTCTATTCATGGAGGCACAGATTATACGAGCAATGTGTAACTTTGGTTAGGCCAAATGGAATACTATGTACAATTCTGGGAGCCACATTACAAAAATTATGTGATTGCAGCGGAGATTCACCCGGATGTTCCCTTGTATGGAGTAGATCATGTCGGGTTGTTTACTTTGAAGCAGAGAAGGCTGAGAGGGACGTGCTTCAGAAGGATAAGATTACCAGGGGCATGGACAGGATGGATAGACAGCAGCTGTTCCTTCCAGTCAAAGGGCGAAGAAGAAGGGAGAACCATTTTAGAGTGAAGGGTTTGATGTTTAGTGAGGATTTTAGGATTGGTTTTCAATCAGAGGCTGTTGGGGTCAGGAATGAACTTCCTGAGAGGACAGATGGCACAGGTAACCTCACAACCGTTAATAAATACATGGTCGTGCCCTTGAAGTGCCATAACATACATGGCTATGGGCCTCGTCTAGGAAAGTGGGACTGATGTAGATCGTGCTGTATTTCTGACAGTACAGAGTCAGTGCTTCTATGATTGTATGGGTTGGATGGTCAATCATTGAGCAGCATAAGACAGGAATTGATGAGTTTATGAAGAATGTATTAACCAGGGTTATAAAAGTAAACTTGTCTCCATGTGCTAGAACAGGGAAGCTAGACGTGTCTAATGCCCTGCTCCCTTCCTGATGTTTCTGTGCAGTCTGTGGGAAAGCTCTGTCATTGTTTTCACAAGCTCTTAAACATTGGGAAGGCAGCATCTGTCTTGTTGAAAGGACAGTTTATCCTGTTCCCTTTTCCAAAGCTCGTTGCCGGTGTTCTGTCTGGTTTTATCCTTTAAGACCTCAGAGCAATTTGATACAATTGAGTGTCTTGCTTGGCCGTTCCAGAGACCATTGCAGAGTTTGTCTGTTTGTCAGGAGACACTTGTAGGCCAGACCAGGAAACACGGGAGATTCACTTCCTGAAAGTACATTGGGGAACAGACAGATGTTTACAATGGACATTAGATTCAAGGTCAATATTACTGGACCAGATTTTATATCTCGATATTTTATTAATTGTTTTCAAAGTCCACCAGCTGTCAGAGCATTATCTTGGTCTGGATCAGTAATCCAGTGATATTTGGACAACAACGCCATCTCCACACGGGGACCTATCAGAAACCACACTGAGTACATTATTCCTGTGCTGCTTGTCAGCTCTGTCAAAAAGAATTCCCACCAATTCGACTATCCTGACGGGACTGAGGTGTGGTAAATGGTCAGACTGTAGTCATTCCCTTATTATGCAACTGGATATAGTTGAGGAACGTTCCACGTGGCCAGGCAGATGTCAGAGTTGGAGCTGGAATGAAACAGCTTCCCCAGGGACACGGCTTGTTGTGCAGCACAATCTTCAGTCCTATTGCAGGAATGGTGTCAGGGTCCATTGCCTTTGTCATATCTACTGTGTTTAGCTGTTTTTTTCATTTTACGTGCAGCGAATCGAATTGGTTGAAGACTGGCATCTGTGATGACGAGGGTGAGGTGGATTTTCGACTGAACACTTCTGGCTGAGGATGGTGCAGATACTACATCCTTGTCTTTCACACTGATGTACAGGGCTGGGGATATTTGTGGAGCCCTCTCCTCCTGTAAGTTGTTTATTGGTCCATCGACATTTATGACTGGATGTGCCTTGACTGCAGAGTTTCGGATTTTATCTGTTAGTCTTGGGATCATTTCCCCCTCTCCAGATGGTAGATCTGCTGTTTGGAACGTAACCAGTCAAGTGTGGTAGCTTTAATGGGTTGTCATCAGGTTTAGATACACATGGTTCTGACTCTGGCATGTTCACCCAAACTCGGCACTGAACCATCACTCGGCTTGATGATAATGGTCGAGTTATGGATTATCCTGGGGGGAAAGTTATGGATTATGTTTGAATGCAATTCTGCTGCTGCTGCTGCTGTGATCACATGAAAACCCTGTGTGAGCTGCAATATCTGCAAATCAATTCTACTGACTTTCCCCCAGTTCACACCCATACCCATTCATCCATCAGCCCTGTACTCAGTAACCTAACCTGGTTTCTGATGTGCAAACACATCCAGTTTCATAATCTCATTCTGCTGAGGGTCTCTCCCTGATGTCATGCTTCCAATATGTTACATGACTCAGATCCTTTAACATATTAATCTGAATCATTTTCTTTCCCATCATAACATCTTCTATGTTTGAAGTGAATGTTTGTTCCTCTGTTTTTCGCCCTGACCACGATTAAGACCATGATGCCAGCCTTATGTCATTTCAGAGTCAATGAACTTGTGCACTTTGCGTTTTTGTTCACTTCCCAATGTACAGCTCTCTCTGCTGGATAGGGCGTTTGAGCAGATTCAACACACGTCGTTGGAAAATGTTCAAAAACAGAAATTGCTGAAGATACGAAGGAGGTATGGCTGCATCTTGTGAAGTGAAAGCTGAGTTCATCTTTCGTGTCCAACGAAACTTCTGGAGAAACTTATCAGGTCTAGCAGCATCTGCAGAGACAGAGAAACAGCGTTAGCGTTTCAAGTCCAGTGTGACCCTTCAGAACTGATTGGAAACTGGGCATTTTAGTTCCTTGCCACAGAGGTGTGGGGGGTGGGGGGGGGGGGGGGTAGGTGCCAGTGAAAAGAGAGTGTGACAACAGATAAACAAGCTTTTAGCAGTGGTGAAAAGAGAAGATGGTATAAATTGAGTTTAAATTACGATGTGAATGGAGGAAAGGGGTTCTCTCTAATGAGTTCTACATAAAGAAGACACAAACACATGAGGTCATACGGAGGCCAGGAAGGAGAATGTTGAACATGTGGTATTATATAGATCTGGCCAGAGATACATTTTCACTGTAGAGATCACTGCCATCAGGCAAATGAATTCAGGTGCTTGCCGGCTTATTGGCAATATTAAGATTTTCATGCTGCCTTAGTAATATAGCATAAAGAAGAAAACAAATAACAGGATGAAGTTTGGGCTGAGCGTTGTTTACCTGTCACTTGTAACATTGTTTCAAATTTGAAGTACTTATCTTAAAATGCTTGTTCTTGAAGTTAGTATGAGATGGTTTGTAGGAAGTTGGGGTGACATTATAGTAATTTACAAAATCAGGGGAGGCTTGGGCATGGTGAAAAGCCAAGGTCTTTTCCACAGGATAGGAAAATTAAATCATAGAGCCATAGGTTTATGGTGGAAGAGGGAAGATTTAAAAGTGAGGAAGAAGGATTTTTTTTTTGCACAGAGGGTGACGTGTTTATGGAATGAGCTGCCAGAGGAAGACTAGCAGATGCAAGTACAGCTCCAACATTTAAAAGACATTTGGACGAACATGTGAATGGGGGCGGTTGAGAGGCATAAAGGCCAAATACAAGACGGTGGGAATAGTTTAGTTTGGAAAACCTGGCCAGCATGGACAAGTTGGATCAAAGATTGTGCTTGTATGCACGATGACTGTATGAATATAGAAAGCGAAGTAAAGGGAAGAAAAGATGTGATATAAGTAAATTGGCAAAAAATATAAAAACAAGAAGCACGAGCTTTTCCATGTATGTAAGAAGAATTAAAGAGGTGTGTGTGTGTGATCTTTGATAAAAAGGAAGTCAGGAAAGTATATTGAGGATATTTGGAGGGTGTGATTGGGGAACTGGATACAGTGAACAGACAGATAATTTACACCTGTATTTTACATCTTTCCTCACAGGTGAAGGTGCTGTAAATATTTCAATGGTATAAGCAAAATGGTAACAGCAGGGAAAATCTTGAGCTGTCTCTAAAAAAAGGAATAAGGCATTTCTCAAACAGATTAGACGAAGGGTAAGCATGTCATCAACAATTCAGAGCGGGTTTTAAAAGAAGTGGTCACAGAGTGGCTGGTGGGTCTGTATGAAATATTCCACAGGTCTCTGGATTAAAGGAGTGATCCAGTGAAACTGGAGACCCTCCAATGTGGCGCCTGTCTTCAAGAAACGAACGAGACTGAAAGCATGAAACACTTAGCCTAACCATTATTGCTGGGAATCTGCGAGAGTCTGTTATTAAGGAAGGGACTGCAGAGCATTTAGAAAAGCTTCAGACAGAGTCAGCATGGTCTTGTTAAAGCCGAACTACATTTTCCCTGTAAAATCATGCAATGTTTTTCTGGAAATCCATGAGAATGTAACAAGTGGCCTTGATAAACGGGGACTGGTTCACATGAGGCTTTCCAGAGATTTTCCACAAGGTATCACAAAGTAAAGGTTCTTACACAAGACAGAAGCTCATAGTCTGACGGGTAATGCATTAGTATGGGATGGCACTTGGTAAACACTTACAAATCGGAGAGTCATGATTCATCCATCTTTATGAAAAAAGTGTATCCACTGGAGTACCACAGATATCAGTCCGACGGCAAGAGCTGCTTACAAGAGCTGCACTCAGCTCCTGACGGCTGGAGCTGAGTGCAATATACATTCGAATTTGAGGATGACATTGACAACCAAAAGGCAGGCTGTTATTAAATGGAAAGTTCATCCAAAAAAGGAACAGTACAACAGAGTGGCGTGTTTCTGTATGAAACATAACGTCAGCATGTTGATGCAGAAGTGTTGGTTCATTAGACTGGTTCCTGGGATGAAAGGATTGAATTATTGAATACATCAAAAATGCTGAGGTGATTATTCATTGTGGTTTAAATGAATGAGGGTGTCATTACTGAAACGGATAAGATACAGAGGGGGCTTGACAAGGTCGGTGTTGAGAATATGGTTCCACACCAGAGCAGAGTCTCGAAGTCAGATATGTAGATACAGAATAAGGACTATCGATTTCAAACTGAGCTGTAAAGAAATGTCGTCTTTCAGAAGGTAGTGAATGGCTAGAATTTCCTAACCCCGAGAGTTGTGGAGGTTGGGTCACTGATTGTATTTACAGACGGGTGGATTGGTTTGTGGCATTTCAGCGAGTTGAGGGATGCAAGGGGTTAGCAGAAAAGTGGAGTTGAGCCGGAGAGTAGATCAGCCATGTTCTTATTGAATGAGCGCAGGTTCCTGTTTCTTACGTTCTTATTTATGTTTTTGGAAAATATTTGATTATTTTCCTGGAAGTCATGATGTAAAATGTTGCATTCAGAGACTGCAGAGGGTTTGTCTGAGTTGACCTTGTGTGGGGCATGGGGGCTGTATTCAATGCGAAGCTGAGCCTGTAACATGACCTACATCAGGAGCAGAAGTTACAGAGAGGGGAAGCCTGAAAAGAGGGATTGGGGGAGGGGGGTCAATGACTGACCCTGCCTGGATTTTTCTATACATTTGCCAAACAACACCAAACCATCAGAGTGGTCTCAATCTGCTCCTGCACAGCAGGACCGAAGGGCTGAATGGAACGGACACGACTAGGCCATTCGGAACTTTGACACTATTCCAACAGTCAATAAGGTCATGGTTCGTCTCATTGTGTTCCCAGCTGCACTTTTCTCTGATTTCACAATGATCCCTGATTCACCTGTCTATGGAAAATCAGACAAAGTCAGCCTCGATATAATATGAAGATTCAGCCTTCCAAATCTTCTGGGCGAGAGAATTCCCATTTGAATGAATTCCCACTTTGTTAATGTCTCCTCAGTCAGGTTCTGACTGAGGTTGGAGGGTGTCACTGTTTCCTTTTCTAGTCCCAATCCTCCACTGCTCACAACACATTTTAAATGTGACCAGTTTGGCGATATGGCCGATGGTAAAGTTCTCATACTGAGTCAGGTTCAGTTATCAGAACAAGTCATTTGGATTTCTTCAGTCAGCTACAAGTAATTAACAGAACTATCTGAGGAGTATGATGGATATGTGGTTAGCACTGCGGCCGCTCATCACCAAGGGGCTGGGTTCAATTGCAACCTCAGGTAAGTTTGAACATTCTGCACGATCTGTGTGGGTTCACACCCAATGCTCCAGTTTCCGCCCAGAGTACAAAGATGTGCAGCTTAGAGTGGATTGGCCATGCTCGATTGCCCATTGTTGAGAGAGCGTCCCCTTCATGGTAACCCCTGTGAGTGTGGGGTAATTTAACCTGCGCTGCTGGCCTCCCTCTGCAACACAAACCAGCCGTCCAGCCAACTGAGTGGGAGACAGTGTAACTGGTACAGACAAAAACAGTCACAGGCAAAGGGCAAGATAAACATTCATAACAAGGAAAATGGTACAATTCAGATAACGGTCAAGATAACGGCTGAGGGTAAAAACGTTCTCTGCTCAAAATTGTATTTCATAACGGGACAAGTGTTTAGAAGCAGCGCTTGGCTGAATACAATAAAGTGAGACAAAGTGAAATAGCCAGAATTACTAATTGTGAGTGGATGTAAAATAAGTGCATATATTTTGCAGGAATCCAGAGGGTTGAATGACTGAAAGTTCCTCTACCTGAAAATGGGAATTCTTTGGAACACTATCTGGAATTTTCCACATTCAAAGTGTGTGTGTTTGTGTGTGTGTCTGTGTGTGTGTGTGTGTGTCTGTGTGTGTGTGTGATAGAGAGAGTGAAGATACTGCACTGAGTGGGTCGTGAGCTCAGACCATGCTTGATGTGGCTGGTAATGAGGCCTCCTCTGGGAAGAGAATGGACCCCCTGGACTAGCCCATCCACGAGGACATCTCTGCCCCTGTTGAAAAGTCGTAGTGATAGTTCAGCTTATCTGCCATGCTCGGGGTCAACTGTGCAGGGTGGCTTAAAACTGAGGAAGTACAACAGTGTGCCCATTAGCCTTTGAAAGATGGCACCAGTGTCAGTGATCATAGAATAGTCAGGGGTGTCAGTGCGATGGTGAGTCCCTCCTGCCATATTGGGTTGGTGAATCAGGGTGACATTGAAAGCGAGGAAGACTATGAGATTGAGTGGGTAGTTAATGAGGTGAGTTTGATAAGATAGCACCATGAAACTAGTTCAGTCTCGTACAGAAAATCCCGCTGTCACACTCAATACAAAATGTCACTGAGACAATCTATTGTTAGATTCAGCTCAATGAGTCGAAGTCCCTGCTGACCCTTCACCCAGTTACAAAGTTGCAGACAAATGTCCATCTAAAACTCTCCCTCATCTTTATTGACGCCACTATCCCCTTCACCTATCATTCCTGGGAATACTTGCTAATGTTGCAGAATGCTGTCGAAATGTTTTCATTTCAGCCTTCTGAAACCTGCGATCTTACATGAAATTGTCTCTCAATCTCCTTTTCGCTTTTTCCCCCAAAATACTTTTGATTGTTGGTAGTTAAACTGATTTCCCAGCCATCTCTCTGGTCAGAACTACGGAATACGGACTATGCAATAAGGACTCTGTATCAGAGTGATCACGTAACTAAATGGTAATTCAGAGGCACGGGCTGTGACTCCAAGGCAGTATTTAAAATCCTACCACAGCCGATCAGAGAGCTTAAAATCGAATGACAAAAATTGCAATGAAACCGAATTTCAATCATGGAAAGCAGAAACCGTTAAGAAATATTTTCATTATTTCCCTGATAGTCTTTGCTAAAGAAACTAAACATTATTACCAAATCTGAACTCAGTGTGACTTCAGATCCTCAACAACATTGTGAGCTCCATTTTGTCTTGACAAATGGCCGCGTTGTCAAGGACAATTAGTGATGGCCAACAAATGCTGCCCTTGCCCGTGATGCTGGCATCCCGTGAAACAACAGCATTAAAGGTGAAACAAACCAAGGAACGGTGAGTGCTAGAGATAGAAAATAAAATTTTCCAGCGTTTGAAAGTATTCGAGAATCTCGCAGGTATGGCAGCCTCTGTCAGGAGAAATGCAGATAACGGTTTGAGTCCAGTGACCCTGCTTCACAACTGAAAGCAAACTGGGCAATAATGTTATTTACCCTGGAATCAGCGATGGTTAGGTTGGAGAGAGAGTTGGGGGCCAGGTTTAAATTGAATGGATGGAGAAATGGCCATAAAAAGAAAGGAAAAGAAATGAAAAGTGAGCAAAGGGATTGCTGATGATGAACTGAAAGGAAAACAAAATGGCAAGTTATACTCACATTTCCCCATTTCCCACATTTCTGAATATTGCGTCCATTTAGCTTTGTCCATGTTTAAAGTGAGTTTGGTTCCCTCTATCTCTTCTCTGAGTGTGATGATCAAATCCATTAGCAATACTGGTGCTGCCCTTGTCGTTGCTGAGATGTTGAGAAAGGTAACGTTACATTGTCACCGGCTTCTTTGGAGAGAGAAACTGTTAGTGTGGGAGTGTGGAGAGATGCAATGCTTTCTCAGCAAGGAAGAGAAACTCAGGAGTGGAAATCGTTTTCAACACTGAGCGCGTACACGTTCCGTGTGGGGAATTGACTTGTTCCTGTCATTGGAAAATCAGTCGAGTTTCTGTGGATACTTATCTCGGATTTGTATTGTCAGCTGCTGGGTCTGGTGACCCCACCTCTATACACTGCATTTACAGAGTGTCTGGGTCCATGGTAAACAAATGGAGATGGGGCTCCACAGAAGGGAAGTTCTATCAATAGGGTGGTGCAGGACAGTGCAATATCTTTCCTAGGATTCCCGGGACATTTGTCTAAGCTGGACCAGGTGTCAGGTATGAAACCAGTCCACTCCTTCAGAATACTGTGTAGCCTCACACCAGTGACAGGACTGTGCTGATGCTCACCATGAATTCAACTGGATTAATTCTAGAACTTCCCAGGCAGGCGTGATTAACATCTCCATCATCACCAGAGTACAGTCCTCCGATATATTCACTGGCTGACAGAACCCATCTGTCCACTGAGAACAATACATTGTGTCCATCTCCCTGAGGAAGATACAGAAAGAAACTTCCAGAACACAAGGGTACAGAGTGACTGGTGAAAAGGAGGAACAGCAGGAAATTAGAATGAATTAAAAGTATGTCTTTCAAAATCTCATTGGATTTAAGGTTGGTATTATGCTGCATCTGATGAGCTACATCCCCGAGTATTGAGGAGGTGGCAGTAGAGCTCGTGAAAGAATTACTGATTATTCTTCAAAGCTGGTTAGATTCTGGAAAGGATCCTCCAGACTGGAAAGCAGCTATTGTAAACCTAGTTAAAGATCACACAATACCAGGTTATAGTCCAACAGGTTTAATTGGAAGCACACTAGCTTTCGGACCGATGCTCCTTGATCAGGAGATAGTGGAGGGCTCGATCTTAAGACAGAATTTATAGCGAAACTTTACAGTGTGATGAAACTGAAATTATACATTGAAAAATTAATTGTCTGTTTAGCCTTTCATCTGTTAGTATACAGTGATAGTTTCACTTCATTCATGTGTAAATAACAAGTCTTATTTTAAAATTTGTACTCTGGGGTTCGCTGTTAACAATGGTGATAGCGAGACAAAATGTTGAAGGTGTTGGCCCCCTGCGTTCTCTGTCTATGCCTTTTGATTCTCTTCTAAAAAGTGTGATTACGGAGTTTTACATAAATTCGTGCAGTTTTTGAGCTCAGTGTTCTACATGAATGCATGCAGGTTTTGAGCAATGTACAATGCAACCCTGCAACACCTTCAACATATTGTCTAGCTATCACCATTGTTACCAGGTAACCCGATAATGCAACTTTAAAAAAAGGGTTTTGTCATTTACGCATGAAAGAAGTGAAACTATCACTGTATTCTAACAGATAAAAAGCTTAACAATTAATTTTTCAATGTAAAATTTCAGTTACATCATATTGTAATTTTTTGCTGTTAATTCTGTGTTACGATCGAGCCCTCCACTATCACCTGATGAAGGAGAGTCACTCCGAAAGCTCGTGTGCTTCCAATTAAACCTGGTGGACTATAATCTGGTGTTGTGTGATTTTAAACTTTGTACACCCCAGTCCAACACCAGCATCTCCATATCATTGTAAACCTAAATATTTAAAACAGAACGGAGAGAGCAAACAGCAAACTAAGCAGTGCTCGCTTGATGGAAGCTGTGAGAAAAACATTGGAACCTTTTCTGAGGAATGTGACAACTGGACACTTGGACAATAATGACATGATTCGGTGGAGTCAATCTAGAAGGGGAAATTATCTTGATCTTTGATAAACCTGCTAGATTTTGTGGAAGTTTATCCGTTGTGACATCGACAATTGAGAACCAGTGGGGATGTAGTATTTGAATTTTCAGCCGACGTTTGACATGGTTGAATTGAGGTGAGTGGGTAATGTTAGAGTCCATGGGTAGGTAGGGGTACAATACACTGAATGTATTAAAAGTTGGATAGCCGAGAGAAGGAAGAGAGTAATGTAATTGTCTGGAGTGAAGGCTTTGGTGTATCAGAAGGATCAGTGTTTGGGCAATAGCTTTTCGCAAGATATAAAATGTTTCAGATATGAACAACACATATCATCATTCACATTTTTGTTCATTAAATAGTGAGAGGTTGGGAAGTGCTGTTGTTGAAACAGACCTGGATGTGCCTGGTCATAAGTCAAAAACAGAATTTTTACGTGGCAGCAAGTAAATGATATGTGACTCTTCATGCAAAATGATTAAAGTACCAGAGTAAATGTATCTTTCCCAATAACAGTGTTTTGTTGACCGACTGTGAGGTATATTGTGTACAGGTTGAATCAACTGAATAAATAATGATCTTATCAGCGATTCAGTCCAAAGGGGTTTCACCAGACTAAACCCTGGCATCATGCTACCATGAGGAGAAATTCAGAAACTTGTGCTTAATAAATTGTGTTAAGGTGTTTGTGAGTTTATATTTAAAGAAATGCTGAAGCACATTGAGAGTTGAAGATACAAAATTGCCTTATTAGATCAATTAAAGGAATGCCCAGGCAAATTAACATTTCCTTTGTATGGGAGTGCACATATATCCACTGTAAATATATTGGTTGGTGCGTGTTCTAGTCGAGGAGAGATCTGCACGGTAACAGCATGTAGATTGTGGTTTTGAGGGTGGTGGTGGTGGGCTGTTCAGCCGGTAACAGTATTGCAAACGGACAACGCAGCAGAATCATCTAGCCTGCGATAAGAAAACATGCATCATTCTCCCTCACTACTAAATTCACAAGAGCAATGGGTTTTGGGAGATGTGATCAATAGCCAGCGGTGCCAACATTCAATACAGTCCAGTAATTTTTGTGAACTGAAGGAACCATACTGAAAGGGGTTAAATGGAGCTGTTTGTTCAGTGACTGTGATTGATGCCAGTCTCCATGGGTGCTGGTTGTGTCACTGGATGTTTTCCATCTCCTATTAGTAAGGGGCCTCTTGCAATGGTTTATACCATTGTAGCAGCGGATGCATCAACTCCAACGCTCAAAGGGATCAGCAGCTGCAGAGACAGAAAAAGAAGATTTAAACATCTGAAAATAGTCTGGAATGATCCATTCATGGATCAGAATCTGAGAACATTAGACTGGAATGCTGCAACAATGGACAGGAGTTTATCGTTCGGTCTTTTCTATTTAACCTGGTCTTGGTCAAACTTATCACTTCGGATATGGGGTGCACTGCTGATTATCCAGGCGGGTTACTATCCTATCCTCGCTATTGTTGGTGTTCCTGGTAAGTTTCTTCATCTCTATCCATTCATGAATCTCTTCAAACATGGCGAACGTCTTTGCTATTTCTGTTATCTATATTTGACAAAGACTGAAACTATTGTCTTCAGTTTCAAATGCAAATTCCATTGATTACCCACATATTTCAGAACCGCCCACACCCCCGCCCTCACAAACATCTGAGAACAAGACTATTCACAATACCGAAGTACATTTTTTCCCTGAATTCATTTATGTCTCGGTATTCTGTCCATCACCAAACCAACCCACTACCAGCTCGATTATATGCCCAGTCATCATCTTGGCTTCAATGCTGACGCTTAATAAATCATTATCTATACTTTGGTCAAATTCAGACGTTATGGTTCCACCTCTCCTCCAAGCACTCTTTCAGTTGCAAATATTTCGATCACAACTTTGTTCTTGTCTCAAGAATAACTTAATGACAGGAACACTCTCTCAGAGCAGTAATGTCGGAAGAAATGTAATTCAGATGCACAGAAAGATACTGTTCCACATCCTACCACAGACGATGTCAGAAAGTAAATACAAAGGACAGGAATTCGAAATAAAAGCAAGTTTTACGAATAACAACCATAATACCTCCAACATTTTGTCTATACGTTTATCTATTTCACTGATGTCCTTTGGTAAATAGATCTTGCGTTATTATCTCGTCTGGCTTAAAATTGATGTGAGACCCACAGCAATGTGCGTGGTTCTGTACTGCCTGAAAGAATGACCACGCAGTAAATGACATTTGGTTAGGTCAACAAATGCTGCCCCGTCAGTGATGCAGACATTCCAAGTAATAACAAAATTAAAGGTTATATAAAGCAAAGAATGATGCAACATATCAGAACGAATAAAGAACGAGAAAGTGCCAGACAAACTGAGCAGATTTGGCAGCCCCCTCGGGTCGAGAGAAAAATAGAATTGGCCATTCGATTCTAATGACCATACATCAGAACTGAACACAGTTGGGAAATAGTGTGATTGATGTTGGTGACACCGACATCTGTTATGAAGGGGAGAAGGACTGATTTGAATAGTTGGAGAAAGAGAGAGATAGAGATAAAGAAGCAAAGAAAGAGATTGTTGATGATCAGCTGGGATGGAAAAAAAATGAAATTAAACCTTACTTATGTTTCTCCTTTTCCCACATTGCTGATAATCATGACCATGTAAGGTATATGTCAATTTCCCTGTTTAAAGTTTTTAATGTATTTTTGTTTTCTTCTCTTCCCTGAGTGTGATCATCTTCTTTTATTCATTAATGGGATGCTGGAACAGTAATTAATTCCCTTTCCTCATCGTTCTTAAGAAGGTGTTGGTGAGCTGCCTTCCTGACCCACTGCAGTCTGTGGGCTGTAAATAGTCAGTGCTGAGGTCCATGCGTTTTCATTTCTTTGAGGCTTTGAAGTGACCAATATAACTGAGTGGCTGGCTTGGCTATTTCAAACTGCAACTGGGAGTTAACCATATTGCTGTCGGTCTGGAGTTACATGTAAGCCCGACCCTAAGATGTTAGATTTCCTTTCCTGAAAGGCATGAGGGTGCCAGCAAAGACAATAAGCAATTGTTTCATTGTTTCATTTGATTCTTAATTCCTGATATTTTATTGAATTCCATTTCTAACATTTGCCATTGTGGGATTTGGATCCGGTGTCTGGGTCATTACCTGATTCCCTGGATTCATATTTAGAGATAATAGAGCTAGATCATCGCCTCTTCCGTATCTACAATCAACTGCAACAGCAATAGTGATGTTGTTGTTGCTGTGACTTTGCTTCATTAGGCAAATAAATGATTGGCAAAAAATGCCATCCTTCTCATTTTGTATTTATGAGAAGGCGAGATGATGGGAAGTGCTCTTGGTGAAAAGGAGCTGGATGTCCTTGATCATGAGGCACGAACAGAATTCATGCAGAGCAGTCGTGTACTTGCAGGTGGGACTAGATTGGGTTGGGATATCTGTTCAGCATGGACGGGTCGGACTGAAGTATCTGTTTCCATGCTGTACATCTCTATGACTCTATGACTCAGCAAGTAATCAGCACAATAAATGAGTGGTATCGTTCATTACAAAATGATTAAAGTATAAGAATGAAGACACCGTCTTGCAGTTTTGGAGTGTACTTGAAACGGTATTTTCTTTCATTTATAAACAACGATCTACTTGCTACAGAGAAACGGTGTAATGGAGATTCACAAGACTAAGCCCTGCGGTGATGGTATCGTGAGGAGAGTGTGAAGGAATTTGGCAGCCCTTTCCTTACCTCTCGCTGTTAACTCAAGATGTTTTATTTGCAACTGGATTCTTGCCATCTCTGATTCTGTTGGTTTCTCCAGCAAGTTTAATTGACGAGATACTGCTGTAATTATCTCTCCTTTCCTCACAGAAGCATTCAGTTCCAATTCCAGCTTCTCTGCTAATTCTTGCAACTTGGTCTTATTTACTTTTCATAAAATTTCCAAAGTCACTGCATGCACACCCAGAAAACTTTTGGCGACTGAGATAGCCATTACAATTCTAAGCTTTGTCAACCCAATGAAACTAATACCCAAAATGAAACATTTGACTTTCGATAAAATGCAGAAGAGGGGGGAAAAGAAAGCAGCCAAACAGAGAGTAAAAAGAAAGAATGGCAAGAGAGAGAGAGAGCAATAGGGGAGAGAGAAACAGAGAGCTTTTCAAGATCAAAAACTAACACTTAAAACGAAAGTCAGTGTAAAAGGCTGGAGATAACGGCTGAGAGTGCGCTTAGTAAGGAAGAGAGTGAGGATGAGCAAGCCCCTGGTCGTCAGAAGCGTAGTGTGAATTTGTCTAAGTCTGCTCAAGCATTGCCTCAATTTGATGAGAAGAATGTGATGCCCTTTTCATCTCATTTGAAAAGTTGGCAAAACAAATGCAGTGGCTATAGGCAATGTGGGTTTTGTTGATCCAAATGAAACTTGTCGGTAGGACTGGTGAGGTATTCACATCACTATCAGAGGAGGTATCTGGGGAGTATGAGGAGGTTAAAATAACATTTTGTCTGCATAGGCAACCTTTCAGGAATTTAATGAGGGATCCTGGTCAAACCTACAATGAGTTTGTAAGGATCAAACAGACTAATTTCGATAGTTGGATAAGAGCTTTAAAATAAGAGCTATGATGCCCTTAGAGAGTTTTGTACTTGGTGGAATTCAAAAATTCACTACCTGAAGTAGTTCAAACTCAGGTTGAAGAGCAGAGAGTGTAAGCAGCAAGGTTAGCTGCTGAAATGGCTGATGATTATGAACTGGTCCACAAAATTGGTTTGGCTTCCAGAACCAGTTCTGGTCTCTGAGGGACAGAAATTGGAGCAAAGAGATATCCTCACGTGCAAAGGGAAAGGTAGATCACAGCGTAGATCATAAGGATAATTTACGACAGTAATATAGAAAACCTTGACGGGAAAAAGAAGATAAAACCTGTCGTATTTTCATTGTAAAAAAGAGGGCCACGCATAATTACAGTGTTTATGGCTGTGAGAAAACTAGATGAAGGATAACCAGACAAGCCTGGAAATTTTGTTGGACTCGTAATAAAAAGCATACGGGAAGTTAGGCAACTGCCTCAGAGTGTACAAAATGATAACTGGACGTGCCAAATCTGCAAACCAAAACTTACATGAAAGGGTAAAGTTTATTCTCATAGGCCAGCAGTAATTGGTAAAAAGGTTTCAATATTAATTGACACAGGACTTTTTCAGTCTGTAGTGCTGAGGGGTGAGGCTTTATGCACTCTTGAGAGACTATTGCCAGAAAATGTGCTGGTAACAGGAATTCATAGTGAGGCAAAAAGTGCTCAGTTATGTAAAGTGAGGCTAGAGAGACCAGAGAATAATGGAGAATGTGCTAACTCTCGGCTCCAGGAATAAATTTTGCCCTTGTAAATAATATAGCTGCTTCACTTGTAGGCGTGCTGCCTACTCCAGTTGAAAAGCCAGTGGAGATGCAGGCAACTGAAGACCTGGAGAATGTTTATCCAGAATTTTCCCCTGATTGCGTCACCAGAAGATCACAGAAGCACAGGTTTAAGCAGGATAAAGGCACAGATAACGAAACTGACGTAGAGTTATCTGAAAGTTTCTTATTGATCAGATAAGTGGAAAACAGACGGAGCAAGTAGGAAAACACGAACGTATTTTTAGCTCTGCTAAGCTGATTGAATTGCAGCAGGAAGATGAGGAGTTACAGAAGTTATACCAAAAGATATGAAGCAATAAAGAGAATGAATGCATTCTTGTGTGTGATTACTTAACAAATTATATTTTAATGTGGATATAGAGATCAGCACACAATGAAGCAGATCAGACGTGGACAGAAATTCATTAAATTGTGTATAGAAAGGAGGTGCTGCGAGTGGCACATCAGCTACCACTTGAGATCATTTCGGGGTGATGACATTACAGGCTGAAATGCAAAGATATTTTCACTGGCCTAGTCTACACAATTGAATATTGCTAGATGTCTCAAGCATGTCACACAGGCAGTAATAAAACCTGCAATTTTAATAGCTATTCCAACATTTGAGAAACCTTTCACAAGAGTCTTTATAGATTGTGTATGTCCCCTATCTCAAAAAATAATTGGGAATAAGTATTTCTGAACAATAATGGATATGTCGACTAGATTTCCAAAGGCAGACCCATTATGCAGCATCACAGCTAAAAGAGTTGTAGAGAAACAAATGCTTATTTTTTAACTATGTACGGACTACCAATAGAGATCCAGACAGATCAAACCTCACATCTGAACTATTCAAGGAGGTGATGGATACCTTGGGAATAAAGCAATTCAAATGTACTACGAAGTATTCAGAATCAATGTGAGCATGAGCGAGATGGCATCAAAAAGTGAAGACCATGTTGAGGGTTTATGGTCAGGATAATCCAGATGATTGTGATAAGGAAATTACTTTTGAACTATTTGTGATCAGAGACGCACAGAATGATTCCACCAAATTCAGATTATTTGATTTAATTTGTAGGCATGAAGTAAAAGGACAATTACCATTGGTTAATGAGAAATTAATAAGTCAGAATTCAGAGACGATCTGTCAAATTTTTGGTAACGATTAAATAGAGCTGGAGGGTTGGATAGACAGCATTTAAAAGTATTGCAGCATACAATGAAACAGGAAGTGGATCAGAAATCACAAATTCGAAATTTTGCAATTGGGAATAAGGTATTTGTGTTACTTCCAGTAACAGTTGAGCATTGAAAAGCAAGTTTTAGTGTACCATATCAAATTGGGAAGAAATTGAATGAGGTGAACTACTTGGTACTGACTCCAGACAGGATGAGATCTCATGAGTGTGTCATGTGAATGTGCTCAAAAGGTATTTTGATAGGGAAGGAAAGCAAGAGCAGAAGGTGTTCATGATTACAGCGCAGAAGCAACCAAGTTCAGAGGATTCTGAATTGGACATTCCTCAAATCAAATTGAACAATGAGAAAGTTGTCAAAAATTGGGATAAATTATTGAGTTTCCTTCTACAAGAAAAGCATAGTGACCTGAAAGAGTTATTACATATCTTGGAGAGATATGCGGAAATAAACTGGGAAGTACATAATTGATGGAGACACAGGAGATGCTGTTCTGATTAAATAGAATCCTTAAAGGAATTATCCTCTAAAGTTGGCACAGGTTCAGAAGGAAATAGAGCACACGCTCAAAGATGGCATAATCAAAGTTAGTTACTGTGATTGGATCTCATGTATTGTCATAGTGCCAAAGCCAGGTGTTACCCAGCGGTCACGTGTGGATTATCACAAAGTCAACTTCCTTACAAAGACTGATGTATTTCTAATTCCATGTTTGGAGAACTGTGTCGAAAATGTGGGAGAAGCGACTTTCATTTCTAAGTTGGACTTTCTCAGAGGCTACTGGCAAGGACCTCAGTCAGAGAGAGCAAAGGCAATTTCGGCTTTCATAACGCTAAATGGACTATATCAGTTGAAAGTTGTGGCATTTGATATGTAAAACGATCCAGACACATTTCAGAGAGTGATAATGAGGTCATTGTCGGATTACCCAACTATGTGGTGTACATTGATCACCTGGTAGTTTTTAGTCACTCAAGAAAGGAACATTTACAGCGTTTATCGGACTTGTTTATTGACTTCAGAAGACAGGCTTGTTGGTAAACCTAGTTAAAAGTGAATTTGAGAAAGCCCAAGTCACGTTCCTGGGTTACGATATTGGACATGGACCAATGGCCCTATGAGATACAAAAACGAAAGTAGTTCGGGAATGTTCCACACTGTCGAGAAATAGAAATATGTAATACTACGGTTCCTGGGATTGACTGGATTTTACTGAAAGTTTGTGCCAAACTTTAAGCAGTGCGCCTGCTCCACTCACCAAATTGTCAAGGGCAAGACCTCTCAGTGGACAGAGGATTGTCAAAAGGCATTTTAAAGCCTAAAAACTGTTTCAGCCACTGCCCACAGTATTAGCTACACTAGATTATATGAAGACTTTCAAGGTGGCTATCGATGCCAGTGATGTGGGTTTGGTCCGGTGTTGGTGCAGGAGGATGATGAGGGAATAGAAAGACCCATCGGGTATTTTTCTGGGAAGTCGAACGTTCATACACTGAAATGTTCAATGGTGGAGAAAGAGACTTTAAACTCGGTATTGGCATTACACCTTAACTGTGTTTCTATTACCAGTCACGCATCTGAGACAATCGTATACACTGATCACAACACATTGACATTTGTGGAAAAAATTAAAGACAAAAATATCAGACTGTTTAGATGGAGCTGGTTGTTGCAGCCATTCGATCAGACAATTGTGCATGTGGCAGGTCGCGAAAACGTGAAATCTGATGAGTAACTGAGACTAGAATGAGATACGGAGGTGTTCTGTGGTGGGTATACAGCGGCCTGAATTTGCATGGGTTTGTGCATGTTTGAATGTTTACAATTTGTATCGTGTATCTGTCTGTTTTCAGACTACTAACTCCGTTTGCATGGTTAAAAATGCAGCCACCTTTTAGCATTGATGGTTGCTTTTTTAAGGGCCGGGGGGGAAATGTCACAAAGCAAGTCCCTTTTTTGTCTAAAAGCTGTTCCTTAGCTCAAGGAGACTCTGTCCTTGTTTTTTTTCAGTGGGATAATAAAACGGGCCCTAGCTCCGATCAGTCTTGTTTGGTACAGAGATGAAAAGGATTTTCAGAGGCCTTTTGTTTATATGAAAACAGATGAGACTTCAGGCCAAAGTGGCCATGCTTTATAAGTGAAGAGTATAATGAACGGAGAGTGGTGAGCTATTTTAGCTGAACTAGCTGAGCTGAGCAGTTTTGAGTTGAGTTTTGAACTGGGAAGTTCAACTGGGAGCTGTATGGAAACTCTCTCTCTTTTCTGACCTTCAACATCAACCTGGAAGTTTGTGTTCCATTTATACTGGTTTTTATTGGGAGTTTGCTTATTGGGACAGTTGTGTGTATCCGGAATAGCATAATTTATTCTAGCTGAATAGGTTGAATTCTGTCGTGATTCTTTATTCTGTTCTTTGTGTTTCATTGTGTCATTTTATGAATAAAGTTTTCGTCTGTTTTAAAATCTACTAGTCACCCCTGATAAATTACTCTGGTTAATTTTCATTATACACTTACCGAAACAAGTGGCAAAGGTATGCTTTGGGCTGCCTGCTTAAAAGTGTTTTGAGTAGTCTAGCCTAGTTCATAACATCTCGGAGATGGAAGATGCCTCCTTGGGACTTGACACAAACCAATCAATTTCCCTCCTCATGGTTAGCAAACCACGTTAACATAGCACGTGTGTATCATTAGCAATGGAGCCAGGAGGAGGAACATGGAGCAGTCTGTCTGTGCAGTCTGTGACTCATAGGTTTCTCGTGTTGCAGCAAAAATGACATCCTCCTATTTCCGTTTAACAGTTTGGAGGTGCTGAATGTCCCATTCTGCTCATCTGTCAGTGTGTCGAGGGACTGAATGTCTTCCTCCTGACCCAAGGGCAGACGTTCAAGGACTTCAGTGGGCAATCCTTGGTTTCTGCTACCAGCACGTTGTGGTCATTAGACTCAACCTTCCTGAATTAAAGGAGACAAAAAGAAGGCTGGAAGAACACAGCAAGCCAGGCAGCGTCATGAGCTGGGAAAGTCAACATTTCAGGTTTAACCGTTATTCAGAACTGGGTTGGGGGGTAGGCGGAGCTGCAGATAAAGAGGGAAGGGAGTCGGGTGGGGAGATCAGCGGGATGGTGAGTTACGGCTATGTGGACACAAGTGGTTGGTGCAACCTGGTTGGGCAATGGGAGGGATGAATCCGGTTGGGAGCTGAAAGGTAGGGTCGTTAGGTGGAACGGAAGACATCCCATTCACTTCCTAATTCTATTCTCTTTCCCAATCCTTTTCCAACATTGCCATCCTTGGCCTCCTCCATTGCGACCATGAACCAAACCATAATTTGGAGGAACAAGATCTCATCTGTGTGCAACCGACACCCCGGGAACTCAATATTGAATTCTCCAATTTCTAATATCCTCCATTCCAATCCCCCGACTACCTTCCCAAGCCCTCCCCTCCCTTCCAATACTCTGAGCAACCGTATGTCTAGCCACCAACTGGATTCAGCCCTCCCATCAACAACTCGCTGATACCCTTTGTCTGTGTTCATTTATCCCTACCTCGCCACTCTGCCTCCTCCTCCCTCACCCGCCACTTTATCTATACACCCTCTTACTCCCATCCACAGTCCTGACGAGGGGTTATATCCAAGGCGTTCACTTCTCAAAGTCTTGATGCTCCCATGCTTATTACGTTCTTCCAGCTTCCTGCGTATGTATTTTGGATTCCAACACGTGCTTTTATTTTAAATTGTCTTCGTGTGTAATAGACAGGAGGGAGTGAACGCATTGTGCGTCTTGTTATCCAATAGATCTGATGGGTTGAATGTTTTTTTATGTTACTGTGAAACCAGCTAGAGTTGCTGAAGGGGTTCCACTTTCTTTTAATCGTGGAAATGTTTAATGTACAGCGGTGCTTTTGATTCATGTCACCTATACATTAACAGCACAAGCTTGAATGGTGGCCAGATTTGATACTTTAGTACCTTAGGAGGTGACTCACTGTTCTGAATGTTGTATAATCTTCATCCCCATCCCTGATTGTATGATAGAGGGAAAGACATTGATGAAGCAGCTGAAGATATTTGTGCCAAAGAAGCTACCCTGAGGATTGCCCACAAAGATATCCAGGGACTGAGAGGATTGATGTCCACCAGCCCCATTGTGCTCTGAATGATTCAACCAGCGGGGAGTTTACAACTGATTCCCATCAAGTTCAACTTTGTTCAGTCTCCTCGACATCTTGTTCAATCAAATACTGCCGTGATATCAGGGCCAATCACTTTACGCTGTGTTCATATCTTCTATCCATGTTAATAGGCTAAGGTATATGTGTGGGGAGTGTTTCCTTCTCGCAGGGAGTAGTGATGGTTGCGACCAGAAAGTTAGGGGAGGCTACATCACTGAAATGTTTGGGGGTGCGAGTGGGTGTCAATGGATTTTGACCCGACAGAGAGTCGAGGGCTACAAAGAATTGGGCATGAAAGAGAAATTGCGGCCGAGTTCAGATCAGCCCTGAATTACTGAATGGAAGGGCAGGTCTGAGGGACTATGTAGCCTGGTTTTATTCCAGTATACTGCTTAGTCCAGTCACTTTGTGGCCTCTTCCATTTCCTGTGTTACTGACTTCAAGTCGCTGAATAGATTGATCCTGTTGCTGTTCAACTGGAGACTGGTGCTGCATGATCTGGTTACAGTTTTATAGTCCCGAGGGGCTTATTGGCCTCCTCCTGTAATTGTACGTCAGGATCCAGGGGCTGAAAAGCCTCATTCTGTTCTGCTGTAACTAAAATCCATATCGAATAAATCTACTGCCCTTGGAGAAAGTGAGCACGTCAGATGCTGGAGATCAGTGTAGAAAAGTGTGGCACTGGATAAACACGGCAGGTCATGCAGCATCAGGGGAATAGGAGAATCGATATTTTGGACGTTCCTGGTGAAGGGCTTTTGCCCAAAACATAGATTCTCCTGCCCCTCGAATACTGCTGTGCTTATCCAACACCACATGTTTTTAAGTCTACTGTCCCACCCAAGTCAATCTTCCTGGTCACATCATCCAATTATATTAAGAGAATTGTCAGGCACACACTCCTTCGCACAAAGCCACCCTTACTATTCCTAATCAAAGCCTGTTTTTCTAAATGCATGTAAATATTATCCCTCAGAACCTTCTCAAGTAACTTACCTACCACGGATGTTCAACTTACTGGTCTATAGTTCCAAGACTTTTTTTGTTCAGTTCTTCTTGAATAAGGGCACAACATTTGCTATCCTCCAGTTTTCCAGGACATTACCTATGATAATTGATGATAAACATTATAAGCCAGGGTCCCCGCAAATTCTTCTGGTGCCCCTTGAGGTGTTTTTGGATATATCGGGTAAGGACCGTGAGATCTATCGACTTTCAAGCATTTTAGTACGTCCAAAATCTCCTCTACTATGATATGGATTGTCCTTAAGATATCACCACTAACTTCCACAAGTTCTCAAGTCAACATGTCTTTCTCCACGGTAAACATAGAGTCGAAATATTCGTTGAGGAATTCACCCATCTCTTATAGTTCCACACATACTTGTCCACAGTGGTCTTCGATGGGTCCTATTTTCTATCCAGTTATTGATTTTTGTTTTAATATATTTAAAGTACCTTTTTGGATTCATCCTAATCTTCTCAGCCAAGGCTCTTTCTTGCCCCCTTTTTCACCCTACTGATTTCCTTCTTCAGTAAAATCCAGCATCTCTTACATATCTCCAGGGATTCCCTTGATCCCAGCTGACTGGACCTGAGCCACGCCCCAAGTTCGAACTTGAACCTGAGGACCAGTTTTGTCCCTCTCCATAACTATTTGAAAATTAATAGAACTGTGGTTACTGGTCCCAAAGTGCTCCCCCACTGTTAACTCAGTCACCTGACCTGCCCTATTTCCTAAGAAATATTCGAGTTTTGCCCCTTCCCGAGTAGGACCCTCTGTATACTGCTTGAGGAAACTTTCCTGAAGCTTTTATCAGATTCTATCTCATCAAATCCCTTAACGCTCTGGCCGTTCCAGTCTGTATTAGAAAAAATAAAATCCCCTATTATGATAACTCTATTATTCCTGCAGGTCTCCCCTCTCTCACTGCATATTTGTTACTCTCATTCCTGTTGTCTATTTGGGGGCCTATAGTACATCCCCAATCACGTCACCATCACCTTCCTATTTCTTAACTCCACCCACAAAGCCTCACTGGGTTATCCTTCAGTTATTTTATCTCTGATAACTGCTGTGGCACTCCCCTTAATCAGAAATGCAACTCCCTTCTCCTCCTTCCAAGATCTCTGTCTCACCTAAAGCACCTATACCCTGGCACATTAAGCTATCAGTCTTATCCATCACTTAGCCCATGTTTGTGTAATGGCTATAATATGCCAGTCACACCTACCTATCCACGCCCTGAGTTCATCGGCCTTACCTGTAGGACTTCTTGCATTCAAATAGATACAATTTAATCCTAAAGGCCTTTCTCACTGTCGTTTTACAGCCTAATCTTACTATTTCTGATTACTGTATCTCCTTCCAGCCTCACAATTGCCTCCCTGCTCTTGAGGTTACTACCCCCTGCCAATCTAGTTTAAGCCCAATCTGGGAACACTAGCAAAACTGGCCGCCAAGATATTAGTGTCCCCTACAGTGCATGTTGGGACGGTAATCTCCCTCTCAGGAGGTTACCACCGTCATGGTTTTCTTTTTAAATGTTTCTCCTAGCTCTCTGTAATCACGCTGCAGTACCTCATCCCTATTTCTACGGATATTATTTGTGCCAACGTGCATCATGATTTCTGGCTGCACACCTAACCCCTTGAGAAGGTTCTGCAGCCACTTGGAGATATCCTGGACCCTTGCACGTGGGAGGTAATCCACCATGCTGGATTCCCGTTTGTGGCCACACAATCTCCGATCTGTCCCACTAACAATCGACCCTCCTATCATTAACGTTCTGCTTACCTTTACCCTTTCCCGATGTGCCCCAGAGCCAGTGGTAGTACCAACCAACCTGGCTCCTGCTGCTTTCCCCTGAACGGACATCGCCCCCAACAATCCAAAAGCGTCTACTTGTTATCGAGGGGAATGGCCACAGGGGATTTCTGCACACTCTGCCTAGTCCCTTTGCCATTCCTGGTGGTTGCACAGCTGCTCTCTGCCTGGAATATGACAGGAAGCAAGGAACGCCTGTTGGAATAAATTGTGTTTACTTAAATACAACAGGACTGACAGGTGAAGCTAATGAACTGAGGGCGATGAACGTTGGACTGGAATATTACAGTCATTAAAGAAACATAACTAGGGGCACGTCTTGGGTGTGGCCACCACACAAAAGCACTTATCTATGAAGTTATCAGTATCTCGGATGACCCTGAGTGCATCCTAAATTAGATTACCTACAGTGTGCAAACAGGCCCTTCGGCCTAAAAAGTCTGCACCGACGAGAAGCCCACCCAGACCCACTCCCCTACTCTACGGGCAATTTAGCATGACCAATGCACATAACTTGCACATCTTTGAATTGTGGGAGGAGACAGCATCACCCAGAGGAATCCCATGCAGACACGGGCAGAATGTGCAAAATCCACGCAAACAGTCGCCCGAACCAGGATTTGGGCACTGGCCCGTGCTGCTATGAAACAGCAGTACTAACCACTGAGCCACCGTGACGCCCAGCTCCAGCTCCCTAAAACGGTCTCCCAGGAGCTGAAGCTGGGCGGACTGTCCACACGTGCAGCAATCAGGGACGGTGGAAATCTCCGTGAGCTCCCACATCCCACAAGAGGAGCGTGCGACTGCCCTAACTGCCATCGGGACGGCTGTAACAATAAAGTTGAAAGGACTGTATTTCAGTTTCCCTGAACATTTTGCTGAGCTGGAGCTGTCCGAAGCCTCTCATGTCAAATCCTTACTGCTTACTCTGTTACAACGGCTTGTCTCTCTACCTCTCTACATACAGTTTTGGTCAGCGAAGGAAGGAGACACGACAGTGATGTAGTGTTTAGGCCTTCAGCACTCCTTGACACCTGTCCACTGACTACCAGGTCCCCAGTGCAGGTCTCTGCTTGGCCTTGGAGGGTCTCTTGCTGAGGTCTTCCTTCTGTTCGTGGTGACCGTGTCAATACAAATCCTCACCCCGACAGGCAATCCGTGCTGTCGCAGTCCTCTCGTGCTTCCTGTCTATTAGTATCGCGTTTATGAATTCCTTTAATCCTTCGATTGCATTCCAAACTGCGTCTCACTCTATAGCGAGACAGGTGATGTTCTTGTGAATACAGGGCTATTGGAAAAGAACACCATTAGACATGGGGCAACAATATGTCTATCCTCTCACTGAGTCTGCTTTTCCTTCGATTAGGTTATATTTATTTTGTTAATCCCCCATTCCACTTTCCTGCGATTTCCCACAACACTTTTATAAAAATCTGTCTGCCTCAGCCTTGAAGATATTTAATGCTCCAGCCTCAACAGCCCTCCCAATTTTCTACAATAGTTTCCCTCTCACTGATGTGAGACTTCGTGGTCTTTAATCTGGTGATTTGCCCACTCTATCTTGCATAAACTTCCAATTCTTCCTCAGCTCCTGTGTCAATTTGCTCAAGTGTCAAACAGTCACTCTCCCTGAATCCAGAAACAGCTTCTCCAAACTCAAGACCGATTCGGAGGATGTATTTTACATATTATCTGTCTCTGTGGACAGGCTGTCCCCTTATTCCCTCACACTCACATTCTTTCCCACGTTATCATCTTGCCATTAATAAACCGAAAAAAATTAATTTCGATTCTTGCTAATCTTACCCGCTAATGTTTTATCAACCCTCCTCCTGCTCTTCCGCTGACTTTTTAAGTTTAGCTCTCCACTTTCTATATTCTTTTAGGACCTTCATTGGCCCACTCACTTGAAACCTGCCTTAAGCTTCTCTTTCCTTTTTCATCCTGTTCGGAATTTGTGTCGATATCTGAGGTTCTCTGGGTTTGTTTTCCTAAATTTTATCTTCAGTGTAATATGCTGGGCCGACACTGTCATCAATTCCATTTTAGTCAAATGATTCCTCAACCCCCGCCCCACCTTCTTCTGCTACGGTTTCACCCAGAAGCAACTGCACTTTGTCCAGATCCGGTCTTTTATTTCATAAAGTCTGTCTACCCAATCATAAATGCTTTGATGTTTCAAACATTTTTGGGGTCTTTTCCTCAGCAAAGTCAAAATGTGTGATATCACGTTCACTGGTCCTATAATGATCTCCCACTTCTGCCTGGAACTGCTGACTGGCTTCGTTCCCCACAGTGAGGACGAGCACTGCACTGCCCATTGTTGTATCTGCTCCAAGTTGACATAAGAAGCTCTCTGGAATAAATTTCACAGCATCTGCCCCCTCTTAAGAAATTATCACTGCCCGAATGAATGTTTGGAATTGAAATGCGTGAATATAATGAACCTCTTATTGTTTTTACACATCTCAGTAACTTGGTTATATACCTGCTCCCGTACTTTCCTTTTTCTGGGTGTCTGCAGAATATCCCAAGCAGTGTTTCTGTCATGGTTTTGAGACTGAGCTTTAACCACCAAGCCTCCTTAGAAGATCCTTTCAAGATATCGTCCTTTCTTACGCCAGTAACTGACTCCATAATTAATATGGCAACACCACCTTCTCTTTTACCCTCTCCCCTGTCTTGACGATAGTTCTGGTACCACAGAATATTGAGTTGCCAGCCACGACCTCCCTCAAACACATCAAACACATCTCTATAATGGCAAAAATGTTACACTTCCACATGTTACATCGTTTCCTTATCATATCTGTCTGTCTGATAATATTAGCAGCATTAAAGTAAAGCACATCCAGCCTGGAATATATCACCTGGAATACTCTGTACCGAGCAGTTCTTCAGTCATTTACTGCTCGTTAACAAGCTGTCCAATTCATGAACCAAAACTGCAACTCTGGGACTGAATGAATATTTGTTGAATTGTAATTTCATTTTTAGTAAAAGTGTTCATCAAATGCAGCTTTCCAGAACTGAACAGTCAGCTCGAAATGCAACTGGTTTCTGCTGATTAATTGCCTGTTCAGTGTGCAGAGGGGACAGCCCTTAGTAATGGAGAACGTGAGGACTTCAGATCCTGGTGATCAGAGTAGAAGAGTGTGGCGCTGGCAAAGCACAGCCATTCAGGCAGCATCTGAGTAACAGCAGAGTCAAAGTTTTGGCATTTGCCCTTCATGAGTAAGGCATTCGTGCCTTCCTATGTTTTCCATTCCATAATACACAGGACATTGGGAACCATACTTGCTCAGAAAGGCAGCACTGTACAGAGCCCTGAAATGGAAAGCAGCCAATCAGTTGGTTGGACAGGGATTAAACAATTTGAGGTTAAATACAGACTGATTGAAGTACAAACATCAGGATAGATAAATCCCTCGGCCAGACGGGAAACACACTAGGTTACTACAGGAAGAGAGGAAAGAGATTTATGTGCTTTTGGCGATGGTATTTGCATCTTCACGCTCCATTGGAGTAGCGTCGGTTGATTGGAGGGTGGCAAATGTTACTCCCATGTTCAGGCAAGGGAACAGGGATTGTCCTGAGAATGACAGACCAGTCAGTCTTACATCAGTGTTGGGCAAAGTATTGGAGAGGATTGTGAAAAACCATAGTTTGATTCGAAATAGTAAGCATGGCTTTGTGAGGTGCAGGTCATACCTCACAACTCAGATTGGATTCTTTGAGGGTGGGATTAAACACACTGAAGAAGGTAGAGCAGCGAATGCGGAGTTCATGGATTTTAACAAAGTGTTTGATAAGCTTCCCCGAGGTAGTTTCATTCAGAAAGTAAGGAGGCATGGTATACAGGGTGACCGATCTGTCTGGATACAGAATTGGCTAGCCCATAGAAGACAGAGGGTGGTGGTAAATGGGAAGTATTCAGTGTGGAACGAGGTGAGCAGTGGTGTTCCGTAAGGATCGGTTCTGGGACCTCTGCTGTTTGTGAATTTGGTAAATGACTTGGATGACGAAGTGGAAGGGTAGGTTAGTAAGTTTGATGATGTAACACCGGTTGATAGAATTGTGGATAGTGTAGAGGGCTGTTATAGTTTGCAGCAGGACATTGACAGGATGCAGGACAAGTCTGTTAAGTGGCAGATGGTGTTCAATATGGAAAAGTAGGATGCGATTCATTTTGGAATGTCGAATTTGAACGCAGAATAACGGGTTAGAGGCAGGATTCTTACATTGTGGAGGAACGGGAGATCATATGGGCCAAGGCATAGCTCCCACAAAGTTTCTACCCAGGTTTGTAAGGTTGTTAAGAAAGTGTTTGATGTTTTCATTCGCCAAGGGATTGAGTTTAAGAGCTGGAAGGTTTTGCTCCAGCTATATGGAGCCCTGGTGTGACCACACTTAGAATATTGTGATCAGTTTTGGTTGCCTCGTTATAGGAAAAATGTGGAAGCTTTGATGACGGTGCTGAGGAAATTTATCAAGATGTTGCCTGGACTGGAGGGCATGTCCTGCAAAGAAAATTTGAGGGAGCTACGGCGTTTTCCTCATTGTAAAGAAGAAGAATGCAATGTGACTTGACAGAGGTGTACAAGATGATAAGAGGCACAGATAGAGTGGATAGCCAGAGACTTTCTCCCAGGGTGGAAAAGGCTATCTCGAGGGGTTATGATTCTAAGGTAATTGGAGGAAGATTTAGGGGAGATGTCAGAGGTAGGTTCTTTACACAGAAAGTGGGTGTGTGTGTGTGTGCGCGCAATGAACAGCCAGCAGTTGTAGCATAATCCGCTATATTAGGGATATTTAATAGATAGGCACAGGAATGATAGTATAATGAAAGGTATGTAGGTTAGTCTGATCTTAGAGTAGGATAAAAGGTCGACAGAACGTCAAGAGCTGAATGGCCTGTTCAGTGTTGCACTGTTCTATGTTTCCAGTTTCAACCAGCTTGCAGATTCTCATCAATTGTTGAATGTGTGAGGGAGTAATGTGTGTGAGATCAGGAAGCTTTGGAGGAGTGAAAGGCCAAAATCTCCAGTTATGGTGTGCATTGTCACAGTCACCTGAAAGCCAGTATAATATCTGTGGGTACTTAGACCAGACAGAATCCGCCACGTTCAGTTATTAATGTGATTTTGGATTGCCGTTTGCTGCTGGTTACTTCACATAAATTCTACTGTGTGACGCACATAGTAATCTCTGACCATTCATAGAGATGTACAATTTCATTTTGATACTGGAGAATGTGAAGGTGACATTTATTGGATATGGCTTTAGAGGTTTCTTTTTGAGACACAAGGTACTGCAATAGATTGTCAATTTGTTAACGTCTTCACCCATGTCTGGTCCGGGTGGCAGAAAGAATGGTGTCTGGGAGGCAGTTCAGGTTACATCACCATACCTAACTTGTATGGTGTGATTCTGGATCTCCATGTCAACACGTCTGCTCTCTGGGCCAGGTTCTGACTGAAGATGAATTTCAAAACCTGGTTGGTGGTTAGCCATTAGTATTTAACCTGGACAATATTTGTACCTATACTGAGACCAGTGATAGTCTGTTAGCGTGTTCACCCCTGACAAGGAGGATTCCAAATTATTTATTTTGAAGTAAAGTTTGACTGACTGCCCTGAACCAGGTTAGAAGCCCAATGCACAGATTTTGGAACAGACCACTGAGTCTCTCTGTATCACAGGCAGCTGTGAGGTCCAATAACACTGTAACTGATTTCAGACAAATTGGAATCAATTCTCAGCATAGCTCATTGCAAGGTGTTGAGTTTACTGACCCGAACAATAATCGGATGTTTGCTATATTTCATGAATTGGACAACAATAAGATGTGAACGTCAATCATTCAACTGAACTATAATCTCTTAATTCAATTATGTTGATTCTATATTTATGGAACTGAAATATAAACTCCTGTCAAGATTTTCTAACACAGAAATAAAGCATGTACATTTCATTTTATCGATGAAAGAATATAACTCTTGTGGTGATTAGAATTAGATATTCAACGTCAAGATTCAAAGCAATGTTTTGCCACTCCAATATTTTTAAAGTGGGTAGCTTCTGAATGATTACATATTCAGAGTGAGCAGAAGATTGAACATACAAATAGAATTAGCGTTCTTATACATTTATATATAAACAATCAGTTTAATTTCTCACAGAAATGTACGATCTTCAGCTATTTGCCAGCAATTTTAAAATGGCAATAATCCAACATGGTCTGTGAATATTAAACTAAATAAATTATTTGTGTTACCAAATTTTAGTAAACCATAATTTGAAAACTTCAAATTTTTAAAATGAATGATATTTAATATGAAATGTGAAGAGTGAAAAAAAACAACTAACGTAATGTCGTGCCAGTGAAACGTCAGAGGTGTACAAAGTGTTTTGTGCCAAAGCAATGGTATATTTGTTTTAGTAATTGGAATACAACATGTAAAGTATTCATGTTCTGAGTAATAATTAGACTTCATAATGAAGCTGACCTTGCAATACTTGCATTTTAAATGTTTATGCTGCACAAAATAATCAGATATTTGCGAGCATTTACATTGTAAAATAAGTGGATACTTTTATTCATAGCTGACACTTGATAGTGTACAAAACGTTAAAGTACAGGAGGAAGCCATTGGCATTATGTACGAATCAGCTCCAAAAATGTCTCCCATGCACCTCCAATTTGCCAGCCTGTTGCCCGTTAAATTCATAATTTCCAAAATGTATCCAGTTCTCTTTTGAATCTTCATTCACCACTGTCCCAGCCAGTCAATTCCAATTCCTAACAACTTTCTAAATAAAGACAGATTTCCTTATTTCACTCCTCGCACTTTTGCTGACAATCTCGAAATTAGAATGCTTTGACGCTATAATGCCAACTAATAGAGTATTATGTTTCACTCTGACAGTTTATTCATACTTTTGATCACTGCAATAAACTCATATCTTTGTCTGTTCTGCTCCAGGAACTATAAGCCTTGCAAGAACTATAACAAACACTACAACGCAAAAACAAGCAGAAAACTAATCATCAGGATATATGAATATCATCTAGCCACAAAATACATGACCCCAACTCCAATTTCTTACGTACTGACGAGGAAGTACGCCATTTTGACTAGGTCTGTATATCCATCCTAGGACAGGCCACACAGAGACAAGCACAAGAATTCCTAGAAACATGGCATTCCGGACATCCATCAACAAATACATCAATTTTGACTCCATGTACTCCATGACTCCGGAAATGACATCATCGATACAAGAAATTGCATTACCAACATAAGGAAACTGAAACACTGAAATAGAAAGTGAGAGATAACACCAGCACCTCATTGGAGGCTCACTTACTGAGACAGTCAGTGGAACAAACCAGGAACAGCCACTGGCTATTGCTTCAGAATATATCAGTGTTCATGGCTGCCACCACAGAGAATCATTGAATGAAAATGCAAGCCTGCACCACCAATTGCATATCCAAAGGCTTTTTTGAACTTTTGTGAGATTTCTGCTACATCACCCGCCGAGGGAATGCACTCCAGTCACATGTCACCAGGGGCAGAACGGTGGCTCAGTGGTTAGAACTCCTGCCTTAGAGTGCGGGGACCGAGGATTGATTCCAGCCTTGGGTGACTGTCTATATAGATTTTGCCCATTCTCCCGTGTCTGCGTGGTTTCCTCGAGGTACTTCAGTTTCCTCCCATAATCCAAAGATGTGCAGGTTCGGTGAATTGGCCATGCTTAATTGCCCATCGTGTTCAGGGATGTGCAGGTTAGGTGCATTAGTCAGGGGTAAGTATAGGAGGAACGTGTTTGTGTGGGTTATTCTTTGGAGGGTCAGTGTGGATTTGTTGGGCAGAAGAGCCTATTTCCACACTGTACGAATTTTATATTCTATGTCAGTGCCACCCTCTCAGTTCAAAACAGACTCACAAATCCTCTCCCAATCCCTGCCTTTCACTTTAATCATGTATCCCTTTGTTTTTGACCCTTGGAGTAAGGGAAACAACTGCTGTCTGTTCATCCTATCCATTCCCCTTATGCTCTTGTACACCTGTACCAGGTTTCCGCCTCAGCCTTCCCTGCTACAGTGACAAAAGGAGCAAATTTAGCCCTCGTACTTTACAGTTTGAGAACTCACTTGTCTTGTTAATTCAGATGTGCATCATCTCACATTTATCAGTGTTAAACTGTTTAACGGCTATTAATCTGGGGATATAGATATCATCTGTTTATATCGTCTTGAGGCTAAACCTTTCCTCCTCACTGTGAACCACCCAGTTAATCTTTGTGTCATCCCCAACATTAGTTATTATTCCACTGCCGTCCATCTTCCACATTTTCACTATCATCATTTAAGAATTTCACAAACAAACCTTGATTTCCTTCCTGTTCTCCAGATGTTATTCACAGAGGAGGAATTAAGAATTCCAGTCCATTGCTATTCGTATTTTGGGGAATTTACAAAGTGATGCAGTTAACACCTATTATGTGGGAGCTGCAAATGGCATTTTCGAAACAGAGTTGAATTCACCTTTTACACTTTGGCCCTCAGCATATCTTATTCATAAAGCGTGTACCTAATTTAGGATGAACTAGGGTTTGGTACCTTGCACTGGAATATTAGCCTTTTGTGTGGCACTGTTCTTCGGAACAAAAGTCAGACCTGAAGACATTTTTCATCTGCAGGATGGATACTGACTCATTGCTTGAATCATTGAATGTGATGAGGATAAATACTCAATTAAATTCTATGTTATGGACAACCTGCAGGAGATCAAATCATGTGCTCATGTCTACCTTGAATTGGAAGCAAATACACACTGTTAAAAAAATTCAAAAAATGTTCAGACACCATACCAAGGGGAAAAAAAAATATGTCATCTGCATTTGACGGAGATACACAAATACAGAGTGACTGTGCAATCTGAACAAGAATCAAGTGATAGAAAATGAAGTACATCAAATTTTAATTTTCAATGGAACGAGATCCCAATTTTCCTGAACAGAGATATTTTTCACCCAACGTCACTACTGCTAAAGCAAGTTTTTCCAAGTCACCAAAACTTCATTAGCCATTCTTCCTCCGTCTTCCTACTCTTTTTTACACTCCTACTTCCCTTGCATTACCCCTTCTTCTGCTACATACTCTTCCACTGATGATATCTCTTCACATCTTTCTTCTCCCACTCCCACTGTAAGTTACACCAGTTCCCTAGATTCTCCCACTTCCACTGGTCATTTCTTCCCCTTTTTGCTTTCCAACTGGGGTGATGGGAACTGCTGGATTCTGTGCTGCTATTGATCATCAGTGAATGATGAGATTGAGATAATCAATATTAAATAGGAATAGACATTAGTGTGTGTCTGTCACTGTCCAATGCAACGTGAAGAGTGGAACATTATTTCTGTCTCTGTGTCACAACGCTTAACCAAACAGCCTCATCACAAATAGGACAAACTTCTCCTCAGAATCAGAAGCCCATGCATCAATACTTCCTTAAACGTTGTGAGGACAGTGACCACATTGTTCAAATAAGCCGTGTTCTATCATTTTGCTCTTTACCATTTTACCTGATATTCCAATGTCATTAGAGGTGAGATCAGAGTAACTTGCCTCGCATCAAAGTAACATCATGTAGCATCATTAACTCTCAGCAAACTGTGGTTAACGAGATTCAGAGGACATTCTGTGCTGGTAATTTCCTCAATGAACAATGACAACTTCCCTAGAGCTATTGGGAATGACAAATAAACTCTGCCTTTGCTCGTGCCTTCCAAAACCATGGACGGATTTGTCTTATAAATAACAACGTTTGTTTTCACGGTTTGGTCTAAAGTCTCAGAAAACTAACACCTTGATGGTTGAGTGTCACCCCAATGAAATCAGAGCCTTACAATAAGATAACCATTCCGATTATTTTCAATCAGTTACTTTATGCGGACTGATCATGCGATGTCACTGCCACTGAGATCAACATTTTCTCTGTCCACCAGCACCTCATCACATTGGCTCAAGGCTGCAACATTACCCAATTCTACTTCATTCTCCAGCTCATTCCCTGTGCTCGCCAGCTATACGAGGAGTACAATAACTTAGAGATGCCTACGAGGCTCTAGAACCTGCCATCCCACCCATGCACGGCGCTTTGAGCCCATCCCCTCCCCCAAGGCCACCTCCTGTCGTGTATCCACCATCCCTCCTAAATTTCCACGCTCTAATGCTGAATGTTCTGTACTCAGCAAAGGTCTCAGCTTTGTCCCTCTGTGTCCCCACTTTCATGAATTTCAGGAACGACATAATGTTGAACTCCTCTTCCACAGTCTTCTCCTCGGTGTCCATTTCTTTGGACAAGAGTCCACTCACCAGTCCATAGACCCTTCGCCCAGCTCCAACGTTCTCCCTCCACCTGGACACATTCCTCTGGCGTTTACTTTGATTCAATCTGTTATTTGAGAACTTTCAATATGACACTGGTTGTTTTATATTCTCTGTATCCCCCTCACTCTATCACACCTATCACTTCTGAACAGACTATATGCTGTGTACTTCGACCCAACCCTGACTGTGTTATTCAGCCTGTGCCGATAAGGGTGGTGCTGCAGTAGTCTGGTGGACTCACGTCTCCATTTCAGAGGCTGAGTGTCAGCTCTCAGATACCTCCACATATCACCTGCTTCTCCATAACCCTGCCATGGTACATCAGGCCATTTTATTAACTAAATCTGACAACATTTCATATGGATATTCCCACCCACTCGCCCCCACCTAATAGTCCCGAAGCTGATGGTCCTTTGATAGCAGAGCTCGCTTTTATGTCCTCCTGAAAATCCACAAACAGAACTGCCTGGCCAGACCCTTGCTTCAGCCTGCTCCTGCCATACAGAGGGGGTGCATGGATAAACACGTGGGCCCAAGTTATACCTGTTTCTTCATGGGGTACATTGACCATTCCTTGTTCCAGTTCTTTCCAGCCCCCACCCACAACTGTTTCCCGATACATAGATGATATCTTAGCTGTTGCGCCTCTCTCTTGGCCAGAATTGGAAAGGTTCATCATTTGCACTCCTCCCTCATTTTCACCCGGTCTATCTCTGACTCCTCCCTTCCTTTCCTCGACATCTCTGCTTCTATTTCTGGGGATAGGCAGTTCACTGATATCCAGTATTAAGCCACCGACTCCCACAGCTACCTGGAGTATACACCCTCACACCCTGTTTCCTGCAAAGAATCCATTCCATTCCCCCAATTCCTCCCTCTCAACCGCATTGCTTCCGATGATGTCAACTTCAAAGATGTTGCTTCTGAAATGTCCAACTTCGCCCTCAACCGAGAATTCCCCAGCACTTCGGCCGACAGGGTCCTCAACCAGTTCTGACCCACCTCCTGCACTTCTACCCTCACCCTCTCTCCTCCCTCCTGCAACAGCGTTAGAGTTCTCCCTGCCCTTACCTACCTTCACATGCATAAGATCATCAAACTGCATTTCCTCCACCTCCAGCGAGATGCCACAACCAGAGACATATTTGCCTCCTCTCCCCTTTTCGCCTTCTGAAGTGTCTATTTCCTCCAGGATACCCTGGTCCGCTCGTTATTCACTGCCAACACCTCCCCTCAACCCCCCACCCCCCACCACAGGTCCACCTCACATTCCCCTGCCGGAGGTGTTACACTTTCCCATTTACCTCCTCCCTCCGCACTATCTAAGGGCCCAATCATACCTTCCAGGTAACGCAGCATCCTATCAACATTTCCTACAATCCAGTCTACTACATTCGCTGCTCACATTGTGATCTGCTCTGCATTGGGGAAACTAAATGTAGACTGGGTGAACACTTCACAGAATATCCAAGCTGTAACTATGCAAAAGACCCTGAGTTTCCAGTTGCCTGCCAGTTTAATACCCCATCCTGTTCTCTGACCAATATCTCTGCGTCAGGCTTGCTGCAGTGTTCCAGGACATTTCAGCGCAAGCTGGAAGGCCAACACCTCAATTTCCGCGGGTGGACCCTGCAGTCCTTCAGACTCAAAATAGTATTCAATAATTTTAGGGACTGAACTCCTCAATAGCCCCTACCCATACCACCAGGCCTAGTACTCACTTAGCCTTCCATTACTCACCGCCTATTTTAAGCTACTACCAGTGTCCATTAACAGCTATTCAGCGTCTACTGTATATAAATCAACAATTTCAGGGCTACCATTCGTTCTGAGGAAGGGCCACTGAACGAGCAACTTTAATTCTGGTTTCTCTGAACAGAGCCAGTGAGACTCGAAACGTCAGCTCTTTTGTCTCCTTACAGATGTTGCCAGACCTGTTGAGGTTTTCCAGCATTTTCTCTTTTGGTTACAAATTACTCGAGATTCAACTGAGTAGCAGCTTTGTTTGTATCGTTCAGATCAGTCAATTTATCACAGTTCATAAAGAAAAAAATCGATAGAGAGAAACTCAGCAGGTCTGGCACTCTCTGAGCAGAGATGCACAGAATTAATATTTGATTCAAATATGACTTTTTCAGAACAGTGTCACGTCATATTCAATATGTTAACTTTGTTTCTCTCTGCAGATGCTTCCTCATCTGTTGTTCCATCATTTTTTATTTGTATTTCATGTTTCCGTATCACTATATGACATGTGTCTTGACAGGGTTACATGCTGAATTTGGTTACATATGGACAATGTAGTCCTTTCCTTTTCCTATTATAGTTGGTGTGTCTGTGACACCTGTGTTATGGCCGAAATCTGTTTCTTCTGTAAGATTCAAAGGAAAAAGAATATTTTTCTGAATATCCTGTAAATCTCAGGAACGCCACTTCGTTTGAAAAAACATTACAGAGGCAGCTGAAATTTCATGAGATAACAGGAATAAGTTATTGGTGGTGGAACACTCTGTGTCCTTCGTTGAACTAGCTTGTCTACCCCTTCTCCAAAGGCTTTGATTACATTACACAGAATTATATACAGCAAAAGTGGGGAAACTCTGCCCATTGTCTCTTCCAGCTTGGAACGACCATATCTCTACTGTTCGTCTCCTGTGCTATCCCCACAGCCCTCCACATTTTGTTATTAGTGACTGCTTTTTGTTTTACGTATCCTGCCAGATATGGACAATACAATCAAACTCAAACAAAAAAAAAAACAGAATTTAGAGGGCAAGCTCAGCAGGCCTGGCAGTACCTTTGAAGAGAAATCAAAGTTAATGTTTCTGGTCCAGTGGTCCTACTCAATCTGTATTCCCAATGATTAAATGCTGTGTATATAAAATATATTTCACTTTATCACATTTAAAATGATCTTGTGCAGGTCACTTTGTCATTCAGCATTGCATCTCCGAAATGTTGGTTGTTTCCTTGTTGTGCATTACATTTAATTTTGTCTGGCAGAAAGAGTGATGATGACTGTGGAATATCATTGTACTTCCCATGCAGTCTCCACAGCCACTATCCCCATTCTGTCCTATCTCCCAGCCAATGTCATGTTCATTCGAAACTGACTCATTAATTCATAAATCTTAATGAATGAGTTCATTGTAATTATCACTTTTGGTTTTGGACTGAGGCCAAAATGCGGAAAAAAATACGATTTTACAGCAAATAAAACAGCATTTAAAGGTTGTCAATTTGTATAAATAAATTATTGAAGCATATTCCCAAAAGAAGTCCCAAAGCTGCTTTATTAGCGCAGTGAGAGGAACATTCAGAGAAGTCCACACTTCCTGTCAATAGTCAGGGCAAATGTGCCCAGTGACAGTGTGTTGGCTGGCGTTTGTTCCCGTGGAGCAGGGAACAGCACAGTAACAACATCCTGGTTGTGTTTCTTTTGGCGGGGGGGCGGTGGAGGGATTTGGGGAGACATGCTTACAGCATAGTAAACGGACAACAGAGCATAATCATCCAGCCGACGAAAAGATAACATCCATCATTCTCCCTCACAACTGACGTCACTAGAGCAATTCGTGATGGGAGATTTGACCAATAGCCAGCAATGTCAACATGTAGTCCAGTCCAGTTATATTGTGAACTGAATGTGCTGAATTTAAAGCTGGGACGGGTTGCTCAGTGACTATGATGAATGTCAGTCTCCATGCAATGTCTCTGTGTCACTGGAGGGTTTAGTTCTCCTATTGGTGAAGGGCTTCATTCAGTGCGCTATCCCAGAGAAGGAGAAAATGCATCAATTCCAACAGTAGCAGAGATCAACAGCTGCGTAGACAGAGAGAGAATAGATCTAAATCTGAGAATAGCGGACTGGAACATTACAACAATGGAGAGGAGGTTTTTCTTGAGTCTTTTCAAGATTTCCCCCTCTTGGGGATTTCTACCATATCGGATATTAGCAGTACTGATGATTATTCTGGGCGGGGTGGAGGGTGTGCTACTAACCTATTATCGCTATTGTTGGTGTTCTCTACCTCTCTCCATTCATTAATCCTGCAAACAAGTTTGAACCTCGTTGCAATTTCTGTTATCGATATTTGTCAGAGAAAGAAACTCTTGTCTTCAGTTTCAATTGCAGTCTCCATTCATTACCCATGAATTGCAGACCACTCCCTCACAAACATCTGAGAACAAAACTGTGCACAACCTCGAGATCCCTTTTTGCCCTGAAAAGATTTATGTCTTCTGTTCTCTCTGTCACCAAACCTGTCCACTACCTGCTCCGAATATCCCCAATCTTCATCTCTGTGTCAGTGCTGTTGCTGAACAATCCATTCCCCACACGTTGGTAAAATTCAGACTTAATGTTTCAAGCTCTCTTCTGACCACTTTTCCGATTACAAATGTTTCAATCATAAAATTGTTCTTGTCTTGGACGTTATCGCATGGTTAGGACAATATATGAATGTAGGAATGTCGCTGGATGTAATTCAGGAGCAAAGCTTATTAAACGAAAGTTATTGTTTCAAGTGATTTGTTTCAATTCCACAACAGCTGATGACAGAACTTCAATAACACTGATAAGAATTGGAATAAAAGTGAATTTCACAAAAACAACCATAAAAGCAACATTTTGTCTGAAAACCTTCCTGTTTCACTGATCACCTTCGGTAAAGAAAACTAATGTTATTACCCGGTCTGGGTTAAGTGAGACTTCACACCCATGACAATGTGTTTTACTTTGTATGGCTTGTGAAATGGCCACAGAGTCAGGGCATTTCGTGATGGTCACCAAATGCTGCCCTTGGCAGAGATGCCAACGTCCACAAAATAACAAAACTGAAGGTGAAATCAAATAAAGGAAGATGCTGAAAATCTGAAATTATAAAAGGCAATGCAAAGAAACGAACAGAAATTGCTGGGGAACTTTCCTGAACTGAAAGCAGCTGGAAAGGAATGTGATTAATACCGTTGACAGGGAAGTGTGCTTTGACGGGGAGGAGGAATCAATAGAGAAAGAGAGATATAGAAGAAAAAGAACAAACAAAGAAAATGATGATGAGCTCGGCTGGAAATCAAATGTAAGATTCACCTCATTTATTTTTCGCCATTCCCATCTTCCTGAACATCATGCCCATGTACAGATAGGTATTCCCTGCTTTTCAGAAGTTTGATTTTCACCACTTCCCTTTCCGAATGAACTGCATTAGGCCTTGTTTCGCTAACCAAAAGACAACCGTAGAGGATTTTGACTTTTACGAAGAAAGGCGAAATTTTTCCCATATAAATTAGTGCTACTGCACTTTACATCATATCAGCTTGCGAACGGTTTCTTTCAGATAGCGAGGGAAACTTGCATTTGTCTAAGACCATGTTTAAAGCGATTTGATTTCCCCTGTCAGTATTCCCCGAGTGTGGTCATCTTCTTATATTTTTTAACTGGATATGGTTATCTCTGATTGGGCCAGCATTAGTTCATTTTCACAGTTCCCTTGAGAAGACCTTGAGCCACTGCAGTCCACGTGATTGATCTGATTTGTGATTGAACATTGGGAGACGGGTTGTTCCAAAATAGTTAGATGTAACAATTGGCTGTTAAATGGATACCCATGTTTTGGTTGCTGTTTTGACAGCAATTGAAATTTAACCAATAATTTTAAATTATGTTCTCGATCCCAAAACACAGTTGTGTTCATTGTATTGCCAACATCGAACCAATGAGCCGCCACATGCTTCAAACGAATAGAGAAGCCATCATCATCACAACGAGGGAGAAAGAGAGAGACACGAAGGGAAGGAGAGAGAGAACACAGCGAGGGAAATAGATGGACAGTTAGTCGAAGAGAGAACGGAAACAAAGCAACGAAACAAACCATCAGATGGAGAGGGAACAGGGAAGATAATAGGCTCATGGAAAGAAACAGAAGACAGGATAAAGGAAAACACAGAGAAACAGAGAGTGTGAGAGACACAGTGAGAGACAAAGGACATGGGAAGCTGGGGATGGGGTCACAGGGAACTGGGGGGGGGGATGGGTGAAGCTGGAGGTGAGGACCAGAGAGACTTGGGAGTGAGCACTGAAGGGAGCTGGGAAGAGGGCGGTGAGGATTTATTTTGACCTGTAACAAGATGTCCAGGCAGATCATAGTAAGCAAGGATGTTCAGAACGATGGGTGTAAAACACGTCTGAGAGGCATATAGGTTACGCTGCACAGCGCATGCGCTAGGAAAAATCAACCTGATCAAGATCAACATTATCTTAGATTCGAGAGCCCATTCATCAGTCTAACAACAGTCAGGAAGAAGCTGTTACTGAACCACCTACTCTGTGTTTTCAAGCTTCTGTATCTTTTAGCCTGATTGGAAAGCTTGTGGGAGATCTTTACAGGCATGTGATGGGTCTTTGGTAATGTTAGAACAAAGAACATTCGAGTGCAGGAACAGGCCATTCGGCAGTCAAAGCCTGCGCCGATCCAGATCCTCTGTCTAATTCCGTCGCCTATTTTCTCAGGGTCTTTATCCCTTTGCTCCCTGCCCATTCATGTATCGTTCTGGAAACATCTTAAAAGGAGCACCACTGGTCACAGTTCTCCATTTTGAGAAAATGCCTTCCCCTACCATCTCTGGATCTTGTTGCCCAGCCAGTTCTTTATCCATGTAGCTATCACACCCTGGGCACCATATGGCTTCACTTTCTCCATAAACCTACCATGGTAAAACATATTAATTACCTTCCTGAAGTCCATATACATGACATCAACAGTCCCTCCCTCATCAATCAACTTTGTCACTTCCTGAAAGAATTCTATTAAGTTGGTAAGACATGATCTTCCCTGCACATAACCATCTTGCCTATCACTGATAAGGCCATTTTCATCCAAATGAGAATAGACCCTATCCCTCAGTATCTTCTCTAGCAGCTCCCAACACCTGATGACAGGCTAACTGGTCTATAATTAACTGGATTATTCATGTTACCCTATTTAAACAACAACTTGCCAGTCCTCCAGGACCTCAGTTATGTTCAAGGATGCTACAAATATATCTGTTAATGCCCCAACTATTTCCTCTCCTTCTTCACTCAGTAATCTGGGATAACGGTGGAGCTTCTCGTGAAAAGGAAGAAGGTAACTTAAATAACGTGGAGGAAACTAGGGTCAAGCTCAGCTCGAGAGGATTGCAGACAGGCGAGGAAGGAGCGCAAAAATGATCCTAGGAGAGCCAGGAGGGGGCAAGAGAAAGGCTTGGCAGAACTGATTAGGGAGAACACAAAGGCATTTTAAACTCATGTGACGAATAAGAAAATGGTCAATGAAAGAATAAGGCCGATCAGGGATACCATAGGGAAGTTGTGTTGAATCCGAGGAGGTAGGGGAAGCCCTAAATGAGAATTTTACTTCTGTCATTACGAAAGAAACGAACATTGTAGTGAATGAAACCATTGAAGAACAGGTGTACATGCTGGAATGGATAGAGATAGAGGAAGCTGATGTGCTGAAAAGTTTTTCAAACATTAATATTGACAAGTCGCCAGGTCTGGACCAGATTTGTCCTCGGCTGCTTTGGGAATCGAGAAATGCGATTACTTCACCGCTTGCGAAGACCTTTGCATCCTCGCTCTCCACTGTAGTCGTCCCTGGGGCCTGGAGAGATGCAAAGGTAATTCCACTCTTCGAGAAAGGAAATAGGGAAATCCCAAGCAATTACACACCAGTAAGTCTCACGTCTGTCTTCTGCAAGGTGTTAGAAAGGATTCTGAGGGATAGGATTTATGATCATCTGGAAGAGCATGGCTTGATTAAATGCAGTCAACATGGCTTTGTGAAGGGCATGTCATGCCTCACAAACCTTATCGAGTTCTTTGAGGATGTGACTCGAAATGTTGATGAGGGTCGAGCTGTGTATGTGTGTATATGGACTTCAGCAAGATATTTGATTATGTTACCCCGGTAGGCTCATTCAGAATGTCAGGAGGAAAGGGATACAGGGGAACCTAGCTGTCTGGATACAGAATTGGCTGGCCAATAGAAGACAGCGAGAGGTAGTAGAGGGGTTATATTCTGCCTGGAAGTCAACGGTGAGTGCCCTCTGTCCTTGGGCCTCTACTGTTTGTAAGTTTTATTAATGACTTGGATGAGGGGAATGAAGGATGGGTCAGCAATTTTGCAGACGACACAAAGGTTGGAGTTGTCATTGAGAGTATAGATGGCTGTTGTAGGCTGCAGCGGGACTTTGACAGGATGCAGACATGGGCTGAGAGGTGGAAGGTGGGGTTCAACCTGGACAAATGCGAGGTGATGCATTTTGGAAGGTCGATTTGGAAACCTGAGTACAGGATTAAGGATAGGATTCGTGGAAGTATGGAGGAATAGAGGGATCTTGGAGTGCAGGTACTTAAATCCCTTAAAATGGGCCCCTAAGTGGACAGGGTTGTTCAGAAAGCATATGGTGTTTTGGCTTTCAGTAACGGGGGATTGAGTTTAAGAGTCGTGAGATCTTGTTGCAGCTCTATACAACTTTGGTTAGACCACACTTGGAATACTGCGTCCAGTTCTGGTATCTTATTATAGGAAAGATGTGGATGCTTTGGAAAGGGTTCAGAGGAGATTTACCAGGATGCTGCCTGGACTGGAGGGCTTATCCTATGACGAGAGGTTGACTGAGCTCGGACATTTTTCACTGGAGAAAAGGAGAAGTTGGGGCTGACCTAATTGAGGTATACAAGATAATGAGAGGCATAGATAGAGTCGATAGCCAAAGACTATTTCCCACGTCAGAAATGGCTAACACGAGGGATCATAGTTTTTAAGCTGGTGGAGGAAAGTATAGAGGGGATGTCAGAGGCGGGTTCTTAACACAGAGAGTTGTGAGAGCATGGAACGCGTTGCCAGCAGCAGTTGTGGAAGCAAAGTCATTGGGGACATTTAAGAGACTGCTGGGCATGCATATGGTCACAGAAGTTTAAGGGTGCGTACATGAGGATCAATTGTCGGCGCAAAATCGTGCTCTGAAGGGCCTGTTCTGTGCTGTACTGTACTGTTCTATGTTCTATGTTCAATGATCTAGATGTTGGCAGCCTTTCTACGGCAATGAGCAAGTGTATATGGAGCCAATGGTTGGGAGATTGTCTGCGCACCCAACCTATTGTAGTTTCTTATGGTCCTGGGCAGAGCGTTGCCGTATGAAGCCGTGACGCACCCATGCAGTATGCTCTCAATGGTGTATCTGTCGAAGTAGTGCATGCTGAATTTCCTGAGCCTCCTGAGTAAGAAGAGGCGTTGTTAAGCTTTATTGACTGTCACACGTATGCGAGATAACCAGGGTATATTGTCAGTTATTGTCACTCCGAGGGAGTTGATGCTCTGCACTGCCTCAACCATTGATGTAGATGACGGTGTGCTCCTCTCCTTTTTTTCTGAAGTCAATGATCAGTTCCTTACTATTGCCGAATTTGAGAGAGAGGTTATTACCATTACACCATGCCACTCAGCCGTCGATCTCCTTTCTGTATGCTGACTCATCGTTGTTTGGTATCCCTCCTGATTTGGTGATGTCATCAGCGAACTTGTAGCTGGCGTTGTTTGGAATTTGACAACACAGCCGCGTGTGTACAGGGCATACAGTAGGGGGCTGAGGACACAGCCACGGGAGAACAGGAGTACAGTAGGGGGCTGAAGACACAGCCGTGTGTGTACAGGGCGTACAGTAGGGGGTTGAAGACAGCCATGGGAGAACAGGGAGTACAGAATGGGTCTGAGGGCAGAGCCGTGGATGTACAGGGTGTAGAGTAGGGAACTGATGGCAGAGCCATGGATATGCAGGGAGTACAGAAGGGGGCTGACGACTCTGCTGTGGGTGCACGGGGAGTACAATAGGGGGCAGAGAACACATCCTCCAGGAGTTCCAGTGTTGAGTTTTATTGTGGAGAATGTGCAGATACCTATCTTCACAGATTGTCGCCTGTGTGTCAGAAACCGGGGACCCTTTTGCAGAGGGTGGAGCCGTGATCAAGGTCACGGAGTATTGAGATCAGCCAGTAGGGGATAATGATGTTGAAAGTAGAGCTGTAGTCAATGACCAGGAGTTTGTTGTCCGCATCCTTGTTTTCCAGATGTCCCAGGGTGGAGTGCAGAGCAGGTATATGGCATCCGTTGTGGACCCGTTACATCAATCGGCATATTATAGGACAACAGGTCAGGCTGGAAGACTGGAGGTGATTTGGGCCACAACCAACGTCTCAAAGCACTTCATGTTTATTGTAGTCAGAGGCACTGGGCGGGATTCATTAAGGAATATTGCATGTGCTTTCTCACTTACTAGGATGATGGTGGTCTTCTTGAAGGTTGGGATTTCGGCTTCAGGAGGGAGAGGTTGAAGATGTTTGTAAATTCCTCTGCCAGTTGGTCCTCACAGGATCTGAGTGCTCAGCCGGGAACACTCCCCAGGCCTGTCGCTTTACTTGACTTGACCTGCAGGAAGAGTGATCATGTCTGCAGTGGTCACAGGGGGCACAGGTACATCCGAGGCGGTCAGAGCAGTTTTCATGCTGACAGTCATTCATCATAGACATTCCCTCCAGCACCTCCCTCCGTTATCGTCAACACACAGTGACATTGGTTGTTGTGAGCAGCACACAGTGTTGAGACAGAGTGACATCATTCGATTGGGATTGTGCGCCATCAAGTCCTTTGTCACCATAACGGGGTAATTCACAACAATACGGGGGCAGAGTGTGCTCCTACTGGGTGTCAGTGGTGCAGGGAGTGAAGATGTTATGGGTATAATTCCAGTCAACTCACTGCTTGAACCTGAATGGAGTCAACCACCTTGACTGCTGTGTCATTTCAATGGTGAACAGTTCTGAGGGAGTCAGGAAGTGCCATTTACATGAACCACCTGACCAAAGGACCTGAGGGCATTTTTGCTAAATTTGGAGATGATACAGTGATGGTTGGTTGGGCAGGCGATATTCACGAAGTGAGGAGGCTGCAGAAAACCTTGGGCATTTTAGGACTGTGGGCAAACACGTGGTTAATGGAATACAATATGGGATCGTGTGAGATTATGCATTCTGGTAGGCGGACTAGAGGCAGACACTATGTTCTAATAGGATCCATTAAATCTGCAGAACAAAAAGAATTTTGAAACACTCGTCCTCTGTTATGGTTATTGTGCAGGTTCAGTTGGCAGTTCGGAAAGCAAATGCCATGTTAGCATTCATTTCAAGGGACCTAGAATACAAGAGAGGAGACATGCCGCTGAGAATGTAATTGGCAATGGTCAGACAGCATTTGGAACATTGGGAGCTATTTTGGGCGCTATCTCTGGGGAAAGATCAGCTGGTGTTGGAGGTGATCCATCCTGGGGATGGTGGCTTGTCATGAGCGGCAGGTTGTGTACTCGATGGAATTTAGAAGAATGGGAGGCCAGGCATCTGATAGAAACTGATTGATTACTGCAAAGATTGAGACAGTCAGTGTGAAGAAGATATGTCTATTAGTCATAGAAACGATGACAAAATGGCACAGTTTCATAGAGAAGGACTGGGCTGAATGGTCTCAATCTAAAGCAATATCTCATGCTCTTATGGACATGTGGTCTATTATTCAGTGCAGAATTGTAAGTCTCTGAGCAGCTCTTGTAACACTTGTATTTGTATGTTGATTTGACTTCACGTTCTGTTCAATGGTAACCCCTTTGATATGGACGATGGGAGGATTAAGGGTCGGCCAGTAGTCTATTAAACGTTGAATATACACAGCTATCTGTGAGTCTCATGTGGTGGGAGTACACTGTCTCTCAAATGATTGCCATTTTCAGACTGGTATTTTCGAAGGATCGATCCTGTTACGCCAGTTTTGTTGAATTTATCAAAACAGATGGAATCTATCAGAGCACACAGCAACAATAAGTCATCGAACACTGAGCACCCTTCTAATAACAGAAACTTTGATAATGTTCGGTATAAGAAACACTGCTTTCCTGTTCATGCTCAAATCAGATAACCTGTCCCATCGAGAAGCACGACTTGGAAGTATTCTAAAAAAACTTTTTTTGGATGCGGGCATCGCTGAATGGGCCCACCATTTCTTGTCCGCCCCTCATTGCCCCCTTGACAAAGTGGTGTTGAGCAGCCTACTTGAACCGCTGCAGTCCACCTGCGGTGTGTTGACTTACAATGCTATGAAGGAGGGAATTCCAAGGTTTTTACCAGTAACAGTGAAGGAACGGCAATATATTTCCACATAAGGATGCTGATTGGTTTGGAAGAGAATTTATTGGTGGTGGCATTCCCATACGTATGCTAGCCTTGTCATTCTAATGTAAGTGTTCGTGGGATCCGAAGATGCTGTCTGAGGATCTTTGGGGAATTTCTGCATTGTGTCTTGTAGGTACTTCTGGTACTGAGAGACGGTGGTGGAGGGAGTGAATGTTTGTGGATGTGCTGCCAATCAAATGGACTGTTTTGTCCTGGATGGTGTCAAGCTTCTATTGTCTTGTTGGGTCTGCACTCATTCAGGCAATGGGAGAATTCCATCTCATTCCTGACTTGTCCTTTTAGATGATTGACAGGCTTTAGGAAGTCAGGAGGTGATTTACCCGCGCAGTATTCCTAGCCTCTGATCTGCGCTTATATTCATGTGGTGAGTCGAGTTGAATTTCTAATCAATTATAACCCCCAGGATACTGATAGTGGGGAACTGAGTGATGATAATGGTGCAAATACTATGTTGTTATATTGTTTCTTATTGGTGATGGTCATTGTCTGGCATCTGTGCGGTGCAAGTGTGTTTGCCACTTGTCAGCCCAAGCATGGAGAGGGACAAATCTTGTTGCATTTTAGCATGGACTGCTTCCGTATCTGAGCATTTGTGAATGGTGCTGAACATTGTGCAGTCATTGTCGAATATCCCCATGTGTGACATTATGATGGAGGGAAGGTAATTGATGAAGCAGCTGAAGATGCTTTGATCTAGGATTCAACCGGAGAGTCACTGAAGGTGTTATCTTGTGTGGTGATGAAATATCGATTAATGAAACTTCCGGTTCAGCGAGCTAACCAACATCCATATTATCCTGAGGGACTACTGCAGAGATGTTCTGGAGCTGAGATGACTGACTTCCAACAGCAATGACCATCTTCCTATCTATCAGGTATGACTCCAATAATGGAGTATTTGCCCGCAATACTGTTTTTGCTCGGGTTTCGTGAAGCCACGTTTGAAAGAATGCAGCCTTGATGTCAAGGGTGGGAATTCGGCTCTTTCTTCTATGTTTGAACCAAGGCTGTAATGAGATCAGGAGTTGAGTGTCACTGGTGGAACGCAAACTGGGTGTCACTGAGCAGGTTATTGCTGAGCAGATGCTGGCTTGATAGCACTGTTGATGTCCCCTTCCATCACTTAACTGACAATGGGGAGTAGAGTGATGAGGTGGTGTTTGACCGGTTTGACTTTGTCCTGCATTTTAGGTACAGAACACACTTGAGCAGTTTTTTTTTCCCCATTGTTGGTTTGTAACCATAATAGAACAGCTCGGCTAAGGGAGCGGGAAGTTCTGGAGCACAAGCCTTCACGACTATTGTCAGCATGTTATCAGGGCCCATAGCCTTTGCAGTATCCAGTGCCTTCAACAGTTTCTTGATATCAGTCAATCGAATTTGCTGAAGACTGCTATCTGTAATGATGGGGACCATGGGAGGAGACCGAAGTGGATCATCCACTCGAAACTTCTGAGTGAAGAATTCTGTGAAATCTTCAGCCTTATCTTTTGTGCTGATGTGCTGAGCTCCTCCATCATTGAGGTTGGGGATATTTGTGGAGCCTCCTGGTCCGGTGAGTTGTTGAATCGTCTACCACCATCCACGATCAGATTCTCAGGACTGCAGAGCTTAGATCTGATGTGTTGGTTCTGGGATCGCTTAGCTCCGCCTGTCCCTTGCATTTAATGCTATTTGGCATACAAATAGTTCTGTTTGGAAGTTTCAGCAGATTAGCATTTTATCTTTATGTATGCCTGGTTCTGCTCCTGGCTTGCCCCCCTGCACTCTCTTTTGAACCGGGTTGAATCTTCTTTCTTGATAGTAATTGTTGAGTGGGGAATGTGAGGTTACAGGTCACAGGGACTCCTAGAGCATCGACCGCCCGAATCTATCGCACTGAGCTGCCTCCTGTGCCGGATCGGTCCTGCCTTTGGGACAGGACATATCCAGGGATGGTGATGGTGCTGTCAACGTTATATCTGTAAGGTAAAATTCCGTGAGTATGCCTTTGTCAGGCTGTTGCTTGATTGGTCTGTAAAACAGTTGCCCCAATTTTGGCACGAGCCCTCATTGTTAGTAAGGAGGACTTTGCAGATTCAACAATGATGTTTCTAACGTTCACTTTTCCGGTATCCCGGTTAATACATCAGTTTCATTTCTTTGAGATTTTGTAGCACATCTGACTGACTCGCTAAACCATTTCAGAGGGCGATTGAGAGTCAATCACATTGCTTTGGGTCTGGAGTCAACGGTCAGCCAGTCCAGATGAGGAATGGAAGATTCCTTCATTGAAGGATATCAGTGATCCAGATGGATTTTTCTGACAATCGGCAACGATTTCATTCTCATCGGTAGATTCTTAATTTCAGGGATATTTTATAATTATTGAATTGAATTTCCACCATCTGCAGTGGTGGAATTCGAACCTCGGTCCACAGAACTGGAGCTGATTTTCTGGATTGATAATCTCGCGGTAATACAATGAAGCCTACTTGGAACCACATGTTGTACTCAATTGTTATTCATTTTGTTGTCCAGTTTTTCTATCATTGTTATGTTATTGTGGAACCTCATCTTTCATTAAATCCTGATTGAAATGTACGGTGATGAAAGTCATCCCCACTGCTCGAATTCCATTCAGTCTGTTTTGTTTGAATAGACATGTCAAGGCAGCTGCACTTCAGAGAAGAACATTAAGAGATAATGGTAATTGTACACTGTACCTGTCACCGGACCAGTTTGTCTGTCCAGACAACGAAAGTACTTATTGTGGGTCAGAGAACCGCGGAATTATTATAGCACAAATGGGAGTCAGTCAGCCCATCGTGGGGTCACAAGCTCGTCAACGGCAAAATTGGAGCTAGAGAGAGTATGTGGAGATAAATTGTGTGAGAGAGAAATAAGCAGAGAGATAGAAAGTGAAGAGAGATAAACTGAGAGAGAATAGAAAGGGGAGCGACTAACTGAGTGGGAGATGAAGAGGTGTTAGATGAGGGTGAAGTTAAATAGATCTAAAGACAGGATGAAGGTGGATAGATATGGACAGACAGAAGTTAGAAGTCATATTTAGAAATACCTCCGGACTGCAAGCCCTTTGTCTCGGTATCACACACTGTGAGCAGTGTGCTGATACTGGCTGTCAGCCCAGATCATTTATTCCCAATAATATTGCAGAGCTAGGTTTCTGACAGCTAAACAAAATCCATTCAGCCAATAGATTAGTATCATAGAGAAGGTGGATTTTTTTAAAAATAGACTATTCCAAGACCAGCAGGAAATGATGACAGCCCCCACTGTGAGAGAGACTGATCCAGAGAAACTCAGTCAGGTGGATCACTGACTGTCATGGAAATTAAACTGACTGGAATCCGATGCTAACAAGAGCAAAGAAAAGGTTTTATTTTTACCCACTGCAGTTGGCCAATACACTTGGCAAAAACGCCTTGTGTAAGGGCACTGAACATAATTAACGTATTCCTTTTATGCTCTTCTTATCACAATGACAAGGGCTGAGAAACATTCGAGTTCTTATTTTCTCATCCCGTTGCCGTGGACATAACTGTCTTTATGTTTTCCTTAGCTTTTTCTGCAGAATTCGACTGCTGGCCAGGCCAGGCTGAATGTTTAAAATGTTCAGCAAAGACAAGCTGACTCTTCGACTGCAGAATTCAGCAAAGTATTTGCAACGGTCGGAAACGTTTTAAATTTAGCATAGCATTCGCTTTCAGATTTCACAGTAAATGTTAATTTTGTTAATTTCCCCTCACATTTCCCTTTTTTGTAATTTTATGGCGACAAGGACAAAGGAAACAGAGCCAGAATTAAAAAAGAAATGTACAAAACAACATTTTTTTAAAAATACGGAGCCAGATTTCTATACTTCTGCGATCTTAACAGCTGCCCGTGTTGTAAGGAGCACTTGAAACGGTCCCAGTCACCCGCTCGCCTTCTAGCTTTTCCTCCTGAGGTTTTTCACCACTATCCATTCTCCAGATCGTGCAACTTCTCCTCTGCTGATTGGGGTAGTGTTGCTTTCACTTGATTCGATGCTTGACACAAAAGTGTGGAGAGTTTTACACAGTAACACAACATCTCATCCTCACAGTGGCCTCTCATCCTCTCATCTGTCTTATCTTAGGTCATGGGTCCATTCCTGTAAATGATGGCCTACCAAACAAAATCTCAAACGGGCTAAGATTAGCTCTTCCTCTCCTCCTAGATCTCATATATGTTAGCAAAACCTTGTCCATGTCAACCCTAGTTCCTCACAACATTTCGTCCATTTATATGTTTTAGGGTAGCATTTTCTCTTTCCACTGCCCCACCGCTCGCTGGGCAGTAGGCACAGTGTTGTCTCATGTTTATTCCCAAATAATCACGGATCTGCTGCAAAATGTTACTGATAAATGGTGTCCCATTGTCACGACAAAGGCTTTCAGGGATGTCCCATCTGGGAATTACTTCTGTTAGAAAAGCCGAGGCACTGGCATCCTGTTTTGACGTGGGGAACGCTTCCAACCATTTGGAAAACATATCAACTATAATCAGAAAATATATGTTCCCTCCGCTGGGAGTTAGTTCAAAGACATCCATCTGTAAATGCTCAAAGTGTCTTTGGGATTGGGGGTGTGCTGCCTGTCTTGTCTGTAGTCCCCTCCCCTCATTATTAGTGGCACAGATAGCACATTGTTCACAATATTTCTGGGATAAATGCATAAATCGCTTAGTCTATCAGTGTGCCGAAATACTGTCGTACATCCCCCCTTTTGACACATTGTCCTTCCTGTGTGGCAGTTTGGCATAGAATGGAAATAATGATTGTGGTAGACAGGCTTTACAATTAGGGCCACAACACACCCCTTCATTCATGCTGCACACTGCCCTTGTCCATTCACGCTTCTCCTCCAACGTTGACTGTGACTGTAATTCCCGTACGTCTGCTGTTGGGGTGCAAATCTTTGTCATACACATGTCAAACTGATCACTTCGCGGCTGCTGGGCTGCCGACCTTGCTGCTGAGTCTGCCTTCGCATTGCCTTAAGAAGTAGAATCGTTATTTTTTGTGGGGGCTTCACATTTACATACAGAAATTGATTTGGGAAGTAGGACCACTTCTAGGAGGTCAGAAATCAGACCACGGTGTGTGATGAGCTTTCCGCTGGAGGTCGCTAAGCCCGTGTGTTTCCATAGGGTTCCAAAATCATGTACAACCCCGAATGCATATCTGCTGTCGGTGTAAATGTTCACTGGCCTTCCCTCAGCCAATTTACATGCCTCAGTCAAGGCAAATGATGAGAAAGGAATGAACCCACTTTGACTACCTCTTGGGGAGTCATTACAGCATATGCAACACATTTCTGGCCTGTCTCCTTGCTCCTCGATGTTGACCCATCCACAAAAGCCTCCATATCCGGATTCTGAAGTGGAGAATCCTGCAAGTCTGGTCTAGGGTGCAAATTTCATTAGTTACAGCAACACAATCATGTGGGTCTCTGTCTCCTTCTGTGGGGAGAAGGCTAGCAGGGTAAAGGACGTGGCATCTCTCTATTGATTGTCAGGCGTCTCCAGTAATACAATGTTATATCTGAGCCAACGTGCTGATGACATGTGTGCTGTCTTTTACTCGGAAAGCAGTAAGGATACTGCATGTGGGACCAGTAGTGTAAACTCACCATAGCTGACTATATCCGTGGATGCTACAACAGCCTTTTCAAGTGAGGCCATGGTTTGCAAGCATTTCGGCAATCCTGCCGCTATGGGGTCTAGTTTAACTGAAAAATAAGCTACTGGCCTCAATCGTTCCCCTATCAGCATGCAACAAGGCAGATGTCATGCAGCCACGCTTCTCATCTACTGTTTGCACAAAAGGCTTGTTTGGATTCGGAATCCCCAGTGTAGGTGTAGTTTATGCTGCTATCAAGCAATCACGGGGCATACAAAAAGACCATACAAAAAGAGGGTTAGCAGAGGACTTGGAATGGCCAACCAACAATACAGTATATATTAAATAATTACGGCCGATAATCTGTAAAGCAGACTGGGAGGGTAGCCATCAATGTCAGGATCTGAAACAGACTTAAGGCACTGTTCAGCTTCATTAGGTTGTTTTCTGCACACGTCTGCATGTGCTCTAGTGTTGTACGCATATTTGTTATGTCTTTTTACTTGAGATTTCCTTTCGCTGATATCAGCCTCAGCCTTCCACACATTATAAACACTCCTATTCCGAGGCTCAATTTTTCCCCTTCAGTTTCTCCTACTCTCTCTCCTCCAACCGTGACCTCAGTATTTCCAATTGCCTTTTACTAAAATCGCATTCCTTGATCCACAATTCTAACTGCTTTACAGACTCTGGGACGTAATTATTTAATATATATTGTATTGTTGGTTGGCCATTCCAAGTCCTCTGTTAACCCTCTTTTTGTTTGGTCTTGCTGAAGCCCATTTTCAGCGTTACTGGAAAAGTGTTCAGCTCTCTCGCGGTACCGTTATCTTTTCCATTTGACTTGCCTTTACCTCTCGAGGTCCCCTCTCGTATTGGGCGCGTCCGCTACAATGCCTTGTTTTTTGTAAACCAAGAAACCACTTCCCTGGTATGTCTTTGGCGAGTCAAACTCAACCTGTGTTGGTTCCAAGCCTAAAACCACCCTTAGCCTGCTGTCTCTTAACCACTCTAGAGACGGCAATCCTTTCCATTGAGTTTTTCTCGAATACCGTGCGAGAGTTTACTGACCCCTCTTTCTGATTAATTTATTCTCTTAGAATGAGCCTCTACATAGGATTACTAAAGCGACGGCTCTTACCCCAACACTATTCGATTCAAACCCCCCGCTCTGGCGCAATCCACAGATTCCCAGTCCTCTCACGCAAAGGGGACACTTCAGTGCTCAAGATGATGTGAAGGACCGTCAAGGCGCTGCCACCTGCGCCTCCTAGGAATCTTCAGAATCTTACCTAAACGCGAGATACTGGACGAGCCCCCACGTTTACTGTCATGGAAATTAAACTGACTGAACTCAGAAGCTATCAAGAGCAAAGAAAAAACTTTTTTTTAACCACTGCAGGGAACCAACACATTTGGCAAAAACGCTTTGTGTAAGGACCCTGAACAAAATTCATATATTCCTGTAAACTATTCTTGTCACACGCTCAAGAATAAGGGCTGGAAAACATTCGATTTCTTATTTTCTCATTCCTTTGCCATGGAAATAACTGTCTCTATGTTTTTCTTTTCTGTTGAATTCGACTGCTCGCCAGACCAGGTTGAATGTTTGCAATGTTCAGCAAAGACAAGCCGTCTCCTTGACTGCAGAATTCAGCAAACTATTAGCAAAGTTCAGAAAAGTTTCAAATTTAGCATAGCATTCTCTTTCAGTTTTCATAGAAAATGTTAATTTCGTTAATTTTCCATTACACTGACGGAGGGGAAATCAGGATCTCAGCTGTGGATCAAATAATGATTGATAAATATTTCACACCACCTCCATAGTTTTGTAATCCAGATCAGGAGTGTATTTTACCGACCTATCCCTTTGTAGTTTGCATATTACGGTCTATATACAAAATCATTTATTACCTGTATTTTGTATTGCATAAATGCATTTCATTAATATTGTCTCTGTTCATACCTCATTGTAGATGTATCCTTGAATCTATTCTTCGTATGTGTTATAAAGAGCAAAGTTCCAATGCTAGTGATTGGGGAACATCATCGTTCCACCGCCCAGCCTGAACAGCCATGTCCCAGAATCCTCTCCAGCTTCTCTCTTTTCCCTAATGTCATAATCACAATGTAAATGAAGTCCAGTAAGTGATACATCATCACAGTTTCTTAGCATTGATAACATTAACAACATGACCCATACCAGCCTTCTCTGATTCTAGAATAACAATCTGAATATTGCAATGACTGATCTGTAGTTACAGGATTTGTTTCTCCATGTAAGAGCAGAGATGTATGTTTATGCTCTGTTAAACCTCTGGCATCATTTCCATACCCAAGGCAGACTGAATGATTACACGCAAACAATCTTCCATCTTCAACAGTCCTTCCTTCAGTCACACTCACATATCACGCCCAGAATGCATTAATGTTCAAAGTTATTCTGAATTTTAATGAAATAGTATTGAATTGAAAGGGATTAACTGAGCTGTTTATTCAGCAATTGTGATTATGTCAGTCTCCATGGATCCTATGCGTCACCCTTCTATTGATAAGGAATGCTTTTAGTGTTTTATCGCATCGTATGAGCGTGAGCATCACCCACACCAGTAACAGGGATCAGACAGAGGCTGAGGAGAGATCAGAAACTGATAGCATTATAATGGAATGTTCCAACACTGGATCAGAATCTGTGAGCATTATAATGAAATTCAAACTTTGTGAGAAGATTTGTAGCTCGGGTGCTCGTTGTTGTGGTTCTGTTCGCCGAGCTGGGAATTTGTGTTGCAGACGTTTCGTCCCCTGTCTAGGTGACATCCTCAGTGCTTGGGAGCCTCCTGTGAAGCGCTTCTGCGATATTTCCTCCGGCATTTATAGTGATTTGTATCTGCCACTTACGGTTGTCAGTTCCAGCTGTCCGCTGCTGTGACTGGTGTATTGGGTCCAGCTCGATGTGCTTATTGATTGAATCTGTGGATGAGTGCCATGCCTCTAGGAATTCCCCGGCTGTTCTCTGTTTGGCTTGTCCTATACAGATCACAGAAGCGCTTCACAGGAGGCTGCCAAGCACTGAGGATGTCACCTAGGCAGGGGACGAAATGTCTGCAACACAAATTCCCAGCTCGGCAAACAGAACCACAACAATGAAACTGAAATTTTGCAAGAATGGACAGAAGTTTATCCGCTGGTCTTTCCTGGCTTTCTTAGCCCTGGATATCTTTGGCATCGTGGATTGAAGATGTACTGATTGCTATTCAAGCTGGTTACTATGCTATACTTCCTATACTCGGTGTTTCTCGTAAGTCACTCGAGCTGTCTCGTGAAACGGACTGAACTGAATTGATGCTCATGATATGTAAATTTTGGAAAGGTCCTAGTCAACGTTTTCACTTCCAATCAATGATTCCATTTCGCAATTATAATTCGCAAATTACTCAATACAAATTGCTCACCGATATGTGAGGATGAAACAGACTGTTCTCGACTTCCTTGATTCATTTTCTCTTGCACAGTTTACATCTCTATACCCTCCGCACTCACCAATCCTTTCCAGTACCACCATTATGACGTTCAGGCTCCTCTTCAGCCTCAGTGCAACGCCTGAATAAACAATATATATTGTTTTCATTTGTTAATTCCTGATACAGCTGTTTCAAGACCCTTCTTACCACGAGTCCATTGCAAAGTAATCACACTTGAAATGTTTAACATGTTCTCTGCACAAAATCTGAAAGATGGGAAGAAAGCAGTGGGTCATCCTTCCCTGGTCAATTCTCTGTGGAACTGCAAACCCACAGCACTGTGTTTTACTATTTACTGTCCTGTGGAGCAACTGAACACTCAGTTCAAGTAAGGCATAAGAAGCTGGCCTGATCAGGTCTGCACACATCCCGTGAGGGCAGATCAAAAGGAAAGATACCTCCCTTTCTCTGCCTCTCTCCTAAATTCCTGCAGCTGATTTCCATCAGGTAGGTGGCCATTCACTGTTTTAGATGTATTCTTTGTGATTGAGTCTTTCACCAAGCGTGATGTCCATCTCGATAGGCACCTTCTGTGCTGGCTTTATTGATGTTGACCTACAGATGTAAGGATGTTTAAAATTTTAATCAGTGACAGTGCATCGTAAATTAATAGTTTCTTATTTCATACAAAAGAAACGGAGCCAGCTAAGTGAGGGAAAAGAATTATTGCGTTCGAACCTGAGAGTGTTGTTGAGGCACTATTTGGGGCATTGTGGGCAGATGTTCTCTCCTTTATAAGGTGTGAGCTCCTTACCTCAGGAGAATGAACAGGGGTTCCATCAGATTCATCTCTGTGATGATAGCACCACGAGGAGTGAGTGAAAGTTGATCAGGAGCGCTGTGAGAGAATACGAGGTGATTGCATTGAACACTGAGTTGGATCGACAATCACTCCTTATATTCTAAACTGACAATGAGAAGGTCGTAGTTTCCATGACTATTCTTTCACTCAGAATGCATGATGCTGGATAATTTAAGTGCCTGGGATGACGTTACGCCCTCCCACCCCAACCCGCACTCTCCACGGTGATTGACAGAGACAGAGACGTCCAGGTTTTGAATAAACTCTCTCCATATTAATACAGTGCAGTGGGTGTGTGATCCTGCACTGAGTATCATATTATCCACCACCCTCACAGCAGTCACAATACCTTCATTCTAAAATAGCTAACTGTTCCCTCCAGCGACTGACATTGATGAAGGACATGAAGCCAGCTTCTCAGAGATGCAAGGTGCCTCCTTGAGGTTTCAACCATAAGTCGATAAGACATGGGAGTAGACATTAGGCCAGGTGGCCCATCGAGTCTGCACCACCATTCTCTTTGTAACCATTGATTCCCTGGATAATCAATACTTATCTACATCCTTCGCAAATATTATTAATGACCTAGCCCCAGGCGACTATCTGTGTAGAGTTTGCACATTCTCCCCGTGTCTGCGTGGGTTTCCTCCGGGTGCTCCGGTTTCCTCCCACAATTGTAGGAGTTTATCATTGAATGGTGGAGCAGGCTCAATGCGCAGAATGGCCACATTTCTGCTCCAATGTCTTCTGGTTGCTTGGTTAATATTGGCTCTCCTCATTCCTCATTGGAGATGTACCCTGGAATTTGATCTTCATATGATGTATAAAGAGTAACATTCCAATACTGATGACTGGGAAATATCATGTTCCCTCCCTCCAGTCTCAGCAGCCATGTCCCCAATATCATAATCACACTGCAATTGAAATCCAGTGAATGGTACTTCATTCACAGTTGATTGACATCGACAACATGAACAGTAAGACCCTCGCCGGCCTCTCTGATCCTCGAATGACCATCTGAATTGTGTGACACATCATATTCTCTGTTAACATATCCATGCCATTTGGCTGCTATATCTCATGTTGTTGTCGGCACATTTTCCTGTCTAATTGTGGACTAGAAAAGTTCCGTCCATATTTTACTTGCATTATAATCACTGATCAGTAGTTACAGACTTTATGATTCCATTTATAAACGGAGAAACTTGTTTATTTTCTGACAATCCTTTGACGTTACTCCCATATCCAAGTTGATTGAATCATGCAATCAAGCTTCATCTCCAATATTCCTTCCTTTAGTCACCCCCATATATCTCATACCAAATGTTTAAATTTTAAACGTTGTTTTGATTTTGAATAAAATCAATATTAAAATGAAAGAGGTTAACTAGAGCTATTTGTTCAGTGACTGTGATTAATGCCAATCTCTGTGGATCCTAATTATCCCAGTGGAGAGTTTCCATCGTTGAATGATAAATGGGCTCTGTAAATGTGTTATCCCATATTATAAGTAGGGGCATCACTGAAAGCACTAACAGGGATCTGCAGCTCGAGAGAGAGGGGGTGAAGAGATCAGAATCTGCGAACATTAGACTGGAATGTTACAATAATGGTTCAAAATCTAAGGACCTGGGATTGGATTGTTCCGCAATTGATCAGAATGAGAGAACATTAGACTATAATGGTACAACAATGTATCAGGAGCTGAGAACATTTAACTGGAATGTTCCAACAACGGATTAGAATCTGAGAACATTAGACTGGAATGTTCCAACAATGGGCAGGAGTTTATACTCGGGTCTTTACTGGCTTTCCCAGCCTTGGATATTATTAACATCACGGATCCTGGATATCCTTTGGATTATTCAAGTGGTCGCTATCCCATCCTCACTATAGTTGGTGTTCCTGGTAAGTCATTATATTTGTCTACGAAACTGGGTTGATCTGAATTTCTGCTCATGATATACAAACTTCGGAAAGTGGAAGTCAATGTCTTCAGTTCCACACAAAAAAATCATTTACTTATAACTTATAACGAACAAACTACTATTTATAAATCACTCACTGATATGCGAGACGGAACCAGACTGTTCTGAAACTCCATAATTCATTTTGTCCTTCATAGATATACATCTCCAAGTCCACCCCAGCCAAGTCCAATACCACCATCATGATATCCCAGTCTCGTCCTCAGTCTCAGTGCAACTTCTGATTAAACCAAGATTTGTGACTTTGTACAATCCGGATGCAACAGTTTTAAGTTCCTTCTAACAACTTGTCCATCACTAAATAATTGCTCTTGAGGATGTTTAACTTGTTGTCTGCACATACTTTAAGACAGTTTATGATGGTCAAGCCATTGACACATAATTTAGAACCACGGAATATCTCATGAAGGAAATTAGGGGGTTTAAAAGCAACCATTATCATTTGTTATAAAAACCCATCTGCTTGCCTCATGTCCTTTAGGGAAGTTAATGAGTCATGCTTCCCTCGTCACGTTTCCGTGTAACTCCTGTGATGAACATATGGATGTACTGTACCTTTAAGAGAATTAAAAGCCAGCAATAACTACCTGACAGCACCAAGTGCTCCACAAAATAGATATAATGTAACCTTTGGTTGAAAAACTCGATTAGCTCATTGTCTCGAGCCAAAAACAAAATCAGCAGAATACTTTTATTTTCTTCCTTCACCCGCAGAAATGCCACACGAGGGTTGATATCTTCCCCATCCCTGCAACAATCTTAGATTCGGTGGCATCCTGCACAATTGGGAATATTACCATTTCTGACTTTTTGATTAAGATTAAGGGCAAAATAACAGATTCGAGACACTGGCGAATGCATCCCCTTTATTCTTAAGGCTAGTTAGTTCATTTAGTATTTCTGCAATGTATTCAAATCTTTCTTAGCCATAAATTCAGATTCAACCACTAAGCCATCCTTTCTATGGGAAATTGCTAAGGCTTATGCCAAAAGAATAATTATTCCTTAGGATGTAGCAGAAGGGGGAGCAGGAACGCTGGCTTGAGGCACAGCTGAGGGTAGCCGAGAGGGCTTATTGTGATACACCCTCAGTGGCTAAGCGGCAGAGGATCACAACGCTTCGGTCTACAGTGAATTCCACGCTCACACCGACAGCAGGAAGAAACTTACTTTTGCAAAACAAAGGCTGTTTGAACATGGTGATAAGCCAGGCAAGTATTTAGCCTATCATGCCAGGAAAACGAGCGTCACTGTCAAGCCATTACCTCTATTAGGGAAGGTACTGGGATCCTTACCTTTGATTCCAAAAAGATGAATGCAGCCTGTCCGAGATTTTTCTCCAAATTATTTCAGACTGAACATTTTGAATATAGATGTATTAAGATGGAGTCACTTTTCAAGAATCTGGGTCTTCCTGGAGTAACCCCTGAATAAGTGTTGTGCCTTAATGCACCATTGTCAGCACAGGATGGTGTGAAGCAGCTTCAGAATGTAAAGGCACACGGTCCTGACGGATTTCCGAGTGAATTTTATAAATAATTTATAAACCAATTTTCAGGGTTGATGTTTAACATGTTTTGTCACTCATACAGTCACGAATCCCTCCCTCCATCGTTAAGATATGCTCATATCTCTCTGATGATGAAGAAATGAAGACGCTGGAGGATTGTGCTTCTTACACGCCAATCTCACTTTTAAATGTTGGTTTCAAAATCCATTCTGAGACCCGTGCAATAAGGCTGGAAACTTTGCTGCCTTCTGTTGCCAAAGAGGACCAAACAAGCTTTATAAAGGGCCACAGATCTTCCTACAGTGTTAAGAGATTACTCAATATGATCCAAGAATGTCAACAACAATCTGTCCAGGGATTATTGATCTCTTCAGATCCGAGATGGCATTTGATTGGGTTGAGTGGCCGGATCTCTTCTGTACATTAGAACGGTTTGGTCTATGCAAAGTTTTTATCAAGTGGGTGAGAGTCCTTTACGGTGATCCTCTGGCTGCGGTTCTCACTTATGGTGTGGCCAACCAGTAATATTAATATTTCTCCAGGCAGCCGACAAGGTTGACACCTTTCACCATTGTTGTTTACGTTGGTGATTGAGCCACTGGCGGAGGCCATCCGTAGGGATATCAACATATCTGCCCCAGAAGTAGTACAGAAGTCATGTAAGATTACTGTGGGGTTATAGGTAAAGTATTGTTACTTCTGCAATTATAATTACTTATGCAAGTTAAATGAACTCACAGCAGTGTGTAATTGTTTCGACTAAGAGCTGAGTCAACTAGAATGCAAGCTATGTGGATGAAATAGCTAATTGTTTTTGTAATAGCTAAGATTGTATGCAAGAATGAAACGTGACTGCAAAAAAATGGTAGATGTTACAGACAAATAGATAAGGTGCTGTGAGGATGTAGTTTAAACCAGATATGCTTGTACAAGCAGTTGTTATAAGCATCTGTTTCCCACTTTTACAGAAACACAGGAACAAACGCAAATTAAAATGTCATTAGGATCAGTATGGTTGGGGAAGGTACAGATGGAGGGAGTAGATAATGATGAAGAAAGAATATGCCTAACAATGACCTACAGCGGGATGAGGTCAAACATCCTTGTGAGGCCAGAAATAAGCATTTTGTCACAGACAAGGCCGGATAAGGCAAGAGATAAACAGGAGTAATGGGTGCCGGTCTTAGAGAAGTGGAAGATGTAAACGGGAGGAGCAATGGGATAAAGAAAAGAAACCAAGTTATATGAATTTCGTGTATTGGTTGAATTCAGTGAGTGTGTGTCCCTGCCTTGTATACAGTGGACATCGCACCCTCTTGCAAGGGTAAAATAAATGACACTCCTGATTCAGATCTTGTCTCGGACTGAAATCATTGAAGTGAGTGAGCTTTGTTTCTCACAATTACATTGTATGCAGATGATTGTCTTATGTTTTTTGTCAAATCCCATCATTTCGATTTTTCATGTGATGCAATGCATTCATTCGCTTGTTCCCTTTCTGGGCGATAAGATGAATTTTAGAAAGTTGGAGGCCATGCCTATGGAAGTTCTTAGGGAAATACCTGATACTGAGGGCAAATACTGGTTTCCTTTTAAATGGTTATTGGGGTAGTTTCCCTATTTCAGTATATTCATTACATCTGTCTTTGATCTTTTTTTAACGTGAACTGTGTCCATCTGTTTGACAAAATTAAACAAGACCTTCAAAGATGGGAGGCATTTCCAATATCCTGGATAGCTGTTATTAAATTCGGATAGCTGTTATTAAAATGAATGTCCTTCCTCATTTCCTACCTCCCATGTGAATGCTTTCTTTGATGTTTCCCGGACAGATATTTTGGAAACATAATGGCTCTTTTAGCTTTTTTACTTGGCACCATAAGCGATTCTTTATCAAGTTAACAAAATTGCAACTGCTCCACAGATTGTGGGGAGTTGATCGCTCTGATTAAAAGCTATCAATTAAGCTCTTTTATCATCCTATGTTAGTGCCTGGGCCGCTGAGGACTTGGCGTCAATACGGCTAGACATTGAACACTCTCAGACAAAGTGAACCCTTGTTAGTCTGTTGTTCTAAGAGAAAATGACAACATTTATGGAGTTTTGTTAAAAACTAATGATTATCAATACTGTTAAAACTTTAAAGACAATGCGTCAAATCGAGAGCAATACAGCCAAAACCACGTTTCTTACCCCTATAATCGGTGTACCGGGTTGTCGACCTGGGATAATGGATTCCAGGTTTAAATTGTGGGCTGCGAGGGGGGTACCTTGCTTGGGCGATTTAGAATTGGTAGAGTCCCTACAGTGTGGATGCAAGCCCTTGGGACCAGCAAGTTCAATTCGATACTCAGAAGAGTAACCCATCCAGACCAATTCCCCTACCATCCTATATTTATCCTGACTGATGTCTGAACTTACAGATCCTGGAACACGATGAGCAATTAAGCAATTGCCGATTCATCTAACCTGCAAATCTTTGTGAATGTGGGAGGAAACCTACACAGACAGAGTTGAGAACATACTAACTCCACACAGCCAGTCACCCAAGACTGGATCCAAACCCGTGACCCTGGTGCGGTGAGTCAGCAGTGCAAACCACTGAGCCACCACGTGGTACTTGAGGGAGAAACAATGATACCATTTGATACTAGTAAGTATACACTACCTGGTAGGGACTTCTTCTGGTTTTTTACCAGATTAGAGATTTTATTTTAAAAACACACACTTTTAACAGACTCTTCCAGATCGAATACAGAGAAGTGGGTGCATATTGCTTAGGATACACTCTTTGTTAGTACCCTTTATCATTTGTTGAAATGTGTCCCCTCAGACAAGACTGTGCAGCTTCGTGACGTTTGTGCGAGAGAGTTGTGGGTATAGATCTCTTTGGAGACATGGGACGATGTTTGTGAAAATGCTCGAAGGATTTTGATCTAAAATAGGACCCATTCTATGCAGTTGGAAAATTCTTCTGACACCAGATTTTCTCACAAAATTCAATGTGGGATTATCTTCAGCATGTCCTAAATACAGAATGACTACAGGCACTCTTACTCATTGCATGTGGCCCTGCTGCAGGCTTTGTATATATATTTGAGCACTGTGTTCGGTGTGGTAGAGTGGGTCTTGGGGACCGAATTGGAGATGGACACGGTTTCTCTTTTCCTGGGCCTGCCCAGAGTATCTTACGCAGATGCACATGGGAAAAAAATTATATCCTTACTTTCTGTGCTAGGAAATAATATTCTGTTGTTTTGGATGTCTGAGACTCCGAGAGCCTGTTCAGTCTTTGTAAGTTCATCATGGAGAATATCCCTTTGGACCTTCTCACCAGTATAGTGCACCAAAAAACAGAGATTAATACAAGTAATAGAGTCATAGAGATGTACAGCATGGAAACACACCCTTCGATCCATGCTGACCACATATCCCAATGCAATCTAGTCCCACCTTCCAGCACCCGTCCCATAATACTCCAAACCCTATTCATATACTCATCCAAATGCCTCTTAAGTGTTCTACTTGTACCAGCCTCCACCACTTCAACTGGCAGCTCATTCCATACACGTACCACCCTCTGTGTGAAACAGTTGCCCCGTAGGTATCTTTTGTATCTTTCCCCTCTCACCCTAAAACTATGCCCTCCACTTCTGGAAGACCTGACCCCAGGGAAAAGACTTTACCTATTTACCCTATCCATGGCTCTTATAATTTTGAAAACCCCTATGATGTCACCCCTCAGCATCAGATGCTCCAGCGAAAACAGCCCTAGCCTATTCAGCCCCTCCCTGTAGCTCAAATCCTCCAACTCTGGCAACATCCTTGTAAATCTTTTCTGAACCCTTTCAAGTTTCACAACATCTTTCCGATAGTAAAGAGACCAGAATTGCACACAATATTCTAACAGTGGCCTAACCAATGTCCTGTAGAGCTGCAACATGATCTTTCAACTCCTGCACTCAATACTCTGACCAATAAAGGAACGCATACCAAACGCCTTCTTCACTATCGTATCTGCGACTCCAATTTCAAGGAGCTATGAACCTGCACTCCAAGGTCTCTTTGTTCAGCAACACTCCCTAGGACCTTACCATTAAATGTAGAAGTCCTGCTAAGATTTGCTTTCCCAAAATGCAGCACCTCGCATTTATCTGAATTAAACTCCATCTGCCACTTCTCAGCCCATTGGCCCATCTAGTCAAGATCCTGTTGCAATCTGAGGTGACCCGCTTCACTGTCGACTGTACCTCCAATTTTGGTGTCATCTGCAAACTTACTAACTGTACCTCTTATGGTCGCATCCAAATCATTCATGTCAATGACAAGAAGTAGTGAATCCAGCACCGATCCTTATGGCATTCCACTGGTCACAGGCCTCCAGTCTGAAAAACAACCTTCCACCACCACCCTCGGTCTTCTACCTTTGAGCCAGTTCTGCATCCAAATGGCTAGTTCTCCCTGTCTTACATGAGATCTAACCTTGCTAATCAGTCTCCCATGGGGAACCTCGTCGAAACCTTTACGGAAGTCCATATAGATCACATCTACCCCTCTGTCCTCATCAATCCTCTTTGTTACTTCCACAAAAAACTCAATCAAGTTTGTGAGACATGATTTCCCACGCACAAAGCCATGTTGACTATCCATAAACAGTCCTTGCCTTTCCAAATGCATGCAAATCCTGTCCCTCAGGATTCCCTCCAGCAACTTGCCCACCACCAACGTCCGGCTCACTGGTTAATAGTTACCTGGCTTGTCCTTACCACACTTCTTAAACAGTGGCACTACGTTAGCCAACCTCCAGTCTTCCAGCACCTCACAAGTGACTATCCATATTACAAATATCTCAGCAAGAGGCTCAGCAATAACTTCTCTAGCTTCCCTCAGAGCTCGAGGGTACATCTGATCAGGTCCTGGGGATTTATCCACCTTTACCCGTTTTAAGACATCCAGCACTTCCTCCTCTGTAATATGGACATTTTGCAAGGTGTCACCATCTGTTTCCCTACATGTTATATCCCCATATCCTTTTCCCCAGTAAATACTGATGCAAAATACTTGTTTACTATCTCCCCTATACTTCCTATGCCAGGAAAAACGTTCTGTTGTGTTGGATTTCTGAAATCCCCCGGGTCTTTTGGGTCGTCTTAAGCTCGTCATGGAGAATATCCCTTTGGACTTTCTCACCAGTATGGTGCACCAAAAAGCAGAGATTTATATAAGATATGGCAGTCCTTTTTGGATTGCCGTGATGCAGGCTTACCTGCCAATCTAAAAAGGGCTTTTATATAGCCATGACGATATTGTCTAATTAATCTAATATGAAGAATTTTGAACATATGAATGTGTATCAGTTAATGCTCTCGATGAACAAGAGCTATCGTTTTGTTATTATTTATGTATTATTTATTTTTGTTTTTCTTCTGTCCGTTAAGAGACTTTAACTTAAGTCACAAAGAGCTCTCATTAGATAGATCACTCATGGTGGTTTACGCTGAATGGCTCCACACCTTGGGTGATGGGGTGAGGTTGAGAGAGCATCCCCTTCATGGTAACCTATGTCAGTGTGGGGAATTGAACCTCCGCTGGTGGCCTCCCTCTGTATCACATACCAAGCATCCAATCAACTGAGTGGGAGACTGTGTAACTGTTACAGACAGAATCAGTCACAGACAAAGGGCAAGAGAAACATTCATGACAAGGTAAAAGGTATATTTGAGATAAACGTCATGATAACGGCTGAGGATAAAAACGTTCTCTGCTAGAAATTGTATTTTACATTGAGCCAAGTGTTTGGAAGTTATCTTTGGTTGAAGACAATAAGGTGAGACGAGTGAAATAACCATAATGACTAATTGCGATTAGATATCGATAACCATAAAATAAGTGCATGTTTTTGATTGGTCTGCGGAAAGCATGCTGACTGTTAGATGAATTTATAATGCAGATGAAATATATTGTTAGGAGAGTCCGTCCCCATGGGAAATGCCTTCTGAACACACGCTAGAAGAAATACGGGGTAAAAACTTTCTGAGAATCGTCTGCTCGGTAATAGGAAGCTGGGAGTTGAATGACTGAAAGTTCCTGTAACATGGAGCTGAAAAAACCATCACATCACCCCAAAACGTATTGAATGTTGGAGCATGTTTAAAGTACCGAATGGCCTCATCATGGATTTTAACTGTGTGTGATTTGAAAAATGTACATCTCTACTCCATCCTCTTACGTGTTACACACTGGGGCACGGCCGTTTTCCTGAAACTGGGCATATGTTGGAACATTATAAGGAACATTCCATAATTGGCGTTCTCCAGAATATTCTATAACTCTGTGGGGGGCATTAGAAATGCAAGAAAGAAACAGAGGGAAGGTGCTGCATGCAGTAGTGAGAGTGGTGGAGCATGAGCCTTGTTCGGGGGTCCGTGCTATAACAGATATACAGTGAGTGTGAGTGAGCAGAGACAATACAGTGACCCTTATCCTGACAGAGTGTGGAAGGTTATTGATGCTTGTCCTGTTTTGATGGACATTTCTTCAGACCGCAGATACTGCACTGAGGTGGGTGGTCAGGTCAGACCAGGCTCGGTCGGTCTGGTGGTGTGATCCCTCTGGGAAAAGATTGGTTTCCCTCTGTACTCGCCCATCCACCAGGACCTCCGTGCCTCTGTAAAAAAACCGTGGTGTAATTACACCTTATCTCGCATGCTCATGGCAAACTGTGCAGGGCAGCTCCAAACTGAGAAACTGTGCAGGGCAGCTCCAAACTGAGAAAGATCAACCGTGTGCACATTGGCCTTTTAAAGATGACCCCAGTGTCAGGGATCAAGGAATATCCAGGGGCATCCAGTCAATGGTGAGTACTCCCAGTCGTGATGGTTGGGAGAATCGGTCTGGCATTGTATGAGAGGGACACCATGGAGTGGGGTGGGTAGTTAATGAGATGAGTTTGGTAAGATAGCACCATGAAACAAGCTCGACCTCGTGCAGACAATCCCTCTGTCACACTCAATGAAAATGTCACTGCGACAGTTTTTTATTAGATTCAGCCCAGTGAGGCGAAAACTCTGCTGACCTCATTTGCAGTTACAAAGCTGTAGAACAAATGCTCATCCAAAACTCTCCATCGCCTGAACTCACAGCAATATCCCTTTCACTCATAATTCTTCACAATACTGACCCGTGTTGCATGATACTATCGGAAAGTCTTCATTTCAGCATTCTTCAACCTGTGAACATACCCTTCCATGACATTTTTCTCAGTCTCCGCCACTCTGCCTCTACTCCAAAACACACTCACTTACAGTCATACTGCACGAGACTGCCAGTATAACTGACCATTTGGCCCACCTGGTCCACGCCAACCAAAATGTCTCTCCACATTTACCCCATTTCCCTGCCCTTGCTCTGTATCCCTCTAATCCTTTCCTATCTGTGTATTTGTCCAAATGCCTTTTCAATGTTGTTATTGTACCCACCACAATCACTTCCACTGACAGCTCAGTCCATATGCGTATCAGACTCTGTGTAAAAAAGTTGCCCCTCAGGTTCCTTTTTTATATATATATATTTTCCTTTCCAAACATTAATGGATGTCCTCCAGTCCTCGATTCCACAACCTTGGGAAAAATTTTGAAGTATTCACCGCATGCACACCTCTCATGATTTTTATAAAATATAGAGTTGTACTTCTACAAGAACCCTCTCAGTTCCTACGCTGTAAAGAAATAAGTTCTAACCTGTCCAACCTCTGCCTATACCTTAGAGCCTTTAGCCCAGGAAACATCATTGTAAATTTCTTCGACACTCTTTCTCGTTCAATAATATCCATTCTAGAGCAAGGTGAACAAAACTGAACACAATACTGACGTCCCAACGTCTGTACTCAATGCCCTGATGTAGGCCAGTGTGCCAACAGCCGTCTTCACTGTCCTGTGTATCTGTGACTCAAATTTCAGATAACCGTGCACCTGATCTCCAACGTCCGTTTGTTCCACTACACGCCTTAAGACACTATCATTCGTCATTAAACTCCTACCTGGTTTTGACTTTCCAAAATGCAAGACGTCACACTTACCTATATTAAACACCAGTTGCTATTTCTCAGCCCACTTCTGCAGATGATCAACGTACTGCTGCAATTTCTGTTAATGTTCCTCACTGTCAATTATGCCTCCTAATGTAGAATCATCTGCAAACTTACTAACCTTGCGTTGTGCACTCTCGTCCAAATCATTGATATAGATAATAAACAGCAATGGGCTCAGGACCAACCACTGAGTCACTCCACTAGTCACAGGCCTCCAGTCCGACAAGCATATCTCCACCATAGCCATTTGTTTCATAACGTCAAATCAATTGTGTCGCAAATTTGCCAGTTTACATTGGAGTCCATGCGATCTAACCTTCCAGAGCGGCCTACCATGTGCAACCTTATCAAAGGTCTTCCTGAAATCCATATTGACTATGTCCACCAAACTGCCCTCGTCAACGTTCCTGGTCACTTCCTCAAAAACTCCAACAAAATTTGTAAGGCATGATCTGCCATGTACAAAGCTATGCTGACTGCTCCAAGTCAAACTCTGTCTTTCCAAATGCATGCATATCTTATATCTCAGAACCTTCTCAAGTGGTTTCCAGAAACAGATGTGAATCCTACAAGTCGATATTTCCCAGGCATTTATTTGCAGCCCTTCTTGAATAAGGGCACATTTGTTACCGCCCAGTATTCCGGGTCCTTGGCCCCTTAACTGTTTTATCTTGCCTCTTGCAGAGTTCGTAGATATATCTAGTCAGGACCAAGAGATTTATCTGACTTTATGCATTCTAATATGTCCATCTGCACCTCTACTGTGATATGGAGTGTACCAAGATATGACAATTAAACTCCCAAAGGTCACAGGTCTTCATGTCTTTCTTCATGGCAAACACAGAAGGGGAATTGAGGAACTCAAGCATGTCTTGAGGTTTTACACATGCATACTCATTTTCGATTGTAAGACGTCCTATTCTCTCTCTGCTTGTTCTTTCTCTTGACTATACTGAATTTGATTCACATTAATCTGCTCAGCCAAGGCTATCTCATACCCCCTTTTCGCCATGCTGATTTCCTTCTTCACTAAATTCCTGTATCCCCTGTCTAACTCCAGGAATTCCCTTGGTCCCAGCTGACTGTACGTGAGCCATGCCTCCTTTATTTTGCTGGTCAGACCCTCAATATCTCTTGTTATCCAGGGTTCTCTCTTCCTGCCTCACTTTCCCTTCACCCTCACAGTAACATATTGACCTTGAACTCGAGCTATCTCGCTTTTGAAGCCCTCCCACTTGCACGGATCCTTTTACCCGGAAACAAACTGCTCCAATCAACCCCTGCAATCCCCTGTCTAATTCCAACGAAATATGCCTTGTCTCAATTTAGAACTTGAATCCTTGGACCAATTTTGTCCCTACCACAACTATTTAAAAAATTAATATAGCTCTAGTCACTTTTCCCAAAATGCTCCCCCACTTTACCTCCGTCACCTATCCTGCGCTATTTCCCAAAAGTAGATCGAGTTTATCCCTTCCCCAGTTGGACCCTTGATATATTGCTTGTGGAAGCTTTCCTGAACACACTTAACAAATTACGTTCCATCTAAGTTCTTAACCCTCTGGAAGTCCCAGTCTATGTTAGGATAATTAAAATCACCTATTATGACAATCTTATTGCTCCTGCAAGTCCAGCCAGTCGCCCTGAATATTTGAATGGAGTTGAGGGCCCGAATGGCTTATCTTGACTAAAAGCCTTTCTCCTGTTTCTGTAAAACACCATCAAAAGCTGAATGATGTATTTTTGTATTTTACTCTCAGCAATTGAGCAAACAAGTTGACTGACAGACTCAGAAGCTGAATAGCCTCCTCCTGTTCCTCTGTTATACACTCAAAGGCAATAGAGTCTCGGACATGTACAGCACAGAAAAAGACCTTTCGGTCTGATCGCCCATACTGACCAAATATCATAAATAAATCTCGTCCTCCTTGACAGCACTTGGCCCATCTCTCTCTAAACACTTCCCATGCATGTATCCGTGCAACTGCGTTTTAAATGGTGTAACTGCACCTGCCTCCACCACGTAATTTGACTGCTCAATCCATACACACAGCGGTCTCTGTGTGAAAATTTTGTCACTCATGTCCCTTTTTCAATCTTTCTCCTCTCACCTTAAACCTTTGTCTTCTAATTTTGGACTCGTATATCCTGGGAAAAGACCTTGACTGTTTACCTTATCTATGCCCCTCATGATTTTATAAACATCTTCAAGGTCACCCCTCAGCCTCAACACTTGAAAATAGTCCCAGCCTGTTCAAAGTCTCCCTGTAGCTCAAACCCTCCAAAACCTGCCTTCTTCACTGCGCTGTTTACCTGTGAAGGCACTTTCAAGGAACGGAGAACCTACACCACAAGGTGCCTCACAGGGCAGCGATCTGGGTTTAATTCCATCCTTGAATGACTCGCTGTTGGAGTTTGCACATTCTCCCCGTGTCTGTATGAGTTTCCTCCGGATGTTATGTTTTCCTCCGGCAGTATTAAGATATACAGATAAGGGTAGATTGGCCATGCTAAATTGTGTTTCGTACCAAGAGATGTGTAGGTGAGTGGATTAGCCATGGGAAATGCAGGCTTAGAGGGATAGGATAGGGGTTTGCCCAGTGGGATACTGTTTAGAGGTTCGGTGTGGCCTCGATGGACCGAATATGCTGCTTCCTAACTGGAGGGATTCGATAATGTCGATGGAGTTATCCTTGATTGGCAGCTTTCGACAGGACCCTACCTGTATGTCTTGCCTTAATTTATCTTGCTAAAATGCAACATCTTATATTTATCTAAAATAAACTCCATCTGCCACTCCTTGGTTCACCTAAGCAAAGACCCATTATAGACTGAGAGATCACTCTTCACTGTAGACTACACCACCAAATTTGGTATTATCTACAACCTTACTGACCGTACTTCATATACTCAAATGTAAATGATTTGTATAAGTGACAAAAGGCAGTGGATCCACTATTGATCTTTGCGGCACGCCACTGGTCACAGGTCTCAATGTTTAATGAACAAATATCCACTGTCACGCCCTGTCTCCATTATTCAAGAACACTTTGGATCTAAATGGTGAGCTCTCCCTGGATTCTAGGCAGTCTAACCTTGTTAACCAGGCTACTATGTAGAACAGTTTTGTTTTCTTACTGAATTCCATAAAGACAACATCCACTGTCCTGCCTTCATCAATCATCTTCATCACTTCCTCAAAAAATTCTACCGAGTCAGTGAGATGTGATCTCCAATGTACAAAGCCATCTTCAGTCTTTGTCTTTTCAAATGCACATACATCCTTTCCCTCAAAATCGCCTCCAACAATTTAGTCCCCATTGACGCCAGGCTCACCAGTCTATTGTTACCTGGTTTTTCCTGACTTTCTTAAATAATTACACTATATTAGCAGTCCTCCAGTCTTTTGCCACCTCACCTGTGGAAATAAATGTTACAAATATATCAGCAAAAGGCTGAGCAATCTCTTTCCTAGCTTCCCACAAACGTCTGGGATACAACTGATCAGGTCCCGGGGATTTGTTCACCTTTACGTGTTTTAAAATGTCCAAAATCTCCTTGTAATATAAACACTTTTCAAGATATCACTGTATATTTTTTTTCATTCTCTCGCTCTTGTAACGTCCTCGACATTAAATACTGAGAAGAAATACTTGTTTCATATCCCACCCATCTCCTGTGGTTCCACACGTTGGTAGCCTTACTGATCTTTAAGGGTCCCTATTCTCTCCCGAGTTAATCTTTTGCCATTAAAGGATTTGTAAAAATTTCTTCAATCCCTCGTTAACCCTATTTTTAAAGCCATCTCATGTCCACATTTTTCTGGCTTGATTTCCCCGTTGACTATACACATGCTGCCCTTATATGCGTCTCGGGATTCACTTAATCTCAGCTCTGTTTACCTGACATATGCCTCCTTCCTTACCTTGACCAGAGCATCAATATATCTAGCCATCCAGCACTCCCTGCACACACCAGCCATGCACCTCTCACTAATGGGAACACGTTGGCTCTGGACTCTCTGAAACCAAATTTTGATGGCCTTGCATTTTCCAACCATCCCTTTACCTGTGAATAGGGTATTCCAATCAGCCTTTCACAGGGCTCGCCTAACACTTTCAAAATTGGCGTTGTTCAAAGTTAGAACTTTAATGCTTACAGCCGGTCATTCCTATTCCAAAATTAATTTAAAACTAATATTTTGAGTAACAGATTTGAAAGTTAAATAAACAATTCCTGCCCCTCCCCAACAGGCTCGAGAGGCTGAATGGGCGCCTCATGGCCCTCGGTAATAGACTGGAAAGGCTGAATGGCCTCCTCCTGTTCCTGCGTAACAGAACCGAGACATTAAATGACACAGTAATCTGTGGATTATGAGCAGCCGTTAAACTGTAAACTGATGGCGGTCCAGCCCTTCTCAGTTACAGAAACACAAACAACACAATGTACTCCAGGTGCCCTCTCAGTAACACCTCATACAGCTGCAGTGACACATCTCTTTGTTTTGAATGATTCTGTTGGTAAAATGTGCCAATATTTTAGATTTCCACCTTTTCAAGTAGCAACAGGCTAATATGGGCTAAATGGCCTTCTCCTATCCCTCTGTAAGAGGCCCATAGGGACAGAATTGCTTTGGCCTGTTGCTGCGCAGCAATCGCAATGCTCTGTCTCAAGGTTATGAAAGGATATGATATTAGGGCACTTTAAACCATGAGTAGCCTCACACCGATCAATAATATCATACTTTGTGTTAAGGTATCTAGAAACTTGCCCACTCAACTTTTTTAAATGCAACCGATCTGTTATTTTGTAACTGCCTCCTTATATAAGCATAGTGGAGCATATACAGACCCCTGCAGTGTGCTCTAATATACAAGTTACAAAATCATTATAAAGATTTTTGGTCTATCCCTCAGCAACCCTCACCCATTCCATCCAAACCCAGTAAATGTTCCCTTTTATACTGATACGAAAAGTGATGTGTGGAACTGGTTAACTGAGCTGTTTGTTCAGTCATGATTTGGAGATGCCAGTGTTGGGCTGGGGGGTGTACAAAGTTAAAAATCACGCAACACCTGGTTATAGTCCAACTGGTTTAATTGGAAGCACACGAGCTTTTGGAGTGCCGCTCCTTCATCAGGTGATAGTAGAGGACACAATTCTAAGGCACAGAATTTATAGCAAAAATTTACAGTGTGATGTAACTGAAATTATACATTGAAAAATACCTTGATTTTCTGTTCAGTCTTTCATCTGTTCGAATACCATGATAGTTTCACTTATTTCTTGCGAAAATAACAAAACCCTTTTTTTTACAGAAGTTGCATTCTCAGGTTAACTGTAACATTGACTGTTACCTAGACAATATGTTGAAGGTGTTAGCCCCCTGTGTTCTCTTGTCTAGGCCATGATGTTTAGATTGATTCTAATCTGAAAAGTGAGAATACAGAGTTTAACATGAATTCATGCATTTTTTGAGCAAAGTACAATGTAACTCTGCAAGTACACATACACCCCACAAAACATATGTGTGCATGAAGGTCGTCTGTTTGTGTGTTTGTGTATGTGTGTTTTTCTGGGTTGAGGGTTGTGAGTGTGAGAGGGAGTGTATATGTGTGTGTAGTGATGTAGAGTGTCTTAAGTCTGTGAGGGGGTGCATATGTGAGTGTGGCAGTCTGTGTGCGTGTCTGTTTGGGGGCTGTGAGTGTCTGTAAGAAAGAGTGTATATGTGTGTGCATGAGTGTAGGGTGGTCTAAGTCTCTGAGCAGATGCCTGTATGAGTGTGGGTGTCTGTAAGGGTGTGTGGGAGTGTCTGTGTGCGTGTCTGTGTACATGTGTGCCCGTGTGTATGTGTGTGTATATAGGAGTGCCTGTGTATGTGTGCGTGTAGTGGTGTCTGTGTCTGTGTGTGTATAGTACAATGGTGGTCACCTGTAATGTGACACGAACCCAAGATTCCGGTTGTGGCCCTCCATATGTGTACAGAAATTAGCTGTCAGCCTCTGCTCGGCCACTTTTCGCTGCTGCCTGTCCGGAATTCCGCCTTGGAGGATGGTCACCGGAAGGTCCGAGATTGAAGATCCTGGGCCACTGAAATGTTCCCCAACCTGGGAGGCAACACTCCTGTCTGTTAATTGTTTTGCGGTGCCCATTCATCCATTGTCGTGGCCTTTGCTCGGTTTCCCAGTGTTTGTTCAGTGACTGTGCTTAATGCCAATCTCCATTGTTTCCAATTATCCCAGTGGAGGGTTTTAATGATAAATGGGCGCTGTTCAATGTGTTATCCCATAACATGAGCGGGAGAATCACCGACAGCACTGATAGGGATTAGCAGATCCAGAGACAGGGGGAGGAGAGATCAGCATCTGAGAACATTAGACTGGAATGTTCCAAAAATGGATCAGACTCTGGGATCATTGGACTGGCATGTTCTAACAATAGACAGGATTTTATCCAATTATGTTTGGTATTTTTCTGCATTTGATTGGTGGTCATTATCATTGCAGATCTATTTCACTCTTCTCATTATTCAATGTATTTATTTTCCTTTCCTGGCTATCGTTGGTGTTCCTGGTAAGTGTCACTGTTTTTTTTTCTATAACCTGCTTATGACTGTATTACAGTTCTTTCATATAGTCTGCACTTCTGCGCCCTATTGTTGTTCCTGTTGAAACTCTCAATCCAGATGTTCACTCTACAGACCACTATTAACTACATCAATGAAGGTGTTCAATGACTGTCTCCCTCTAGTCTGGCAGTGTTACTCATGGGTCTCTATGTTGACCTACTCAGTTTCAGAGGAGAACGACAATTTATCGTATCGTTGCCTTTGTTATTTAAATATTAACAGCATGGAGGGCACTGTCCACTGTTCTGGTTACAAACTCCACTTCTTTTCTCTGTTTCCATCCAATCCCTGGCCAATATCTGCAGCTGAAGCAGACAAGTCACAACTGTGGGTGATCCGTTTGACCATGAGCTGATTCCTGACACCATGCCCTGAACATTTCTAACTTGAAATACTCCCCACACCAAAATATAACTCACTGGTTTATTCCATCTGCCGTTTTAACCTTGAGCTATGAAGTACAGTCTTAATGACACCAAACTCTCATCCATCTGTCATTCATGTGCACGCGGATGTATATCGCTATTGTGTCTGGCAATGCCTATATTTTAACATTCTCAAACACCTCATCTCATCTGTCCATGAAACTTCTCTCGTTCTCTTTCTGTCGATTAACAAAAAGCCTGCCAGTCGTTCGTACTTAAAATAGTTTTCTCCATGTGCGTCCCTTCTCAAACAATGTGTTTCGCATTCAACCAGGTCAATCGCGCACACACACTCTCTCCATCTCTGCTGAACACATACACGCACGCAGCGAGAGCAAACCTTCCCATTGTACACAGTATAGTGCGAGTATAGTTTGCATATGATAGTAAAGTTTGCAATACTCTCTATGCTGGGCAGATAGTGCAGTTTACTGAGCAACACACTAGCATGGTCTGCACAGCTCTCAATGCTGGGCTGTTATCTTGTCCCAGTTTATGTTGTTAATGCTGTTCTGTGAAGCAGATTCAGAATTTGATGTAACAAACCATTTCAGCTAATCTGAAAATGCCTTTATTCAATGTTCTCATTCTTGTCATTTTACTTTCGAAGATCTCACTTCTCCAGTTCGTCCCACTGCTCTGTCTTTTTCCCCATATTTCCACAACATCTTTTTAGTTAATTAACTGTCTGTTTCTGTCTTTAATGTGAATCACTCTGTCCCTCTGTATCTTTCCCTGGCCTCTGGTTTTGGCTCCATAGTATATCGATTGCTGGCATTGTGTAGCTCAGAAGCAATGACATGGTGTGTGTCAAGCTGTTGTTCACTTCCCGGTATGTCCCATTTGATGGTCTATGGACAGGCGTGTTTCAGAAGTTATGAGACACATCCTTGTAACTTGGTCTGTACGTGTGTTTGCCCCTCTCAGGTGATCTTGCGATCAGTAACATGAGAAAGCCCCTTGAATAAAGAAAAAGTCATTTAATTTGTGTGGCAATGCTGTCACTTTTTTTAAAGAAAAGGTTATTTTCTCCTTTTTTTAGTAAGGGGTCTTAAAGGCCAAAGTGCCTACTCATAACGGCTCAAGTAAATAACTTATGAGGCTTTTATGTTTTTTTAAAAATAAATGGTAGTAACAATGGCCAGCTGGCACACACCAGGTATTATAGTTTTTTTCCTTGTAGATGTAACAGATATCACGTGCTTGGGTCCCAGAAGGGTTGGAAGTTTTAATAAATTATCCCTAGCTGCTATTCTCTATGTAACCTCACGTGATACTGTATCCTCCTGGACTGGGGAACTGTATGCAAGAATGTATGTCTGAATGCTCATTTTTGCCAAGGGGTGTGTTTAGGTGATGTTAGTATATTGGAACAGTTCATTTGGAGCAGGTTCTGTGTCCATCATTCATTTAAGTTTTCCAATAGCTAAATTATTCTAAATTCATCTTCATTTATATGGATTTTCAATCGAGTGTTTTAACATAGTGTGTTTTGCATAATGGTGAGTGGTTTGATGAGTGGAATCACATCTGGGATATCCAAATCCCATCTATCTTGTTATTAAGGAAAGGTTGGTATCCAAGCTACCTTCTTAAACTAGTTTGATGCAGTCTGGTTGATCTATAGCAAACTGGGATATCTTGTCTGGTTCTAAATCGGTAATTGAGTTTAGAATTACAATCCCTACAGTGTTCAAACAGGTTATTCGACCCAACAAGTCTACACCGAACCTCTGAGGAGTAACCTACCCAGACCCATTCCTCGACACTTTTATTACACATTTACCCTCACTAAAGCACCTAACCCACACATCCCTGAAAACTATGAACAACTAAGCATGGCCACTTCACCTGGCATGCACATCTTTGGATTGTGTGAGGAAACCAGCGCATCCAGAATATGCTCATGCAGACACTGGAGAGTACACACCAGGAGGCTATTGGGTTCAAAGGTCGCGTATGGTAGTTGTCAGTGTCTTTTGTTCCAGATGTTGAATTCGGTTGGTTTAAACAGTGTTTTGTGTATAAAGATTATTTCAGTCACTAAGAGTTTTCTGTGTGTGGAAGATGTAAAGTTTTACAAAAGTTAATGAAGGCAAAGCTGTAGGAATTGGCAGACAATCTGGAGTTGGGGTTGTATTTGTGAGAAAATGAGAGATAATTACAGCTGTGGCTCGGCAATTAAATTTGGTGGAAACGCTACCAGAATCTTTGGAAATGGCTAGAATTCAATTTCAAATGAAGTACTTTGAACATGAGAAGGAATTGAAATAGTTTGAATTATGATGAAAAGTAGAAATAAAAGAAAAGGAAATGAAGAAGAAAGAAAGAAGAAAAGTAGAGAGTTTCAACTTCAGAAGTTAGCAATTAGAGGAAAGTTGACATAGAAGGCGGAGATGAAGGTAGACGGTAGGTTGGATGAGGACAATAGTGAGGTTGAACAACACTATAGTCGCCAATGGCCTGATGCGGTTCTGTTCAAATACACCCAGGCATTATCTAAATTTGATGAGAAGGATGGGGAAGCATTTGAACTTCATTTGAGAAAGTGGCTAAACAAATGCAATGGCCAGTGACCACGTGGATTTAGTTGATCCAAACGAAGCTGGTGGGTATTTGCATCCCTATCAGAGGAGATATCTGGCCAGTATGAGGTGGTGAAGAAAGCCATCTGAAGTGCATATGAGCTTGTGCCAGAAGACGACAGATGGCGTTTCAGGAATCTAAAAAAGGGGCCCTGGTTAAATGCACACTGAGTTTGAAAGGATCAAACAAAGTAATTGTGGGTAAGGATATTAAAAACAGAGCAAACCTATAAAAATCTTAGAGAGATTCTTATTTTGGAGAAGTTCAACAATTCACTTCCTGCAGTTGTGAGAATTCGTGTAGAAGATTAGAAGGATTAGAGGCTGAAATGGCTGATGATGATGATTGGGTTCAGAAATCAAAATTTGGTTTCTGTGAGAGATTGAGAAGAATGTGCAAGATTTTCTTAAAACACATACGTGTAAAAGTAAGGTTTACTGGCAAAGGCCAGGAGTAGCAGGTAAAGGGGTTACAGCATTAAGCGGTACAGAAGCATGTAACTCTTTTATGCTGAGACTTGAGGAGCTATGTCTTTCAGAAGGACTATTGGAGAGATGAGGAGTGCTCCATTATGTAACGTGTGGTTGGAGTGTCCAGTGGAAACATCAACAGATTTATTCCACAATGGGGAAGGAGGCCTTTCATCATTTAAATCGCGAATAACATGCATGAGACAAATCTTTATCACAGATCGTGACCCCTTTAAGTTTTTGGAGAAGTTTAGGGAGAAAAATACTAGTCTGTTTCGATTGAGCGTATTATTGCTGCCATTCAGTTTGAAATTATACAGGTGACAGGGCGAGAAAACCTAAGTTTTGACACGTTGTGGAGACTTGGATGAAGAAAAACAAAGGCATTCTGTGGCAGGAGTAAACTGAATGAAATCGAATCCAGTTGTGAACATTTGTATGCTCAGAGTCAATGTAATATATATGCATTTCAGTCTGCTAATAGAGGAAGGTTTGGAAGTCTAAAATGAATCCATTTTTGTATGTTGGTGGATCAATTTATTGATGGTGGAGTTATGAGAATACTATCACTGTAAAAAGGTGATTTTCTCTTGGGTTTTTTTTAAAGAGAGTTTTTAAAGGCAGAGGTGCAGAACTGCTGTCTGAAAACAGTTTAAGTAAATAACTGAGAAAGCCTTTAAGTTTCATTAAAGCATTGGTAACAATGGAAGCGCAGTGGTCAGCTCTCCCAGACCAGGTTTTCTCGTTTTGTTTTTAGCTGCAGCATTAAGATGTTGCTGGGCACCCCAGGAGGGTTGGAAGTTTCAATTCATGATCCCTAGCTGCTTTTCTCTCTGAGATATCTGTTGATGTTGTTTCCTCCTGGATTGGAAAACTGCTGTAAGCATTTGAATACATTTGAATGTATCTTTGTACCAAGCGGTGTAAACCGAGAAGGTATTGCATCTATCGTTTGTGTAAGTGCTCCAATATATAAGCCATCCCACATGTTTCTTTTCTTTGATTGTATTTTAACAAAAGTATTTCAACAGATTATATTTTGCTTACTGTCGAGTAGTTTGACCAGTCCCAATATATCTAGAAAGCACACTTCACATTTATATTCAAAATAAGGAAAGGTTTGGGTCTAAGCGGCCTTCTTAAAATATTTTGCGGGGATCTGGTCTGGTCCACAACACTTGCACCAAGGGGTTTCTGACTGACTCCTGTTATTAAAAATTTAGTGGAGTGGCTGGGGATGGTTTGCTGGAAGTTGTGCTGTGAGCTGCCTCAGACATTCAGGGAGACCTGAGGATTTGGTGACCCAACTCTGGATGGAGCATGGAGACTGTAGTTACAGCATCTGGGTCTGTAACATGAACAACAAATGGAGCAGAGGCTGCAGAGAGGGGAAGCGTTGAAACCACGGAGTGAGTGTGTGTGGGGAAAGGGATCTGTTGGACCCACCGCGGGTTTTCCCAGAACAGCTTCCCAAGCTCCACTTAACCCAGGAGTAGAGTGTGAGGGGACCCTGATTGAGCAAGGAGCTGGTCACAGAGTAGTGCCACCTCCTTCGACATGCCCTGCAGCATCACACCAGGGGGAGGATGGTGCTGCCAGGGGCTGTTAGAGTCACTGTTTCATTCAGCTTCTATGATCCAGAACTTTCCAGAAAGGACTGGGTGACATATCCATCATTTCCCAGTATCTCAACATCAATGTCACCATTCGGTGATGGAGGATATATATAGTGGATGAGGTAAATACATTGTTTCTCCCACAGCAGGGAGCTGCCGGGTATATCCAGTATAGTGGGATTCCTGATGGTGTACATGGCATCTGCGGAATACCCATGTCAAGGGGGAGAGGTAGAAGAACTGAAGGAGCTCTGTCTCCCTCTCTGTTAATGTTACAGTGTGCCCATGCACAGTACATCATGTTGGTGAATACCCTCTGTCCTGGCAGCAGTCATGGCCTCTTCATTCAGAAGCAGTCAGCCATTCCCATCGTCATCGGGTGTCCACTTAGAAAGAAGTGAATATATCTTGGATAAAGGCCGTCCCCTTGATGCACGTTTCAAAACACCATCCCCACCACTAATCAACCACATTAACGTATTCCATGTGTACGGAGAGCAATAGGGTCACTTGGAGTGTCTGGGAGCAGACGATCAGGGATGGAGCAAAACCTCCCATGTCTGAACGGATCTGAGTGAACCCCCCAGTACACAGTATCAATACGTCCTGTAATCCCTCTCCATTTCAGTCACATATTGTCTTCCATTATTCCTATAAATGAAATGACAGGTTATATTATGTTAAATTCCACCTGCCAAACTATTATCTATTGCCTTTACCTCTCTGAATCGATTTGCACACTCTCCACCCTCTCTTGTTTACCACAGCGACATCACCAAACCCAGCGTCGGTATATCTGTTCAATCCTCCTGATCATTAATATAGATTGTAAATAGTTGAGAACCAAGTACTGGTTACTCTGTGACCCTACTGGTTACGTTCTGTCAAACTGATTGAGACTGATTTATCCTGAGTACCTGCTTCCTGTATGATACCCAGTCCTCCATCATTCCTGTGCAACACAGTCAAAGGATTGAAAAAGAACAAGGATCATCTGTGAGGTTTATTGGCATGGCAGGGTGGAAAGGGTCCTGTGAGGGAGCCGTACTTTAATAAGGAATTGGAATCCCTTGTTAAAGGGAAGAGGGTGGCCTATGTAAAGATGAAGCTTGTAGGTTCAATTGGGGCGATTGAGAGTTATAAGGTAGCCAGGAATGATCTGAAGAGAGAGCTAAGAGCAGCAAGGAGGGGACATGAAATGTCCTTGGTTGGTAGGATTAGGGAAAACCCAAAGGCTTTCTGTAGGTATGTCAGGAATATAAGAATGACTAGGGTAGGAATAGGTCCAGTCAAGGATAGTAGTGGGAAGTTGCGTGTGGAGGCTGAAGAGATTGGGGAGACACTGAATGAATACTTTTCATCAGTATTCACTCAGGAACAGGACATTGTTGCCGGTGTGAATACTGAGTCACAATTAATTAGAATTGACGGCTTTGAGTTTTGTAGGGAAGAGGTGTTGGAAATTCTGGAAAGGGTGAAAATAGATAAGTCCCCTGAGCCTGATGGCATTTATCCTAGGATTCTCTGGGAAGCAAGGAGGGGATTGCAGAGCCATTGGCCTTGATTTTTATGTCCTTGTTGTCGACAGGAATAGTGCCAGAAGACGGGAGGAGGGCAAATGTGATTCCCTTGTTCAAGAAGGGGAGTAGGGATAACCGTAGTAACTCATGCCTCAACCATTTGCAATTTGCCTCAACCATGCCTCAACCATTTGCCAGTGAGCCTCACTTCCCTGTGGGCAAAGTCTTAGATAGAATTGTAAGGGATAGGATTTATGGACATCTGGATAGGAATAATGTGATCAAGGAAAGTCAGTATCGTTTTGTGAAGGGCAGATCGTGCCTCACAAACCTTATTGAATTCTTTGAGAATGTGAGTAAGGAGGTAGACGAGGGTAAAGCAGTAGATGTGGTGTAAATGGATTTAAGTAAGTCGTTTGATAAGATTCCCCATGGTAGGCTACTGCAACAAAATACGGAGGTATGGCATTGAGGGTGAGTTGGAGGTTTGGATTAGGAATTGGCTGGCTGGAAGAAGACAGAGGGTAGTAGTTGATGGCAAAGGTTCATCTTGGAGTGCAGCTACTAGCGGTGTTCTGCAAGGATCTGTTTTGGGTCCATTGCTGTTTGTCATTTTCATAAATTACTTGGTGGAGGGGCGAGAAGGTTGGGTGAGCAAGTTTGCGGATGATACGAAAGTCGGTGGAGTTGTTGACAGTGAGGAAGGATGTGTCAGGTTACAGCGGGATATAGACAAGCTGCAGAGCTGGGCAGAAAGGTGGCAAATGGAGTTCAATATGAGTGAGTGTAAGGTGATACACTTTGGTATGAGTAACATAAAGATGGGGTACTGGGCTAATGGTCTGATACTTGGTAGTGTGATGAGCAGAGGGATCTTGGTGTCCATGTACACAGATCTCTGAAAGTTGCCACCCAAGTAAATAGTGCGGTGAAGAAGGCATATGGCGTACTGGCTTTTATTGGTAGAGGAATTGAGTTCCGGAGTCCTGAGGTCATGTTGCAGTTGTATAAGACTCTGGTGTTGCCGCATCTGGAGTATTGTGTGCAGTTTTGGTCGCCATACTATAGGAAGGATGTGGAGGCACTGGAACGATTGCAGAGGAGGTTTACCAGGATGTTGCCTGGCACGGTAGGATGATCGTATGAGGAAAGGCTGAGGCACTTGGGGCTGTTTTCATTGGAGAAAAGAAGGTTTAGGGGTGACTTGATAGAGGTGTACAAGATGATTAGGGGTTTAGATAGGGTTGACCATGAGAACCTTTTTTCATATATGGAGTCAGCTATTACGAGAGGGCATAGGTTTAAATGAAGGGGTGGTAGGTATAGGACAGATGTTAGGGGTAGATTCTTTACTCAGCGAGTCGTGAGTTCATGGAATGCCCTGCCAGTAGCAGTGGTGGACTCTCCCTCTTTATGGGCATTTAAGCGGGCATTGGATAGGCATATGGAGGATAGTGGGTTAGTGTAGGTTAGGTGGGCTTGAATCGGCGCAACATCGAGGGCCAAAGCACCTGTACTGCGCTGTATTTTTCTATGTTCTATGTTCTCTGAATCCAACCCCTCGATGAGGCTGATGTCAACGCGGCCTCTGTTCCACTTTCCTGCCATCTCTCCACCCTAAAACTCTAGTCTGTTGTTGTAGATTGCGACACATGAAAAAAATCCTCTTCACATCTACACTTTGAATTACTTTTAGCATTTTACAGACCTCAATGAGATCTCCTTTCATTCTTATAAACTCGAGAGTATAGGCCTAAACTGCTCAATTTAATTTCATAAGACAAACATTTCAAACATTGAATCAATCTAATGAAGCTCTTCTGAATTGCCTCCAATGGAAATACGTCATTCTGCTGGACACTCAAACTGTACTCCAGTTGCAGCCTCACTCATGCCTTGCATAGCTGCAGCAACACTCCCTACCTTTCTACTCTATCCTTTTAGAAATAAACACTGAAATTATGCTTGCATTTCTCATTGCTTGCAATACCTGCAGGCAGGTTTTCTGTGATATGCAAGTAGACACCCAGATCGCTCTGCACTTAAGCACTTTGAACTTTCCCTCCATTTAGATAATAATTTGTCTTTCTATTATACTGGCCAACTTGAATAGCCCCATATTTATTCACTTAAATTTTCCTTGCCAAATGTTGGCCCATTCACCCAACCTATCCATATAGTTTTTAAATTTCTTGCATCATCATTGCGAAGTAATTTCCCACCAATGCTCGTGTCATCTGAAAATGTGGCATCGTATTTTCTATCCCATCAACCGAGTACAGTAATCCCGTCGATTGCAAATGGTTGAGGCATGAGTACTGAAATCACTGGCACACCACAAATTGCATTTGCCAAAAGAAACTGACATATCTAATCCATCTGACTCCATTTTGTTGATTAACCAATCCTCCATCCAAGCTAATAAATTACCCCTAAACCCACGTTGTCTGATCTTACCAGTTACTCTTTAGAGATGCGAAATATCTGATGACTTCAGCAAGACCAGATATGTTCCATCTCCAGGATTCCACGCTCCACTTTGTTTATGACATCTTCAAATAACTCAAGCAAACAATTCAAACACGATTTAGCCTTCGTAAAATCATGTTGACTCTGATGGATTGTGGTTTAACTTTGCAAATGTCCTGAACAATGGACTCTAACAATTTGCCATAAATTACAATAGTTTATTGTTACACTTTACTGCCTTATGTATATCATTATTATAAGTTCTTCCCTTTCGAAAGCCTATACGTTTTCTTTGAATTCCTATTTAATGGGCACAAGTTTTTAAGAGATCTGCTCCAATTACTGAGTAAGAGCCATATGTGGCTGAATGGACTCACCATCCTGCTGGTGCACAAACTCGACGGGCTGACGTCTTTCTGGTGTTCCCATATTGTATTCTCCAAGGCCAGAATGACCTGCTCCTGTTGATGCTTTAGAAGATTGGGAGAATATGGAATCTTCCTGTTGCTGGGTAACATATTGAGGGGCTGATGGGTCTTCTCTTACTTCCCCATAACAGGTGGAAATACTGAACGGTCTCCTCATGTATACCGGAGATGGGACCGAGGGATTGATTGGTCTTCTCTTCTTCCCAACAACAGACACGTGTCTAAATTACCTCTTCCTTTCTCATGAAAGAAGTCTCAGATAGTTTTTATCCTTATCCAATTCCCTTGCAATAGGCTTGGTAGGTCTGAATGGCCTCCTGTTATCCCTGTGTAACAAATCTCCAGTCAGTGTGGAGACCTCTTCCAGTTCCTATGTTACAGATTTGAGGAGGCTGAATGGACTGATCCTGTTGCTGTTTAACAGGATGCTGGTGCAGCATGGCCTACTGTTAGAGGCTCGAGTGGCTGATTGGCCTCCTTCTGTAAATGTATATCAGGCTCCAGGGGCTGGATAGCCTCGCCCTGTTTGATGTAACAGGTTCAAAGGCCTGAATATCCTCCTGTTGTTCCTGTGTAACAGGCTGAAGAACGGAATGTTTCCTCCACTATCTGTGTTATCTCCTTCTGGCATCAATGTTCAAGTAAGATCATCTTTATTTTTTGTAACCTCCAAAGAATACTGGGTCAACCTGATCATCATTTCGTTATAAGCTCGCACCTTCATTGCAGGAATCAGTTGAGGGAACCATCTCTGAGCTGTTTCCAATATAACCGCATCTTTTCTTCATTGAAGAGATTAAATCTGTACACACTACTCCAGATGTGATCTCACGAAGAACCTGTACAGCAGCAGCAACACATTACCCACCTGCTGTAAAGTTCCCACACAGGTTAGAGCTGTCTCAGCTCTCTGGGGGAATACAGAGCATTGTTGGAAGATCATTGTCCTTCTCTACTCCATCAGCAGAACGGTAGATCAGGAGAAATTAAAGTTGGAGAAGATCATAAATGATGTGCCGAGATGATCTCTGTCATTAATCTCCCCAGAGTCAACGTCGCTCAGATTCCACAGAATCTAGTAAGGTGGAGCGCAAAAACAGCAAAGAGGAGCAAACATTGATGGGAGTTATATATCAAAGTGAAAGCTGCAGTACAAATGCTGGACATGTTATAAGACAGGAAATGAGATATACACATTTGTGGGTAACGCAGTAATAATGTACTGCTTAAATTATATCTAAACTGTGTTAACCCAATTGAATGCTAATGCTGGGGAAAATGGATCTCATGACCACGTGTGAGTTGGTTTACATGAACATTATGTTGAGCAGTGAGCTCGAGATCAGGTTATTTAGGAATTGGTGTTGAGTGATCAGAAGAGCTATTTGAAAATTTTGCTGTAAAGGACCTTTTGGGAACAGTGACCAAAATGTGTTGGTTTTCTTTTATGCTCCTTGAGTACACGATAGTTTTTGTTTTATTTGAAGTTACCGTGATAAACCTGAGTCACGCAAGCCCTGAAGGTGTGAGGAGAAAGTGGGGACCACAGATGCTGGAGATCAGAGTCGAAGACTGTGGTGCTGAAAAAGCGCAGTCAGGCAGCATACTAGGACCAGGAGAATTGACGTATCGGTCATAAACCCTTCATCAGGAATGAGGCTTATGGGTCAAGGGGTCAAAAGAGATAAATGAGAAGGGGGTGCGGCAGGGGGGAGATAGCTGGGATTGTGATAGGTATATGAAGGTGGGGTTGAAAGTGACAGGAGATGAAGGGAGACAGAACGCCTCATCTACTGTATCCATTACACTCAATGTGGTCTTCTCTACATTGGCGAAGCAGGAGGTCAACTTGTGGATCAGATCAGAGAACATCTCTGGGACAGCCACATTGAACCTTGTGGCCTTGTGGCTGAGCACTTTAACTCCCCTTCCCACTCTGCCAAGGACATGAGGGCCCTGGGCCTGCTCCATCGCCAAACCTGAGCCACCAGAAGCCTTAGGGAAGAAAGCATCCTCTTCTGCCTTGGGACCCTCCTACCACAGGGGATCATAGTGGATTTCACCATTTCCCCTTATCCCACCTTATCCCATTCCAACATTCCAAATCAGCACCGCCCTTTTGAATGTTCCCATATGTCCACAGTCCTTCCTATCAATCTCGGCCACCCTTCTCTCCGACTATCACTTTCAACCCCACCTTCATCTCCCTGTTAGATGAACGAAGGCAGCTTAGAAAAATGCCAAGTGTTGCAGTAAGCCAGTGGGTTCAGAGAAATGTCGGACCCAGCAAAGGATGACCAAGAAACTGAGAAGAAAATCAGAAAGAGAAAAAGCGTGCAAACGAAAGAAAAACATAAAGACTGCTGAAAAGCGTCTATCAATGTATGAGAAAAAACTAAAAACAAGGTCTAATGTGGAACAGTTGGTGTGCGTTCAGGATAATTTATTGCAGAGAACACAGAAATCGCAGGAAAAAGAAACAGTTTCTTTGGGTCTACATTCATGGAAGAATGTCCAGAAATTCTCCCAGAAATACAAAGTGACCATGGCACTTGTGTAAGGAAAGTCTAAGATCATTCTTATCAATGTTGAGGTCATCTTTGAAAAGAAAGCTGGATTGAGTATTTATAAATCTGACAGACTAGATGCACATCATACAAGAATTTCAGAGGAAGCAGCAATAGGCATGTTGATTGCATCGCGGATTTTCACTTTATTTTCTGACACATTCCCGAAAGTCATTGAGCCAATCTGGCTAAGGCAAAGGTTATAAATATTGTACAATAGTTTAAGAAGAGATGAATTTGGAGAATGGTGAACTACAGACCAGTTATCTTGTCATCCGCAGCCGGGTTGGACTCGATTACAAAGAACATGCGACTAGATATTTAGAAGGTAATAACATAACTGGGGAGTGTGAGAATGTACCGATGAACGGAAAACCAGAAGTGGCAATTTTTTTTTTGGAACGGTATGAAGATGATTCTTGTGGTCACAGGCAATGAAGAACCAATGTATAATATATAGTTAGATAGTCATGAGCTTTTTTTTACGAACTCACACAGTAAGCTGACAAGAAAGTTAAAGTGAGAGGTATTGGGAAGAACATATGCAAATGGGAAAATAAAAATTAGGTTTACATTCATGTGAATGAATTTCGAATACAGAAGATGTAGTGCACCAGTTACATCGAGTGCTGGTGAGAATAAACATGAAGTATTCTGTATCATTCGGACTCCCAATCTAAAAAAAATGTACTGACTACAGAGGAACTGCAAACGGTATTATGCCGATTAATCCCTAAAATGGCAAGATTGTCTAATGTGGAAACTCAGCCTGTGGTCTCGAGTTTCAAAACAAGAGAGGTGATTGCAGTGAAACATAGCGGGGACTGAACAACAGAGGGACATGGAGAAGTACAAGTAGGTGAGATCAAGGAGAATCCCATGGTATTCTACACGGACAAGTAGAACAGAATAATCAGCAAACAGTTAGTGTCCATTAGAAACCAAAGGGGCAATCTGTGTGTCAAGCTGGAGAACATTGATGGATTGTTACATGAGACCTTCATATCTATTTGACTTGGGAGAAGGAGGAGGCAGGTACAGAATTCAAGAAGGTGGACTGGAAAGCTCTTGAACAGATTGATGAAAAATACGAGAAAGGATTTGAGGCTTTGTTCTGTGTAAATTTGGACCAATCTCCATGTCTGAATGAGTTGTACCACAGGTGGCTGTTGAGGTCAAGGGAGGAAAGACACTGACTGAATATTTTAATTAGAATCTGACAATAGGGGAGGTGCCAGAGAACTGGAGAACTGCTAATACGATTCCACATCACAGTAAGGGTGGGAGAGATAGACCATGGAACTAGAGACGAGCGAGTATTAGATCACTGTTAAGGAAACTGGAGAAAACAGGGATGGAGAAAATTGAACTCCAATCAGAGTCGCAAGGTTATTTCACGGATGATCATCATGACTTTATCAGAAGGAAGTCACATCCAATGGATTTGATTGAATTAGTGTGAGGAGGTCGATTGTTTAGTTTTGTAGGAAGGCCTTTGACAAATTTCCACCTGGGAAACTGAAAAATAAAGTAAAATCTCACAACATGAAAGATGACGTGACAAGTTACAACGAAAATTGTCTTCGTGGCAGGAGATAGAGGGTGGTGGGAGAAGGCTGTTTGTGTAACTGGCGACCAGTATCGCCTGGTGTACCACAGGGATCAGTGCTGTGTCCATTATTGTTTGTGTTGTTCATAGAAAATATAGATGTGAACGTGGAGGGGGCTCGTTGGAGAGTGGGGGAGGTGTGATAAGTAAGTGTATTTTTGACATCAAGATTGGCTGGATGGTTAGCAGTGAGGAGGAAGGCCTTAAGTTACAGGAAGATGCAGATGGAATGGTCAGATGGGCAGATCAATGGCAAATAGAATGTAACCTTCATAAATATGAGGTGATGCACTTTGGGAGAAGGAACCAGGCAGGGGAGTACTCAATGAATGGCAGCACACTGGGAAGCTCAGGGTGTGCTTTTCCACACATCCCTGAATGTGACTGGACAGGTTAATGGGCTAGTTAAGAATTGGACCTTGGGTGTAGTGTTTCCTAATCAGGGCGTAGATTATAAGAGCAATACAGGGCTTTGGTTCGGCCAAAATGGAATACTGTATGTATTTCTGGGAGCTACATTCCAGGAAGGATGTGATTGTACTAGAGAGGGTGCATAGGTGATTCACCAGGATGTCCCCTTGGATGGAGCATATCAGCTATGGAGAGAGGCTGAATAAGACCAGGTTGTTTACTTTGGTGGAGAGAAGGCTGAGGGGGATGTGATTCAGGAGGATACGATTATGTGTGATACGGACAGGGTGGATAGGCAGCAGCTGTTCCTTTTAGTCAGATGGTCAAGAACAAGCCAGTACACTTTTAAAGTGAAACGTTTGAGTTTCATAGAGCATTTAATCATTTTTTTTTCACCTAGAGTGTGCTGTGTTCTGGGATTACTTCCTGAGAGGGGAAGTATCACGAGTAACCTCACAATCATTAAATAGTACTTGGACGAGCATTTGGAATTGTCATAACATTGCAGGCTACGTGCCTGCTGTAGGAAAGTGGGACTAATATAGATCGTGCAGTACTTCTGTAGGCACAGGGTCTATGCTCCTGTGAATGTATGGTGTGGAAGGTCAATTATTGAGCAGTTTAAGGCAGGAATTGATGGGTTTCTGAAGAGTTATATTCATAAGGGGTATAAGAGTGAACTATATTAGCTTGTTAAATTATATCAATGTGAGAAATATGAGAAAACAAGTGCAGTTTCCTTACAGTTTGGAGAATGGAGAATGGGAAACAGGGAAATGGCAGAACTATGAAGCCACTACTTCCGTTCTGTTTTCACAGAACTTTCTAACAATACAAGGAAAAAAAGTCTGGTGTGGGAAAATGATAGAGTACATGGAACATAGAACATTGTAAGTAAATTGTTTAGGAGAAATTATTGGGGCTTAAAGTAATGGTCATAGACAACACTAACATAATTTTTGAAATGGGAATTATGTTTGAAAAACAGACTGGGAGACAAATGAAAGAGAAGCAATGAATGTTAAACATGTTGATTTTTAGAAAAATTTTGGTAAAGCTCCAGCCCAGTTTGCAAAATCAAATCTGAGTGGATTGGGAATAATATATGGACATGTTTCTAAAATGGGACAGCTGTCAGGAAACAGTGAATAGAAATAAACAGACTCGTCAAGCAACAGCCTGACATTGTCTGTAAGGTATGATTCTGTAAGGTATAAGTCCTTCCACATCTAGTCAAGGATGTTTAGGGACTATTAAACAATTCACTGGAGGAAGAGATTCCACAAATAACTCCATGATGGAAGAGCCAATCAAATCCGTGTATAAGATAAGGCTGATTCATTCGCAACAATCTTCAGTCAGAAGTGCTGAGTGGATGATCCATTTCAGCCTATGTCCCAGATTCCCCATCACCTTCCCCAGATATCTCCTGTCTCATCAGCAGGACGGACACAGCAGAAGTGGCGGCACAGTGGGATACAGTTGGAAGGGAATTGCTCTTGACTCCGTATCCCATGAAGTCTCATGGCATTAGTTTACACATGGGAAAGGAAACCTCCTGCTGATAACCATGTACCAGCCTCTTTCAACTGATGATTCAGTACTCCTCCATGCTAATCAACACTTGGAGGAAGCACTAATTGTAGCACGGACGCTAGATGTACTCTGAGTAGCGGATTTCAATGACCACCTCCAAGAGCATCTCAGCTGCAGCATTACGGATCGAGCTGGCCGGGTCCTAAAGGATATAACTGCTAGACTGGTACTGTGGCAGATGGTGAAGCAACCAACAAGAGGAAAATACATATTTACCACAGCCTTACTAATCTGCCAGTTGCAGACGTATCTGTCCATGACAGTATCGGCAAGAGTGGCCACCGCATAGTCATTGTGGAGACAAAGTCACACTTGAACATTGAGAATATCCTCAACCAATTTGGGTGGTACTATCACGGTGCTACATAGGACAGACTTCGAACAGACCTAGCAGCTCACGTCTGGGTGTCCATAAGGTGTTGTGGGTCATCTATAGGAGCAGAATTGTACACCCACACAACCTCATGGCCTGGCGTATCCCCCTCGCAACAATTACGATCAATCAAGAGGATCAACCTTGGTTCAATGGAGTGTGCAGGATGGCAGGAGCAGCACCAGGCATACCTAACAATGAGGTGTCAGCCTGGTGAAGCCACCAAACAGGACTATTTGTGCGCCAAAAGCAGAAGCAGTAAGTGATAGAGCTACGTGATCCCACAAGCAAAGGAACAGATCTAAGTTCTGCAGTCCTTCCACATCTAGTCGATAAACGTTGGGGACAATTAAGCAATTCACTGGAGGAAGAGAATCCACAGATAACCCCTTTCTCCATAATGGAGAACCCCAGCACTTTAGTGTGTAAGATAAGGCTGATGCATTCGCAACAATCTTCAGTCAGAAATGCTGAGCAGATGATCTATCTCGGCCTCCTCCAGTGGTCCTCAATAGTACTGTAAACGTGTGCTCCATAACTTGCCATTCCCCAAGCCAAACTGTTTCAATACAGTTACAACAATGGCTTTCCCCGATTATGTGGATAATTACCCCAAGATTCTCCTGTTTATAAAAAGCAAATATATTTCCAAGTCAGATGGTGAATGGCTTGGAGGGGAACCTAAAGATGATGGTATTCCCACTCTGTCAGTCTACTCTCGATCATCAGTAAAGTGGTGGAAGGTCTCAGTGCTTTTAAGCAGCACGTGCTCAGGTCAATGACGCCCTGTTAGGGCTCCAGCAGGGCCACTGAGCTCCTGACCTCATTACCGTGGTTCAAACATGGACAAAAGAGTTGAATTCCAGGGGTGGGGTGAGAGTGACAGTCCTTTAAAACGAGGCTGTCTTCGACCAAGTGTGGCATTAAGGGACCTTAGCAACACTGGAATCAATGGGTATCAGGGGCAAACTCCCCGCTGGTTAGAATCATACCTGACACGGAGGAGGATGGTCATGGTTGAGGAAGGTCAGTCAACTCAGCTCCAAGTCTGTAGGAATCCCTCGAGCAGTGGCCGGAAACTTCTTCAGGGCTGCTTCATCAATGACCTTCCCTCCATTTTAAGGTCAGAATTGGGGATGTTCACTAATGATTGTGCAATATTTTGCAACATTTGTGGCTCCTCAGATACTGAAGCAGTCCATTTTCAAATGCGAGAAGATCTGGACAGTATCCAGGCTGACAGGTGGAAAATACTATTCAGGCCACACAAATGCCAGACCGTGACCATCACCAATAAAATATAATCTTACCTGCCCCTTGGCATTCAATGGTGTTACTATCACTGAATCCCCCAGTTTCAAAGTCCTGGTGGGTAATCATTGCTCAGAAACTCACTGGTCTCGCCATACAAATACAGTAACTACAAGAGCAGGTCAGAAGCTAGGAATACTACGACGAGTAACTTACATCCTGACTTCCAAACGTCTGTCCATGGTCTAAAATGCATAAGTCAGAAGTGTAATAGGAGACTCCCAATTTGCCTGGATGAGTGCAGCCCCAACAACTCTCAAGAAGCTTTATACCATCCAGGACAAAGCAGCCAGTTTGACTGCCCTTTCATCCACAATGTTCCACCATCGACGCTCAGCAGCAGCAGCAGTGTTTTCCTATCTACATGCTGCAATGAAATGATTCACCAAAGATCCTCAGAGACCATCTTCCCAAATCACGACCACATCTATCTAGAAGAAGAAGGGCTGCAGATATATGGAAATACCATCATCTTTAGGTTACACTCCAAGCCATTCACCATCCTGACTTGGAAATTTATCACCGCTCCTTCACAGTCACTGGGTCAGAATCCTGGGATTCCCTCCCTAATTGCATTGGTTTTCAACTACAGCAGGTGGACTGCAGCATTCAACAAGGCAGCTCACTACCACCTTCTCAAGAGCAATTAAGGACAGGCAATAAATGCTGGCCCAGCCAGTGACACCCAGATTCATGAAATAAATATATAGAAATTAACAGAGGACGGGTGCTGAGGTGTCGCAGGGATCGGTGCTTGGGGCCCAGCTGTTCACAATGCCCTTTAAACATTGGGTTGCTGGAATCAGATACAATATATACCAGCCTGCTGACAGCACTAACGGATGTGGGATTGTGAGTGGGTGAGGAGGATGTAAAAAAGCACGGGGAAGACTAAGACAAGTGGAGTGAATGGGTAAATACGCGGCAGATGGAGAACAATGTGGATAGAGGTGACGGTGTGCCCTTTGGTGGAAACGATAAATTGGCAGCCTACCATTTGGATAGGGATTGGTTGAAACATGTTGATCTACAAAGGGATGTTTGCTCCTTTTTATTGTTTCCTTCTGCATAATCCTCTGAGCCCCATGCAGCGCAGTGAGTTCTGCAACCAGAAGTCAATACTGAGCATGGCATTGGCACGCTGCCCAGTGTACACAGACTCACCAAGTGGAGAACTGCATCATTGAAAGGATCTGCATCTCCATGTACACCAGTCGCTGAAAGTAATATTGCAGAAACAAAAAGCAGTGAGGATGATAAATGGTGCGTTGACCTTCATTTCAGGGGGATGCGAGTCAAGGAGAAAGGGTGTCTTACTGCAGCTTTACAGGGCCTTGGAGAGACCCCATCTCGAACACTGTGCAGTATTGTGTTCAGTTTTGGTCTCCTTACCTAATAAAGGACAAACCTGACATTGATGGAGAGCACTGAAGGATGACCAGAATGATCTCTGGGATGACGGGCTTGTTGTGGGAGCAGAGTTTGGGGTGACTGGGCCAGTATCCTATGGGGTTTAGGAAAATGAGTGGAGATCTCGGTGAGATATATAAAACTCTGACAGGGTGAGACAGATTGGAAGCAGGGATGATAATTCCCCTGTCTGGGACTTCTAAAACAAGGTGCCACAGTATTAGGTACAGGCAGTCACTCTGTATTGAGATGAGAATAAATGTCTGCACTCACAGACTGGTGAACCTGGGAAATTCGCTCGCACCTGGAATCCAAGACACTGATTATAAATAAGGATTTAGAGACAGTAAAGTGATGGTGGGAGAGCAGGAATACGGTGTGGAAATAAAGGGCCAACCATCATTTCATTGAATTGGTTAGCAAACTCGATGGACCAAACGTACTACTGCACCGCCTATTTTATAGCTTCCCAAGGTTACTCACATTAACGGATATGTATATCGTGTGGGGTAAGTGCATTGAGGAGAGTTTTTCCATGAACTAGAATGGGGAGGCTCAATATGTTGTATGATCTACTCCTTTCCCGCTATTTCTGTTCTCTTGGAAAGCTCTGTAAATGCTGTCACAAGCTCTCAGATGTTAAGAAGGAGGTTTCTGCAGGGTCGACAGGATTGTGTACCCATTCCCTTTTCCGACAATGATGCTGAGGCCGGGTGTTCTGTCCGGTTTCATCCTTTCAGACCTCGGAGTAGTTTGATACAAATGAATGCTTTGCTGGGCTGTTTCAGAGACCATTGCAATGTTTATCACATGTCAGGGTCTTTAGAGTCAGTTTTAGGCCAGCCCAGGACATCACGGAGATTCACTTCTGAAAAGAACATTGGAGAAGGAAATTCTGTTTACAATCGGTATTGGCTTCAAGGTCAATGTTACTGACCCCAGATTATAGATCTCGATATTTTATTAATTGTCTTTAAATTCCACCTGCTGCCCGATCATTCGCCTGGTCTGGATTAGTAATCCAGTGACATTTCCACAACACTATCTCCACATGGGGACCTGTCGGAAACCACACTGCGCAGGGTTTTTCTGTGCTGCTTGACAGCTCTGTCAAAAAGAACTCCCACCAATTTGACGTAATGATGGGACTGAGGGGGTGATAATTGGTCAGATTGTAATTATTCCCCTCTTAGGGGACTGGACATAGCTGAGTAATTATCCACATTGCCAGGGAGATGTTAGAGTTGGAGTTGGACTGAAACAGCTTCCCAGGGAGACAGCTTGCTGTGTCGCACAACGCGTCAGTCCTGTTACAGGAATGAGGTCAGGGCCCATTACCTGTGTCGTATCTACTGTGTTCAGCTGTTTCTTCCTCTCACATGCAACAAATCGAATTAGTTGAAGACTGGCATCTGTTTTTTTTTGTGGGCAACGTGATGAGGGTGAGGTGTATCAACGACTCAACACTTCTTGCAGAGGAACGTGCAGACAAAACATCCTTCTCTTTTACATTGATGCCGAGGTCTGTTCCATTATTTAGAATGGGGATGTTTGTGGAGCCCTCTCCCCCAGTCATTTGTTTAATTGTCCATCACCATTTATTACTGAATGTGGCAGGACTGCAGGGCTTCGTTCAGATCTGTTGGTCAAGTCTGGTAGCTTTAATGAGTTAGCATCAGGTTAAGGTTCATGTGATTCTGACTCTGACATGTTCACCCACACTCGTCACTGAGCCATAGATGGTATTGATTGTAATGACAGACTGAGGTGTCATCCTGGCAAAAAGTTACAGGTTGTGGTTGAATGCAGGTCTGCTTCTCCTGCTGCTGTGGTCTACAGCTACATGATTACGCAGTTTTGAGCTGCAATATCTGCAATGCAATTCTGCTGTTTGTTCCCCAATTCTCACTGAGACCCATTCACCCATCAGCCCTGCACTCAGTGACCAGGTTTCTGATGTGGAAATACTTCCATTTTCAAACTCTCATTCTGCTGAGGGTCTGTCTCCCTGGATCTTGCTTCCAATCTGGCACATTCTGCAAAAGCTTTTAACTGATCTTAATTGAAATATTTAATTCACCTGAAACTTTTTCCTTGAGAAATGCCATCTTCTGTGTTTAAAGTTCATCTGTTTCCTCTGTTTCTCTCCCTGACCATGATTAAGAGCTCTGTAGTGTCAGTGATGCCAGCCTTATGTGGTTTCAGAGCCAATGAATTCTCTGGATTCCCAATCATCTTCACCACATTGTATGTTTTCTCTTTTGGTTTGATGCCTTGTCACTCATGGATGCCTTGTCCTCCCATGAGTATATTTCTTCTTCTTGGGGTTGCATTTGTGGTATTATCTTCGGAATTATCCCCACAAACTTCTGCTATTGCTGCTCCATGGTCTTTCCTGCTCAGCTGCCCTTCCAATTAACTCTGGCCAGCTCATTCCGCATGTCTTTGTAGTTACATTGCGTAATTTTAACCACATTACATCTTGAAGAGAGCTTTAGATATAAACTGAAAGAAGGAGTTTTGAGAGATGGGACACGAAGAATAATTGGTGGATTTCTTAACTAGATACAAAGGGAGATCGAGAGAGAGGATGTAGATATGGAGATGTGGAAAATGAGAAAACTATATAATCAAAAGAAGTAGATATACTTCCCTCAATATTTTGGCAATTCCTGTGTGCTGTGGCCCTTTGTACAGTTCACGTACAAAAGAGCAATATGTTTAAATGCGGGGTCTGATGCCAATATGACAGACACTAGCTTTGGAAAGAACCCAGCAGGCCAACATATTGAAGTCCCGGTGGAAAGGGGATTAACGGAAATAAGTTGGGAAACCAGAAACAAGAATTTATAATACGCACCCTGATAAGAATGAGAGACTAGAGTTGGGAATCCCAGAAAAGGGAAACGTTGAGAGAAAGGGAAGGTATCACTTCAGATGAGGATCAAATAATATTTTAATGCTTTATAAATTTTATACATCGTGTGCATCATTTTTCATTAACTGTGCCTCCGTTGTTCATTCAGAATGTGTTGTACGCATATGAAAATCTTCCTTATCTGAAGACACACTGATAAACAGTGTATAAAAAATCATTTTTCTCCATTTCAGACTGTCCTGTTGTCGTGCCAACCGGATATATGAACACAAACTGGCTACCAAAAGACATGATCCACTCTCACTAGTTTCCATACATACAGAAAAAAAGGACACCACGTTGACTGTGACAACCCACACTTCCTAGGACAAAGCCACGCACGAAAGTTCTTAGAAGCATGACATTCTAGCCAGAAGTACATCAATAAACACATCAATTTAGATACCATCTACCTTCCCTTGAACAAAAAACTGGAAATGGCATCACGCAACTTAAGAAACCAAGACCTAGAAATAGAAAGACGAGACATACCACCAGTGCGTCACCCGAGACTCTCACTGATGATGTTCCCCAGTCATGGTGATGAAACATCTGAAAACAAACCTTCAAGCTCAGCGAGTTAACATACATACTTATAAATTGTTATTTTTCTCTTAATCGTGGAATTTGAGACTACTTTGTCACTCATGTTTTAGCAGATAACGAAGTGAGGTGAGCTTTTCTGGGTGTGTGGTTTTAATTAACAGAGGGGTTCAACATCGACATCATAACAGTTTGAGGGCTCGTCGTATAGGATTTGGACAGATTTGAAGAGATTTGGGTTACAAAAGGTCCCAGCAGATTCCATCACTTGCCAGTTAGTGACCTAGATCTTCAAATAAAACAGGTGAAAAAATTCATTTAATTTTTGTTTCCTTGTGGTTGGTTAATTTAAAAGAAATGGCTTTTAATATTACTAAAAAGGTTCTGAGGTTTGAAGATGGTACCCAAATTTGCCAAGAAAGTGTAGAAAGACAAAGGAAGGGCATACTTTTAGAATGATCGTGTAGATTAGAATTGGGATTCACCAGAGACAAAAGGAAAGCTGTCATCATAATGGAGTTGGTCAAGCACTTTGATTTATCAGAGAAGCTGGCAACTGCAGTAGAGTTAGAAAAAACTTAAATTGCAAATATGGCAACTGCAGTTAGAAGATAAAGAGAGAGACTGAAAGAGAGAGAAGATAGAGAAAGAGAAAGAGTGGAAAAAGGAAGAGAGGGAGAATTTGAAATTCAGAAGTTTGGAATTAGATAAGAAAGTTAAATTAGCAGAATTAAGATGAAGGGAGAATGTAGGGATGTATACAACTGTGTTAATACATTGCCATATTTCACTGCGAAAAATGCCAAAACCGTTTTTATTTCACTTGCAAAATTAGCTCGGCAGATGGCATGTCCAGTGAACCAGTGGGTAATGCTAGTTCAGAATAAGATGGTGGGTACAGCTTGAGAGGTGTGTGCAGTGCTGTCACATGAGGGAGCAAGAGATTATCCAAATGTCAAACAGGCTATGTTGAGTGCTTATGAATTGGTACTAGAAGAATATAGACAGCGGTTCAGAAATATAGAGTCGGAACCAAGTCAGACTTATATTGAGTTTGAAAGAATTAACCACAGTCATTTTGATAGATGGGTGCAGGCCTTAAAACTGGATAAGACCTGTGAGGCTCGAAGGGAGATAATTCTGCTGGAGGAGTTGAAAGACTCACTTCCAGAGATGGTAAGGATTCATGTGAATGAATAGGAAGTTGAGGAAGTGAGAAGCGCGGCAGAAATGGAAGGTAAATATGCACTGGGGCATGAGATGAAATTTAGCTTATGGGAGGATTTTCATCCTGTGAGGGATAGAAATTGGGAGAAGGGGAGATCCTAAACGACAAAACATAGAGTAAAGCACACTGGCAATAGTTTACCACAGGTGAAAAAGAAGCCCAAGGGCGTTGAAAGCTGGTGAATGGCCTCAGGTGTTTTCGCACAAAAGAGCGGAACACATAAAAGTACAGTGCTGATGGTTTAAGAAGGTCACTTGGAAAAGGTGTTTTCACTGTAGTAAGCTGGGACACACAGTGATGGGCATTGAAGGAAGGCACTTTGGGAAAAGATGTGGTAAAAGAGTTTAGGCCAGTGGTATTAGTGAAGCTAGTAAAGCAGCCCCCAAGTAGAGCCGAGGAGCTGCAGGGGAGTGTACGGCTTAGACAGGGGCTGTGTATGGAGTCAGTGCCTGATCCCTATAAAGAATACACCTCTGTAGATAAAACTTACTAAGAAAAAATGGGGCGTTGGGGGGAGGACAAGAAGTTATAATTTTGCAAGATGCAGGATCTGATTAGTTTCTAATAGTTGAGAAGTGAGCAGCCAGAAAGGCACAACAGATCAGGCAGCATCCGAAGAGCAGGACAATCGACATATCAGGCATAAACCCATCATCAGGAATGTGGCGGGATGAACAAGGGGGCTGAAAGGTAAATACGAGGGTAGGAGCTGGGCTGGCAGTAGTGTCACTGGGAGGGCGATTGGAAGATGTAGTTGGGAGTATAAGTGATATGTAAGAGAGGAGGGTGGAATGGATAGGTGGGAAGGAAGATGGACAGTTAGGGCAGTGCAAGAGGGAGGTGCTAATTTTAATGGTTGGATCTGGGATGAGGTTGGGGAGGGGCAATTTGGAAATTGATGAAATCAACGTTGATGCTGTATAGTTTGACGGTTAAAGCAGTCCTACCACCTATCCACTTTACCCTCCCCTCCGACCTTTCACCATCAGACCCCGCCTACATCTACCTATCGCCTTCCAAGCTACCTTCCACCCAGCTGCACCCCCACCATCCTATTTGATTCTCAGCCCCTTTCTGCTCCATTACCTCCCACTTTCCTGTTGAAGGACTTATGCCTGAAACGAGTCTTTGATAAGGATTTTGAGTGAAGTGATTATGCCACAGTTGAAGAGGGTGAAGACATGACTGCCAAGTTCAGTGTGCTACGTGCTTGATGTGGGAGGTCAACGACTCTGGTCTGTCTGGCTCGTTTAAGTTTGGAAAGTGTGTTCACGTTCAGCTACTGAGAGAGCATATTGCAGCACTGATGAAAGAACTCGGGGACCTTAGGCTCATCCGAGAGAACGAGATCGTTCTGGACAAGACCTTCAGCGAGGTTATTACACCGACCATATCAGAAAAGAGCAGAAGAGAGCAGACGATGAGGAAGGCGGAGAGGAGACCCCGGGGTGTAAGAGACCCCGGGGGAAGTACCTGTCGGGAACAAGTTGAATCTTTTGGAAACAGTCGAGACACATGACACTGCCAGTGCGCGAGGCGGCCAGGTCTGTCAATCAAAAGTTAGAGTGGAGGCACAGCGGAAGAGTCGGACATCACACAGAACCGTGGTAAGAGGGGACCCTATAGTGAGAGGAACTGCCCGGGGTTTTTATAGCAGCACACGGGACTTAAGGATGGCGTGTTGCCTTCCTGGTGCCAGGGTTAAAGACATCACAGACAGAGTGCATGAAATCAACAAGGACGAAGGTGAAGAACCAGAGGTGATGGTACATGTCGGCACAAATGATGTCGGGAAGAAGAGGAGGAACATACTATAGCGGGACTTCGGAGAACTAGGAAGAAGGCTGAAAAGCAGGGCGTCCAGGGTGGTTATCTCCGGTTTGCTTCCAGTTCCTCGGGAGGCCAGAAACAGGGAGATAATGGACTTGAACTTGTGGCTGAGAAACTGGTGCAGGAAGCAAGGATTTAAATTCTTGGATCACTGGGGTATGTTTTGTGGTAAGCATAAATTCTACAAGAGAGACGGTTTGCACCTTAATAAGTTAGGGACCAGCATTCTGGCAGGCAGGTTTGCTACTGCAACACAGCTACGTTTAAACTAAGTAGCGGCGGGGGGGGGGGGGGGGGGGGGACAAACTGAATGTTTAAGAAGGAAATTGAAGGGAAAATTAGAACAAGGGAAGTCAAGAAAGACAACTGTATCAATGAGGCAGAAAACTCAAAAAGGGATCATGCTGTAACGTTGAGTGAAATAGGAGTTGATGGGAAGGGTGAGGGTCGTAACAAATTAAAAATACAATACATGAATGCACGAAGTATTACAGATAAGCTGAATGAGCTTGAGGCTCGTTTGGAAATTCGCAAATACGATATTGTGGGGATAACTGAGACGTGGCTTCAAGTGGACAGGGCCTGGGAAATAAATATACAAGGCTACACGTGCTATCGTAAAGACAGACTGATGGGCAGAGGGTGTCAGGTGGCCATGTTGGTAAGGGATGATATTCAGTCCCTTGCGTGTGGGGGCCTAGAATCAGGGGATGTAGAGTCAGTGTGGATAGAGCTGAGAAATTCTAAGGATAAAAAGACTCTCTTTGTAGTTATCTACAGGCCCCCAAACAGTAGTCTGGATGCCCGATGTAAGTTGAATCAGGAGCTGAAATTGGCCTGTCGCAAAGATGTTACTAGAGTTGTTATGGGGGATTTCAACATGCAAGTAGACTGGGAGAATCAGGATGGTATTGGACCTCAAGAAAGAGACTTTGTGCCTCCGAGATGGATTCTTAGATAAGCTGGTGCTGGAGCCTACCAGGGAGAAGGCAATTCTGGATTTAGTATTGTGCAACGAACCATAATTGATCAGGGGCCTCGAAGTAAAGGAGCCATTGGGAAGTAGTGACCAGAATACAATAAGCTTCAATCTGCAATTTGAGATGGAGAGGGTACAATCGGAAGAGACAATATTTCTGTTGAACAAAGGGAAATATGGAGCTTTGAGGGAGGAGCTGGCCAAAGTTCAATGGTTTAATGCCTTAGCAGGGTTGACAGTGGAGGATTCATGGCGGATATTTCTGTGCATAATGCAGAAGATGCAGGATCAGTTCATTCCAAAAAGGAAGAAAGATCCTAGGAGGAGGCATGGGTGGACGTGGCTGACGAGGGAAGTTAAGAAACATATAAAGGTAAAAGAGAAAAAGTATAACATAGCAAAGATAAGTGGGAAAACGGAGGACTGGGAAGCTTTTAAAGAACAACAGAGGATTGCTAAGAAGGAAATACGCAGAGAAAAAATGAGATACGAAGGTGAACTGGCCAAAAATATAAAGGAGGATAGTAAAAGCTGTTTCAGGAATGTGAATGGCAAAAAAATGGTTACAACTAAAAGTAGACCCTTGAAGAGAGAAACAGGGGGATATATTACAGGGAACAAAGAAATTGCAGAAGAATTGAATTGGCACTTCAGAACTGTGTTCACTGGGGAGAACACAAGCAATTTCCCTGGGGTAGCAGGCGCTGAAGGCCCTGAACGTAAGCGAATTTATATTTTCCAGAAATTGTTGTTGGAGAGGCTGTTATGTCTGAAGTTTGATATGTCCCCGCGGCCTGGTGGTCTACATCCCAGGATACTGAAGGAGGTGGCTCGAGAAATCGTAAATGCGCTGGTGATTATTTACCAGAGTTTGATAGATTTGGGATCATTCCTGCGGATTGGAGGGTGGCTAATGTTGTATCACTTTTTAAGAAAGGTGGGAGAGAGAAAACAGAAAATTATAGACAAGTTAGTCTCACCTCAATGGTGGGAAAGATGCTGGAGTCTATAATAAAGGATGAAATTGCGACACATCTGGATAGTAGTAACAGGATAGGTCAGAATCAGCATGGATTAATGAAAGGGAAATCATGCTTCACTATTCTTCTGGAATTTTTTGAGGATGTAACTCTGAAGATGGGTGAGGGAGATCCAGTAGATGTAGTGTACCTGGACTTTCAGAAAGCTTTTGATAAAGCCCCACATAGGAGGTTAGTGAGCAAAATTAGGGCGCATGGTATTGGGGGCAAAGTACTGACTAGGATTGAAAATTGGTCGGCTGATAGGAAATAAAGAGTGTGATAAATGGCTCCATTTTGGAATGGCAGGCAGTGACCTGTGGGGTACCGCAGGGATCAGTGATGGGACTGCAGCTTTTTGCAATACATGTTCATGATATAGAAATTGGTATTAGTAATAACATTAGCAAATTTGCTGATGATACTAAGCTGGCTGGCAGGATGAAACGTGAGGAGGATGTTAGATTACAGGGTGACTTGGACAGGTTAGTTGAGTGGTCAGATGCATGGCAAATGCAGTTTAATGTGGATAAATGCATGGTTATCCACTTTGGTGGCAAGAACAGGAAGGCAGATTGCTACCTAAATGGAAGCAATTTAGGTGAAGGGGCAGTACAAAGAGATCTGGGTGTTCTTGTACACCAGTCAATGAAGGTAAGCATGCAGGTACAGAAGGTAGTGAAGATGGCTAATAGCATGCTGGCCTTCATAACAAGAGGGATTGAGTATAGAAGCAAAGAGGTTTTTCTGCAGCTATACAGGCCCCTGGTGAGACCACACCTAGAGTACTGTGTGCAGTTCTGGTCTCCAAATTTTAGGAAACACATTCTGCTATTGAGGGGTGCAGCGTAGGTTCTCGAGGTCAATTCCTGGAATGGCGGGACTATTTTACGCTGAAAGACTGGAGCAATTGGGCTTGTATAGCCTTGAGTTTAGAAGACTGAGAGGGGATCTGATTGAGGCATATAAGATTATTAAAGGATTGGACAGTCTGGAGGCAGTAAAAATGTTTCCGCTGATGGGCGAGTGCCGAACCAGAGGACACAGCTCAAAAATATGGGGTAGACCATTTAGGACAGAGATGAGGAGAAACGTCTTTACCCAGAGAGTGGTGGCTGTGTGGAATGCTCTCCCCCAGAGGGCAGTGGAGGCCCAGTCTCTGGATTCATATAAGAAAGAGTTGGATAGAGCTCGCAAAGATAGTGGAATCAAGTGTTATGGAGGTAAGGCAGGAACAGGATACTGATTAAGGATGATCAGCCATGATCGTATTGAATGGTGGTGCAAGCTCGAAGGGCAGAATGGTCTACTCCTGCAGCTATTGTCTATTGTCCCTTGTCTATAACGTCAACTTTCCTGCCCCTCGGATGCTGCCGACCTGCTGTGCTTTTCCAGCCCCACATTTTTCAACTCTGATCTCCAGCATCTGTTGTTCTCACGTTCCCTCAGCCTCTAAAGGTAAGAGATGGAAGTATTTTCACTATTTCTGACATATTACTTAACAGCGTGATAATTTATGGAATGGGGACAGAAATTAAGCATTCCCTTGTGTAACATCAGGTTGGAGTGCCACATCAAGGTTGGGGAAGTAACAGTGAGATTGAGTGACAGAGGGTAAGTTCCTGGAATGCAGTTTGTTCTTGGGAATGATTTAGCAGGATCCAATTTGGGAAAGGCACCCCTTGTGGTGGAGAAGCTAAAGTAAGATCAGGGAACAGGGGAATTAAAATAAAAATACCCAGGGATTTTTTCAGACTGTGTAGTAACAAGATCCCACTGTCGTAAGTTACAACAGGAAGGAAAACCAAAAGAAAACTCCAAAGGAGTTGATGCATGGAAGACTCAGGCTACAGCATTTCCAGTGGCTGGAATGAACAAGGACATGGTTAATTTTTGTTGTACATGTCATACATTGCAAGTGGTAGATTGGTCACAGGCAGTAATAAAACCAGCACCGTTGTTGCCAATTCCTGTATTCGGCGAACCTTTCTTATGGGTTATAATTAATTGTGTAGCTCCCCTTTCCAAATTAAAGTGGAAACCAATATCTGCTGATCATAATGGATGTCTCTAACCGATTTCCATGGATAATTCCATTATGCAGTTTAAAGGCAAAAATGGAGTTGGTAGCTTTCTTTACTCACTGTGGGCTACGCAGTGTGATTCAGTCAGACCAATGGTCTCATTTTACCGCGCAGCTGCTTAAGGACGTCATGGATAGCTTCCGCATGCAGCAGTTTAAATAAAGTGCATCGCATCCCGAATCCCAGAGTGTCTTTGAAAGTTGGCATCAGATGTTGAAGACAATATTAACGGCGTACTGTCAGAATTAACCGAATGATTGGAATAAAGGCGCCCCATTATATTCTTTGCCATTAGAGATGCCCCAAATAAATCTACTCACTTTACTTCCCTTGAGTTAATATTCGTACATGACGTGAGAGGTCCTTTGAATTTAATTAAATATAAATTGACAGGACCGAAGTCGGAGATCTCACAATTGGCTTATATATCTGACATGAGGGAGAAATTAGATGGAGTAGGTGAGTTAGCTAAACAGCACCTGAAGAGGACACAGCATGGAATGAAGCAGGTGGCAGATAAAAACTCTGAAACACTGATGATTTCCCGTGGGGATGACGTGTTAGTATTGCCAACAGTGGTAGGAAATCCCTTCAAAGCCAGGTTTAGTGTTTCCTTTCAAATATAAAAAAAAAGTCAGTTCAACTATCTGGTAAAGATACCAGATATGACAAAAAAAGTTAGAGTACGTCATGTGAATGAATAATGCACCACCACATTTAAGACTCAGGAATGGAGTTGCGGCCAGATGAACAAATTGTGCAGTTTTTGGTTTTGATGGGGTGATCTTTAGCAAGTAATTGAAAGCTCACATGTTACAGTTGGCTGAGCATGTTGAACGATTAAAAGAAGCAAACTTGGTAATAAACTTAAAAGAAAACAGAATTCGCGAAGGCAGAGGTGACGTTCTTGGGACATTACATTGGACATGGAAGGTTGACCCCATGGAACACAAAGACTTCGAGGAATTTCCACGACCATCCTCGAAGAAAGACGTGGTTCGATTTTTGGAACTGCGTGGATTCTATCGGAAGTTTGTTCCAAACTTCAGCAGCGTATTGGCACCACTGATGGATTTACTGAAGAAGAACACAGAATTGTGGTGGACATAACAATGCCAGGAAACGTTTGAGAATTTTAAAGCAGGATTAATCACCACACTAGTTTTAGCTACACCAAATATTTTGAAACCCTTTGAAAATTGTGTTTGATGCTCGGGATATAGGGGTCGGATGTGTATTGATACAGAAAGATAATGATGGAATTGAATGACCAATTGGCTACTTGTCGAAAAACTCAATATCCACCAGAAAAAAATAAAAAAAATCCATTATTGAAAAAGATTGATTTAGTTTAGCACTGGACTGAGAATATTATAATGTTTATATGACAAGGGAATAGTCGGAGATGGATAAGTGCTGTGTCATTGAAATTAACTATAAACATCTTTAATTGCTATTATCTGTAGTCTGCAATATTAAGAAAAGAAATCCTGCGGACACACTCTGCCCAATGAAGGGTCTCAAATACATATTTATTACTGAACACCAGAGACGAAGGACGAGCTTAATTTCTGGTCACAAAACACCGATCACTCTTACCCAACTCTCACGGGTGACTCCGCTTTTCCTAAAACAATGAAATGACACCAGACCGCTGATTACTGTCCAGCCTCTCCTCCCCACTGACTGTGTCTGCAATCTGTCCCTCCTCCCCCAACCACACAAGGCAAACCAAGCTCAGGGTCTTTGTGATAATCAAGGCCGGAGTGTGCAGGCATCCTGGAGATAGATTGGGCATTTTAAAATTGAAGGGGGAGGGTGGGATGACAGTAATATGACTCACTGGGCTGAGGGGTGGCTGATGGAGTTTAGTTTGGATTAATGCGAGGTATTGGGTTTGGTAAATCAAACAACAGCAGGACCTACACAATTAAAAGTAGAGCCTTTGGCAGTGCTGTAGTACAGAAACCTAGGCCGTCAGGTTTAATTCTTTAAAATTTGCATCTCATATAGAGAGTGTGGTTAAGAAGGTGTTTAACACACATGTCTTCATAGGACAGAACTTTGAGTATCAGAGGGGGGATGTCATGTTGTGGTTGGACAGGACATTGGTGAGACCTCTTCTGTAATGCTGTGTCTAGTCTGGTCACCCTGCCCGCTCATTCCATAGGCACACCACCCTCTGGGTGAAACCACTGACCCGTAGGTCACTTTTAAATGTTTCCGCACTCATCTTAAGCTTATGTCCTCTAGCTTTGGACTCCCCGTACCCTTAGAAAATACCTTGACTATTCACTTTGATATTACTGACCTTGATATTGTTAAGCTGGAGAGGATTGAGAAGAGATTAACCTGGATGTTGCTGGGAAAGGAGGGTGTGAGCTATAAGGAGATGCTGGATCGGCTGGGACTTTTTTCACTGAAGAATATGAGATTAAGCAGTAACTTTACAGAGGTTTATAAAATAATGAGGGTTACAGAGAATTTGAAGGGCTGGTGTCTTTTCTCTGGAGTTGCGGATTCAAAACTGAGGGATTTTTAAGGTGTGAGGAAAAAAGATTTACGAAAGTCATGAGAGGTAATTATGTTAGACAGAAGCTGGCTTGTGTGTGGAGTGAACTTCCTGAGGAAGTGGCGAAAGCAGGGACACTTACAACGATTAAAGGACATTCAGATCAGTCCATGGATAAGACATCAGTTTGGATGGTGCTGTGAGCAGCTGCCCTCTCCCTCCCCATCTCTGAATGACTCCCTGTTGGTTTTCACCCTCAGCCAATGCCCGTGCAGTGGCGTGTCGAGGCCAGGAGAGGGTGGCATTGAATCACTTTAAGCGCCACAGAGACTGCCAGATCTGCCCCACACAGAGACACACACATATATACACATGGGAATGGTAAGGCGTGAAGCTCATCTGGTAATTTAAATGAAAAATAAAGAAATGCTCAATTCGCCTCTTAAACTATTAAAATATGAGAGACAGAGAACTCCCAAATTCCACTGTTTAAATAAAAACATCAATTTATTTTTTTCACTCTGAAAGTGAACATTTTACATCAACTATTCACAACTCTGGGACCCACTTCCTATTAACTGCTTATTACCCGACTCCAGCTCTACAGCAATATACTGTGTCTGGGTCTGCCATCTTCTCATATCACAGGGGCTTGTAAGCTCTCAGTTCAGAACAGCATTCCCTCTCTCTCTTAAAGGTATACTACACACTTTCAACTTCACCACATTATACCCTGATGAATATCGATAAGTGGTACCTATCCGGATTTCTCTTGCTCTGTGGTTTGTCAATATTTCATTCGCTCCGTCTGGTGTGCGTCAGGAGTTTTGTTGCTCCATTGACAGCATGTCATTATTCGACTTTGTCCATAGGAATATATCAGTATTTCACTTCCTCACACTCGTGAGTATGGGGCAGGATTTCAGTTGTTTCATGGGAACTGTGACGCTATAACAATCTCAATGTTTGTAGCTGGTACCGAAACTGGAAGAACTCTGAAGTCTATGGAGAGTGTGGAACTGAAACAGGTCAATCACACGTTGGTGTCGTGTTCAGGTTTATGGCAGACGGGGATCAGTGCAGAGCAGTGTGAGGTGAAACACTTTGGTAGGAAAGACAATGAAAGACAGTTTAAAACAGGCTGTGCCACTATAAAGGGGCTGCAGGAGCAGAGAGAGCTGGGGGTGTATGAGCACAGATTATTGAAGATATCAGGACAAGTGGGGAGAACAGTAACTATCACAGATTAGTTTCAGTATCTGAGCTGTTTATAGGGGGAGGTGTAGGAGGGAGTCTCGGTGCTCCCTTCCTGGGAAATGGTGGTGACGATGTGTGGTGACCTAACCCTCCTGCCCAGCGAGACTGTGGGGATCCCGTTTGTACCAGCTCTACTCAAAAGGTAGATGGCATCAGGGCCATGGCTTCTAAGTTGTGCTGGGGGGAAACGGAGCTCCCAGTGGGTTTAAAGTGAGAATTGCCCTTCACTGAACATTGCTCCTTATTCGGTCGGTGGGACGTGGATGTTTCAGCATCTTCACACGAGGCGTCCCCATCCTCTCCGGCTCGTACCTGGGACCTCCCCACATGACGGGGGGAGGGGGGTGAGGGAACGGATATCGGTCACTTCACCACCCGGCTTGGCCCTTTCTGTCCTATTCCAGGCTGTTCCTCGTGGAATGGGAGGAAGAGAGGGAGGGAAAGTGGGAGGGAGTGGGTGTGGTCCTACTGTAAGTGTTCGTGTAGGTGGGGAGGGAGTCATGGTGGGATGTCCGGAGGGAGTCAGTCCACAGTCCTTTATCCATGCAGTATTATTAGTGTGGGGGTGAAGTGGAGGGAGGGGTGGAGAGAGAGGGAGAGAGAGGCAGAGAGACAGAGAGACAGAGACAGAGAGGAAAGGTGCAGCATGCGGCAGTGAGAGTGGTTGACTTTGAGCCTTGTTCGGGGGTTGGTGCTATAACAGATATACAGTGAGTGTGAGGGAGCAGAGAGAATACGTTGACCCTTATCCCTACAGAGAGGGGAAGGTTATTGATGCTTGTTCTGTATTGCTGGAAATTTCTTGAGACTGCAGATACTGTACTGAGCTGGGTGGTGAGCTCAGACCACGCTCAGTGGGTGTGGTGGTGTCGTCCCCTCTGGGAAGGGAATGGTCCCCCTCTGTACTCGCCCATCCACCAGGACCTCCGTGCCCCTGTTGACAAACCGTGGTGTAATTGTCCCTTATCTGGAATGCTCAGGGTAAACTGTGCAGGGCAGCTTCAACCTGAGAAAGATTAATCATGTTGCCATTGTGCTTTTAAAGATGGCACCAGTGCCAGGGATCACGGAATATCCAGGAGCATCTGGGTGATGGTGTGTACCTCCAGCCATGAAGGACTCCATTTAAAAAGCTGTAGAACAAATGCTCATCAAAAACTCTCCATCATCTGACTTCACACAAATATACCTTTTTCCCATCTTTCCTGGCAAACAAGGCTCATGTTACAGGATTATATCGAACTGTCTACATTTCAGTGTTCTACAACCAGGGACCACATCCTTCCATGATACTGTCTCTCCATCATCCCCTCTCTGTCTATACCCCAAACCCCTCCCATGTGGTGATATTTAAACTGATTCCCCCGCCATCTATCTCTGGCAGTGATGTTCACACCTACAGCACACGCTTGTCAGGGCACAATGCAGATATGGAGCTGAACATCCTGTCACTTCCAGCATGGGCTGCAAGTTTCCCCACAGTGGGCAGTGATCTAACACAGTGTTACTGAGCATTGCACTGGGGTGGGGTACACAGCTCTACATTCTGGGAGGGTAACTGCTCCTGGTTTACAGATCAATGCAGTGGGGTGGGGCACACAGTCCGACTCACTTCGAGGGTAACTGCTCCAGGTTTGCAAATTAATTCACGGGTGATCATTGCACAGTTCGCTGTGCTGGTCAGTCATTCTGGTTGAGGTTTATAGATACTGCACTGCTGTTGTCTGCACAGCTCCCCGTGCTGGACAGATATCTAGTCAGGGTTTATAGATCAATGCACTGCTCTGGTCTGCACCGCTCCCCATCCTGGACAGATATCTAGTCCGGGTTTATATATTAATGCACTGCTGTGGTCTACACAGCTCCGGTGCTGGACAGATATATGGTCTGGTTTTATAGATCAATGCACTGCTGTGATCTGCACAGTGTTCCACTCTGGACAGATTGCTGGATTGTACTGACCAGCAATGAATCTGGATAGATTGCTGGGTCGTACTGAGCAGTCCACTGGCCTGGTCTACACAGTGTTCCACGGTGAACAGATATCTCCCCTGGGTGTATAGTATCTGGGCTGGTTCTGTGAGGTTCTATGACTGACGTTCCCTGGAACGTTCCGTCCCCGACATTCCATAACTGACATTCCCCGGAACGTTCTATCCCTGACATTCTATAACTGACATTCCGCAGAACGTTCCGTCCCTGACATTGTTTGTGAATGGCCGGACGTCAATGAATTGAAAAAATGATAAGATCCCGAGGGAAGAGATCCCGTTCCAGGGAGAAGGAGACACTGTTCCGAAGGCCCCTCAGGCAGTTAAAGGGGTGAATACGTTTTCCCTGCGTTTACATTTCTTCACGACACAGGATTGACCACAATTCAGACCAAAATACAGAAATTCCCAAACTCCGTTTGTCTTCAGGAAACTGGGAGAGAATCCTTCAGGACAGCAACGTTTCCACCCTCCATATTAGGAACTGGGAAGGAGTGACCTGTGTCTACTCTCGAGTGATCGAGTGTGTGAGAATGTTCTAGAAACCATCTGTCCTTATGGATGTGTCTCTGTGTGTTTGGGGATAGAGGGTTTCTTGTGATTTATGTCACATTTTTGTCAGTAATTCCGATTTTCCCATTTGTTATTCCAGCTCCAATTATTATAATAAATCCCTGAATACAGGGACACATTTTAAAATCTCACTGGGCCCCCGATCAAACGGGTCCGTTTGCCTCCAGGCTGATGGATAATGGGTTTGTTTTCCTTCCTCACAGTTAACGTAGTGACCATCTACGTCCTGCTTTATAAAGATTGTGGATTGTCTCCATGTGTCAGACGTTACCTGGGGGCCATGTCAGCGGCGGATCTCCTGGTCATTATCCTTGACCTGATCCTGAGACACATTCCCATTGTTTATCAGGAACAGTTTTATTTCCTGAAGGACTCCGTCCCCGTGTGTAATATCCACGCCGTCCTGCTTTATGCAGCCACTGACTGCTCTGTCTGGTTCACCGTCACTTTCACCTTTGATCGGTTTGTGGCCATTTGTTGCCAGAAGCTGAAAATTAAATATTGCAGTGAGGAAACGGCGGCTGTGGTTCTGGGAGGAGTGACTGTCCTGAGTTTTCTAAAGAACATTTTCTGGTATTTTATGTTCACGGCTCGGTATTGGCTGTGGAACGCTCCCTGGTTTTGTGATGTAACAGACGGTGTTCGTGACTCCATTGTCTGGGTCACAATCGAGTTCCTCCACCACATTCTAACCCCGTGTGTCCCATTTCTCCTGATCCTGCTGCTCAATGTTCTCACCGTCAGACACATTTTAGTGACCAGCAGAGCCCGCAGGAGACTCCGTGCTCACACCAATGGGAACGCTCAGTCTGACACTGAAATGAGAAACCGAAAAAAATCCATCATTTTACTGTTTGTGATCTCGGCCAATTTCATCCTGTTATGGTCAACGTTAATGCTGTATTCTATATGGTACCGGATGGATGATATTGGGTATCAGTCTGTGAACCTCGATCGCTTTGTGGGGGAATTGGGCTTCATGCTGCAGCTCCTCAGTTGCTGCACAAACACCGCGATTTATGCCGTGACCCAGACTAAGTTCAGGCAGCAGCTGAAGAATGTGCTGAAATATCCCTTCACCCAACTCCATCCATCCATCAACTTCCCTCATTAATCAATCCATCTGGGATTTTCTCATTTTAGTTCAGTGTTTCAGCGATGGAGCAGCCTGTCACTATGGTAACAGACTGGGGATAGCGCTGGTTTGTCCCTCCTTATCCCACAGGGGTGTTACAGGGAAATATTTCAATGTTTCTCACAACTCAGGGGCCAGTGAGAAAAGGCACCATCCCACTGATTGTATGCATCACTTCCATTTGTAACCAATAAAAATGTTGATTAAAGCGTGCCGCGCAGCAGAGTGACCGACGTTGTTGTGTGTCTTTGTGTTGGAGAAGCTGAGCTGGAGAGAGACAGACTCAGCCCCAAGTCCTGGTCCTCAGGGAAGGGGAGGGCACCGCGCCCCGAGCTCAGGAGCTGGGTTTAACTCCCCCTGACACCCCACTCCAACCTGGCCTCCCCATGTCCACTCCCCGATTTTTCCTCCTCCGTTCTCTCCCTCTCTCTCTCTTTCTGCACACTGTCTCTTTCTCACCACCTCTCCATTTCACTCTCTCTCGTCCCCTCTCAGACACCCCCCCCCCAAACCCCGGTTTCTCCACCTGCCTCCACTATTCTTTCTGCCTCACTCTCCCCCTCTCTCTCTCACACCCCCAACATTAATTTCTCCACCTGCCTGCATTCTTCTCTCTCCCCCTCACCCTCACTCACTCTCTCCTGCCATCTCTGTCTCCCTCCCGCAATTCCGTCTCTACCCCATTATCCCCATCTCCCACTTACCACATCTCTCGATCATCTCACCCCCCACACGCAGCCTCACCACCAACCCACAGTCTCTGTGTCAGAGGGAGAGGGAAGGACCAGGGAGACAGATTGTGTCAGAGAGTGAGGAAGGGCAGGACAGGAGAGAGAGAGATTCAGTCAGATAGAAACGGAGGGAGGTGGGGAGAGAGAGACCAAGGTTGGGGATCGAGAGTAAAAGAAGATGGAGAGAGAGCGAAGGAGCAGGGAGAGACAGAGGGAGAGAGAGAGGGAATGGAGAGATAAGGTGAGAGAGGGAGAGAGAGAAAGAGAGGATGACATATGAGAGAAAGGTAAGAGAGAGAGGGGACAGAGAGAGTTGGGCAGAGAGAGGGTGACAGAGAGAGGGGGAGATAGAGAGAGTCAGAGAGAAGGGGACAGAGAGAGGGGGACAGAGAGTGGGAAAGATAGAAGGGGTCAGAGAGGGAGGGGGTCAGAGAGAGAGGGGGACAGAGAGAGAGGGGATCAGAGAGATGGCGACAGAGAGAGGGTGACAGAGAGAGAGAGGGGACAGAGAAAGAGGGGGACAGAGACAGATGAGGGCAGAGAGAGAGGGTGGCAAAGACAGGGCAACAGAGAGAGGGGGACAGAGAGAGAGGGGGACAGAGAGAGGGGGGAACAGAGAGAGGGCGACAGAGAGAGAGGGGGACAGAAAGAGAAGAGGGCAGAGAGAGGGAGACAGAGAGAGGGGGGGACAGAGAGAGAGGGACAGAGAGAGAGGGGGGCAGACAGAGAGGGGGATAGAGAGAGGGGAGACAGAGTGTGGGGAAGATAGAGGGGGACAGAGAGAGGTGGACAGGGAGAGAGGGGACAGAGAGTAGGGGGATGGAGAGAGTGGACAGACAGAGAGAGTGGTGCAGAGAGAGAGGTAGCAGAGAGAGGGCGACAGAGGGGGGGCAGAGACCGGCGGAGAGATAGAGGGGACAGAGAGAGGGGGACAGAGAGAGGGGGACGGGGGGTCTGAGAGACGAGGACAGAGAGAGGGTGCAGATAGAGAGGGTGCAGATAGAGAGGGGGCAGAGAGAGAGGGGGACAGAGAGAGAGGGACAGAGAGAGAGGGAGCAGAGAGAAGGGGTCAGAGAGAGAGGGTGCAGAGAGAGAGGGGGCAGAGAGAGTGGGGGACAGAGAGAGGGACAGAGAGAGAGATAGAAAGAGAGAGAGGGGGACAGAATGAGCGCGACAGAAAGAGTGGTGACAGAGAGAGAGGGGAACAGTGAGGGGGCACAGAGAGAGGCGGGTGGGAGAGAGTGGTATCAGAGAGAGGGTGACAGAGAGGGGGACAGAGAATGGGGGAGACAGAGGGGGTCAGAGAGAGAGAATTGGTCAACGAGAGAGGGGGCAGAAAGAGGCGACAGAGAGGGGTCAGAGAGAGAGGAGGACAGAGAGAGAGGAGGGAGAGAGAGTGCGCCAGAGAGAGGGGGACAGAGAGAGAAGGGGACAGAGAGAGAGGGGGACAGAGAGAGAGGGGCAGAGAGAGAGGTGCAGAGAGAGTGGCGGACAGAGAGTGGGGGAGATAGAGGGAGACAGAGAGAGACGGGGACAGAGAGGGGGGGCAGAGAGAGAGATGGGAGCAGACAGAGTGGAATAGAGTGAGGGGGGCAGAGAGAGAGGGGGAAAGAGAGAGGGGGAGGTAGAGGGGGTCCGAGAGAGGGGTCAGAGTGGGGGTGAGGGGTGGTCAGAGAGAGGGGGAAGAGAGTGGGGGGATGGAGAGAGTGAGGGACAGAGAGAGAGAGAGGAACAGAGAGAGGGCGACAGAGAGGGGGTCAGAGAGCGGGAGAGAGAGAGAGGACACAGAGAGAGGGGGACAGAGAGAGGGGGACGGAGAGGGGGGACAGAGAGAGTGGGGGCAGAGAGTGGGCAGAGAGAGAGGGGTACTATGAGTGGGGTTCAGAGAGAGAGGATGGCAGAGAGAGGCGGGACAGAGAGAGGGGGAGATAGAGGGGGAAAGAGAATGGGGGCAGAGCGAGAGGTACAGAGTGGGGGAGAGAGAGGGGGTCAGAGAGAGGGGGACAGAGAAAGGGGGACAGAGAAAAGGGGGGACAGAGAAAGGCGGTCAGAGAGAGAAGAACAGATAGAGGGGGACAGAGAGAGAGGGAGGGGGACAGAGAGAGGGGGACAGAGAGAGGGGACAGAGAGGGGCAGGACAGAGAGAGAGTGGACAGAGAGAGGGGGCGATAGAGAGGGGTGACAGAGAAAGGGGGCACAGAGAGTGTGGGGGCAGAGAGTGGGCAGAGAGAGAGGGGTACCGAGAGAGGGGTGCAGAGAGAGGAGGGCAGAGAGAGGCGGGACAGAGAGAGGGGGAGATAGAGGGGGAAAGAAAATGCGGGGGCAGAGCGAGAGGTACAGAGTGGGGGGAGAGAGAGGGGGTCAGAGAGAGGGCGACAGATAGAGGGGGACAGAGAGAGAGGGAGGGGGGACAGAGAGGGGCGGGACAGAGAGAGAGGGGACAGAGAGGGGCGGGACAGAGAGAGAGGGGACAGAGAGAGGGCGACAGAGAGGGGTGACAGAGAAATGGGGCAGAGAGAGGGGGGACAGAGAGTGGGGGGTAGAGAGAGAGAGGGGGAGAGAGAGAGGGGTGAGAGAGAAATGGTGTGACAGAGAGATGGTGTGACAGAGAGAGAGTGACAGAGGGAGGGGGGACAGAGAGAGAGGGACAGAGGGAGGGGGAAAGTATGACAGTGACAGAGAGGGGGACAGAGAGAGGGAGGGACAGAGAGAGGGAGGGGTGACAGAGAGATAGTGACAGAGAGGGGGAGAGAGAGGATGACAGAGGGGGGCAGAGAAAGGGAGGACAGAGAGAGGTGGACAGAGAGGGGGCAGAGAAAGGGGTGATAGAGTGAGAGGGGACAGAAAGAAGGGACAGAGGGAGGTGGGAGAGAGACGGTGACAGAGAGGGGAGAGAGAGAGGGCGACAGAGAGAGGGGGACAGACGGAGGGGGGACAGAGAGACGGTGACAGAGGGGGCAAAGAAAGGGCGACAGAGAGAGGGGGACAGAGTAAGGGGGGAGAGAGAAAAGGGTGGGCAGAGAAAAGGGGGAACAGAGAGAGGCGGTCAGAGTGAGGAGGACAGATAGAGGGGGACAGAGAGAGAGGGAGGGGGGACAGAGAGGGGCGGGACAGAGAGAGAGGGGACAGAGAGGGGCGGGACAGAGAGAGAGGGGACAGAGAGAGGGCGACAGAGAGGGGTGACAGAGAAATGGGGCAGAGAGAGGGGGGACAGAGAGTGGGGGGTAGAGAGAGAGAGGGGGAGAGAGAGAGGGGTGAGAGAGAGATGGTGTGACAGAGAGATGGTGTGACAGAGAGAGAGTGACAGAGGGAGGGGGGACAGAGAGAGAGGGACAGAGGGAGGGGGAAAGTATGACAGTGACAGAGAGGGGGACAGAGAGAGGGAGGGACAGAGAGAGGGAGGGGTGACAGAGAGATAGTGACAGAGAGGGGGAGAGAGAGGATGACAGAGGGGGGCAGAGAAAGGGAGGACAGAGAGAGGTGGACAGAGAGGGGGCAGAGAAAGGGGTGATAGAGTGAGGGGGGACAGAAAGAAGGGACAGAGGGAGGTGGGAGAGAGACGGTGACAGAGAGGGGAGAGAGAGAGGGCGACAGAGAGAGGGGGACAGACGGAGGGGGGACAGAGAGACGGTGACAGAGGGGGCAAAGAAAGGGCGACAGAGAGAGGGGGACAGAGTAAGGGGGGAGAGAGAAAAGGGTGGGCAGAGAAAAGGGGGAACAGAGAGAGGCGGTCAGAGTGAGGGGGACAGATAGAGGGGGACAGAGAGAGAGGGAGGGGGGACAGAGAGGGGCGGGACAGAGAGAGAGGGGACAGAGAGGGGCGGGACAGAGAGAGAGGGGACAGAGAGAGGGCGACAGAGAGGGGTGACAGAGAAATGGGGCAGAGAGAGGGGGACAGAGAGTGGGGGGTAGAGAGAGAGAGGGGGAGAGAGAGAGGGGTGAGAGAGAGATGGTGTGACAGAGAGATGGTGTGACAGAGAGAGAGTGACAGAGGGAGGGGGGACAGAGAGAGAGGGACAGAGGGAGGGGGAAAGTATGACAGTGACAGAGAGGGGGACAGAGAGAGGGAGGGACAGAGAGAGGGAGGGGTGACAGAGAGATAGTGACAGAGAGGGGGAGAGAGAGGATGACAGAGGGGTGCAGAGAAAGGGAGGACAGAGAGAGGTGGACAGAGAGGGGGCAGAGAAAGGGGTGATAGAGTGAGGGGGGACAGAAAGAAGGGACAGAGGGAGGTGGGAGAGAGACGGTGACAGAGAGGGGAGAGAGAGAGGGCGACAGAGAGAGGGGGACAGACGGAGGGGGGACAGAGAGACGGTGACAGAGGGGGCAAAGAAAGGGCGACAGAGAGAGGGGGACAGAGTAAGGGGGGAGAGAGAAAAGGATGGGCAGAGAAAAGGGGGGACAGAGAGAGGCGGTCAGAGTGAGGGGGACAGAGTAGGGGGGACTGAGAGAGAGGGGGGAGCGAGAGAGAGAGGGGGACAGAGAGGGGGAGACAGAGAGATGGGGGACAGAGAGAGCGGAACAGAGAGAGGGGGACAGAGCGAGGGGGACAGAGTGAGGGGGGACACAGAGAGGGGACAGAGAGGGTGGACAGATATAGGCGGGACAGAGAGAGGGGACAGAGATTGGAGGAGATAGATGGGGACAGAGGGAGGGGGACAGAGAGAGGAGGACAGAGAGAGAGGGAGACAGAGAGAGGGTGACAGAGAAAAGGGGACAGAGAGAGAGGGGGCAGAGAGAGTGGGGGCAGAGAGAGGGGGGACACGGAGAGGGGGACAGAGAGAGGGCGACAGAGAAAGGGGACAGAGAGAGGGGACAGAGAGGGTGGACAGAGAGAGGGGACAGAGAGTGGGGGAGATTGAGGGGGACAGAGAGAGGGGACAGAAAGTCGGGGAGATAGAGGGGGGGGAGATAGAGGGGGTCGGAGAGAGGGGGGCAGAGAGAGAGGGGGACAGAGAGAGGGGTCAGAGAGAGAGGGTACAGAGAGAGAGGGGACAGTGAGAGGGGGAAAGGGAGAGGGTGGTAGAGAGAGGGGGGCAGAGAGTGGGGGAGATAGAGGGGTTCATAGAGAGGGGGACAGAGAGAGGGGGAGATAGAGGGGGACAGAGAGAGATGGACAGAGAGTGGGGGACAGAAATAGGAGGACAGAGAGCGTGGTCAGAGAGTGGGCGAGATAGAGGGGGTCAGAGAGAGGAGTAGTGAGAGAGGGGGACAGTGAGAGAAGTGGACAGAGAGAGAAGGGGGCAGAGAGAGGGCGACAGAGAGAGAGGGGAAAGAGAGAGGGGGCAGAGAGGGATGGGGTCAGAGAGAGGGGGTCAGACAGAGGAGGACAGAGAGAGAGAAGGCTGAGAGAGCGGGGACAGAGAGGGGGGGACAGAGGGAGGGGGGACAGAGAGAGGGGGACGGAGAGGGGGGACAGAGAGAGGGGGACAGAGAGACGAAGTACAGAGAGAGAGAGGGGACAGTGAGAGAGGGACAGGGAGTTGGTGACAGAGAGAGGAGGGTCAGAAAGTGGGGGAGATAGAGGGGGTCAGAGAGAGGTGAACAGAGAGAGGGGGACAGAGAGGGGGAGACAGAGATGGGGGGGACCGAGACAGGGGGAAGAGAGAGAGAGGGGGGGACAGAGAGAGAGGGCGACAGAGAGGGAGGGGACAGACAGTAGGAGAGATAGAGGCGGTCAGAGAGAGAGGAACAGAGAGAGAGAGGGATATAGAGGGGGTCAGAGGGAGGGTGAACAGAGAGTGGGGGACAGAGAGAGGTGTACAGAGTGGGGGAGAGAGAGGGGGTCAGAGAGAGCGGGACAGAGAGAGATAGGGACAGAGACGGGGGGACAGACATTGGGGACAGAGAGAGAGTGGGCACAGAGAGAGAGGTGGACAGAGAGAGGGGGACAGAGAGAGCTGAACAGAGAGTGGGGAACAGAGAGCGGGGACAGGCAGTGGGTGAGATAGACGGTGTCAGAAAGTGGGGGACAGAGAGAGGGGGTACAGAGAGAGAGGGGACAGTGAGAGGGGGAGAGGGAGAGGGAGACAGAGAGTGGGGGGCAGAGAGTAGGGGAGAGAGAGAGAGGCGGGTGGGAGAGAGAGGGGGGCAGAAAGAGGTTGACAGAGAGAGGGGGACGGAGAGTGGGGGAGATAGAGGGGATCAGAGAGAGGGGGACAGAGAGGGGGAGATAGAGGGGGACAGAGAGAGAGGGCGACAGAGACAGGGGGACAGAGAGAGATGGACAGAGAGTGGGGGACAGAGAGGGGGGGACAGAGAGCGGGGAAAAGAGAGTGGGCGAGATAGATGGCCACAGAGGGAGGGGGACAGAGAGAGAGGGCGTCAGAGAGAGGGGGGACAGAGAGTGGGGATAGAGAGGGGGGGACAGAGAGAGGGGGACAGATGGAGGGGGGAAAGAGAGACGGTGTTTGAGAGGGAACAGAGAGAGTGGGGGACAGAGAGAGAGGGGGACAGGGGGGGCAGAGAGAGGGGGCAGAGCGAGGGTGAAAGAGAGGGGGCACAGAGAGGGCGATAGAGATGGGGGGACAGAGAGCAGGGAACAGACTGAGAGGGCGGAGAAGGGGGACAGAGAGTGGGCAGAGAGAGGGCAACAGTGAGAGGGGGATAGAGATCGGGAGACAGAGAGGAGGCAGAGAGAGGGGGACCGAGAGAGAGGGGGACAGAGAGAGGGCAACAGAGAGGGGGGGACAGAGAGCGGGGAACAGACTGAGAGGGCGGAGAACGGGGACAGAGAGTGGGCAGAGAGAGGGCAACAGAGAGAGGGGGACAGAGATCGGGAGACAGAGAGGAGGCAGAGAGAGAGGGACAGAGAGAGAGGGGGTCATAGAGAGGACGACAGAGAGGGGGGACAGAGAGTGGGGGACAGAGAGAGACGGTGACGGAGAGGGGACAGAGGGCGGGCGACAGAGATGGGGGGACGGGGGGACAGAGAGACGGTGACTGAGAGGGGGCTGAGAGAGGGCGACAGACACCGGGGCACAGAATTGGGGGACAGAGAGAGGGGTGACAGAGAGAGGGGAACAGAGAAAGGGGGCAGAGAGAGGGGATCAGAGAGTGGGGGGTCAGAGAGGGGGCAGAGAGAGGGCAATTGAAATGGGGGACAGACAGCGGGGAACAGACTGAGAGGGCAGAGAGAGGGGGACAGAGAGTGGGCAGAAAGAGGGCAACAGAGAGAGGGGGACAGAGAGAGAGGGGCAGAGAGAGGTGGCAGAGAGAGATGGGGTCAGAGAGAGGGCGACAGAGAGGGGGGGACAGAGAGTGGGGGACAGAGAGAGACGGTGACAGAGAGGGGACAGAGAGCGGGCGACAAAGATGGGGGCCGGGGGGGGGCACAGAGAGCCGGTGACTGAGAGGGGGCAGAGAGAGGGCGACAGAGACCGGGTCACAGAATTGGGCGACAGAGAGAGGGGGGGACAGAGAGAGGGGAACAGAGAAAGGGGGCAGAGAAGTGGGGTACAGTGAGGGGAAAGAGAGAGGGCGATAGAGATGGGGGACGGAGAGCGGGGAAGAGACTGAGAGGGCAGAGAGAGGGGGACAGAGAGTGGGCAGAGAGAGGGCAACAGAGAGAGGGCGACAGAGAGCGGGAGACAGAGAGGAGGCAGAGAGAGGGGGATAGAGAGAGAGGGGGCAGAGAGGGTGGGGATAGAGAGAGGGGGACAGAGAGAGAGGGGGGCAGAGAGACGGGGTTAGGGAGAGGGTGACAGAGAGGGGGCAGAGAGAGGGCGATAGAGATGGGGGACAGACAGCGGGTAGAGACTGAGAGGGCAGAGAGAAGGGGACAGAGAGTGGGCAGAGAGAGGTGGACAGAGATGGGGGGACAGAGAGTGCGGGACAGAAAGAGACGGTGTCAGAGGGGGACAGAGGGCGGGCGACAGAGATGGGGGGACGGGGGGGACAGAGAGACGGTGACTGAGAGGGGGCTGAGAGAGGGCGACAGAGACTGGGGCACAGAATTGGGGGACAGAGAGAGGGGGGACAGAGAGAGGGGAACAGAGAAAGGGGGCAGAGAGAGATGGACAGAGAGAGGGGGTTCAGAGAGGGGGCAGAGAGAGGGCGATAGAGATGGGGGACAGAGAGCGGGGAACAGACTGAGTGGGCAGAGAGAGGGGGACAGAGACTGGGCAGAGAGAGGTCTACAGAGAGAGGGGGACAGAGAGAGAGGGACACAGAGAGAGGGGGCAGAGAGAGATGGGGTCAGAGAGAGGAGACAGAGAGAGGGTGGCAGAGAGAGGAGTACAGAGTGGGGGAGAGAGGGGGGTGAGAGAGACGGGGACATAGAGAGAAGGACAGAGAGAGATGGGGACAGTAAAGGGGGGACACAGAGTGGGGACAGAGATAGAGTGCGGACAGAGATAGAGGGGGACTGAGAGAGGGGACAGAGAGAGATGGACAGAGAGTGGGGGACAGAGATCGGGGACAGACAGTGGGTGAGATAGATGGGGTCAGAAAGAGTGGGACAGAGAGAGGGGGTACAGAGAGAGAGGGGACAGTGAATGGGGGAGAGGGAGAGGGTGACAGAATGTGGGGGGGCAGAGAGTAGGGGGAGAGAGGCCGGTGGGAGAGAGAGGGGGGCATAAAGAGGGTGACAGAGAAAGGGGGACAGAGAGTGGGGGAGATAGAGGGGATCAGAGAGAGGGGGACAGAGAGGGGGTGATAGAGTGGGACAGAGAGAGGGCGACAGAGAGAGGGAGACAGAGAGAGATGGACAGAGAGTGGGGGACAGAGAGAGAGGGGGTCAGAGAGAGGGCGACAGAGAGAGCGGGGACAGAGTGAGGGGGGACAGAGAGGAGAGACAGGGTGGGGCAGAGAGAGGAGAACAGATGGAGGGGGGAAAGAGAGACGGTGACAGAGAGGGGGCAGAGAGTGGGACAGGGGGGACAAGAGAGAAGGGGCAGAGAGAGCGGGGACAGAGAGCGGGCGACAGAGATGGGGGAACAGAGAGCGGGGAACAGACTGAGAGGGCAGAGAGCGGGGGACAGAGAGGAGGCAGAGAGAGGGGGACAGAGAAAGGGGGCAGAGAGAGAGGGGGTCAAAGAGAGGGGGACAGAGAGAGACGGTGACGAAGCGGAGACAGAGAGCGGGCGACAGAGATGGGGGGCGGGGGGGACAGAGAGACGGTGACTGAGAGGGGGCAGAGAGAGGGCGACAGAGACCGGGGCACAGAATTGGGGGCAGCGAGTGGGGGGGGACAGAGAGAGGGGAACAGAGAACGGGGGCAGAGAGAGAGGGACAGAGAGAGGGGTGACAGAGAGAAGGTGACAGAGAGGGGGCAGAGAGAGGTCAATAGAGATGGCGAGACAGAGAGCGATGAACAGACTGAGAGGGCAGAGAGATAGGGACAGAGAGTGGGCAGAGAGAGGCAACAGAGAGAGGGGGACAGAGAGAGAGGGACAGAGAGAGACGGTGTCAAAGAGGGGACAGAGAGCGGGCGGCAAAGATGGTGGGACGGGGGGACAGAGAGACGGTGACTGAGAGGGGGCAGAGAGAGGGCGACAGAGACCGGGGCACAGAATTGGGGGACAGAGAGAGGGGGGAACAGAGAGAGGGGAACTGAGAAAGGGGGCAGTGAGACGAAGGGAGGGCAAGAGAGACGGTGGCAGAGAGGGCAGAGAGAAGGCGACAGAGAGAGGGGGACAGAGAGTGGGGGGATAGAGAGAGTGGATCAGAGAGACGGTGACAGAAAGAGGGGAGCAGAGAGAGGGTGACAGAGAGGGGGCAGAGAGAGGGCGATAGAGATGGGGGAACAGAGAGCGGGGAACAGACTGAGAGGGCAGAGAGAGGGGAACAGAGAGTGGGCAGAGAGAGTACAACAGAGAGGGGGGACAGAGAGAGGGGGACAGAGAGGAGGCAGAGAGAGGGGGACAGAGAGAGTGGGGAAAACAGAGGGAGGGGGGTCAGAGAAAAGGCGACAGAGAGAGGGGGACAGAGAGAGATGGTGACAAAGAGGGGACAGAGAGCGGGTGACAGAGATGGGGGGACGGGGGGGGGACAGAGAGACGGTGACTGAGAGGGGATGAGAGAGGGCGACAGAGACCGGGGCACAGAATTGAGGGCAGAGAGAGGGGGTGACAGAGAGAGGGGAACAAAGAACGGGGGCAGAGAAAGGGGGACAGAGAAAGGGGGGACAGAGAAAGTGTGACTGAGAGGGGGCAGAGAGAGGGCGACAGAGACCGGGGCACAGAATTGGGGGACAGAGAGAGGGGGAGACAGATAGAGGGGAACAGAGAAAGGGGGCAGAGAGAGGTGGACAGAGAGAGGGCGATAGAGTTGGGGGGACAGAGAGCGGGAACAGACTGAGAGGGCAGAGAGAGTAGGGACAGAGATTTGGCAGAGAGAGGGCGACAGAGAGAGGGGGGCAGAGAGCGGGGGACTGAGAGGGGGCAGAGAGAGGGCGACAGAGACCGGGACACAGAATTGGGGGACAGAGAGATGGGGTGACAGAGAGAGGGGTGGACAGAGAGAGAGGGACAGAGAGAGATGGTGACAGAGAGTGGACAGAGAGCGGGCGACCGAGATGGGGTACGGGAGGGGACAGAGAGACGGTGACTGAGAGGGGGCAGAGAGAGGGCGACAGAGACCGGGACACAGAACTGGGGGACAGAGCGATGGGGGACAGAGAGGGGGGGGGACAGAGAGAGGGGAACAGAGAAGGGGGGCAGAGAGAGAGGTCAGAGAGAGAGGGGTTCAGAGAGAGGGCGACAGAGAGAGGGTGGACAGAGAGAGAGGGACAGAGAGGGGACAGAGAGCGGGCGATAGAGTTGGGGGGACAGAGAGCGGGAACAGACTGAGAGGGCAGAGAGAGTAGGGACAGAGATTTGGCAGAGAGAGGGCGACAGAGAGAGGGGGGCAGAGAGCGGGGGACTGAGAGGGGGCAGAGAGAGGGCGACAGAGACCGGGACACAGAATTGGGGGACAGAGAGATGGGGTGACAGAGAGAGGGGTGGACAGAGAGAGAGGGACAGAGAGAGATGGTGACAGAGAGTGGACAGAGAGCGGGCGACCGAGATGGGGTACGGGAGGGGACAGAGAGACGGTGACTGAGAGGGGGCAGAGAGAGGGCGACAGAGACCGGGACACAGAACTGGGGGACAGAGAGATGGGGGACAGAGAGGGGGGGGGGGACAGAGAGAGGGGAACAGAGAAAGGGGGCAGAGAGAGGGGTCAGAGAGAGAGGGGTTCAGAGAGAGGGCGACAGAGAGAGGGTGGACAGAGAGAGAGGGACAGAGAGGGGACAGAGAGCGGGCGACAAAGATGGGGGGGACGATGGGGGACAGAGAAACGGTGACTGAAAGGGGGCAGTGAGAGAGGGCTACAGAGACCAGGGCACAGAATTGGGGGACAGAGTGGGGGAGGGGGGACAGAGAGAGGGGAACAGAGAAAGGGGGCAGAGAGAGTAGGACAGAGAGAGAGGGTACAGAGAGAGGGTGACAGAGAGGGGGCAGAGAGAGGTCGATAGAGATGGGGGAACAGAGAGCGGGGCAGAGAGAAGCGGGTGGGAGCAAGAGGGGATAGAGAAAGGGGGGACAGAGAGAGGGGACAGAGAGAGAGGGGAAACAGAGAGAGGGGGCAGAGAGAGGGGGACACAGAGAGGGGGGGACATAAAGAGAGGGTGACACAGAGAGGCGGACAGCGACATAGGGACAGAGAGTGGTGGACAGAAAGAGGGAGACAGAGAGCAGGGGAGATAGAGGACGTCAGTGAGAGGGGGTCAGATAGAGAGGGGGACAGAGAGAGGGGGACAGAGAGAGAGTTCAGAGAGTGGGGACAGAGAGAGGGGGACAGAGAGAGGGTGACAGAGGGTGGGGGCAGAGAGTGGCAGACAGAGAAATGGCGACAGAGAGAGAGAGGGACAGAGAGCGAGTCAGAGAGACGGAGTCAGAGAGAGGGGGACAGAGGGGTACAGAATGGGGGAGAGAGGGGGAAGAGAGAGAGGGCTACAGAGAGAGGGGGACAGAGAGAGGGGGTCAGAGGGAGTGGGTATAGAGAGTGGGGGACAGAGAGAGGGTTACAGAGTGGGGGAAAGACAGGGCTTCAGAGAGAGCGGATCAGGGAGAGGGGGACAGAGAGAGAGGACAGAGAAAGAGGGACAGAGAGAGGGGGACTGAGAGGGGGCAGAGAGAGGGCGACAGAGACCGGGACACAGAATTGGGGGACAGAGAGATGGTGTGACAGAGAGTGGGGGGGGACAGAGAGAGGGGGACAGAGAGAGACGGTGACAGAGAGGGGACAGAGAGCGGGCGACAGAGATGGGGGGACGGGAGGGGACAGAGAGACGGTGACTGAGAGGGGGCAGAGAGAGGGCGACATAGACCGGGACACAGAATTGGGGGACAGAGAGATGGGGGACAGCGAGGGGGGGGGGACTGACAGAGGGGAACAGAGAAAGGGGGCAGAGAGAGGGGTCAGAGAGGGGTTCAGAGAGAGGGCGACAGAGAGAGGGGGACAGAGAGAGGGGGACAGAGAGGGACAGAGAGCGGGCGACAAAGATGGGGGGACGATGGGGGACAGAGAAACGGTGACTGAGAGGGGGCAGAGAGAGAGGGCGACAGAGACCAGGGCATAGAATTAGGGGACAGAGAGGGGGGGGGACAGAGAGAGGGGAACAGAGAAAGGGGGCAGAGAGAGAGGGACAGAGAGGGGGCAGAGAGAGGTAGATAGAGATGGGGGGGACAGAGAGCGGGGAACAGACTGTGAGGGCAGAGAGAGGTGGACAGAGAGTGGGCAGAGAGAGCGCCACAGAGAGAGGGGGACAGAGAGCGATGGACAGAGAGGAGGCAGAGAGAGGCGGACAGAGAGAGAGGAGGACAGAGAGACGGGGACACAGAGAGAGGTAACAGAGAGGGGGCAGAGAGAGGACGACAAAGAGAGGGAGGGACAGAGAGAGGCGGGTGGGAGAGATACGGGCAGAGAGAGGCGGGTGGGAGAGAGAGGGGGACAGAGAAAGGGGGGACAGAGAGTGGGGGACAGACAGGGGTACAGAGTGAAGGAGAGAGATGGCGAGAAAGAGGGTGACAGAAAGACGGGGTCAGAGAGAGGGGGACTGTGTGTGGGGGACTGAGAGAGGGGTACAGAGTGGGGGAGAGAGAGCGCGTCAGAGAGAGGGGATCAGACAGCGGGGGACAGAGACAGGGGAACAGAGAGAGTGGGATGGACTGAGTGGGGGACGGGGGTGCTGGGGTGGATGGAGAGGGAGTGGACAGGGAGAGGAGGGATAGAAAGGGGGGACAGAAAAGATGGGGACAGAGAGAGAGAGGGAACAGAGAGAGGAGGACAAAGAGAGGGGCACAGAGAGAGGGGGAGAGAGAGAGAGTGGGACAGAGAGGTGGGACAGAGAGAGAGGTGGGTGGGAGGGAGAGCGCAGCAGAGAGAGGGCGACAGAGAGAGGGACACAGAGAGTGAGGGAGATAGAGGGGTCAGAGAGAGGGGGACGGAAAGAGGGGGAGGTAGACGGGGTCAGAGAGAGCGTGACAGAGAGGCGGGAGTTAGAGGGGGTTAGTCGGAGGGGAGACAGAGAGTGGGGGACAGAGAGAGGGGGACAGAGAGAGTGAGGGAACATGAAAGTGGGACAGAGAGACGGGGACACAGAGAGAGATAACAGAGAGGGGGCAGAGAGAGGGTGACACAGAGAGGGAGGGGCAGAGAGAGGCGGGTAGGAGAGAAAGGGGCAGAGAGAGGCGGGTGGGAGAGAGAGGCGGGTGGGAGAGAGAGGGAGAGAGAGAAAGGGGGGACAGAGAGTGGGGACAGACAGAGGGGTACAGAGTGGGGGAGAGAGTGGGGGAGATAGAGGGTGACAGAGAGACGGGGTCAGAGAGAGGGTGACAGAGAGTGGGGGACTCAGAGAGGGGTATAGAGTGGGGGCGAAAGAGTGCGTCAGAGAGAGGGGGTAAGACAGCGGGGAACAGAGACAGGGGGACAGAGAGAGGGGGATGGACTGAGTGAGGGACGGGGGGCCTGGGGTGGATGCAGAGGGAGTGGACAGGGAGAGGAGGGATAGAGAGGGGGTCAGAAAGAGATGGGGACAGAGAGAGCTCGGGGACAGAGAGAGTGAGGGAACAGAGAGAGTGGGACAGAGAGACGGGGACAGAGAGACATGTGACAGAGAGGTGACAGAGAGTGGGCAGAGAGAGAGCGACAGACAGAGGGAGGGAGAGAGAGAGAGAGGCGGGTGGGAGAGAGAGGGGATAGAGAAAGGGGGGACAGAGAGAGGGGACAGAGAGAGAGGGGGAACAGAGAGAGAGGGGGCAGAGAGAGGGGGGACAGAGTGGGGGGGACATAGAGAGAGGGGGACAGAGAGAGAGGGGGACAGCGACATAGGGGCAGAGAGCGGTGGACAGAAAGAGGGAGACAGAGAGCTGGGGAGATAGAGGACATCAGTGAGAGGGGGTCAGAGAGAGAGGGAAACAGAGAGAGGGCAACAGAGAGAGGCGACAGGGAGAGGGGATCAGAGAGAGGGGGACAGAGAGAGAGTTCAGAGAGTGGGGACAGAGAGAGAGGGACAGAGGGTGGGGGCAGAGAGTGGCAGACAGAGAAAGGGCGACAGGGAGAGAGAGGGACAGAGAGCGAGTCAGAGAGACGGAGTCAGAGAGAGGGGGACAGAGGGGTACAGAATGGGGGAGAGAGGGGGGAGAGAGAGAGGGCTACAGAGAGAGGGGGACAGAGGGGTATAGAATGGGGAGAGAGGTGGGAGAGAGAGAGGGCTACAGAGAGAGGGGGACAGAAAGAGAGGGCAGAGAGAGGGGTGACAGAGAGAAGGGACAGAGAGAGGGGGATAGAGAGAGGGGGTCAGAGGGAGTGGGTACAGAGAGTGGCGGACTGTGAGAGGGTTACAGAGTGGGGGAAGGACAGGGCTTCAGAGAGAGCGGATCAGGGAGAGGGGGACAGAGAGAGGGGACAGAGAGAGTGGGACAGAGAGAGGGAGGGACAGAGAGAGGCGGGTGGGGTAGAGAGAGGGGCAGAGAGTGGCGGGTGGGATAGAGAGGGGGACAGAGAGAGAGTGGGTCAGAGAGAGAGGGGGACAGAGAGAGAGGGGCACAGAGAGGGGGGACAGAGAGAGTGGGACACAGAGTGAGAGAGGGGAACAGAGAGAGAGGGGGAAAGAGAGAGTGGGCAGTGAGAGAGGGGAACAGAGACAGAGGGGGACAGAGCGAGGAGGACAGAGAGAGGGGTACAAAGAGAGGGGGGCAGAGAGGGGGGACAGAAAGGGGGTACAGAGAGAGTCGGGTGGGTGGGAGAGGGGGGCTGAGAGAGAAGGCGACAGAGAGGGGGACACAGAGTGAGGGAGATAGAGGGGGCCAGAGAGAGGGGGACGAAAAGAGGGGGAGGTAGACGGGGTCAGAGAGAGCTGGACGGAGAGGGTGGAGGGAGTCAGAGGGAGGGGGGACAGAGAGTGGGGGACTGAGATAGGGGTGCAGAGAGAAGGCAACAGAGAGAAGGGGACAGAGACCGGGAGAGAGAGGGGGCCGAGAGAAGGGGACAGAGAGAGGGGGCAGAGAGAGACGGACAGAGAGAGAGGGGAACAGAGAGAGAGGGGGACAGAGAGAGGGGGGAACAGAGAGAGAGGGAAACAGAGAGGGGGGGACAGAGAGAGGGGTGAAAGAGAGACGGGAGACAAAGTGGGAGGACAGAGCGAGAGGGGCCAGTAAGAGAGGGGGATAGAGAGGGGGGAACAGACAGAGAGGATGACAGAGAGTGGGGGACAGACAGAAAGGGGGACAGAGAGAGAAGGGGACAGAGAGAGATGGGGACAGAGAGAGCACGGGGACAGATCGAGAGGGAACAGAGAGAGTGGGACAGAGAGACGGGGACAGAGAGATATGTGACAGAGAGGGGGCAGAGAGAGGGCGACAGAGAGAGAGGGACAGAGAGAAGCGGGTTGGAGAGAGGGGCAGAGAGAGGCGGGTGGGAAAGAGTGGTGCAGAGAGAGGCGGGTGCGAGAGAGAGGCCGATGGAGAAAGAGGACACAGAGAGAGGGGGACAGAAAGAGAGGGGGACAGAAATAGAGGGGGAGAGAGAGAGGGGGGGAGATAGAGAGTGGGACAGAGAGGGTGGGCAGAGAGAGGCGGGTGGGAGGGAGAGCGGGACAGAGAGGGGCGACAGAGAGAGGGACACAAAGAGTGAGGGAGATAGAGGGATTCAGAGAGAGGGAGACGGAAAGAGGGGGAGGTAGACGGGGTCAGAGAGAGCGTGACTGAGAGGCGAGAGATAGAGGGGGTAAGACGGAGGGGGGCAGAGAGTGGAGGACAGAGAGAGGCGTACAGAGTGGGAGAGAGAGAGGGGGGCAGAGAGAGGTGGAGAGAGAGTGGGCAGAGAGAAGGCAACAGAGAGAGGGGGACACAGAGCAGGGAGAAGGCAACAGAGAGAGGGGACAGAGAGCAGGGGAGGGGGGGGCAGAGAGAGGGGGACAGAGAGAGGGGGGAACAGAGAGAGGGGACAGAGAGAGAGGGGGACAGAGAGGGGGACAGAGAGAGGGGGACATAGAGAGAGGGGGACAGAGAGAGAGGGGGACAGAGAGAGGGGGACAGAGAGACGGGGACAGCGACAGAGGGACCGAGAGTGGGGGACAGAAAGAGGGAGACAGAGAGCAGGGGAGATAGAGGACATCAGTGAGAGGGGGTCAGAGAGAGAGGGGGACAGAGAGAGGGCAACAGAGAGAGGGGGACAGAGAGAGATTAGGTCAGAGAGAGGCGGACAGACAGAGAGTTCAGAGAGTGGGGGACAGAGAGACGGGGACAGAGAGAGAGTGACAGAGGGTGGTGGCAGAGAGTGGCAGACACTGATCGGGCGAGAGAGAGAGAGAGAGGGACAGAGAGCGAGTCAGAGAGAGGCAATCAGAGAGAGATGGGGACAGAGAGAGGGGGGACAGAGAGGGAGTGAGATAGAAGGGGTCAGAGAGAGGGGGGCAGAGGGGTACAGATTGGGGGAGAGAGAGGGGAGAGATAGGGCTACAGAGAGAGGGGGACAGAGAGAGGGGGACAGAGAGATGGAGACAGAGAGATGGAGGACAGAGAGAGAGGGACAGAGAGATGGAGGACAGAGAGAGTCGGGTGGGGTAGAGAGAGGGGCAGAGATTGGCGGGTGGGAGATAGGGGGGGACAGAGAGAAGGGGGACAGAGAGAGAGGGGACAGAGAGAGAGGGGGACAGAGAGAGAGTGGGAAAGGGGGGGCAGAGAGAGAGGTGGAAAGCGAGAGTGGGCAGTGAGAGAGGGGACAGAGACAGAGGGGGAGAGAGAGAGGAGGACAGAGAGAGGGGTACAAAGAGAGAGAAGGCAGAGAGGGAGGGGGACAGAAAGAGGGGACAGAGAGATTTGGTGGGTGGGAGAGGGGGGCTGAGAGAGAAGGCGACAGAGAGAGGGACACAGAGAGTGAGGGAGATAGAGGGGGTCAGAGAGAGGGGGACAAATAGAGGGGGAGGTAGACGGGGTCAGAGAGAGCTGGGCAGAGAGGTTGGAGGGAGTCAGAGGGAGTGGGGACAGAGAGTGGAGAACAGAGAGAGGGGTGCAGAGTGGGAGAGACACAGGGGGACAGAGAGTGGGCAGAGAGAGGGCGACAGAGAGAGGGGGTAACAGAGAGGGGGGACAGAAAGAGGGGGGACAAAGTGGGGGGACACAGAGAGAGGGGCCAGAGAGAGAGGGGGATAGAGAGGGGGCAACAGAGAGAGAGGGGGACAGAGAGGGGGGACACAGAGAGAGGAGGACACAGAGAGACAGGGACAGACAGTGGGGGACAGAGAGTGGGGGAGATAGAGAGAGGGCGACAGAGAGAGACAGGGACAGAGAGAGGGGGACAGAGAGGGGGGGACAGAGGGGGGATATAGAGGGGGTCAGAGGGAGGGGGGACAGAGATTGGGGGACAGAGAGAGGGGCACAGAGTGCGGGATAGAGAAGGGGACAGAGAGGGCCATAGAGAGAGGGGGCAGAGAGAGGGGGACAGAGGGGTCCAGAGTGGGGCAGAGAGAGGGAGAGAGAGGGCTACAGTGAGACGGGGACAGAGAGAGGGGGCAGAGAGAGGGGGGACAGAGAGGGGGACACAGAGAGATGGGGACAGAGATAGGGGGTCAGACAGAGGGGGCAGAGAGAGGGGGGGACAGAGAGAGGGAGACAGAGAGAGGGGGGCAGAGAAAGAGCAGGACAGAGAGAGAGGGGAACAGAGAGAGAGGGGGACAGACAGAGGAGTACAGAGAGAGAGGGACAGAGAGTGGGGGACAGAAAGAGGGGGACAGAGAGAGAGGGACAGAGAGCGGGGGAGATAGAATGGGTCAGAGAGACGGGGTCAGAGAGAGTGGGACAGTGGGGGAGAGAGAGGGCTACAGAGAGAGAGGGACAGAGAGAGTGAGACAGAGAGAGGGGGACAGAGAGAGAGCGGGACAGAGAGAGAGCGGGACAGAGAGAGAGGGACAGAGAGTGGGTGACAGAAAGAGGGGACAGAGAGCAGGGGAGAGAGGGGGTGCAGAGAGAAGGGGACAGAGAGAGGAGGGAACAGAGAGAGGGGGCAGAGAGAGAGGGGGACAGAGAGAGAGGGGGACAGAGAGAGGGGGACAGAGAGACGGGGACAGCGACAGAGGGACCGAGAGTGGGGGACAGAAAGATGGAGACAGAGAGCAGGGGAGATAGAGGACATCAGTGAGAGGGGGTCAGAGAGAGAGGGGGACAGAGAGAGGGCAACAGAGAGAGGGGGACAGAGAGAGATTAGGTCAGAGAGAGGTGGACAGACAGAGAGTTCAGAGAGTGGGGGACAGAGAGACGGGTACAGAGAGAGAGTGACAGAGGGTGGTGGCAGAGAGTGGCAGACACAGAGCGGGCGAGAGAGAGAGAGGGACAGAGACCGAGTCAGAGAGAGGAAGTCAGAGAGAGATGGGGACAGAGAGAGGGGGGACAGAGAGGGGGTGAGATAGAAGGGGTCAGAGAGAGGGGGACAGAGGGGTACAGATTGGGGGAGAGAGAGGGGAGAGATAAGGCGACAGAGAGAGGGGGGCAGAGAGTGCGGGACAGAGAGAGGGGGACAGACAGATGGAGGACAGAGAGAGGCGGGTGGGGTAGAGAGAGGGGCAGAGATTGGCGGGTGGGAGATAGAGAGGGACAGAGAGACGGGGGACAGAGAGAGAGGGGACAGAGAGAGAGGGGGACAGAGAGAGAGTGGGAAAGAGAGGGGGGCAGAGAGAGAGGTAGAAAGCGAGAGTGGGCAGTGAGAGAGGGGACAGAGACAGAAGGGGAGAGAGAGAGGAGAACAGAGAGAGAGGTACAAAGAGAGAGGGGGCAGAGAGGAAGGGGGACAGAAAGAGGGGACAGAGAGAGTTGGGTGGGTGGGAGAGGGGGGCTGAGAGAGAAGGCGACATAGAGAGGGACACAGAGAGTGAGGGAGATAGAGGGGGTCAGAGAGAGGGGGACGAATAGAGGGGGAGGTAGACGGGGTCAGAGAGAGCTGGACAGAGAGGTTGGAGGGAGTCAGCGGGAGTTGGGACAGAGAGTGGAGAACAGAGAGAGGGGTGTAGAGTGGGAGAGACAGAGGGGGACAGAGAGTGGGCAGAGAGAGGGCGACAGAGAGAGGGGGTAACAGAGAGAGGAGGACAGAGAGAGGGGGAACAAGGAGAGAAGGACAGAGAGGGGGGAACAGAGAGAGAGTGGACAGAGAGAGGGGGGACAGAGAGAGAGTGGGAAAGAGAGGGGGGGCAGAGAGAGTGTTAGAATGCGAGAGTGGGCAGTGAGAGAGGGGACAGAGACAGAGGGGGACAGAGAGAGGAGGACAGAGAGAGGGGTACAAAGAGAGAGGGGGCAGAGAGGGAGGGGGACAGAAAGAGGGGTCAGAGAGAGTTGGGTGGGTGGGAGAGGGGTCTGAGAGAGAAGGCGACAGAGAGAGGGACACAGAGAGTGAGGGAGATAGAGGGGGTCAGAAAGAGGGGGACGAATAGAGGGGGAGGTAGACGGGGTCAGAGAGAGCTGGACAGAGAGGTTGGAGGGAGTCAGAGGGAGTGGGGAGAGAGAGTGGAGAACAGAGAGAGGGGTGCAGAGTGGGAGACACAGAGGGGGACAGAGAGTGGGCAGAGAGAGGGCGACAGAGAGAGGGGGTAACAGAGAGAGGGGGGACAGAGAGAGGGGGGAACAGGGAGAGAGGGACAGAGAGGGGGGGACAAAGAGAGTGGGGACAGAGAGAGGGGGGACAAAGTGGGGGGACACAGAGAGAGGGGCCAGAGAGAGAGAGGGATAGAGAGGGGGCAACAGAGAGAGAGGGGGACAGCGAGGGGGGACACAGAGAGAGGAGGACAGAGAGAGACAGGGACAGACAGTGGGGGACAGAGAGTGGGGGAGACAGAGAGAGGGCGACAGAGAGAGACAGGGACAGAGAGAGGGGGACAGATGGGGGAGATAGAGGTGGTCAGAGGGAGGGGGGACAGAGATTGGGGGACAGAGAGAGGGGCACAGAGTGCGGGATAGAGAAGGGGACAGAGAGGACCATAGAGAGAGGGGGCAGAGAGAGGGGGGCAGAGGGGTCCAGAGTGGGGCAGAGAGAGGGAGAGAGAGGGCTACAGTGAGACGGGGACAGAGAGAGGGGGCAGAGAGAGGGGGGACAGAGAGGGGGACACAGAGAGACGGGGACATAGATAGGGGTCAGAGAGACGGGGACAGAGAGAGGGGGACAGAGAGAGGGGGTCAGACAGAGGGGGCAGAGAGAGGGGGGACAGAGAGAGGGAGACAGAGAGAGGGGGACAGAGAGGGGGTCAGACAGAGGGGGCAGAGAGAGAGGGGGGACGGAGAGAGGGAGACAGAGAGAGGGGGACAGAGAGAGAGCGGGACAGAGAGAGAGGGACAGAGAGTGCGGGACAGAAAGAGGGGGACAGAGAGAGCTGGACAGAGAGCGGGGGAGTTAGAATGGGTCAGAGAGACGGGGTCAGAGAGAGTGGGTCAGTGGGGGAGAGAGAGGGCTACAGAGAGAGAGGGACAGAGAGAGTGAGACAGAGAGAGGGGGACAGAGAGAGAGCGGGACAGAGAGAGAGCGGGACAGAGAGAGAGGGACAGAGAGTGTGGGACAGAGAGAGCGGGACAGAGAGCGGGGGTGATAGAAGGGGTCAGAGAGACGGGGTCAGAGAGAGTGGGACAGAGGTGTACAGAGTGGGGAGAGAGTGGGGAGACAGAGGGCTACAGTGAGAGCGGGACAGAGAGAGGGGGCAGAGAGAGGGGGGACAGAGAGAGGGAGACAGAGAGAGGGGGACAGAGAGACGGGTCAGAGAGAGGGGGACAGAGAGATGGGGACAGAGAGAGGTGGACATGAGTGTGGGGGATGGAGAGAGTGGGGGACAGAGGGGGCGGGCGAGGGAATGGAGAGGGAGAGGACAGAGAGAGGAGGGACACAGGGGTGACAGTAAGAGATGGGGAGTGAGAGAGCACGGGGACAGTGAGAGGGGGACAGAGAGGGGGGACAGAGAGAGAGGGACAGAGAGGAGGGGGACAGAGACAGAGGGACAGAGAGAGAGGGACAGACAGAGGGAGTCAGAGAGCGGGGGACAGAGACAATGGGACAGAGAGAGGGGGATGCACTGAGTGGGAGATGGGAGGGGGCAGGGGTGGACGGAGAGAGAGTGGACAGAGAGAGGAGGGATAGAGAGGGGGGACAGAAAGAGATGGGGATAGAGAGAGCACGGGGACAGAGAGAGAGATGGGACAGAGAGAGTGGGACAGGGAGACGGGGACACAGAGAGAGGTGACAGAGAGGGGGCAGAGAGAGTGGCGCAGAGAGAGGGACGGACAGAGAGAGGCGGGTGGGAGAAAGAGGGGCAGAGAGAGGCGGGTGGGAGAGAGGGGAACAGAGAGAGAGGGGTACAGAGATAGGTGGACAGAGAGATGGAGGGACAGAGAGAGGCGGGTGGGGTAGAGAGAGGGGCAGAAAGTGACGGGTGCGAGAGAGAGGGGGACAGAGAGAAGGGGGACCGAGAGAAGGGGACAGAGAGAGGGGGTCAGAGAGAGAGGGGGACAGAGAGAGAGGGGGACAGAGAGGGTGGGACAGAGAGAGAATGGTGGATAGAGAGAGGGGGACAGAGTGAGAGAGGGGGACAGAGTCAGAGGGGGACAGACAGAGGGAGACAGAGTGGGGGGACAGAGAGAGGCGGGTGGGTGGGAGAGGTGGGCAGAGAGAGAGGGCGACAGAGAGAGAGAGACACAGAGAGTGAGGGAGATAGAGGGGTTCAGAAAGAGGGGGACGAAAGAGGGGGAGGTAGACGGGGTGAGAGAGAGCTGGACAGAGAGTGTGGAGGGAGTCAGAGGGATGGGGGACAGACAGTGGGGGACAGAGAGAGGGGTACAGAGTGGGAGAGGGAGAGGGGGACAGAGAGAGGGGGAGAGAGATGGGGCAGAGAGAGGGGGACAGAGAGAGTGGGAAACAGATAGAGAGGGGGACAGAGAGAGGGGGGAAACATAGAGAGAGGTAGACAGAGAAAGAGGAGGACAGAGAGAGAAGGGGACAGAGAGAGGGGGGACATAGAGTGGGGGTACAAAGTGAGGGAAGAGTGAGAGAGGGGCCAGAGAGAGAGGGGGGACAGAGAGAGAGGGGGACAAAGAGAGGGGGACAGAGAGAGATGGGGACAGAGATGGGGGGGATAGAGGGGGTCAGAGGGAGAGAGGACAGAGATTGGGGGACAGAGAGAGGGGTACAGAGTGGGGGAGAGAAAGGGGGACAGAGAGGGCTACAGAGATAGGGGGACAAAGAGAGGGGGCAGAGAGAGGGGGGACAGAGAGAGGGGGACAGAGAGAGGGGGACAGAAAGAGGGGGCAGTGAGAGGGGGACAGAGAGAGGGGAAAACAGAGGAAGAGAGGGACAGAGAGAGAGGGGACAGAGAGAGGGGGACAGAGAGAGGGGAAAACAGAGGGAGAGAGGGACAGAGAGAGAAGGGACAGAGAGAGAGGGTGACAGAGAGGGGACAGAGAGAGGGGAACAGAGAGAGGAGGCAGAGACAGAGGGGGTAGAGAGAGGGGGACAGAGAGAGCGGGACAGAGAGGGCGGCAGAGAGCGATGGACAGAGAGAGGGTGAAACAGATTTAGAAGGGGACAGAGAGAGGGGGGAACATAGAGAGAGGGGACAGAGAGAGAGGGGGACAGAGAGAGGGGGGACAGAGAGAGAGGGGGACAGAGAGAGATGGAGACAGAGAGGGGACAGATAGAGGGTGTCAGAGGGAGAGGGGACAGAGATTGGGGGACAGAGAGTGGGGTACAGAGTGGGGGAGAGAGGGGGACAGAGAGGGCTAAAGAGAGAGGGGGACAGAGAGAGGGGGCAGAGAGAGAGGGGACAGAGAGAGGGGACAGAGAGAGGGGGGCAGAGAGATGGGAACAGAGAGAGGGGGGAACAGAGGGAGAGGGGGACAGAGAGAGGGGGACAGAGAGAGGGGAGCGGAGAGAGGGGGGACAGAGTGGGGAGGCAGAGAGTGTGGGGGACTGAGAGGGCCGCCAGAGAGAGAGGGGGACAGAGAGAGGGGAACAGAGAGAGGAGGCAGAGACAGAGGGGGTAGAGAGAGGGGGACAGAGAGAGGGGGACAGAGAGAGCGGCAGAGAGCGATGGACAGAGAGAGGGTGAAACAGATTTAGAAGGGGACAGAGAGAGGGGGGAACATAGAGAGAGGGGACAGAGAGAGAGGGGGACAGAGAGAGGGGGGACAGAGAGAGAGACGGGGACAGAGAGAGATGGAGACAGAGAGGGGACAGATAGAGGGTGTCAGAGGGAGAGGGGACAGAGATTGGGGGACAGAGAGTGGGGTACAGAGTGGGGGAGAGAGGGGGACAGAGAGGGCTAAAGAGAGAGGGGGACAGAGAGAGGGGGCAGAGAGAGAGGGGACAGAGAGAGGGGACAGAGAGAGGGAACAGAGAGATGGGAACAGAGAGAGGGGGGAACAGAGGGAGAGGAGGACAGAGAGAGGGGGACAGAGAGAGGGGAGCGGAGAGAGGGGGGACAGAGTGGGGAGGCAGAGAGCGAGGGGGCAGAGAGTGTGGGGGACTGAGAGGGCCGCCAGAGAGAGAGGGGGACAGAGAGAGGGGAACAGAGAGAGGAGGCAGAGACAGAGGGGGTAGAGAGAGGGGGACAGAGAGAGGGGGACAGAGAGAGTGGCAGAGAGCGATGGACAGAGAGAGGGTGAAACAGATTTAGAAGGGGACAGAGAGAGGGGGGGAACATAGAGAGAGGGGACAGAGAGAGAGGGGGACAGAGAGGAGGGTGGACAGAGAGAGAGAGGGGGACAGAGAGAGATGGAGACAGAGAGGGGACAGATAGAGGGTTTCAGAGGGAGAGGGGACAGAGATTGGGGACAGAGAGTGGGGTACAGAGTGAGGGATAGAGGGGGACAGAGAGGGCTAAAGAGAGAGGGGGACAGAGAGAGGGGGCAGAGAGAGAGGGGACAGAGAGAGGGGACAGAGAGAGGGCTACAGTGAGACGGGGACAGAGAGAGGGGGGAACAGAGGGAGAGGGGGACAGAGAGAGGGGGATAGAGAGAGGGGAGCAGAGAGAGGGGGAACTGAGTGGGGAGGCAGAGAGCGAGGGGGCAGAGAGTGTGGGGGACAGAGAGGGCGGCCAGAGAGAGAGGGGGACAGAGAGAGAGGGGGACAGTGAGAGTCGGGTGGGAGGGAGAGGGTGTAGAGAGAGGGGGACAGAGAGAGAGCGGGACAGAGAGAGGAGACAGAGAGAGGGGGACAGAGAGTGGGGGATAGGGAGGTGGACAGAGAGTAGGGGACAGAGAGGGCGACAGGGAGAGGTGGACACAGAGCGGGTCAGAGATAGGAGGTCAGAGAGAGATGAGGACTGAGAGAGACGGACAGAGAGAAGGAGACCACGAGAGGGGGACCGAGAGAGGGGGACCGAGAGAGGGGGACAGAGAGCAGGGGAGATAGAGGGTGTCAGAGAGAGGTGGGACAGAGAGCAGGGGAAAGAGTGGGGGAGGGAGAGGGGAGGGATAGGGCTACAGAGAGAGGAGGACAGAGAGAGGGGACAGAGAGAGGGGGACCAGAGAGAGGGGGACCGAGAAAGGTGGGACAGAGAGTAGGGGACAGAGTGGGGGAGGGAGAGGGGGAGAGATAGGGCTATAGAGAGAGGAGGACAAAGAGAGGGGACAGAGAGAGGGGGGCCAGCGAGAGGGGGACAGAGAGAGGGGCACTGAGTGCAGGAGAGATAGCGGGTGTCAGAGAGAGGTGGGACAGAGTGTAGGGGACAGAGTGGGGGAGGGAGAGGGGGAGAGATAGCGCTACAGAGAGAGGAGGACAGAGAGAGGGGTCAGAGAGAGGGGGACCGAGAGAGGGGGACAGAGAGAGGGAGTCAGAAGGAGTGGGGACAGAGACTGGTGGACATGAGAGAGGGTTACAGAGTCGGGGGTAGAGAGGGTGTCAGAGAGAGGGGGTCAGAGAGAAAGGGTCAGAGGGAGGGGGACAGTTAGAGGGGGACAGAGAGTGGGGGTATGGAGAGAGTGGGGGACAGAGGGGGGTTGGGGTGGACGGAGAGGGAGAGGACAGCGAGAGAAGGGACAGAGGGGGGACAGTAAGAGATGGGGACAGAGAGAGCACGGGGACAGAGAGACGGGGACAGAGAGGAGGGGGCCAATGAGAGAGAGACAGAGAGAGGGGGACAGAGAGGGGGGGGAACAGAGAGAGGGCACAGAGAGTGGGGGAGATAGAGGGGGTCAGAGAGAAGGGGACAGAGAGAGGGGGACAGAGAGAGAGAGCCAAAGGGAGTGGGGACAGGGAGTGGGGGACAGAGAGAGGGTTACAGAGTCGGGGATAGAGATGGTGTCAGAGAGAGGGGGTCAGAGATAGAGCGTCAGAGGGAGGGGGGCAGAGAGAGGGACAGAGAGTGGGGGGATGGAGAGAGTGGGGGTCAGAGGGGGGTTTGCGTGGACGGAGAGGGAGTGGACAGAGAGAGGAGGGACAGTAAGAGATGGGGACAGGGAGAGCACGGGGACAGAGAGACGGGGACAGAGTGGGGGGAAAGAGAGCGGGCAAAAAGAGGGCGACACAGCGAGGGGAACAGTGGGAGGGGGGACAGAGAGTGGGGACAGAGAGAGGGGGAGACAGAGGGGCTCAGAGAGAGGGGGTCAGAGAGAGGGGGACAGAGAGAGGGGGCAGTGAGAGGGCTACAGAGAGAGGTGGACAGAGAGATGCGGCAGAGAGAGGGGGGACGGAGAGAGAGGGGCAGAGAGACGGGGACAGAGGGGGAGACAGAGAGAGGGGGGGACCGAGAGTCGGGGACAGAGAGAGGGGGTGCAGAGAGAGGGGATAGAGAGAGGGGAGACAGAGAGCGGGGTAGTGAGAGCGGGGAGAGAGGCTGCCAAGAGAGGGGCGGACAGAGAGAGGGGGGACAGAGAGAGCTGGACAGATAGAGGCGGACAAGAGAGCGGTGAGTGGGGGGGAATAGGGAGAGGGGGCGACAGCGAGAGAGGGGAGGGAGGGAGACGGGAGGGAGAGAGGGGGGAGGGAGAGAGAGAGGGGAAGGAGAGAGAGAGGGTGTGAGAAAGAGAGAGAGTGAGTGCAAGAGAGTACATGAGTGAGAAAGAGAGAGAGAGAAAGAAGGATGAGAGAGAGGGGTGAGAGAGAGTGGGTGGTAGAGAGAGAGGGTGGGAGAGAAAGTGGAGTGAGGGAGAGAGAGTGTGGTGAGAGAGACAGCGGGTGAGTGAAAGAGTGGGGTGAGAGAGAGAGAGGGCGATGTGAGGGGCATGAGAGAGAAAAGATTAGATTAGATTAGATTAGATTACTTACAGTGTCGAAACAGGCCCTTCGGCCCAACAAGTCCACACCGCCCCGCCGAAGCGTAACCCACCCATACCCCTACATCTACATCTACCCCTTACCTAATACTACGGGCAATTCAGCATGGCCAATTCACCTGACCTGCACATCTTTGGACTGTGGGAGGAAACCGGAGCACCCGGAGTAAACCCACGCAGACACGGGGAGAACGTGCAAACTCCACACAGTCAGTCGCCTGAGACGGGAATTGAACCCGGGTCTCCGGCGCTGTGAGGCAGCAGTGCTAACCACTGTGCCACCGTGGGAAAAGGGGAGAGACAAATGGGGAGAGACAAAGGGTGTGTGAGAGTGGGCCAGAGAAAGAGTGGAGGTGAGACAGAGAGGGGCTGGGAGAGAGGGCGTGCGAGAGAGTGGGGTTGAGAGAGAGAGAGACGGTGTGAGTGAGATGCGGTGAGAGAGAGACAGTGAGTGGGAGAGAGGGAGGGAGGGAGAGAGAGAAGGGTAAGAGAGAGGAGGTTTGAGAGCGAGAGAGAGGGGTGAGAGAGAGAGTGGGTGAGGGGTTGAGAGGGGAGTGAGAGAGAGAGGGTGAGATGAGATTGTGATGGAGAGAGAAGGGGGTGAGAAAGCGAGGGTGAGAGCGAGTGGGGTGAGAGAGAGCGCGCAGGTGAGTGAGAGAGAGGGGTGAGAGAGAGTGGGTGATGTGAGGGGGTGAGAGAGAAAGGGGAGAAACAAAAGGGGACAGAAAGAGTGGAGGTGAGACAGAGGGGGTGGGAGAGAGGGCGTGGGAGAGAGAGGGGGACAAGAGAGAGAGGTGGTTTGAGAGAGCGAGAGAGAGCAGGTATGAGAGGGGGGTGAGGGGGTGGGAAAGAGAGGGTGAGAGAGAAGGGTGTGAGAGAGAGGTGGTGAGAGATGGGGGAGGGGGGTGAAAGAGAGGGGAGTGAGAGAGAGAGGGCGTGAGAGTAGGGAGAGGGGGGTTGAGGGGGGTGAGAGAGAGAGAGAGTGAGGGGGTAAGAGAGAGAGTGTGTGTGAGAGAGAGAGGGGAGAGATGAGAGAGAGAGCGGGGTGAGGGGGATTGAGAGAGAAAGTGGGCTGAGTGAGAGGGGGTTTGAGAGAGAGGGGGTGAGAGAGAGGGGGTGAGAGGTAAAGAGAGAGTGAGAGAGAGGGGGCAGAGAGGGGAGATGAGAGATAGAAAAGAGTAGAGAGAGGGGGTTCCCTTCCCCCACCTCATCTAGTTTCAAACTCCCAGTTCAGCACTGTCCCCTTGACTTGTCCGGACTTCTCCGACCTGCCTATCTTCTTTTCCACCTATCCACTCTACCCTCTCCTCCTTGACCTATCACCTTCATCTCCTCCCCCACTCACCCATTGTACTCTATGCTACTCTCTCCCCACCCCCATCCTCCTCTAGCTTATCTCTCCATGCTTCAGGCTCACTGCCTTTATTCCTGATGAAGGGCTTTTGCCCGAAGCGTCGATTTCGCTGCTCCTTGGATGCTGCCTGAACTGCTGTGCTCTTCCAGCACGACTAATCCAGAATCTGGTTTCCAGCATCTGCAGTTCTTGTTTTTACCACATCGACTCTCCTGCCTGACCCGCTGTGCTTCCCCAGCTCCTCACTTTGTAACTCTGACTCTCCAACATCTGCAGTCCTCACTTTCTGACACCGGTAAATGAGTCTGGGTTGACTGACTGGCCTGTGACTGTTTTAATGTACAGCAAGATCCCAGTCCAAGAATTACAGAAGGTTTGCATCACAGATGGAGTCCTTTCTGCCCGTCATCCCCCCTCCAACATTAAATGATCCTGGACCTGTTCAGGATCCTCAGGATTGGCCCCTGAATGGCCGCATTGAATATCCTTACTGTGGAGACCTATTCTCCACCCTGTCTCAGATTTTGCATCACATGCTATCCCTCCCTCCATCTCTCTCTGACAACAGCACCTCCTTTCTCCACCAACCACAAAGCCCCATCAAACCCTCCACCTCTCTCTGGCTGTCCCACTCCCTCCGTGTCTCCCACTCTCCCCCTTCCAATGCAGACTCAAGCCCATGGACTGGAGGACATAGTGCAGAGACTAACTCGCCTTTTGACTGACTGCTGTAATGCACAGCAAGATCCCACTCAAAAGCCATCGCCAAGTACACACACTGTCCTTCTCCCTCCATATATGTCCTTCTCGCTCTCTCTCTCTCTCTCCCTGTCTCTCTCACTCTGTCCTTTTCTCACTCCACCTCCATGACTCTCACTGCCCATCTCTCCCTCTCCACTTTCTCCATCTCCACTCTCTCCATGTCTCTCTCTTTTTGTCACTCTCCCTTTCTCTTTCTCTTTTTCTCTATTTCAGACGCACTCAGAAAATTACTTTATGTTCCTTCCATTCACCCCCTCCCCACAGTGGGGGTAAAACCTGAGAGAGGCCAGCAACTGAGCCAAGCTCTTCCCAATACCCCTTCCCCCCACTCACTGGGACAGAGCAGAGGGGTCCAGGGAGAAAGAGGGAGAGAAACTACAGGAGCGAAAGAAAGATCAGGGAGACAGCAAGACAGAAATCCCAGGGAGAGATATAGGACAGAGAGAGAGAGGATTTACAACAGCAGAGAGATAGAGCTGAGAGAGTGGGGTGGTAGTGGGGGCTGACGTTATGTGGCTAGAGTGATGTACAGACAGGAATAGCAAGATCTCACAGAACTGAGAGACAGATGCAGAGAGAGATGAGCAAGGTGTTAGTTTTGTGAAAGACTGAAAGATTAAGCATTCCTGAAGAACCTGGTGAGATGACAAAGGGGGAAGGGAATCTACTGGGAAATGTAAACAGGACAGAGATGTGAAGGATGTTGAGAGATTGAGATTGAAGGAAAGATTTGGGAGAGGGAACTGGTAACACAAAAATAAACATGAGAGCTACAGAGAGAGAGGGAAGCAGTGAAATCTGTAGGATCAGATCCCTCTCTACCATTTTGCTCCTTTGTGTCTTCCCGTTCCCACAGACGGCCTGAATCTCCTGTTCCTATTTCGGATGGTCTTATGTTCTTAACGCTACCTCCCAGCTCTTGGCCCCCACACTGGAGGTTATGACTCCACAAGGCCCTGATCTGTAGAGTGCTGCACTCTTCCGTGAGTCTCGGGGGGAACCAGCCTGATTTGGATTGTAGTTGCAGCCTCTCAGTGAGAAGTGAAATCTCCTCGAGATTCCCCTCAGTCTCTCACTGAAAGGTGGAGCAGGCCAGTCTCGGGGAAGCAAACAGCAGGCCAGGTCTGCCATGTCGTCCAGCTCCATTTCGGAAGGCCACATGGGAGGGGCTTGTTTCCTTCATCAGCTTCCCGTGCTCTCCCTTCTGGGTTAGGGTGGGGGCCGAATGGCCTTGCTAATGGCTGCTATTGAGTTGCAGGCTGGCTATGATTGGGTTATACATATCATGCCCCTAGAGTGAGGTAGGTTAGCTCAGTTGGCTGGGCATTTAGCTGACCACACAAGCTGGGGTTACCCTGAAGGACTCTCCTTCCCTACCTCTTCCCTCAGCTGGGCCATGGTGACCCTCTGATTAAAACACCACCAGACACCGTTCTCTGTTGAGGAGCTGTCCCATGCTCTGGTACGACTATGGTGACATTACATTGGTTTGTAACTGGAGCACTGTGTGCAGGACTAGTCACTGCTTTGCCAGAGGGATGTTAGTGTGTGGCGAGGTTTACTGGATGAATCCGCACTGGAATAAACAGCACCCTCTTTCCCCCAGTTACGCCACCCTGACATATTTTGAGTGTTTGGAGACACAAGGACCAATTCACCTGAAACAGCAGCTGGGCACACAATAATACTGGCTAGTTTACACACACACACACACACAAACACACACACACAAACACACACGCACACTCTCTCACAGACACTCACTCTCTCAAACACACACTCTCAATCCCTCAAACATATATACACACACACAAACACACACACACAATCCTCTCACACACATTCACACGAACACACCCTCTCTTTCAAACACACGCTCTCACTCCCTCAAACACACACATTCCTCTCTCTCTCACACACGCACACAAACACACACTTTCACTCCCTCAAACAGACACGCATTCCTCTCTCTCTCACACACACGCACACAAGCACACACTCAGACACATACATAAACACACATTCCCTCTCTCTCACACACAGACACACAGAGATACACACACATGCACTCTCACACACACGGACAGACACTCGCTCTCTGTCTCTCTCTCTCTCTCTCACACACACAAACACACAGAGATACACACACATACTCACACAACCACGATTACTGTACAAACGTGGAGAAACGTTCGATAGAGAGATTACTTCTCCGAGGACTGAACCCTGATCTCGCATGATGACTGCTCTAGGGAGACAGGCAGCAACTGCAAATGAATTGTTGGATCTTCCTGTGCACCACGTCTTGCATCGTTAGCGTTGGTCTGTTTGGGTGCCTGCTTTTCTGGAGAGTCTCCAAGCAACAAGTGACCATGGATTGACAACAGTTTTCCTCCAATCCATGTTTAAGACACATAGTGATGATATTTTTCAGTGATTATTTGAAAAGATCTGAATCTTCTAAAATGGACGTGGCCTCCATCCCAAATTACGACAACCGGTGTGCCTTGCGGACCATGAGGGAATGATCAGTGAAGTGTATCTGTACATTCCTACATTCTGCACCTTGTACCACCAGATAGTGCTCCCTCATACCTGAGAAAGCACCAATGCATTGTGTTTACCCACAATGCCCCTCATACAGTTCCTCCACAAAATATTCACACCCTTAACACCTCAGAACACAGTCCAGCCCAACTCTCAACCTGCATTCATCCGCAAACCCCTTCAGATTGTAAGGACCCACCTCCACCGCAGTCCAAGATTGGAGCCCTGGTCCTCAGAACATTATTGGGTCTCTTGATTAATCATTGAATTCCTACAGTGTAAAATCAGGCCATTCGTCCCATCAGGTCCGCATCGGCCGTCTGGAAAGCATCCCACCTACACTCACACTCTCGATTCTATCCCTGTAATGTTGCATTTCCCATGGCCACCCCACCTAACCAGCACATCTTTGGTTTGTGTGTAGAAACCGGAACACCCAGAGGAAACTCACAGATACAGGGAGAATGTGGAAACTCCACACAGACAGTGGCCGGGAGCTAGAATCAAAGTTGCATCCTTGGTGCTGTGAGGAAGCAGTGCTAACCACTGAGGCACCGTGCTATTCTCTCTCCCTGGATGTCATGTCATCTAACCTTTTACTAACCAGTCTCCCATGTGAAACCTTCTCATCTATCTTCTCAGTGAACCCTTCAAAACCTCTATCAAGTTGGACAAACTATTTCCACAAGCCATGTTGATCATCCCTAATGAATTCTTGCTTTTCCAAATGCATGTAAATTGTCTCTCAGAATGCCCTCCAACAGCTTACCCACCACTGCCCTCAGGTTGACAGCTCCATAGTTCAATGGCTGTTCCTTACAGCCTTACTTCAACAATGGCACATCAATAATCACCCTCCAGTCTACAGTCACCTCACCCGTTGCCAATGATCGGTCCATCTGACAAAGCCATCTCCATCCTTCTGTAATCTAAGGCTATCATCCTCAATATTTATCACCCAACCAATCTTCATATCATTCATGATCCCAATGATTAACCCTCCACCATTCAAATCTAAATCTTTTCTATCAACCACATCAGCAGGACCCCGACAGTGAGACATAAACAGACAGAGATTCCTAATTGGGCCGTCACTGTCTGCTTCCTGCCACTCAGCATTCTGCGCCAAATTCCTTGGATCTTGAGTTTTTATGCTCACTATCAGTTTCCAGTATGGGTCCTGATAAAAGCCAAGCAGGCGACAGGAAAGTATTGCACTTATTTACATATGGGGTCACCTCCTTAAAAAGTGCAATACCATTGGTCAGACCCGAGCTCCCCTTAACACAACCATTCTGACTGTTCTTCATGAACTCCAGTCTCTTCAAATGCTGATTAATTCTATCTCCCAAAATTGCTTCAACAGACGTCCCACCCACGATATTAGCCTGACTGGCCTGTAGCTGCCTGGTATATCCCATGTTCCTTCTTGAATAACAGTACCACATGGTCAGTCCGACGAAAACTCTCCTGTGGCCAGAGCGGATTTGAAAATGTTTGCAAGTGTACCTGCTACTTCCTCCATCATGTCATTTGGTAAACTGAGATACATTTCGACCGTCTTTGGAGATTTATCGCGTTTTAAGAAGACCACGTAGAACCATCTCTCTCTCTATATATGCTAATTCATTTGATTGTATCACAGAGCATCTCCACGATTTCATATCAACCCTGTCCCAATGAGCATTGACAAAATGCATCCATTCACTATAGCCTCTGGGTCCATGCACAAATTCTCACTGTGTTTCTCTCATTATCAATTCACCCTTAATGTCACTTTAAGGTACATTCAGAATTCTATTTCCCCTCTTAGCACTCCTCTCTCCCAGGCAATTAGCTTGCGATACGATTTGGAGGAGTGTGGGATGTCATTCTGGATGTAGATGAGCATTGGGAAGCTCAGAAATAAGGAACACACGACTGTGCTGAGTGCGGCGCAGTGGGATTAATTTGGGATGAGCACGCAGAAGCTGAGGAATAAAACAAAAAACTCGATCCCTGGGAAAAATGGGTGGAACATCTTCAGGTTCAATATCCAATTAAAAATGGTCTGTTTGAACACAGTGTCTGGAACCTGGACATGGGAATCATTAATGATCAGTGTATGAAGGATGCAGAGGCAGAAATATACTGAACAATTTCAGATATTCCTCTTATACCACAAGACATAGGAGCAAAAATTAGGCCATTCAGCCCATCTGATAGGATGGCACTCACTCAGTACTGACTCGCTTAAAATGCAGGTATCCCCCAGATTGACGCTTTGACAGTGCATTACTCCCTTAGTACTGAACCTCTGACAGTACAGCGCTCCCTCAGTAATGACCCTCTGACAGTGTGGCACTCCCTCAGTACTGACCTTCTGAAAGTGCAGCATTGCCCACAGATTGACCCTCTGACATTGCAGTAACGACCCATTACTGACCCCCTGATAGCGCAGAACTTCCTCGGTAATGACCCTCCGACAGTGCTGTGCTCTCTCAGTAATGACCCTCAGACAATGCAGCATTTCCACACTACTGACCCTCCGACAGTGCGGCACATCTGCAGTGCTGACCCTCTGACAGTCCGGCCCTCCCTCAGAATTGACCTTCTGACAGTGCGACACTCCCTCAGTACTGACCCCTCTGACAGTGCAGCACTCCCTCAGTTCTGACCCTCTGACTGTGCAGTACTCCCTCAGTACTGACCCTCTGACAGTCCAGCACTCCTTCAGTACTGACCCTCTTACATTGCATTGCATTCTCAGTACTGATCCTCTGACAGTGCACTATATCCTCAGTACTGATCCTCTGACAGTGCAGCACTCCCTCAGTTCTGACCCTCTGACTGTGCAGTACTCCCTCAGGACTAACCCTCTGACAGTCCAGCACTCCTTCAGTACTGACCCTCTTACATTGCATTACATTCTCAGTACTGATCCTCTGACAGTGCAGTATATCCTCAGTACTGATCCTCTGACAGTGCAGCACTCCCTCCGTACTGACCCACTGACAGTGCAGCACTCCCTCAGTACTGATCCTCTGACAGTGCAGCACTCCCTCAGTACTGACCATCTGATGGTGCAGCACTCCCTGTGGCAGTGCAGCACTCCCTTGGTCCTGCGCCCCTGATAGTGCCGCGATCTCTCTGTACTGACACTCCAACAGTGCAGCACTCCCTCAGCACTGATCCTTTCACACTGCAACACTCCCTCAGAAGTGAGCTGCTAACGCCACAGCATTCCCTCAATACTGACCCTCTGACTCTGCAGCACTCTCTTTGTATTAACATTTTTACAGTGCAGCACTCCCTCCGTACTGACCTTCTGACAGTGCAAAATTCCCTCAGTACTGACCCTCTGACAGTGCAGAATTCCCTCAGTACTGACCCTCTGACAGTGCAGTGCTCCTTCAGTACAGACTCTCTGACAATGCAGCTCTCCCACAGTAAAGACCCTCTGACAGTGCAGCACACTCTCCTTACAGACCCTATGACAGTGCAGCACTCCATCCGTACAGACCCTCTGACAGCGCAGCACTCCGTCCGTACTGACCCTCTGACAGTGCAGCACTCCCTCAGTACTGACCCTCTGACAGTGCAGCACTCCCTCAGTACTGACCCTTTGACAATGCAGCACTCCCTTGGTATTGGCCCTCTGACAGTGCGACTCCCCCTCAGTACTGTTCCTATGACACTGCAGCACTCCCTCTGTACTGACCCTCTGACAGTGAGGCATTGCACGTATACTGACCCTCCCACAGTGTGGCGCACCTTCATACTGACTTTAAGATAGTGCGGCGCATCCTCTGATCATTAATACTCCCTCAGAACTGACCCTCTGACAGTGCAACAGCCTCTTGGCCCCTGACGGTGCTGCAATCCCTCAGTACTGACCCTCTGACAGTGCTGCAATCCCTCAGTACTGACCCTCTGACAGTGCAGCTCTCCCTCAGCACTGCACCTTTGACACTGCAGCACACCCTCAGAAATTACATTCTGACAAAATAGCATTCCCTCAGCACTGACATTTCTACAGTGTGGTATTCCCTCGTTACTGACCCTCTGACAGAGCAGAACTCCCTCAGTACTGACACTCTGACAGTGCGGCACTGCCTCATTCCTGCACTTCTGATAGTCCAGCAATGCCTCAGCACTGACCCTTTGGCAGTGTAGCACTCCCGCAGTACTGACCCTTTGTCAGTGCAGCATTCCCTCTGTACTGACCCCCTGAAACAACACTCCCTCAGAACTGACACACTGACCGTGTAGCGCTCCCTCAGTAATGACCCTTTGAGTGTGCATCACTCTCTTAGTACTGACCCTCTGGCAATGCAGCAATCACACAGTACTGACTGACCGATACATTGTGTGGAGTTCCCTCAGTACTGACCCCCTCACAGCGCGGTGACCCCTCAGTACTAATCCCCTCAGAGTGTGGTGCTCCCTCAGTTCTAACCCTTTCACTGTGCAGTGCTCCCTCAGTAGTAACACTATCACAGTGCGGCACTTTGACAGCATGGCCATCCATTAGTACTGAACATCAGAGAGTGCACACTTCATCATTACTGACCCTCTCAGTGCACAGCAATCCCTCCATTCTGACTCTCTGACAATGCTGCACTCCCTCCACACTGATCCTCTGACAATGCTGCACTCCCGCCATACTGATCCTCTGTCAATACAGCACTCCCTCCACACTGATACTCTGATAGTGATGCACTCCCTCAGTACCGACTCTCTGACAGTGTGGAAGTGGCCCTATACTGACCCTCCGACAGTGTGGCCCAATCTCAGGACAAATCCTCTGACAGTACAGCACTCCCTCAGTACTGACTCATTGACAGTGTAGCACTCCCTCAGTACTGACCCATTGACAGTGTATCACTCCCTCAGGACTAACCCTCGTGCTCGGTCCTGCACCTCTGACAGTCCAGCAGTGCCTCAGTACTGACAATCTGACAGTGTAGCACTCTGTCTGTACTAACCTTCTGACAGTATGGTGCTCCCTCAGTACTGACCCTCTGCCATTTTCAACCCACCCTTTGCCTCTTCATTTTACTGATTTGAATATAGGTAAAGTAACAGTCTTAGTGACAATTCACCGTGACCCTGTTACAAAAGTTATTTTCAAATGTGGCTTACATGTGATTACCACACCCTCTAATAGTTGCTTGGAAGATGTGGGTGAGCTGTACTCTCCTGCTGCAGTCCTTGGGTCTCCCACAGTGATGTTAGTGAGGGAGCTCCAAGAGCTTGACCTGAACCATGTAAAGAGCTCTCTTACTGGAGTGCCCTTTTAAAGTTGGGAAGTTTTTTAGACCAGGAGGACCCGAGAGCTGCTGTCTTTTCAGAGAGAGAGGCCTGGTGGGTCACACACCTCAGGTGAGGGGCGATGTTGAGAAGCTGGGGCCTTCATGGTCATTTCAGATATGATAGAGATCGAAGCAACAACGTTGGCATCACGAACCTGTTAGCTGTGGTAACTGACCCTCCTTTGTAGCAGAGGAATTCAATCCCTTGAACAGAGCAAGCTTGAGAATTCAACACTAAAATCAACTTGTACGGACGCGCTGGAGACCTGAAACGTCAATACAGAGATTGCTGAAGAAGCTAAGCATGTCCGGCAGCATCTCTGTAGGGAGAGGGAGAAAGAGACAGACAGATTTCAACTTTCAATCCAGTGATTTCTGCGGGAAAGTTCTTTCAGAACAGGCCGTTTTGAGGAAGAGTCACTTGAAATGCGAATGGTTCCTCTCTCTCTTCACCGTTGCTACCTGCTGAATTGTGCTGAATTTCCCCACCATCTGTTGACTTGAGAACTTGATCTTATTCAAGCGTCACTGGGTAATTCATTCTGTGTTCAATGCCCTGAGGCTGCTTCTGCTGAAAGTTGACAAACAGGTTTAAGGCTGTGTAAGGTATTATATTCAGAGGGCGTGCTACATGGGAGAACAGATACCGAACACAGGCACACTGAAATGTTAGGTCTGAGCTGTTCCTTCTGAACTAACATCACAAAGTTACATTGATCAGGATCTTTTTGAAGTGCCTTTGTCAAGTGGCCCTTCCTCAAAACGGTCTGTTCTGAAGGAACATTCCCGCAGAAATCACTGGATTGAAAGGTGAACTCTCTCTCTGTCTCTTTCTCCCTCTCCCTTCAGAGATGCTGCCAGACATGCTTAGCTTCTTCAGCAATCTCTGTGTTGATGTTTCAGGTCTCTAGTGCGTCCATACAGATTGATTTTAGTGTTGAATTCGCACGCATGCTCGATTAAAGGTATTGAATCCCTCTGCTACAAAGGGGGGTCAGTTACATCAGCTAACAGGTTCGTGATGCCAACATTATTGATTCAATCTCTATCATGTCTGAAATTACCATGAAGCCCCCAGCTTCTCACCCTCGCCCCTTACCTGAGGTGTGTGACCCACTAGGCCTCTCTCTCTGACAAGACAGCAGCTCTCGGGTCTTCCTGGTATATAATAACTTCCCAACTTTAAAAGGGCACTCCAGTAAGAGAGCTCTTTACATGGTTCAGGTCAAAAGACTGGAGCTCCCTCCCTAACATCACTGTGGGACACCAAAGAACTGTAGCAGGAGAGTACAGCTCACCCCGCGCCCTTCCAGGAAACTATTAGAGGGTGTGAGAATATGCAAGCCACATTTGAAAATAACTTTTATTACAGGGTCACACTGGATGGTCACTAAGACTGTTTCTTTACCTCTGTTCAAATCAGCGTAATGAAGAAGCTATGGGTGGGTTGAAAATGACAATGATAGCCTTTCATAGGTTGGTGTTTATTAGAGTTTGTATCGACAGTATGAATGTTTGAGCACTTATTCAACGGCATGCAGGTAGCTGACAGAGGAAGTGATGGGGGCTGGTATAATTGTGACATTACAAAGGCATCAGGATCAGTATGTGAATACGAAGGGTTTAGAGGGATATCAGCCAAGTGCTAGCAAATGGAATGAAATGAGATGAGAACATCTGGTTGGTATCGGCAGGAGGGACTGGTTCCATGCTGTGCATCTCTGTGACTCTGGGCCTCTGAATAATCTATTGCAGAGAGTTTCAGACAGGGCTTGGTTCGAGTGTCTCTCTCATGCTTCCTCAGAATCTGCAAACCCTATGTCTCCATATTTCCCAAAAAATAAAGAGGGTCAGTACCGAAGGAGTGCTGCACTGTCAGAGGGTCAGTACTGAGGGAATGCTGCACAGTCAGAGGGTCAGGACTAAGGGAGAGCCGCACTGTCAGTGGGTCAGCACTGAGGGAGTGCTGCACTGTCAGAAGATCAGTACTGACTGAGTGTCACACTGTCAGAGGGTCAGTCTGAGGGAAGGCTGCACTGTCAGAGGGTCAGTCTGAGGGAGCGCTGCACTGTCAGAGGATCAGTACTGAGGGAGTGTCACACTATCAGAGGATCAGTCTCAGGAAGTGCTGCACTGTTAGAGAGTAAGTCTGAAGGGAGCGCTGCACTGTCCGAGGGTTAGTAATGAGGCAGGGCTGCACTGTCAGAGGGTCATTACTGAGGGAGTGCTGCATTGTCAGAGGGTCAGTACTGAGGGAGGGCTGTACTGTCAGAGGGTCATTACTGAGGGAGTGCTGCAATGTCAGAAGTTCAGTACTGAGGGAGTGCTGCACTGCCAAAGGGTTAGTAATGAGGCAGGGCTGCACTGTCAGAGGGTCATTACTGAGGGAGTGCTGCATTGTCAGAGGGTCAGTACTGAGGGAGGGCTGTACTGTCAGAGGGTCATTACTGAGGGAGTGCTGCAATGTCAGAAGTTCAGTACTGAGGGAGTGCTGCACTGCCAAAGGGTCTGTACTGAGGGAGTGTTGCAATGTCAGAGTGTCAGTACTGTGGGATTGCCACACTGTCAGAGTGTCAGTACTGAGGGAGTGCCGCACTGTCAGAGTGTCAGTACTGAGGGAGTGCCGCACTGTCAGAGTGTCAGTACTGAGGGTGTGCTGCACTGTAAAAGGGGTCAGTACTGAGGGATTGCAGCACTGCCAAAGTGTCAGTACTGCGGGAGTGCTGCACAGTCAGAGTGTCCGTGCTGAAGGATTCCAGCAAAGCCATAGACTGAGTACAGAGGGAGATCAGCATTGTCAGAGGGTCGGGACACAGGAAACGCTGAAATGTCAGAAGGTAATTGCTGAGAGAGAGCTGAACTGTGAGCGGGTCAGTCCTGAGAGAATGCTGCACTGCCAAAAGGTCAGTTCTGAGTGAGTGCCACACTGTCAGAGGGACAGCATTGAGGGAGTGCCACACTGTCAGAGAGACAGTGTTGAGGGAGCGCTGCAATGTTAGAGGGTGAGTACTGAGGGAGTGCTGCACAGATAGAGGGTCAGTCCTGAGGGAATGCTGCACTGTCAGAGTGACAGTACTGAGGGAGTGCCACACTGTCAGAGGGTCGTCACTGAGGGAGTGCTGCACTGGGAGAGTGTCAGTACTGAGGGAGTGCCACACTGTCAGAGAATGAGTACTGAGGGAGTGCTGTAATGTCAGAGGGTCAGAACAGAGGGAGTGCTGCACTGTCACAGGGTCAGTACTGAGGGAGTGCTGTACTGTCAGAGGGGTCAGTACGGAGGGAGTGCCACATTCTCAGATGGTCCTTACTATGGGAGCGCTGCACTGTCATAATGTCCTTACTGAGGGAGTGCCACACTGTCAGATGGTCAGTACTGAGGGATTTATGCACAGTCAGAGGGACAGTACTGAGGGAGTGCTGCACTGTCAGAGGGTCAGTACTGAGGGAGTGCCACACTCTCAGAGGGACAGTACTGAGGGAGTGCTGCACTGTCAGAGATTCAGTATTGAGGGAGTGATACATTGTCAGAGGGTCAATACTGAGGTAGTAGTGTTCTGTCAGACGGTCAGTACTGAGGGACCACTGCACTGTCAGAGTGTCAGTCCTGAGGGAGTGCTGCTCTGTCAGAGTGTCAGTACTGAGGGAGTGTCACACTGTCAGACGGACAGTACTGAGGGAGTGCCACAATGTCCGATTGTCAGTACTGACGGAGTGCCACACTGTCAGAGGATCTGTACTGGGGGAGTGCTGCACTGTCAGAGGGTCAGCACTGAGGGTGTGCTGCAATGTCAGAGGGTCAGTACAGACGGAGTTCTGCACTGTCCGAGGGTCAGTTTTGAGGGTGTGCTGGACTGTCTGGGGATCAGTACTGACGGAATGATGCACTGTCAGAGGTGTCAGTACCGAGGGATTCCTGCACTGTCAGTGTGTCAGTACTGAGGGAGTGCCGCACTGTTAGAGTGTCAGGACTGAGGGATTCCTGCACTGTCAGAGTGTCAGTACTGAGGGAGTCCTGCACTGTCAGTGGGTCAGTACTGAGGGATTCCTGCACTGTCAGTGTGTCAGTACTGAGGGAGTGCCGCACTGTTAGAGTGTCAGGACTGAGGGATTCCTGCACTGTCAGAGTGTCAGTACTGAGGGAGTCCTGCACTGTCAGTGGGTCAGTACTGAGGAAGTGCTGCACTGTCAAAGGGTCAGTACTGAGGGAGTGCTGCACTATTAGAGGGTCAATACTGAGGGATTCCTGCACTGTCAGAGTGTCAGTACTGAGGGAGTCCTGCACTGTCAGTGGGTCAGTACTGAGGAAGTGCTGCACTGTCAAAGGGTCAATACTGAGGGAGTGCTGCACTATCAGAGGCGTCATTACTGAGGGAGTGCCACACTGTCAGAGGGTCAGCGCTGAGGGAGTGCTACACTGCCAAATGATCAGTACTGTGGGAGTGCCACACTGTCAGTGGGTCCGTACTGAGGGAGTGTCACACTGTCAGAGGCTCAGCTCTGAGCGAGTGCTGCAATGTCAGAGGGTCACTACTGAGGGAGTGACACACTGCTAGAGTGTCAGTAATGAGGGAGAGTCACACTGTCAGAGCCTTAAAAACGAGGGAGTAGTGCACTGTCAGATGGTCAGTACAGCGGAAGTGCCATACTGTCAGAGCGTCAGTACTGAGGGAGTGTCGCACTGTCAGAGCGTGAGTGCTGAGGGAGTGCTACTCTGCCAAAGAGTCAGTACTGAGGGAGTACTGCACTGTCAGATGGTCAATCCTGAGGGAGTGCTACACTGTGAGAGGGTCAGTCCAGACCGAATTCTGCACTGTCAGAGGCTCAGTACTGACGGAATTCTGCACAGCCAAAGTGTCAGTGATGAGTGAGTGCTACACTGAGCGAGGGTCAGTACTGATAGAGTTTTGCACTGTCAGAGAATCAGTACTGAGGGAGTGACACATTGTCAGAGGGTCAATACTGATGAAGTATTGCACTGTCAGACGGTCAGTAAAGAGGGACCACTGCACTGTCAGAGGGTCAGTCCTGAGGGAGTGCTGCTCTGTCAGAGTGTCAGTACTGAGGGAGGGCCACAATATCCGATGGTCAGTACTGAGGGAGTGCCACACTGTCATAGGATATGTACTGAGGGAGTGCTGCACTGTCAGAGTGTCAGGACTGAAGGCGTGCTGCACTGTCTGAGGACTAGTACTGATGGAATGCTGCACTGTCAGAGGTGTCAGTACTGAGGGATGCCTGCACTGTCCGTGTGTCAGTAATGAGGGAGTGCTGCACTGTCAGAGGGTCAGTACTGAGGGAGTGCTGCAATGTCAGAGGGTCAGTCCTGAGGGATTGCTGCACTGTCAGATTGTCAGTACTGAGGGAGTGCTGCACTGTCAGAGGTGTCAGGACTGAGGAAGTGCTGCACTGTCAGAGTGTCAATACTGAGAGAGTGCTGCACTATCCGAGGCTTCAATACAGAGGGTGTGCCACACTGCCAAAGAGTCAGTGCTGAGTTATTGCTACACTGCCAAATGGTCAGTACTGAGGGAGTGTCACACTGTCAGAGGTTCAACACTGAGGGAGTGCTGCAATGTCAGAGGTTCACTACTGAGGGAGTGACACACTGTCAGAGTGTCAGTAATGAGGGAGAGTCACACTGTCAGAGCGTCAATACCGAGGGAGTAGTGCACTGTCAGATGCTCAGTACAGCGGGAGTGCCACACTGTCAGAAGGTCAGTACTGAGGCAATGTCGCACTGTCAGAGCGTGAGTGCTGAGGGAGTGCTACTCTGCAAAAGAGTCAGTACTGAGGGAGTGCTGCACTGTCAGAGAGTCAGTACTGAGGGAGTGACACATTGTCAGAGGGTCAATACTGAGGAACTATTGCACTGTCAGACGGTCAGTACTGAGGGACCACTGCACTGTCAGAGGGTCAGTCCTGAGGGAGTGCTGCTCTGTCAGAGTTTCAGTACTGAAGGAGTGTCACACTGTCAGACGGACAGTACTGCGCAAGTGCTGCACTGTCAGAGTGTCAGTACTGCGGGAGTGCCAGAATGTCCGATTGTCAGTACTGACGGAGTGCCACACTGTCAGAGGATCTGTACTGTGGGTTTGCTGCACTGTCAGAGGGTCAGCACTGAGGGTGTGCTGCACTGTCTGAGGATCAGTACTGATGGAATGCTGCACTGCGAGAGGTGTCAGTACTGAGGGATTCCTGCACTGTCAGTGTGTCAGTACTGAGGAAGTGCTGCACTGTCCAAGCGTTAGTACTGACGGGGTTCTGCACTGTCAGAGGGTCAGTACTGAGGGAGTGCTGCACTATCAAGGGCGTCATTACTGAGGGAGTGCCACACTGTCAGAAGGTAAGGGCTGAGGGAGTGCTACACTGCCAAAGAGTCAGTGCTGAGTCAGTGCTACACTGCCAAATGGTCAGTACTGTGGTAGTGCCACACTGTCAGTGGGTCCGTACTGAGGGAGTGTCACACTGTCAGAGGCTCAGCTCTGAGGGAGTGCTGTAATGTCAGAGGGTCACTACTGAGGGAGTGACACACTGCCAGAGTGTCAGTAATGAGGAAGTGTCACACTGTCATAGCGTCATTACCGAGGGAGTAGTGCACTGTCAGATGGTCAGTACAGTGGGAGTGCCACACTGTCAGAGCGTCAGTATTGAGGGAGTGTCGCACTGTCAGAGCGTGAGTGCTGAGGGAGTGCTACTCTGCCAAAGGGTCGTACTGAGGGAGTACTGCACTGTCAGATGGTCAATCCTGAGGGAGTGCTACACTGTGAAAGGGTCATACAGACCGAATTCTGCACTGTCCGAGGGTCAGTGCTGAAGAATTCTGCACAGCCAAAGTGTCAGTGATGAGTGAGTGCTACACTGTCAGAGGATCAGTACTGAGGGAGTGCTGCACTGTCAGAGAGTCAGTACTGAGGGAGTGACACATTGTCAGAGGGTCAATACATAGGAAGTATTGCACTGTCATTCAGTCAGCACTGAGGGAACACTGCACTGTCAGAGGGTCAGACCTGAGGGAGTGCTGCTCTGTCAGAGTGTCAGTACTGAGGGAGTGTCACACTGTCAGACGTTCAGTACTGAGGGAGTGCTGCACTGTCAGAGTGTCAGGACTGAGGGCGTGCTGCACTGTCTGAGGATCAGTACTGATGGAATGCTGCACTGTCAGAGGTGTCAGTACTGAGGGATGTCTGCACTGTCCGTGTGTCAGTAATGAGGGAGTGCCGCACTGTCAGAGGGTCAGTACTGAGGGAGTGCTGCAATGTCAGAGGGTCAGTACTGAGGGAGTGCTGCAATGTCAGAGGGTCAGTCCTGAGGGATTGCTGCACTGTCAGATTGTCAGTACTGAGGGAGTGCTGCACTGTCAGAGGTGTCAGGACTGAGGAAGTGCTGCACTGTCAGAGTGTCAATACTGAGAGAGTGCTGCACTATCCGAGGCTTCAATACAGAGGGTGTGCCACACTGCCAAAGAGTCAGTGCTGAGTTATTGCTACACTGCCAAATAGTCAGTACTGAGGGAGTGTCACACTGTCAGAGGTTCAACACTGAGGGAGTGCTGCAATGTCAGAGGTTCACTACTGAGGGAGTGACACACTGTCAGAGTGTCAGTAATGAGGGAGAGTCACACTGTCAGAGCGTCAATACCGAGGGAGTAGTGCACTGTCAGATGCTCAGTACAGCGGGAGTGCCACACTGTCAGAGGGTCAGTACTGAGGCAATGTCGCACTGTCAGAGCGTGAGTGCTGAGGGAGTGCTACTCTGCAAAAGAGTCAGTACTGAGGGAGTGCTGCACTGTCAGAGAGTCAGTACTGAGGGAGTGACACATTGTCAGAGGGTCAATACTGAGGAACTATTGCACTGTCAGACGGTCAGTACTGAGGGACCACTGCACTGTCAGAGGGTCAGTCCTGAGGGAGTGCTGCTCTGTCAGAGTTTCAGTACTGAAGGAGTGTCACACTGTCAGACGGACAGTACTGCGCAAGTGCTGCACTGTCAGAGTGTCAGTACTGCGGGAGTGCCAGAATGTCCGATTGTCAGTACTGACGGAGTGCCACACTGTCAGAGGATCTGTACTGTGGGTTTGCTGCACTGTCAGAGGGTCAGCACTGAGGGTGTGCTGCACTGTCTGAGGATCAGTACTGATGGAATGCTGCACTGCGAGAGGTGTCAGTACTGAGGGATTCCTGCACTGTCAGTGTGTCAGTACTGAGGAAGTGCTGCACTGTCCAAGCGTTAGTACTGACGGGGTTCTGCACTGTCAGAGGGTCAGTACTGAGGGAGTGCTGCACTATCAAGGGCGTCATTACTGAGGGAGTGCCACACTGTCAGAAGGTAAGGGCTGAGGGAGTGCTACACTGCCAAAGAGTCAGTGCTGAGTCAGTGCTACACTGCCAAATGGTCAGTACTGTGGTAGTGCCACACTGTCAGTGGGTCCGTACTGAGGGAGTGTCACACTGTCAGAGGCTCAGCTCTGAGGGAGTGCTGTAATGTCAGAGGGTCACTACTGAGGGAGTGACACACTGCCAGAGTGTCAGTAATGAGGAAGTGTCACACTGTCATAGCGTCAATACCGAGGGAGTAGTGCACTGTCAGATGGTCAGTACAGTGGGAGTGCCACACTGTCAGAGCGTCAGTATTGAGGGAGTGTCGCACTGTCAGAGCGTGAGTGCTGAGGGAGTGCTACTCTGCCAAAGGGTCGTACTGAGGGAGTACTGCACTGTCAGATGGTCAATCCTGAGGGAGTGCTACACTGTGAAAGGGTCATACAGACCGAATTCTGCACTGTCCGAGGGTCAGTGCTGAAGAATTCTGCACAGCCAAAGTGTCAGTGATGAGTGAGTGCTACACTGTCAGAGGATCAGTACTGAGGGAGTGCTGCACTGTCAGAGAGTCAGTACTGAGGGAGTGACACATTGTCAGAGGGTCAATACATAGGAAGTATTGCACTGTCATTCAGTCAGCACTGAGGGAACACTGCACTGTCAGAGGGTCAGACCTGAGGGAGTGCTGCTCTGTCAGAGTGTCAGTACTGAGGGAGTGTCACACTGTCAGACGTTCAGTACTGAGGGAGTGCTGCACTGTCAGAGTGTCAGGACTGAGGGCGTGCTGCACTGTCTGAGGATCAGTACTGATGGAATGCTGCACTGTCAGAGGTGTCAGTACTGAGGGATGTCTGCACTGTCCGTGTGTCAGTAATGAGGGAGTGCCGCACTGTCAGAGGGTCAGTACTGAGGGAGTGCTGCAATGTCAGAGGGTCAGTACTGAGGGAGTGCTGCAATGTCAGAGGGTCAGTACTGAGGGAGTGACACATTGTCAGACGGTCAGTACTGAGGGAGTGCCGCACTGTCAGAGGATCTGTACTGAGGGAGTGCTGCACTGTCAGAGTGTCAGTACTGAGGGAGTGCTGCACTGTCAGAGGGTCAGCATTGAGGGAGTGCTGCAATGTCAGAGGGTCAGCACTGAAGGAGTGCTGCAATGTCAGAGGGTCAGTCCTGAGGGAGTGCTTCACTGTCAGGTTATCAGTACTGAGAGAGTGTCACATTGTCAGCGGGTCAGTGCTGAAGGAGTCTCACACTGTCAGAGGGTCAGTACTGAGGAAGTGCTACACTGCCAAATGGTGAGCACAGGGTTTGTACTGCACTGCCAGCGGTTCATAGTGAGGAAGTGCTGCATTGTCAGAGGGTCAGGACTGTGACATTCCTGCATTGTCAGAGAGTCAGTATAGAGGGAGTGCAGCATTGTCAGAGGGTCGGGACGTAGGAAGCGCTGAAATTCAGACGGTAATTAGTGAGAGAGAGCTGAACTGTGAGAGGGTCAGTACTGAGAGAGTGTGCACTGCCAGAGGGAGTACTGCACTGTCAGCGGTTCATAATGAGGGAGTGCTGCACTGTCAGAGGATCAGCACTGAGGGAGTGTTCCACTGTCAGAGGGTTCAGTTCTGAGTGAGTGCTGCAATGTCAGAGGATCAGTTCTAAGGGAGTGCTGCACTGTCAGAGGGTCAGTACTGTGGGAGTGTCGCACTGTCAGAGGGTCAGTACTGAGTGGATGCTGCACTGTCAGGAATGCTGGACTGAGGGACTGCTGCACTAACAGAGGGTCAGTACGGAGTCAGGTTCACACTGTCATGAATCGGTCATGAGAGATCACCGAACTGTTGGACAGTCAGTACTGAGGGCCTGCTGCATTGCCAGAGAGTCAGTATTGAGGGAGTGCAGCATTGTCAGAGGATCTGGATGGAGGAAGCGCTGTAATTTCAGAGGGTCAGTCCTGAGGGATCACCGAACTGTCGGGCACTCAGTACTGAGGGAGTGCAGCATTGTCATAGGGTAGGGACGGAGGAAGCGCTGAAATGACAGAGGTTTAGGAATGAGTGAGCGCTGTAGTGTCAGAGTGTCAGTACTGAGAGAGTGCTGCACTGTCAGTGGGTCAGTACAGAGGGAGTGCTGCACTGTCAGAGGGTCAGTACTGAGGGAGCGCTGCACTGTCAGAGGGTCACTACTGAGGGAGTCCTGCACTGTCAGAGTGTCAGTACTGAGGGATTCCTGCATTGCCAGAGAGTCAGTATAGAGGGAGACGAGCATTGTCAGAGGGTCGGGACGCAGGAAGTGCTGAAATGTAAGAGGGTAATTAATGAGAGAGAGCTGAAGTGTGAGAGGGTCAGTACTGAGGGAGTGCCACACTGCCAGATGATCAGAACTGCGGGAGTGTCACACTGTCAGAGGGTCAGTACTGAGGGAGTACTGTACTGTCAGATGGTCAGTACTGCGGAAATGTCACACTGTCTTTTGGTCAGAACTGCGGGAGTGTCACACTGTCAGGGGGTCAGTACTGAGGGAGTGCTGCACTGTCAGGATAGCTGGACTGAACGACTGCTGCACTATCATAGGGTCAGTACTGAGTCAGGTTCACACTGTCATGAATCGGTCATGAGAGATCACCGCACTGTTGGACAGTCAGTTCTAAGGGCCTGCTTCATTGCCAGAGAGTCAGTATTGAGGGAGTGCAGCATTGTTAGAGGATCGGGATGGAGGATGCGCTTTAGTGTCAGAGGGTCAGTCCTGAGGGATCACCGCACTGTCGGACAGTCAATACTGAGGGAGTGCAGCATTGTCAGAGGGTAGGGACGGAGGAAGCGCTGAAATGTCAGTGGGTCAGGAATGAGGGAGCGCTGCAGTGTCAGGGGGTCATTACTGAGAGAGTGCTGCACTGTCAGTGGTTCAGTACAGAGGGAGTGCCGCCCTGTCAGAGGGTCAGTACTGAGAGTGCTGCACTGTCAGAATGTCACTACTGAGGGAGTGCGGAACTGTCAGTGCGTCAGTACTGAGGGAGTCCTGCACTGTCGGAGTGTCAGTACTGAGGGATTCCTGCATTGCCACAGAGTCAGTATAGAGGGAGTGCAGCATTGTCAGAGGGTCGGGACGCAGGAAGTGCTGAAATGTCAGAGGGTAATTACTGAGAGAGAGCTGAAGTGTGAGAGGGTCAGTACTGAGAGAGTGCTGCACTGCCAGATGGTCAGTCCCGAGGGAGTGTCACACTGTCAGAGGGTCAGTACTGAGGGAGTGCTGCACTGTCAGAGGGTCAGTAATGAGGGATTCCTGCATAACCAGAGAGTTAGAAGAGAGGGAGTCCAGCATTGTCAGAGGGTTGGGACATAGGAAGCGCTGAAATTCAGAGCATAATCAGTGAGAGAGACCTGAACTGTGAGAGGATCACTACTGAGAGAGTGTGCACAGTCAGAGGGATTACTGCACTGTCAGAGGGTTAGTACTGACGGAATTGTGCACTGTCAGAGAGTCAGTAGTGAGGGAGTGCTGCAATAACAGACGGTCAGTACTGATGGAGTGCTGCATTGTCAGACTGTCAGTACTGACTGATTTCTGCGCTGTCAGAGGGTCAGCAATGAGGGATTGCTGCACTGTCAGAGGGTCAGTACTGAGGGAGTACTGCACTGTCAGTGGGTCAGTACTGAGGGAGTGCTGCACTGTCAGTGGGTCAGTACTGAGGGAGTGCTGCACTGTCAGTGGGGTCAATACTGAGGGAGTGCTGCACTGTCAGAGGGGTCAATACTGAGGGAGTGCTGCACTGTCAGAGGCGTCATTACTGAGGGAGTGCCACACTCTCAGAGCATTAGTACTGAGGGAGTGTCACACTGTCAGAGGGTCAGCGCTGAGGGAGTGCTACACTGCCAAATGGTCAGTACTGTGGGAGTGCCACACTTTCAGTGGGTCCGTACTGAGGGAGTGTAACACTGTCAGAGGGTCAATACCGAGGGAGTAGTGCACTGTCAGATGATCAGTACAGCGGGAGTGCCACACTGTCAGAGGGTCAGTACTGAGGGAGTGTTGCATTGTCGAAACGTGGGTGCTGAGGGAGTGCTACTCTGCCAAAGAGTCAGTACTGAGGGAGTGCTGCACTGTCAGAGGGTCAGTACTGAGGGAGTGCTACACTGTCAGAGGGTCCGTACTGACGGAGTTCTGCACTGTCAAAGTGTCAGTTCTGAGTGAGTGCTACACTGCCAAAGAGTCAGTACTGAGGGAGTGCTGCACTGTCAGAGAGTCAGTACTGTGGGAGTAACACATTGTCAGAGGGTCAGTATTGAGGGAGTGCTGCACTGTCAGATGGTCAGTACTGAGGGAGTGCTACGCAGCGTGAGGGTCAGTACTGACCGAGTTCTGCACTGTCAGAGAGTCAGTACTGACGGAGTTCTGCACTGCCAAAGTGTCTGTGCTGAGTGAGTGCTTCACTGCCAAAGAGTCAGTACTGAGGGAGTGCTACACTGTCAGAGAGTCGGTGCTGAGTGAGTGCTACAATGCTAAAAATTCAGTACTGTGGGACTGACACATTGTCAGAGGGTGAGTACTGAGGGAATGCTGCACTGTCAGACGATCAGTACTGAGGGAGTGCCACACTGTCAGAAGCTCAGTACTTAAGGACCACTGCACTGTCAGAGGATCTGTACTGAGGGAGTGCTGCACTGTCTGAGGGTCAGTACTGCGGGAGTGCTGCACTGTCTGTGGGTCAGTACTGCGGGAGTGCCACACTGTCAGAGGATCTGTACTGAGGGAGTGCTGCACTGTCAGAGGGTCAGTACTGAGGGATTGCTGCACTGTCTGAGGGTCAGCACTGTCGGGATGCTGCACTGTCAGTGGTGTCAGTACTGAGGGAGTGCCACACTGTAGGAGGATCAGTCCTGAGGGAGACTCACACTGTCAGAGCGTGAGTGCTGAGGGTGTGCTACACTGAGAAATAGTAAGTGCTGAGGGAGTGCTGCCCTGTCAGATGATCAGTACTGCGGGATTGTCACACTGCCAGAGGGTCAATACTGAGGGAGAGCTGCACTGTCAGAGGGTCAGTACTGAGTCAGGCTCACACTGTCATGAATCGGTCATGAGAGATCACCGCACTGTTGGACAGTCAGTACTAAGGGCCTTCTTCATTGCCAGAGAGTCAGTACTGAGGGAGTGCCGGATTGTCAGAGGATCGGGATGGAGGAAGTGCTGAAATGTCAGAGGGTCAGGAATGAGGGAGTGCTGCAGTGTCAGAGGGGCAGTACTGAGAGAGTGCTGAACTGTCAGTGGGTCAGTACTGCGGGAGTGCTGCATGGTCTGAGGGTTAGTACTGACAGAGTTGTGCACTGTCAGAGGGTCAGTACTGAGTGAGTGCTGCACTGTCAGAGGGTCACTACTGAGAGAGTGCTGAACTGTCAGTGGGTCAGTACTGAGGGAGTGTCACACTGGCAGAGAGTCAATAAAGAGGGAGTGCTGCATTGTCAGAGGGTCAGTAATGAGGGCGTATTGCACTGTGAGAGAGTCAGTACTGAGGAAATGCTGCACTGTCAGAGGGTCAGTACTGAGGGATGGCTGCACTATCAGAGGGGTTATTACTAATGGAGTGCTACACTGTCAGAGCATCAGTTCTGAGGGAGTGTTACACTGCCAAAGGGTCAGTACTGAGGGAGTGCTGCACTGTCAGAGGGTCAGGACGGTGGGAGTGCTGCACTGCCAAAGGGTCAATACTGAGGGATTCCTGCATTGCCAGAGAGTCAGAATAGTCGGGACGTAGGAAGCGCGGAAATTCAGAAGGTAATTAGTGAGAGAGAGCTGAACTGTGAGAGGGTCAGTACTGAGAGAGTGTGCACAGTCAGAGGGAGTACCGCACTGGCAGGGGTCCATAATGAGGGATTGCTGCAATGTCAAAGTGTCAGCACTGAGGGAGTGTCACACTGTCAGAGGGTCAGTACTGATTGAGTGCTGCACTCTCAGTTTCAGTACTGAGGGAGTGACACACTCTCAGAGGGTTCAATTCTGAGGGAGTGCTGCAATGTCAGAGGATCAGCACTGAGGGAGTGTCACACTGTCAGAGGGCCAGCACTGCGGGAGTGCTGCACTGCCGGAAGGTCAGTACTGACGGAGTGATGCATCGATCGAGGGTCAGTACTAAGGGAGTTCTGCACTCTCAGTGTCAGTACTGAGGGAGTGCCGCACTGTCAGAGTGTCAGTACTGAGGGAGTGCTGCACTGTCAGAGTGTCAGAACTGAGGGAGAACCGCACTGTCAGAGTGTCAGTACTGATGGAGTGCTGCACTGTCAGAGTGTCAGAACTGAGGGAGTGCTGCACTGTCAGAGGGGTCAGTACTGAGGGAGTGCTGCACTGTCAGAGGGTCAGTACTGAGGGAGTGATGCACTGTGAGAGAGTCAGTACTGAGGGATTGCTGCACTGTCAGAGGGTCAATAGTGAGGCATTGCTCCACGGTCAGAGTGGTTATTACTGAGTAAGTGCCACACTGTCAGAGCACCAGTTCTGAGGGAGTGTTACACTGTCAGAGAGTCAGTACTGAGAGAGTGCTGCACTGTCAGCGTCTCAGTACTGAGGGAGTGCCACAAAGTCAGACTGTCGGTACTGAGAGAGTGCTGCACTGTCAGCGTGTCAGTACTGAGGGACTGCTACACTGTCAGAATGTCAGCACTGAGGGAGTGCTGCACTCTCAGAGTGTCTGTACTGAGGAAGTGCCACACTGTCAGAGGGTCAGTACTGAGGGAGTTTTGCACTGTGAGAGAGTCAGGACTGAGGGAATGCTGCACTGTCAGAGGGTCAGTACTGAGGGATTGCAGCATTGTCAGAGTGGTTATTACTGAGTAAGTGCCACACTGTCAGACCACCAGTTCTGAGGGAGTGTTACACTGTCAGATTGTCAGTACTGAGGGACTGCCACACTGTCAGACTGTCAGTACTGAGGGAGTGCTGCACGGTCAGATTGTCTGTACTGAGGGAGTGCCACACTGTCAGAGGGTCAGTACTGAGGGAGTGTTGCACTGTCAGAGTGTCAGTACTGAGGGATAGCTGCACCCACAGAGGGGTTATTACTGAGGGAGTGCCACACTGTCAGAGTATCAGTTCTGAGGGAGTGTTACACTGTCAGAGAGTCAGTACTGAGGGAGTGCTGCACTGTCAGAAGGTCAGTACTGAGGGAGTGCCACAAAGTCAGACTGTCGGTACTGAGAGAGTGCTGCACTGTCAGCGTGTCAGTACTGAGGGACTGCTACACTGTCAGAATGTCAGTACTGAGGGAGTGCTGCACTCTCAGAGTGTCGGTACTGAGGAAGTGCCACACTGTCAGACTGTCAGTATTGAGGGAGTGCTGCACTGTCAGAGGGAGTGCTGCACTGTCAGATTGTCAGTACTGAGGGAGTGCTGCACTGTCAGAGTGTCTGTACTGAGGGAGTGCCACACTGTCAGAGGGTCAGTACTGAGGGAGTGTTGCACTGTCGGAGGGTCAGTACTGAGGGATTGCTGCACCCACAGAGGGGTTATTACTGAGGGAGTGCCACACTGTCAGAGTACCAGTACTGAGGGAGTGTTGCACTGTGAGAGAGTCAGGACTGAGGCAATGCTGCACTGTCAGAGGGTCAGTACTGAGGGATTGCAGCATTGTCAGAATGGTTATTACTGAGTAAATGCCACACTGTCAGACCACCAGTTCTGAGGGAGTGTTACACTGTCAGAGAGTCAGTACTGAGGGACTGCCACACTGTCAGACTGTCAGTATTGAGGGAGTGCTGCACTGTCAGAGGGAGTGCTGCACTGTCAGATTGTCAGTACTGAGGGAGTGCTGCACTGTCAGAGTGTCTGTACTGAGGGAGTGCCACACTGTCAGAGGGTCAGTACTGAGGGAGTGTTGCACTGTCGGAGGGTCAGTACTGAGGGATTGCTGCACCCACAGAGGGGTTATTACTGAGGGAGTGCCACACTGTCAGAGTACCAGTTCTGAGGGAGTGTTACACTGTCAGAGAGTCAGTACTGAGGGAGTGCGGCACTGTCAGAGGGTTGGGACGCAGGAAGCGTTGAAATTAAGAGGGGAATTAGTGAAAGAGCTGAACTGTGAGAGGGTCAGTACTGAGAGAGTGTGCACTGTCAGAGGGTCAGTACTGAGGGAGTGCTGCACTGTCAGAGTGTCAGTACTGAGGGAGTGCTGCACTGTCAGAGGGATCAGTATTGAGGGAGTGCTGCACTGTCAGAGAGTCAGTACTGAGGGAGTGTTGGAATGTCAGAGGGTCAGTACTGAGGGAGTTATGCACTGTCAGAGGGTCAGCACTGAGGGTGTGCTGCAATGACAGAGGGTCAGCAATGGGAGAGTGCTGCAATGTCAGTGGGTCAGTAATGAGGGAGTGCCGCACTTTCAGAGTGTCAGAACTGTGGGATTGCCACAGTGTCAGAGTGTTAGTACTGAGGAAGTGCTGCGCTGTCTGAGGAGTCAGTCCTGAGGGAGTGCTACACTGTCAGAGGGGTCAGTACTGAGGGAGTGCTGCCCACTGTCAGAGTGTCGGTTCTGAGGGAGTGCCACACTGTCAGAGGGTCAGTCTGACAGAGTGCCACACTGTCAGAGTGACAGTATTGAGGGAGAGCTACACTGTGAGAGAGTCAGTACTGAGGGAGTTCTACACTATCAGAGGGTCAGTTCTGAGGGAGTGCCACACTGTCAGAGGTTCAGTACTGAGGGAGTGCCACACTGTCATAGTGACAGTGCTGATGGAGTGCTGCACTGTGAGAATGTCAGTACTGATGGAGTGCTGCCCTGTTAGAGGGTCAGTGCTGCGGGATTGTTACACAGCCAGAGGGTCAATACTGAGGGAGTGCTGCACTGTCAGTGGGTCAGCACTGAGGGAGTGCTGAAATATCAGAGGGTCAGTACTGAGGGAGTGCTGCACTGTCAGATGGTCAGTATTTAGAGAGTGCTGCACTGTCAAAGGGTCATTACTGAGGGCGTGCTGCACTGTCAGAGGGTCAGTACTGAGAGTGTGCTGCAAAATAAAAGGGTAAGTACTAAAGGAATGCTGCACTGCCAAAGGGTCTGTACTGAGGGAGTGCTGAAATGTCACAGGGCCAGCACTGAGAGAGTGCCACACTGTCCGAGGGTTAGTACTGAGATAGTGTTGCTCTATCAGAGGGGTCATTACTGAGCGAGTGCCACACTTTCAGAGCATCAGTACAGAGGGAGCGCTACACTTCTAAACAGTCAGTGCTGAGGGACTGCGACAGTGCTAAAGGGTCAGTACAGAGAGAGTGCTGCACTGTCAGCGGTCCAGTACTGAGGGAGTGTCACACTGTCAGGGGGTCAACATTGAGGGAGTGCCACACTGTCAGAGGTTCAGTGCTGAGGGAGTGCTGCACTGCCAGAGGGTCAGTACTGAGGGGGTGCCACACTGTCAGAGGGGTCAGCACTGAGGGAATGCTGCAGATTATCAGCACTGGGGGAATGTCACACTGTCAGAGGGCCTGCACTGAGGGAGTGCTGCACTGTCGGAGGGTCACATTGAGGGAGTGCTGCACTTTCAGATGGTCAGTACAGAGGGAGTGCTGCAATGTCAGAGGGTCAGTACTTCGGGAGTGTCACACTCTCAGAGGGTCAGCACTGAGGGAGTGGCACACGGTCAGCGGGTCTGTGCTGAGGGAGTGCTACACTGCCAAAGGGTCAGTACAGAGGGACTGCGACACTGTCAGAGTGTCAGTGCTGAGGAAGTGCTGCACTGTCAGAGGGTCAGCTCTGAGGGAGTGCTGCAATGTCAGAGGGTCAGCACTGAGGGAGTGCTGCAATGGCAGTGGGTCAGTACTGAGGTAGTGCCACACTGTCAGAGGGTCAATAAAGAGGGAGTGCTGCATTGTCAGAGGGTCAGTACTGAGGGAGTGTTGCACTGTGAGAGAGTCAGTACTGAGGGATTGCTGCACTATCACAGCGTCAGTACTGTGGAAGTGCTGCACTGTCAGAGGGGTTAATACTAAGTAAGTGCCACACTGTCAGGGCATCAGTTCTGAGGGAGTCTTACACAGTCAGAGGGTCAGTGCTGAGGGAGTGATACACTGCCAAAGGGTCAGTACTGAGGGAGTGTTGCACTGTCAGAGGGTCAGTACGGAGGGATTGCTGCACTGTCAGAGGGTCATTACTGAGGGATTCCTGCACTGCCAGAGACTCAGTATAGAGGGAGTGCAGCATTGTCAGAGGGTCGGGACGCAGGAAGCGCAGAAATTCAGAGTGTAATTAGTGAGAGAGATGAACTGTGAGAGCGTCAGTACTGAGAGAGTGTGCACTGTCAGAGGGTCAGTACTGAGGGAGTGCTGCTCTGTTAGAAGGTCAGTACAGAGGGAGTGCTGCAATGTCAGAGGGTCAGTACTTAGGGAGTTTCACACTATTAGAGGGTCAGCACTGAGGGAGTGTCACACTGTCAGCGGGTCAGTGCTGAGGGAGTGCGACACTGCCAAAGGGTCAGTACTGCGGGAGTGCCACACAGTCAGAGGGTCAGGACTGAGGGAGTGCTACACTGCCAGAGGGTCAGTACTGAGATAGTTCCACACTGTCAGAGGGTCAGTACTGAGGGATCACCTCACTGTTGGTTAGTCTCTATTGAGGGCATGTTGCATTACCTGACTATCTGTACTCAGGGGTGCTACACTGTCCAAGGTTTAGGACTGAGGGAGTGCTGCACTGTCAAAGGTTAATACTGAGAGAGTGCTGCACTGTCAGAGGTCAGTACTGAGGGAGTGCTACACTACCAGAGGTTCAGTACTGAGGGAATGCTGCACTGTCAGATGGTCAGTAATGAGGGAATGCTACACAGTGAGAGGGTCAGTACTTTGGGAGTGCCACACTGTCAGAGGGTCAGTACAGAGGGAGTGCTGCACTGTCAGAATGTTAGTACTGAAGGAGTTCTGCACTGTCAGAGTATCAGTACTGTGGGAGTGCAGCACTGTCAGAGTATCAGTACTGAGGGAGTGCCACACTGTCAGACTGTCTGTACTGAAGGAGTGCTGCACTGTCAGAGGGTCAGTACTGAGAGAGTGCTGCAATATAAAAGGATAAGTACTGAAGGAATGCTACACTGCCAGAGGGTCAGTACTGAGATCGTGCCACACTGTCAGAGGGTCAGTTCTGAGGGATCACCTCACTGTTGGTTAGTCTCTATTGAGGGCATGTTGCATTACCTGACTGTCTGTACTCAGGGGTGCTACACTGTCCAAGGTTTAGGACTGAGGGAGTGCTGCACTGTCAGATGTCAGTACTGAGAGAGTGCTGCAGTGTCAGAGCAACAGTATTGAGGGAGTGTTGTAATGTCAGAGAATCAGCACTGAGCGAGTGCTACACTGCCAGAAGTTCAGTACTGAGGGAATGTGCACTGTCAGAGGGTCAGTAATGAGGGAATGCTACACTGTGAGAGGGTCAGCACAGAGGGAGTGTTGCACTGTCAGAAGGTTAGTACTGAACGAGTTCTGCACTGTCAAAGTATCAGTACTGTGGGAGTGCTGCACTATCAGAGTGTCAGTACTGAGGGATTGCTGCACTGTCAGAGGGTCAGTACTGAGGAAGTGCTGCACTGTCAGTGGGTCAGTACTGAGGGAGTGCTGCACTGTCAGAGGGTCAGTGCTGAGGGAGTGCCACGCTGTCAGACTGTCAGTACTCTGGGAGTGCTGCACTGTCAGAGTGTCAGGACTGAGGGAGCGCTGCACTGTCAGATTGTCAGTACTGAGGGAGTGCTGCACTGTGAGAGGGTCAGTACGGAGGGAGTGCCACACTGTCAGACTGTCAGTACTGAAGGAGTACTGCACTGTCAAAGTGTCAGTACTGAGGGAGTGCTGCACTGTCAGAGGGTCAGTACTGAGGGAGTGCTGCACTGTCAGAGAGTCAGTACTGAGGGAGTGCTGCAATGTCAGAGGGTCTGTTCAGAGAGAGTGCTGCAGTGTCAGAGCGTCAGTATTGAGGGAGTGTTGTAATGTCAGAGAGTCAGGACTGAGGGAGTGCCACACTGTCAGAGGGTCAGTACTGATGGAGTGCTACACTGCCAGAGGGTCAGTACTGAGGGAATGCTGCACTGTCAGATGGTCAGTGCTGAGGGATTGCTGCACTTTCAGAGGGTCAGTACTGAGGGAGTACTGCACTGTCAGAAGGTCAGTACTGAGGGAGTGCTGCACTGTCAGAGGGTCAGTACTGAGGGAGTGCTACACTGCCAGGGGGTCATTACTGATCGAGTGCTGCGCTGTCAGAGGGTCAGTACTGAGGGAGCTTTCCACAATCAGAGGGTCAGTACTGAGGGAGGTCCGCAATATCAGAGGGTCAGTACTGAGGGAGTACTGCAGTGTCAGAGGGTTCAGTACTGAGGGAGTGCTGCACTGTCTGTGGATCAGTATGCAAGGGGTGCAGCATTGCCTGAGCGTCAGGACGGAGGAAGCACTTCAATGTCCGACGGTCAGTTCTGAGGGATTGTTGTAATGTCAGAGAGTCAGTATTGAGGGAGTGCCACACTGTCAGAGGGGTCAATACTGAGGGAGTGCTACACTGTCAGAGGGGTCAGTACTAAGGGAGTGCTGCAATGTCACAGGGTCATTACTGAGGGAGTGCTGCAATGTCAGTGGGTCATTACTGAGAGAGTGCAGCACTGTCAGAGGGTCAGTACTGAGGGAGTGATGGTCTGTCAGATGATCAGTCTGAGGGAGGGCTTCACTGTCAGAGGGTCATTACTGAGAGAGTGCTGCACTGTCAGTGGGTCACTACTGAGGGAGTGCTGCACTGTCATGGGATCACTACGGAGGGTGTGCTGTGCTGTCAGGGCATCAGTCTGGGGGATACCTGCATTGTAAGAGAGTCAGTACTGAGTGACTGCCACACTATCAGATTGGCTGAATGGCCTAGTTTCTGCTCCCATGTCTTGTTGTCTAAGAGGAATATCTGAAATTGTTCAGTATATTTCTGCCTCTGCGTCGTTCATACCCTGCTCAGTTTACAGAATGAGGTGATGGAGGAAGTAGCGGGTACACTTGCAAACATTTTCAAATCCCCTCTGGCCACAGGAGAGGTGTCGGCGGGCTGACCATGTGGTACTGTTATTCAAGAAGGGACATGGGATATACCAGGCCAGTCAGCCTAATATCGTGGGTGGGACGTCTGTTGGAAGCAATTTTGGGAGAGAGAATTAATCAGCATTTGAAGAGACTGGAGTTCAGGAAGAACAGTCAGAATGGTTCTATTAAGGGGGAGGACAGGTCTGACTAATGGGATTGCACTTTTTAAGGAGGTGACCCCGTGTGTAAATAAGGGCAATGCTTTCCTGACATCTGCTTGGAGGTCAGTAAGGCTTTTATCAGGATCCATATTGGAAACTGATAGTGAACATAAAAACTCAAGATCCAAGGAATTTGGCGCAGAATGCTGAGTGGCAGGAAGCAGACAGTGATGGCCCAATTAGAAATCTCTGTCTGTTCATGTCTCAGTGTTTGGGTCTTGCTGATGTGGTTGATAGAATAGATTTAGATTTGAATGGTGGAGTATTAATAATTGGGTTCATGAATGATATGAAGATTGGTTGGGTGATAAATACTGAGGATGATAGCCTTAGATTACAGAAGGATGGAGATGGCCTTGTCAGATGGACCGATCAGTGACAATGGGTGAGGTGCCTGAAGACTGGAGGGTGATTAATTTTATTAGATTACTTACAGTGTGGAAACAGGCCCTTCGGCCAAACAAGTCCACCCGACCCGCAAACCACACAGACCCATTCTCCTACATTAAACCCTTCACCTAACACTATGGGCAATTTTAGCATGGCCAATTCACCTAACCTGCACATTTTTGGATTGTGGGAGGAAACCAGAGCAGCCGGAGGAAATCCACGCAGACACAGGGAGAATGTGAAAACTCCACACAGAGTCGCTTTTGCTGGGAATTGACCCCTGGTCTCTGGCACTGTGAGACAGTAGTGCTAACCACTGTGCCACCGTGCTGCCCAAAATAATGATGGGCCATTATTGAAGTAAGGCTGCAAGGAACAACCGTTGAACTATGGAGTTGTGAGCCTGATGGCAGTGGTGGATAAGCTGTTGGAGGGCATTATGAGAGACAATTTATATGCATTTAGAAAAGCAAGGATTGATTCAGGATGGTCAGCATGGCTTGTGGAAATAGTTTGGGATGGAGGCCACGTCCATTTTAGAAGATTCAGATCTTTTTAAACAATCAGTGAAAAATAGCATCACCATGTGTCTTAAACATGGATTGGAGGAAACCTGTTGTCAATCTATGGTCACTTGTTGCTTGGAGATGCTTCAGAAAAGCAGGCACCCAAACAGACCAACGCTGTCGATGCAAGAGGTGGTGTACAGGAAGATCCAACAAGTCATTTGCTGTTGCTGTCTGTCTCCCTAGAGCAGTCATCATGCGAGATCAGGGTTCAGTCCTCGGAGAAGTAATCTCTCCATTGAACCTTCCTCCACGTTTGTACAGTAATCGTGGTTGTGTGTGTGTATCTCTGTGAGAGAGAGAGAGAGCGAGTGTCTGTCTGTGTGTGTGAGAGAGGGATTATGTGTTTGCGTATGTGTCTGTCTGAGTGTGTGTTTGTGTGCGTGTATGTGAGAGAGAGAGGAATGCGTGTGTGTTTGAGGGAGTGAGAGTGTGTGTTTGAAAGAGAGAGTGTGTGTTTGTATGTATGTGTGTGAGAGAGAGGAATGTGTGTGTGTGCGAGAGAGAGAGAGAGAGAGAGAGTGTGTATGTGTTTGAGGGAGTGAGAGTGTGTGTGTGTTTGAGAGAGTGAGTGTCTGTCTGAGAGAGAGAGTGTGTGTGTGTGTAAACTAGCCAATCTTATCAGTTGCCTATGAAAAAAAATCCAGCTGCTGTTTCAGGTGAATTGGTCCTTGTGTCTCCAAAGACACAAAAGCTGCAAGATTGACTTAACTGGGGGAAAGAGAGTGCTGCTCATTCCAGTGGGGATTCATCCAGTAAACCTTCCCCACATACTAACATCCCTCTGGCAATGCAGTAACTAGTCCTGCAAACAGTGCTCCAGGTACAAACCAATGTATGTCACCGTAGTCTTACCAGAGAGCAGTGTCTGGTGGTGTATTAATCAGAGGGTCACCATGTCCCAGCTGAGGGGAGAGGTTGGGAAGGAGAGTCCTTTAGAGGAACTCTAGCTAGTGTGGTAAGCTACCTGACCAGTCAACTGAGCTAACCAACCTCACTCCAGGGGCATGCCGTGTATAACCCAATCATAGCCAGCCTGCTCCTCAATAGGAGCCAGGAGCAAGGCCATTCGGCCCCCACCCTAACCCAGAAGGGGGAGAACGGGAAGCTGATGAAGGAAACAAGCCCCTCCCATGTGTCCATCTAAAATGGAGCTGGAGGACAGAGCAGACCTGGCCTGCTGTTTGCTTCCCCGACTCTGGCCTGCTCCACCTTACAGTGAGAGACTGAGGGGAATCTCGAGGAGATTTCACTTCTCACTGAGAGGCCGCAAACCCAATACAAATCAGACTGGTTCCCTCCGAGAGTCACGGAAGAGTGCAGCACTCTACAGATCAGGCCCTTGTGGAGTCATAACCTCCAGTGTGGGGGCCAAGAGCTGGAGGTAGTGTTAAGAACATAAGACCATCCGAAATAGGAACAGGAGATTCAGGCCGTCTGTGGGAAAGGGGAGAGAAAAAGGAGCAAAATGCTAGAGAGGGATCTGATCCCACAGATGTCACTGCTTCACTCTCTCTCTGCGGCTCTCATGTCTATTTTTGTGTTCCCAGTTCTCTCTCCGACATCTTTCCTTCAATCCCTATCTCAACATCCTTCACATCTCTGTCCTGTTTACATTTCCCAGGAGATTCCCTTCCCCCTTTGTCACCTCACCAGGTTTTTCAGGAATGCTTAATCAGTCTTTCACAAAACTAACACCTTGCTCATCTCTCTCTGCATCTGTCTCTCAGCTCTGTGGGATTTTGCTATTCCTGTCTGTACATCACTCTAGCCACATCACGTCAGCTCGCACTACCACCCCACTCTCTCAGCTCTATCTCTCTGCTGTTGTAACTCCTCTCTCTCTCTGTCCTATATCTCTCCCTGGGATTTCTGTCTTGCTGTCTGCCTGAACTTCTCTCCCTGTCTTTCTCTCCCCATTTTCACCCTGTATCTGTCTGACATTGTATTTCATTTCCTGGAGTTTCACACCCTCTCTGTCTGTCTCTCTTCTGCTCTCTCTCAATTCTTTTCACTTCCTCTCCAGCACGGCCCCAACTTGTCTTTCACTTGTGTTCTCCCTCCCTTGCACTGTCTTTCCATCCATCTTTCTTTCTCTCCTGTAGTTTATCTCCCTCTTTCTCCCTGGACCCCTCTGCTCTGTCCCAGTTACTGGGGGAAGGGGCATTGGGAAGAGCTTGCCTCAGTGCCTGCTCTCCCTCAGGTTTTACCCCCACTGTGGGGAGGGGGTGAGAAGAAGAATCATGAAGTACTTTTCTGAGTGCGTCTGAAATAGAGAAAAAGAGAGAGAAACATGGAGAGAGTGGAGATGGAGGAAGTGGAGAGAGAGAGATAGGCAGTGAGAGTTAAGGAGGTGGAGTGAGAAAAGGACAGAGTGCGAGAGACAGTAAGAGAGAGAGAGAGAGTGAGAAGGACATATAAGGAGGGAGAAGGACAGTGTGTGTTCTTGGCGATGGTTTTAGAGTGGGATCTTGCTGTGCATTACAGCAGTCAGTCAAAAGGCGAGTTAGTCTCTGCACTATGTCTTCGAGCACAGGGGTTGTGAGTCTGCATGGGAAGGGGGAGAGTGGAAGAAACGGAGGAAGTGGGACAGCCAGAGATAGGGGGAGGGTTTGATGGGGCTTTGGGGTTGGTGGAGAAAGGAGGAGCTATTGTCAGAGAGAGATGGAGAGAGAGATAGCATGTGATGCAAAGTCTGAGACAGGGTGGAGAAGAGGTCTCCACAGGAAGGATTGTCAATGAGGCCATTCAGGGGCCAATCCTTAGGATCCTGAACATGACCAGGATCATTGAGTGGGGAAGAGGGGATGATTGGCAGAAAGGACTCCATCTGTGATGCAAACCTTCTGTAATTGTTGGACTGGGATCTTGCTGTACATTAAAACAGTCACAGGCGAGTCAGTCAACCCAGACTCATTTACCGGTGTGAGAAGGTGAGATGTTGGAGAGTCAGAGTTACAAAGTGAGGAGCTGGGGAATCACAGCAGGTCAGGCAGGAGAGTCGATGGTTCAGGCCTGACCTGCTGGGCTTTTCCAGCTCCACACTTTTCCACTCATTTCCCTCTGCCCCAGGGAGTGGGGCTCATAGCAACGTTGAGTGGGGGGGGGGGCATCAAAATATTTGAGGGAGGCACAGTTGGTGAGATAGCTATTTGGGAGGGAAGGTATTTGGGGAAGGGGATAAATTTGGGAGGAGAGTGAAAATGAGCGGCAAAATATTTTTAGGGGGTTCAAAATTGGGTGAGCACTTTCAGGTCTGAAATAAAGAAAAAGAGAAAGAGAGGGTGAGAAAAAGAGAGAGAGGTAGAGAGAGTGGGGATGGAGAAGGGGGATGAGAGAAAGATTGGGCAGAGACAGACAGTGAGAGGGTGGGTGTGAGAGAAAGACAGATTGAGAGAAAGAGACAGACAGAGAGAGAGAAGGACAAAGAGAGAAGGGGAAGTCAGACTGAGACAAACAGGCGTTAAAGCATGGACCGACTGAAGGGGTGACACTCAGTATTCCAGTTGGTTCCAGCTCTCTCTCTCTCTCAATGGTTTTTCACACTCCGTCTCTCCCATGCTCCTGGGGTTTCCTTCAGCTGTCTCTCTCCCTCTCTCTCTCCCTCTCTCTGGATGGTGAGCTGGTCTTTGTCCCTTGCCATGTTGGTCACCTCAGAAAGCCTCCAGAAAATTCAAGAGATCAGTCTGCAGGTGATCCCTGGTTTTGTTCATTTCTGGATGGTTTCCCAGAACTTTCTATACTTCTGGCCAATTCGGAGAATCAGTTCATAGTTTGAAGCGTTGCTAATCATTTGGATGGCTTGTTCCTGTTAGTTTCTTTGTGTAGCAGGACCAGGATCTTCCTGTCTGGGCCCTCCTTTGTTCAGTGGAGAATTTATTAGGGATACGTCTGCCCAGGGGAACTGTTGCCTTTTACATTATGCTGATGGTATAACCATCTGGCTGCTCTCTGGCTTTGTGATTTGGGAGTATAACTTGTCCAATATACCCAGCATCTCTTGGCTGTCTATGTTTGTTTTAGCAAGGAGGCAGCAACATTCCAACCATTCCTCCTCCCCCACCTAGTCTTTTGAATAGAAATAAGCTTATACAACGAATTACAAAAACCTAATTTTAAAAGCTGGCAATGATTGTTGTCAGAGTCGCCTGCTGTTTGAGCGAAAACCATTTTGTACATTGGTCAAACCGATTGTCATATGGCTGATAAGTGATATCATAGAATCCCTACAGACCGGCAACAGTTCAAGGAGGCAGCTCACCACCAAAACCAGCTCCCGAGCAGCTACGGACAGGCAATCAATACTGGGCCCAGCCAGGAACACTCAAACGCTGCAAATGAATGAAACTAAGGTGATCACCCGGGGAGTTCCATCTACCTTCCAGTCCCTGGGGGTGTATCCAGGCATCATTCACCATGATCGTACCCATCTGTTGCAGCCTGCAATCCTAACCACCGGTATCCCGAGATATATCAAGCTGAGTGCGGTTAGGACCACAGCTTGATGTGAGAGGAACCGAATTGGTTAATGACAGGCGTTGGGAATGCCGTGGCATGGCCTGTTCCTTCACATTTATGTAAGTGTGGACCCTGTCAATGTCCCCTCTATCTCCACATCATGTGGGAGGGAACCATGATAACTCATCCAAATGCCTTTTTTAATGTAATTCCAATACTTTCGACTTCAAAGATCCCCATCCTAACTTTGTCACTTGGGATAATTGGAATCCCTCGCACCAAGCCCAGTGCCCCACCGTAAGTGTCCTTGCAGCTGTCATTAACCCAGCCCTTGGTGAGCTGCTGTAACTGACAGTGAGACATGTTAGTGTGGGTGTTCTCCTGGAACAAATATTTACGCTGTTTGTCACTAACCCGGGATGGGACTTTTCTCGAACAGTGAGGACCGCTGCCTTCATTTCATCATGGATGCCCCTCCCTCACTGTTGTCCTTCAGGGAGGGCTGAATGGCCTGGTAGACAAAGTCACATGGTGATTAAGTTAATTTGTTTGTCAGCATCCAGTCCGTGTATGACCGACTGTCGGTCTATCTCATCCAAAAATGTATCTGAGTTTGAGACAGGATCAAACAGAGTAGCCTTTTTAGTGCTGCCCAACAGCTGGGTGGCTGGAACGGCTGTTGTGTATGGAGTGAGACCATCAGCTGTCTGACACTGGGTAACCACAGGATTCCTGGAATCTCGGTCCGTGTGTGGGTCAGCGCTGGGGGCAAAAGGTGCAGTTACCTGAGAGAAAGGCAGTGTGAGTCCCCATCTGTGAGCGGGTGTGGATGTGTCAGTGTGGGGCCTTTCATTATCTCCCTGGGGAGGTAGAACCCCAAAGGCACACATTTTCCCATTCTGGGAGGAGCCCTGGTTCCCTAGGGATTGTATTTGCTCCTGGCACCTCCTACTAGGGCCTGATGTGTGTTGTTCCGTGTTGCACGTGTAGAGGACACATGCCACTGCTAGGAGCTCATACACTGTCCTTCCAGATTGTCAATGTAACCTGAGGCTGCCTCCCCATCCCCAGAGACTCTCCTTTCACTGGATTGGGCTCTTTCCAATTGTAACTGGAGTAGTCCCATGTGGGTGAGATTTTCCTGCAACGTTCTGTCCTGCTCATTGTGTCGGAGACCTAGCTCTGTCACAGCCTATAGGTTTCCCTGGGGTGACCGGATGCCAGCTGCCTTATCCCAGCCGGGGGTCCTCCAGGCTATCGGCAGTGGAGTGAGCTTTCCAGCTTCCTTCCCCAGTTCTCTATGGGCTTCTCACCACAGTTCCTGTACCAGGAATCCTTCACTGCAAGGCCAGGCTGGCTTCCTGCCGAAGTCTGCAGGACTGTTTCACATTTGTACCGGCTCGTGTTCCTATTGCTTTGGCTGCTTCGGTTTTATGGGACACCTGAGTATGTTCATAGAGTCATAGAGTTCTACAGCATGGAGACAGGCTCTTTGGACCAAACTGGTCCATCCACACTAACCCGGTTTCCCTGCACTTGGCCCATATCCTTCCAATATGTTCCTCTCCATGTATTTGTCCAAGTGCATTTTAAATGTTATTTAATGTATCCTCCTCGACTACTTGCACTGGTAGTTCATTCCGTATGTGTACTACCCTCTGGGTAAAAGTATTGTCCCTCAGGTTCCCTTTTAATCTTCCCCTTTCACCTTAAACTGATGCCCTTTCATCCTTGATTCCCCAAGCCTTGGATAAAGACTGAGTGCATTCACCCTATCCATGCCTCCCATGATCTTATACACCTCTATAAGGACACCCCCTCAGTCTCCTACGCACTAAAGAAAATGCCCTAACTTGTCCAACTTCTCTCTATATCTGTCTAGTTGAGTTCTGGCAACATCCTTGTAAGATTCTTCTGCACTCTTTCCAGTTTAATAACATCCTTCCTATAGCAAGGTGGGTAAAACTGAACACAATACTCCAAGTGCGGCCTCACCAACATCCTGCACAACAACAACAGAACTTCCCAACGTCGATATCCCATGCCCTGACTGATGAAGAGCCCAGTGTGCCAAAAGCCTTCTTCACTGCCCTGTCTCCCTGAGTTCAGAGAACCGTGCTCCTGGAATCCAAGGACCCTCTGTTCCGCTACACTCCTCCAGGCCCTACCATTCACCATGAAACCCCTGTCTTGATGTGACTTTTCAAAATGCAAGATCTCGCCCTTGTCTGTATTAAACTCCATTTGCCATTTCTCAGCCCAATTCCCCAGCTGATCAAGGCCGTGTTGCAATTGCTGAGAACCTTCCTCACTTATTTTAGTGTAATTTGCAAACTTTCTAATCATGCCTTAAACATCCTCGTCCAAATCATTGAGATAGATAACAAACAGCCATGGGCCTAGCACTGACCAGCTCAGTGGCACAATGGCTCAGTGGTTAGCACTGCTGCCTTACAGCACTGTCGATCTGGGTTGAATTCCAACCTCACAGGATGCTCTGTGTGGGTTAGATCCTGTTAGGGTTAGAGTTCCGACAGTATGGAAACAGGACATTTGGCCCAACATGCCCACACCGACCTGCCGAAGAGTAATCCATCCAGCGCCATTCTCCCTACCCAATATTTACCCTGGACAAATGCACCGAGCACTCTGGACAACTTAGCATGGCCAATTCACCTGACCTGTACATTTTTGGATTGTGGGAGGAAACCGGAGCACCCAGAGGAAACCCACGCAGACATAGGGAGAATGTGCAAACTCCACATAGACAGTCACCCGAGGCTGGGGTCAAACCCGAGTCCCTGTCGCTGTGAGGCAGCAGTGCCAACCACTGAGACACCATGCCAACCCAACTGAGTTTGTATGTTCTTCCCATGTCTGCTTGGGTTTCCTCTGGGTGCACCGGTTTCCTCCCACAGTCCAAAGATGTGCAGGTCAGGTAAATTGGCCATGCTCAATTGCCTATAGTGTTCATGGATGTGTAAGTAAGTTGCATTAGTTAGGGGTTAATGTCGAGTGACAGGGAACGGGAATAGGTTTGGGTGGAATAATCTTCAGAGGGCCAGTGAATTGTTGGGCCGAAGGGCCTGTTTCCACAGAGGAGGGATTCTTTGATCCTATGACCACTGAGGCACACCACTCGCCACAGGCCTCCAGTCTGACTGTTACCCTCTGCTTCCTACCATCAAGCCAATTGTGTACTCAGTTTGCCAACGCCCCCTGGATTCCATGCGATCTAACCTTCCAGAGCAAGGTACCATGTGGAACCTTTTAAAAGGCCTTCCTGAAGTCTGTAGAGTCTACATGTACTGGCCTGCCGTCGTCAAACTTAAAGATCACTTCATCAAAGAACGCTGACAAATTTGTGAGGCCTAGTCTCCCACACACAAGGCTATGCTGACTACACCCAATCAAAAGTTGTATTTCCAAATGCAGAGCATCTTCTCAAGTAATTTACTTACCATGGATGTTGGGTTTACTGTTCTATAGTTTCCAGGTTTTCCTTTGCAGCCCTTCTCGAATAAGGGCACAACATTTGCTGCCCTCCAAAATCTGGGACCTCACCCGTAGGTAATGTTGATGCAAAAAGATCAGCCAGGGACCCCACAATTTCTTCTCTCGCCTCTTGCAGTGTTGTTGGATATATTTGGTCAGGAGATTTATCCACGTTCATACATTCTAATACATTCAACACATCCTCTTCTGTGATATGGACTGTCCCCAAGAGATGATCACTAACTTCCCCAAGTTCCCAAGCCTTCCTGAACTTCTCCACAGTCAACATAGAGGGGAAATAACTCTTGCGATTCTGCATATACAGTCCTAGTCTCTTTCTAGTTATTCTTTTTCCTTTAATATACTTCGAGAATCTCTTTGGATTCACCCAAATTTTCTCAGCCAAGGTCATCTGCCCTCCTGATTCCCTTCTTCAGTAAACGCTTGTATCCCCTATTTATCACCAGGGATTCCCTTGACCCCAGCTGCCTGTACCTGAGCCATGTATGCTTTTTTTTTCTCTGGTTAAAGTCTCAATGTCTCTTGTCATCCAGGGATCCTTATTCCTGCCAACCTTGCTTTTCATACTCACAGGAACGTACAGATCTTGAACTGTAGCTATCCCACATTTAAAGAGCTTTCATTTGCCAGAGGTCCCTTTGCCAGCAAACAAACTTCTCAAACCAACCCCTGCAAGCTGCTCTCTAACTCCGTCAGAATGTGCTTTGCCCCAATGTAGAACTAACACCTGGGGAACATTTTGTCTCACTCCACAATGATTACAATATTAATAGACCTATGGTCACTGGTTCCAAGAGCTCCTCCACTGTCACCTCACTGCGAACAATCTGGTTGGGTTGTTTACCTTGTTTTTAGAAATATCTGGACATCACCATCAGCATCTCAGTATTCACTTGTGAGACTTAATCACTTCCAAGAGAAGGAATGAGACCCAGAAATCCCCATTTAATCTGGCTCCTATCAAAATTCCCAGGAACAGTGCTGCCCAGGTTATCAGTGTTCCCAGCTAACTACAACAAGGCACAGAATGGATTCAAAGTGAATCATCACTGAAACGGTTCTCATGTAAATATTCCAGATTAGTTTGAGAATGGACTTAGATCTGGAGGAAAGCTTCCTCGAAGTGCCCCCATCGAACACTCTGGAGACTGACAGCACATAGTGTTCTCTCAATGTTGCCACAGTCAAATACACAAAGGAGAAAGTGAGGACTGCAGATGCTGGAGATCAGAGCTGAAAATGTGTTGCTGGAAAAGCGCAGCAGGACACGCAGCATCCAAGAAACGTGAGAATCGACGTTTCGGGCATCAGCCCTTCTTCAGGAATTTCCTGAAGAAGGGCTGATGCCGAAACGTCTTTTCTCCTGTTCCTTGGATGCTGCCTGACCTGCTGCGCTTTTCCAGCAACACATTTTCAGCTCAAATACACAAAGGACAGGATTAATTATTAATACCTGCATTTCCATGACCTGATGTGGGAGAGATGGGTCAGGAGGGGGAGATTACTGTGTTGGGTGGGGGTCAGTCAGGGAGGGGGCTACTGCAGTGTTGGGTAGGGATCAGTCAGGGAGGGGGAGATTGCAGTGTTGGGTAGGGGTCAGTCAGGGAGGGGGAGATTACAGTGTTGGGGAGGGATCAGTCAGGGCGGGACATATTGCAGTGTTGAGTAGGGATCAGTCAGACAGGGGGAGATTTGGCTAGTGATCAGTCAGGGAGGGGGAGATTACAATGTTGGATAGGGATCAGTCAGGGAGGGGTAGGTTGCAGTGTTGGGTAGGGATCAGTCAGGGAGGGGGAGTTTGCAGTGTTGAGTAGGGATCAGTCAGGGAGGGGGAGATTGCAGTGTTGGGTCGGGATCAGTCAGGGAGGGGGAGGTTGCAGTATTGTGTAGAGATCAGTCAGGGAGGGGTTGAGTGCAGTGTTGGGTAGGGATCACTCAGGGAGGGGGACATTGCAGTGTTGGGTAGGGATCAGTCAGGGAGAGGGAGATTGCAGTGTTGTGTAGAGATCAGTCAGGGAGGGGTTGAGTGCAGTGTTGGGTACGGATCACTCAGGGAGGGGGACATTGCAGTGTTTTGTAGGGTTAGAGGGAAATCAGGAGGGCAAAAAGGCGACATGAGATTGCTTTAACAATTAGGGTTAAGGAGAATCCAATGATCTTTACAAATGCATAAAGGCCGAAGGGTCACTGGGGAGACAATAGGGCCCTCAAAGATCAAGACAGCCTGCACGTTTAGCTGCAGGAGATTGAGAAAATACTGAACAAGTATTTCCTGTAGAGAAGGACCGGGAAGATTTCGAATAGAATGATGGTTTGTGAAATAGCATTGGGGAGTAGATGATGTCATCTTGCAAAATGTCCATATTACAGAGGAGGAGATGTTGGATCTCTTGAAGTGGTTAAAGGTTAAAAGACCTTGTCAGGTATACTCTCGATCTCTGTGGGAAGCTAGAGTAGTGTTTGCTGCGCCCTTTGCTGAAATATTTGGATCATCGATAGACACAGGTGAGGTGCCAGAAGACTGGAGGTTGAGCTAACGTGGTGCCACTGTTTAAGACGGCTGGTAAGGACAAGCCAGGGAACTACAGACTTGTTTGCCTGACGTCCGTCATGTGCACGTGGAAAGATGGATACATGAGGGACAGGAATTTCATGCGTTTACAAAGGCAATGTCTAATTGGGGATAGTCAGCATTGCCTTGTACGTGGGATATCATGTTTCGAGATATTGATTTTTTTGAAGAAGTAACAAAAGGATTGATGAGGGCAGAGCGGTGGATGTGAGTAATATGGACTTCAGTAAGGTGTTCGAAATGTTTCCACATGGGAGATTGGAGAGCAAGCATAGATCTCATGGAATACAGGGAAAACCAGCCATTTGGATACAGAACTGGCACGAAGGTCGAAGACAGAGGGTGGTTGTGGAGAGTGTTTTTTTCAGACTGGAGACCTGTGACCAGTGGAGTGCCACAAGGATCGGTGCTGCGTCCACTACTTTCCATTAATGATATAAATAATTTGAATGTGAACATAGCAGGTATAGTTAGTAAGTTTACAGATGACACCAAAATTGGAGGTGTAGTAAACAGTGAAGATTGTTACTTCACATGACAACGGGATGGTGAACTGATGGGCCAATGGGATGAAGAGTGGCAGATGGAGCTTCATTTAGATAAATGGGAGGTGCTGCATTTTGGAAAAGCAACTCTTTGCAGGACTGATACACTTAATGTTAAGGTCCCAGGGAGTGTTTCTGAACAAAGAGACCTTGGAGTGCAGGTTCATTGTTCCTTGAAAGGAGAATTGTGGATCGATAGGATAGTGAAGAAGGTGTTTGGTATGCTTGCGTTTATTGATCAGTGCATTGAGTAGAGGAGTTGGGAGGTCATGTTGTGGCTGTACAGGACATTGGATAAGCCAGTTTTAGCATATTGCGTGCAATTCTTGTCTCCTCCCTATTGGAATGATGTTGTGTAAATTGAAAGGGTTCAGAAAAGATTTGCAAAGACGCTGACAGGATTGGAGGATTTGAGCTAAAGGGAGAGGTTGAATGGGCTGGGGATGTTTTCCCTGGAATGTCTGAAGCTGAGGGGTAACCCATATGGAAGTTTATAAAACCATGAGAGGCATGGTTAGGATTAACAGACACGGTCTTTTCCCTGGGGTGGGGTAGTCCAGAACTGGAGGGTATAGGTTCAGGATGAGAGGGGAAAGATATAAAAGGAACATAAGGGACAACGTTTTGATGTGGAGGGTGTTGTGTGTATGGAATGACCTGACAGATGAAGTGGTGGAGACTGGTACAATTACTGCATTTAAAAGGCATCTGGATGGGTATACGAACAGGAAAGGTTGAGAGGGATTTGGACCAAGTGCTAACAAATGTGATGAGATTATGTTAGGATATATCGGTGACGTGGATGAGTTGGAGCGAAGGCCCTGTTTCTGTGCTGTACATCTCTATGACTGTAAATGTTTTCCACTGTCCATTTCCAGCCATACACTTCGCTGTTTCCTCTGTTTACCTTGGTCAGTTCTCCTCTCAAACACATGTCAATGGCTTTGGTTGTGATTGTTGGGTGTGCTTTATGGTCACTTTAAAAATCCATCATCTTGCTGAATTCCACTACACTACAATTTCCCAGAGGATATTTCAGTGGGACATTACTCCTTCCCTCAGCATCATCATCCAACGGTCGATCTGAGATATTCACCTCCCTGGCCATTTGCACAATGTGTTATTCAAAGAAACACTGACAGAAACATTCAAAGAGGAGTTCGGAGAACATCACTTTTGCCGATGTGACTGTCCCAGATTATACAAAGACTGAAGTCTCCCAAAATGATCACAGTGCCTTTGCATTACACAGGATTGCATTTGGAATGTGTAACAGGGTTAAGCAATGAAATGCTGTTAGGCAGCCTCTAAACTGTTCTCCTGCTTATGTTTCTGACACGTGTTACCCAGAATCTGCATTCAGGCTGATTCAGCTTCATTATCTGAGGCCAAATGCTTTCTCTGTAATGCCTTTGTTACCCATTACTGTCAGGGTTACCCATCCTGCACGCCCTGACAACCCTCAAGGAGGTGTACAATAAAATATTCATGTTCCGCCTTTTGTTCACCCTGTCACCACGAATTCTCATTTATCTCTGTGCCACAGTCCATCCACCTCATTGCAGAGACTTTATCCAGTCCAAAAAAGAACATTGCGACTGACTCTTTCCACAATTCCTTGTCTGTCCAATTCACTGAAGTACAGTTTCAGTTAAACTCTGTCTCTTCCTGTTCCTTTCTGCTTGTCTTCAGATACATTGCCATTTCTGTTTGGATTTGGAAAGCTCCTTTCACCTGAACCCTGGCCCTGCATCCTCTCTGTCAGTTTAAAGTCCTGCCCATGAGCTTACCGACATGACTGGCCAGGACACTGCTCCCAGCAGTGTTGTGTTTAATTCACTCATGGGATGATGCTGTCTCTGGCTGGCCAGCATCGCATGCCCACCCTGAGCTGCCCTTGAGCTGAGTGCCTTGCTGGATCATTACAGAGAGCAGTTTAGAGACCTAGGTCTGGATCATGTGTAGGCCAGATCCGCTGTCTATTATAGATTTCCTTCTTAAAAGGATATTAAGCAGTTAGATGGGTTATACTGGACACCGGCATCTGGATGAACAGTCGGGTGAGAATAGCACGAGGCCATCACCTGTCCAACTCGTAGCTCACCTGTCACTGAGTACGGATCCCTGTGCAACATGAATCCCAACCTTTTCATCATGAGCATTGTGTGATCCTGATACCTTCCTGCACTCTGGAGATATCACTCAGTCTCTCTTCATGTGGTATTCCTCACTGTGTGGGTCTAACCCTGTCAGCGTCTCGCACACTTACAGCTCCTCCACATCCGAAGCCAACAGAATTCTCCATTCCAGAGAGACACAGCAGCATAGGCCAGGAAGGAGACTGGGATTTTCCAGATCTCTGTGGGACTCAGGGCCATTCTCCATGTGTAACCCTCACGGCATCAGTCTAATTTCCCATTCTGTCTGTTTCTCTGTCTCCTGTAGGTCATCAGGATGTTCCTGTCTCAGCCGAATTCTTAACTCCTGTCTCGTCCTTCACCACATCAAAGACGCTTGGTCAGCCAGAGATAGATGGAGAGGGAGATCTGGAGCCTTCAGTAAATCCTGCAGTCGGTAAGATCACTCACAGTAAACAGCACAGGGAGGGGTTAGTGACCTTCTGTACTCAGACCTGGAAGACAGGACAGAGACACAGAGCTTGGCATGGAACAGCTACATTCTTGGCTTCACTCCCACCATCTTGTGAGGGTCCTGGTTTCACCTCTTCTGTACTGGTCCTACCCGAGACATCTCTCTCGCTCTCTCTCCCTTGCTCTCACCACCTCACTCGCATTCTCTCTTTCTCACCCTCTCTCTCTCTCTCCCTCCCACTCACTCACGCTCCACCCAAACCCTCTCTCTCACCCGACTCTCTCTCTCCCTCGCGTCCCTCTCTCCCTCATCCCTCTGTCTCTTGCTTGCCCTCTATCTCTCCCGATCACGCTCTGCCTCCTCTCTATCTATCTTTCTCTCTCTATCTCGTTCCCTTCTCGTGCGCTCTTTTGCTCTCTCAGACTCTCTCATTTCCATCCGCTCCCTCCCGCTCAGTTGCACCTCTCTCTCTCTTGCCCCCTCTCTCTCTCTCACTCACTCGCCCCCTCTCTCGCCCCACTCACTTGCTCGCCCCTCTCTCGACCCAACTCCCTCACACCTCTCTCTCACCCCCCTCACTCTCAACCCATCTCTCTCACCCTCTCTCCCCCCACCTCTCTCTCTCTTCCCCTCTATCTCTGCCCCTCTTGTACTCTCGACTCCCCTCTCACTCCAACTCTCTCACTCCCCCCTCTCTCCCCCCCACTCTCCCTCTCTCTCACCCCTCTCTCTCGCACACCAATCTTCCCCACCACTCTCCCACAACCCCCTCTCTCCCCCTCCCCCTCTCTTCCCTCTTTCCCCTCTCTCTCTCTCTTCCCTCTCTCACCCCTTTCTCTCACCCTTCTCTCTCACCCCTTTCTCTCACCCCTCTCTTTTACCTTTCGTTCACAGTCCCTCTCACTCACAATCCATCTCTCTCTCACCCTCTCTCTCTCCCGGCCTCTCTCTCTGTCGACTTTCTCTGCCCCTCTTGTGATCGCTTTCCCCTCTCTCACTCCCCCTTTCTCCCCCTCTCTCCCCATCACCCCTCTCCCCCCTCCCCTCCCTCACCCTCTCTCCCCTCCCTCTCTCTCACCCCTCTCTCGCCCGCCACTCTCCCCCTCCCCTCTGTCTCATCCCTCTGTCTCACCCCTCTCTGTCTCACACCACTCCCTCATCCATCACACTCCCCATCTCTCTCGCCCACCTCACTCCCCTTCTCCCCTCTCTCTCACCCCTCTCTCATTCCTCTCTCTTACCACTCTCTCCCCTTTCTCTCCCCCTCTCTCCCACCTCTTTCTCCACACTCTCTCTTGCCCACATCTCTCCCCCTCCCTCCCCACTCTCTCTCACCCCATCTCTCTCCCCCTCTCTCTGCACCCCCACTCTCCCCATCTCCCCCTCTCTCTCCCACTCTCTCTCCCTCTTCCCCCTCTCTCTCCCCCACCACTCCCCTCTCTCCCTCCTCTCTTTCCCCTCTCTCTCCACTCATCTCACCCCATTTCTCTCACACTCTCTCTCCCCTCCCATTCTCTCTCACGCTTCTCTCACACTCCTCTTTCCTCCCGTCTCTCCCCCCTCTCCCCCTCTCTCTGCCCCCCGCCCTCCCCACTCTGTCTCCCCCCTCTCTCCCGCGCTCTCCCTCTCTTTCATCCTCTCTCTCCCCCACCTCTCCCCTCTCTCCCTCCTCTCATTCCCCTCTGTCTCTCCCCTCTCTCCCCTCTCTCTCCACCCATCTCACCCCATTTCTCTCACACCATCTCTCCCATCTCCCTCTCATTCACCCTTCTCTCACACCCCTCTCTCCTCCCGTCTCTCCCCCCTCTCACACCCCTCTCTCACTCCCCTCTCTCTCACCACTCCTTCACCGCTCTCCCCCCCCTCTCTCTCACCCGTCTCTCTGCCACCCACTCCTCCTACTCCTCTCTCTACCCCTTCTCTCCCCCTCTCTCCCCTTCCCCTTTCCCATCTGTCTCCCGATCTCTGTCATCCCTCTCAACCCCCCCCTCTCTCCCCTCTCTCCCCCTCTCTCACCACCTCCTCCCCCCTTCCCTTCTCTCTCTCTCCTCTATCATTCCTCTCTCTCACCTCTCCCTCCCCCTTTCTCTCCCCATCTCTTTCCCCTCTCTCGCCACTCTCTCTCGCCACATCTCTCCCCCTCCCTCACCCCTCCCTCTCTCGCCCTCTCTCTGACCCCCGCTCTCCCCCTCTGTCTCCCCGCTCCCGCTCTCTCTCCCCCTTTCTCTCCCCCTCTCTCTCCACCCATCTCACCCCATTTCTCTCACACTCCTCTCTCCCCCTTATCTCTCCCCCTCTCTCACTCCCCTCTTTCTCACCGGTCTTTCACCCCACTCTCTCAATCCTCTCTCTCATACCTCTCTCTACCCCTCTCTCTCCCCATTATCTTGCCACTCTCTCCCCATCCCATCCACTCTCTCTCTCCTTCTCTCTCTCACCCCTCTCAACCCCCTCTCTCTTCCCCCTCTCTCCCCCCACTTTCACATCTCTCTCTCACCCCTTCTCTCCCCCACTCTCAGAACCTCTCCCTGTCACACCGCTCTCTCTCTCTCTCACCCCCTCTCTTCCTCCCTCCCTCTGTCTCTTGCCCACACTCTCTCTCGCCAACACTCTCTCACCCCCGTTCTCTCTCGCTCACAATCTCTCGGTCACTCTCTCTCTCGCCCACTCTCTCTCTCTCTCGCCCACACTCTCTTTCTCACCCATCTCTCTCTGTCTCACGCCCCACTCTCTCAACCCTCTCTCTCTCACCACTCTCTCTCATCCACTCTCTCTCAGCCCTCTCTCTATCTCACCCTTCTCTCTCTCACACACCCCTTCTCTCTCACCCGTCTCCCTCTCACCCCTCTTTCCTACCCGTCTCTCTCTCTCGCTCTCACCCCCCTCTCTCTTACATCTCTCTCTCTTACCCCTCTCTCTCACCCATCTCTCTCAGCCCTCTCTCACCCCTCTCTCTTTCCTCTCTCTCTTACCTCTCCCTCTCTCACCCCCTCTCTCTCACCCCGTGTCTGTCTCACCTCCTCTCTATCTCAACCCCTCTCTCCCTCTCACTCCCTCTCTCTCAACCCCTGACTGCCTCACCTCCTCTCTCTCTCCCCCTCTCTCTCTCACCGCCTCTCTCTCACCCCTCTCCATCTCAACCTCTCTCTCTTTCACCCCCCTCTCTTACACACTCCTCCCTCTCGCCCCCTCTCTCTCATCCCCCTCTGTCTCTCACCCTCTCACTCTCTCACCCCTCTCTCTCTCACCCTCTCTTTTAACCCCCCTCACACACTTCCTCACTCTCGGCCCCGCTTTATCTCACACCTCTCTTTCTCTCGCCCCGTCTCTCTCACCCCTCTCTCTCTGACCCCTCTCTCACCCTCTATCTCTTTCACCCCGTCTCTAACACACTCCCTCCCTCTCGCCCCTGTCTCTGTTGCCCCCTTTCTCTCTTGCCTTCTCCCTCTCTCGCCCTTCTCTCTCCCCTCTCACACTCTCCACCCTCTCTCTCCCTGTGTCTCAGCCCCTCTATCTCTCACCCCCTCACGATCTCACCCCGTCACTGTCTCTCCCACTCTCTCTCTCACCGCCTCGCTCTGTCTCTCACCCCTCTCTCTGTCAAACCACTCTCTCTCTTACCCTCTCTCTCACCCCCTCTCTCACCCCCTCACTCTCTCATGCCCTCTATATTTCTACCTGTCTGTCTCACCTCCTCTCTCTCAGACACCTCTCTCTCACTGCCTCTCTCGCAACACCCTCTCTCACTCACCTCCTCTCTCTCACACCTCTCTCTCACCCGTTCTCTCTATCTCACTTCACTATCTCAATCACCCCCCTCTCTCTCTCAACCCTCTCTCATCCCTCTATCTCTCCCTCTCACCTTCTCTCTCTTACCCCATCTCTCTCTCACCCCTTACTCTCTTTCACCCCTCTCTTTCTCACTCCTCTCTCCCCCTCTCTCTACCTCACCCGACTCTCTCTCTCTCTCACTCCGTCGCTGTCTCTCATCCCTCTCTCTCTCGCCTCTCTCTCTCACCGCACTCTCTCTCACCCCCTCTCTCACCCCCTCACTCTCTCACCCCTGTCTCACACCCTCTCTCTCTCATCCCTCTTTCTCTCTCTCTCACCCTCTCTCTCTCTCGCTCTAACCCTTCTCTACCTCACCCCCCTCACTCTCTCACCCCACTCTGTCTCACCCCTCTCTATCTCACCCCTCTCTATCTCTCACCACCTCTCTCTCACCCCCGTCTCTGTCACCTCATCTCTCTCTCATACCCCTCTCGCTCACTGCATCTCTCGCAACACCTATCTCACTCACTCCGTCTCTATCTCACCCCCTCTCTCTCACACCCCTCTCTCACCCGTTCGCTCTATCTCACTTCACTATCTCACTCACCCCTCTCTCTCAACCCTCTCTCTCATCCCTTAATCTCTCCCTCTGTCCCTCTCACCCCATCTCTCACCCCCCTCTCTCTTTCACCCCTCTCTTTCTCACCCCTCTCTCTCCCCCTCTCTCCCTCAGCCGATTCTCTCTCTCACTCACTCTCTGTCTCTCATCCCTCTCTCTCTCTCTCACCCCCTCTCTCAAACCTCACTCGCTCATCCCTCTCTCACACCCTCTCTCTCTCATCCCTCTCTCTCTCACCCACTCCCTCTCTCGCTCTCACCCTCTCGCTCTCACCCTTCTCTCCCACACCCCTCTCTCTCACCCTCTCTCTCTTTCAACCCACCTCTCACACACTCCCTCTCTCTCACCCCCTCGCTCTCTCACCCCATTTCTTTCTTTCCCCCTCTCTCTCAGCTCTCTCTCTCTCACCCCTCTCTCTATCACCCCTCACTCTCTCCGAAACCCTCTCTCTCTCACCCCCTCACTCTCTCACCCTTCTCTATCTCACCCCTCTCTCTGTCATCCTCTCTCACTCACCCTCTCTCTCTTTCACTCCCCTCTCTCACAAACTCCCTCTTCCTCATCCCTCTCTCACCCCATGTTCTCTCTCTCCCCTCTCACTCACCGCTCTCCCTCACCCTCTCTCTTTCGCCCCGTCTCTCACACACTCCCTCCCTCTCGCCCCCTGTTTCTCGCTCCACCTCTTTCTGCCCCCCTCACTCTCTCGCCCCTCTCTCTCGCCTCTCTCTCTCTCTGTCTCCCCCTTCTCTCTACCCCCTCTATCTCTCCCCTTGTCTCTCAGTCCATCTCTCTCTCTTTCACCGCCCTCGCTCACACACTGCCTCTCTCTCGACCTCTCTCTCGCACCCCGTCTCTCTCTCTCTCTCCATCTCTCTCTCTCAATCCTCTCTCTCTCACCTCTCTCTCCCCCTCTGCTCTCTACCCCTCTCTAATCCCTCTCTCTCTCTTACACTCCTCCCTCTCTCTCTCACCCCTCTCTCAGCCCACTCATATTCTCACCCCTCACTCTCTTACACCGCTCTCACTCCCCCTCTCTCTCATTCCACTCTCTCAATGCTCTATATTACTTCCCTCTCTAATTCTCTCACCCCTCTCTCATACCCTCTCTCTCACCCTCTCTCTCTCACACCCCTTTCTCTCTCACCCTCTCTCTCACTTGCTCTCACCCTTCTCTCTCACCCCTCTCTCTCTCACCGCTCTCTCTCACCCCCTCTCTCACCCCCTCACTCTCGCACTCCTCTCTCACACCCTCTCTCCTTCAGCCCCTCTCTCTCTCACCCCCTCTCTCTCACCCCTCTCGCTCTCTCACCCCATGCTCTCGTACACCCCTCTGTCTCACCCTCACTCTCTTACGCCTCCCTCTCACTCCTCTCTCACCGTCTCTCTCTCTCTCACCCTCCTCTGTCACACACTCCTTCTCTCTCACCCTTGTCTTTCTAACCCCCTCTCTTTCTTGCTCCTCTCTCTCCCCCACACTCTCTCCACTCTCTCTCTCTCACCCTCTCTCTACCCACTATCTCTCCCCTGTCTCTCACCTCCGCTCTCTCCCACCCCCTCTCTCTCTTAAACCCTCTCTCACCCACTATCTGTCTCACCTCCTCTCTCTCACTCCCCTCTCTCTCTTTCACCACCTCTCTCTCAACATCCTCTCTCACTCATCCCCTCCCTCTCTCACCCCTCTCTCTCACCCCTCTCTCTCTGCCCTCTCTCATCTCACCCACGGTCTCTCACTCACTATCTCTCACGCTCTTAGTCTCTCACAGCGTCTCTCTCTCTTACCCCTCTCTCTCACCCCCACTCTCAGAACATCTCCCTGTCACACCCCTCTCTCTCTCACCCCTCTCTTCCTCACTCCCTCCGTCTCTTGCCCACTCTCGCTCTCTCGCCCACTCTCTCTCGCCCACACACTCTCTCGCCCACACTCCCTCTCACCCCTCTGTCTCTGTCTCACGCCCCTGTCTCTCACCCCCTCTCTCTCGCCACTCTCTCTAACCCACTCTCTCTCAGCCCTCTCTCTCGCTCACGCCCCTTCTCTCTCACCCATCTCCCTCACCCCTCTCTCTCACCCTCTCTGTCTCGCCCCCTCTTCTCTCTCAACCCTCTCTCTCACCCCTCTCTCTCATCTCTCTCTCACACCCCTCTCTCTCTCACCACTCTCTCTCTTTCACCCCCCCACACGCTCTCTCTCTCTTGCACCCCCCTCTCTCACAGCCCTCTCTCTCTCTCTCACCACACACTCTCCCACTCACTCATCCCTCTCTTAACCAGTCTCTCTCTTACACTCCTCCCTCTCACTCTCAACAGTCTCTCATCCCTCTTATACTCTCTATCTCCCCTCTCTCTCTGCCCCTCTCTTTCAACCAACTCTCTCACCCCTCTCTCTTACAACCTATCTCTCAACCCTCTCTCAACCCCTCTCTCTCACATCTCTCTCTCTCTAACTCTCACCCTTCTCTCTCTCACCCCTCTCTCTCACCTCGCTCTCTCTTACCCCCTCTCTCTCTCTGCCATCTCGCTCTCTCACCCCTTTCTCTCACCCATTTCTCTCTCAGCCTTCTCTCACCCTTGTCTCTCACCTCTCTCTCACTTACCTCTCCCTCTCTCACAACTCTCTCTTACCCTCTCTCTCACCCCCTCTCTCACCCCGTGTCTGTCTCACCTCCTCTCTCTCACCCCCCCCCTCTCTCAACCGTCTCTCTCTCACCTCTCTCTCTCACCCCTCTCTCACCTTTCTCTCTCATCCTCTTTCTCTTTCACCCCCCTCTCTCGCACGCTCCCTCTCTCTCGCCCCCCCCTCACCCTGTCTCACTCCCTCACTCTCCCCCCTCTCTTTCAGCCCTCTCTCTCTCTCCCACTCTCTCTCCGGCTCTCTCTCTCCTCTCACTCATCCCTCTCTTAACCACTCTCTTTCTTACAGTCCTCCCTCTCTCTCACCAGCCTCTCAGCCCTCTCATACTCTCACCCCTCTCTCTTACACCACTCTCTCTCTCACCCCTCTCTCTTACACCCCTCTCTATCTATCTCACCCCTCTCTCAACACCCTCTCTCTCTCTCACACAACTCTCTCTCTCGCTCTCACCCCGCTCTCTCTCACCCCTCTGTCTCTCACCCCGGTCTCTCTTACACACTCTCTCTGACCTCTCTCTCCCTCACCCTCTCTCTCACCCCTCTCTCTAACACCCTGTCTGTCTCACCTCCTCTCTCTTCCAATCCCCCCTCTCTCTCACACCCACTCTCTCACCCCCGTCTGTCTCACCTCCTCTCTCTCTCACACCACCTCTCTCTCAACACCCTCACTCACTCATCCCCTCTCTCTCACACCTCTATCGCCGCCCCTCTCTCTCACACCCCTCACTCTCTCTCACCCCATGCTCTCGCTTACCCCTATCTCTCACCCTCTCCCTCACCCTCTCTCTCGTTCACCCGGTCTCTCACACACTCCCTCTCTCTCGCCCCCCCTCTCTCTCGCCTCTCTCCGCCTCACTCAGCCCACTCAGTCTCTCACCCCGTCACTCTCTCTCCCTCTCTCTCACATCGACTCTCTCAACACCCTCTCTCACACATCCCCACCTCTCCATCACCCCTGTCTCTCTCACCCCGCTCTCTCACCCTCTCTCTCACCCCCACTTTCTTAAACCACCTCTCTCACAACCTCCCTCGCCCTCTCTCTCTTTCATCCCATCCCTCACAGACTCTCTCTCTCGCTGACTCTCTCTCGCCCCTCTCTCTCTTGCCCCTCTCTCTCCCCCTCACTCTCCCCCACTCTATCTCTCTCCCTGTCTCTCAACGCCTCTCTCTCTCATGCCCTCGCTCTCTCACCCCGTCACTCTCTCTCCCCCTCTCTCTATCTCACCACCTTTCTCTCTCTCACTCTCACCCATCTCTCTCTCCGACCATCTCTCTCTACACCTCTCTCCCATCCCACTCTCTCACTCTTCTCACTTATTCCCTCTATATCTCTCTCACTCCTCTCTCATCCCCTTCTCTCTCTCGCACCCCCCTCTCTCACTCCCGCCCCTCTCTCTCACACCCTCTCTCTCTACCCCTCTCTCTTATTCCACTCTCTGCACCCCTCTCTCCTACACCCCTCTCTATCTCTCTCACCCCTGCATCATCCACCACACACTCTCACACCTCTGTCTCGCACCCCTCTCTCACATTCACGCCCCGCTCTCTCACCCACTCTCACTCACCCCTCTCTCTCTTACCCTCTCTCTCTCAGCCCGCTCTCTTTTACCCTCTCTCTCAGCCCACTCTCTCATCCCTCTCTCCCTCTCGCTCTCACCCCTCTCTCTTACCTCTCTCTCACCACTCTCTCTCACACCCTCTCTCACCCCTCACTCTCTCTCCCCTCTCTCACACCCTCTCTCTCAGCCCCACTCTCTCTCACCCCCTCACTACCTCACTCCGTCACTGTCTCTCCCCCTCTCTCTCTCACCGCCTCACTCTCAACACCCTCTCTCACTCATCCCCCTCTCTCTCACCCCACTTTCTGTCTCACCCCACGCTCTCACCCTCTCTCTCACCCCCTCTCTCACACACCTGTCTGTCTTACATCCTCTCTCTCTCTCACCCCTCTCTACCTTTCACCCCCTCTCTCTCACCCCGTCTGTCTCACCTCCTCTCTCTCATACCCCTCTCTCTCACCGCCTCTCTCGCAACACCCTCTCTCACTCACCCCCTCTCTCTCACCCCCTCTCTCTCACACCTCTCTCTCACCCGTTCTCTCTATCTTACTTCACTATCTCACTACCACCCTCTCTCTCCCTCACCCCGTCTCTCTCACCCCTCTCTCTCTTTCACCCCTTTCTTTCTCACCCCTCTCTCAGCCCTCTCTCTCCCTCACCCGACTCTCTCTCTCACTCCCTCTCTGTCTCTCACTGCTTTTCTCTTACCCCCTCACTCTCTCACCCCTCTCTCACATCCTCTCTCTCTCAGCCCTCTCTCCCTCTCTCACCCTCTCTCTCTCTCTGGCTCTCACCCTTCTCTCTCTCACCCCTCTCTCTCGCCCCTCTCACTCTCACCCTCTCTCTCTTTCACCCTGTCTCTCACACACTCCCTGTCTCTCGCCCCCTCTCTCTCTTACCCCTCTCTCTCACCCCTCTCTCTCACCTCATGCTCTCGCTCATCCCTCTCTCTCTCACCCCTCTCTCACCTTCTCTCTCTTTCACCCCGTCTCTCACAGACTCCCTCTCTTGCTCCCGTCTCTGTCGCCCCCTTTTTCTCTCGGCCGTCTCACTCCCCCCTCACACTCTCCACCCTCTCTCTCCCCTCTCTCTCTCCCCCTCTCTCTCCACCCTCTATCTCTCCCCCTGTCTCTCACCCCCTGACTCTCTCAGCCCGTCACTCTCTCTCCCTCTCTCTCCCTCACCACTCTCTCTCTCACCCCTCTCTCTCTCTCACCCCATGCTCTCGCTCACCCCTGCTAACACCCTTATCCCTCATCCTCTCACTTTTTCACCCCGTCTCTCACACACTCCCTCTCTCTCTCGCCACCTGTCTCTCTCGCCGTCTCTCTCACCCCCTCTCGCTCACCCCTCTCTTTCACCCCGCTCCCTCACCCCCTCTCTCTTTCACCCTGTCACTCACACACTCCCTCTCTCTCGCCCCCTGTCTCTCTCGCCGTCTCTGTTTCTCTCGCCGCCTCCTCGTCCCTTTCTCTCTCCCCCTCACTCTCTCCCCCCTCTCTCCCCCTCTCTCTCTCCCCTGTCTCTCAGTCCCTCTCTCTCTCACCCTCTCACTATCTCACCCCGTCACCGTCTCTCCCCCTCTCGCTCTCAACACCCTCTCTCACTCAACCACCTCTTTCCCCCCTCTCTCTGTCTCACCCATCTCTCTCACCCCCTCTCTCTCACCACCTGTTTATCTCACCTCCGCTCTCTCCCATTCCTCTCTATCTCTCACTCCCTCTCTCTCACCCCCGTCTGTCTCACCTCCTCCTTCTCTCATACCCCTCTCCCTCACTGCCTCTCTCGCAACACCCTCTCTCACTCATCCCATCTCTCTCACCCTCTCTCTCACACATCTCTCTCTCTCACCCATTCTCTTTGTTTCACTTCACTATCTCACTCACCTATCTCTCTCTCAAACCGCTCTCTCATCCCTCTATCTGTCCCTCTCACCCTCTCTCTCTCACCCTTTCTCTCTCTCACCCCTCTCTTTCTTTCACCCCTCTCTTTCTCACCCCTCTCTCTCCCCCTCTCTCCCTCACCCGACTCTCTCTCTCACTCCCTCTCTGTCTCTCACTCCTCTCTCTCTCACCCCCTCACAGTCTCACCCCTCTCTCTCATCCCTCTCTCTCTCAGCCCTCTCTCTCATCCTCTCTCTCTCATTCTCACACTTCTCTATCTCTCTCTCTCTCACCCCCCTCTCTCTCACCGCTCTCTCTCTCGCCCTCTCTCTCGCTCTCACCCCCTCTCTCTCACGCCTCTCTCTCTCACCCTCTCTCTCGCTCTCACCCCCCTCTCTCTCACCCCTATCTCTCATCCCTCTCTCTCTCTCAGCAATCTCTCTCTCACCCTCACTCTCTCGGTCTCACCCTTCTCTCTCTCTCTCTCACCCCCCTCACCCACTCAAACTCTCACCCTCTCTCACAGCCTCTCTCATCACTCTCTCTCACCCTCTGTGTCTCTCTTGCTCTCACCCTTCCCGCCCTCACCCCTCTCCCTCGCCCCATCGCTCGCTCATCCCATCTCTCTCTTTCCCCCTCTCTCTCTCAGCTCTCTCTCTCACATCTCTCTCTCTGTCTCATTCCTCTCTTACCCCCTCTCTCTCTTATACTCCTCCATTTCTCTCTCACCCCTCTCTCAGCCCTCTCATACTCTCACCCCCCTCTCTCTTACACCACTTTCTCTCTCCCCACTCTCTCTACCCTTCTCTCTCATTCCACTCTCTCACCCCCCTCTCTTACATCTCTCTCTATCTCTCCTACCCCTGTCTCATCCCCCTCTCTCACCCTCTCTCTCTCTCCCCCTCTCTCTCTCACTCACGCCCCTCTCTCTTAACCCTCTCTCTCACCCCTCTCTCTCACACACCCCCTCTCTCTCCGCCTCTCTCTCCCCTTCACACTCTCCACACTTTCTCTTTCTCCACCCTCTCTCTCTCCCACTGTCTCTCAGCCCCTTTCTCATTTTCACCGCTCTCTCTCAAACACTGCCTCTCTCTTGCACCCTGTCTCTCTCTCTCCCCCTCTCTCTCTCAGCCCTCTCTCACCACTCTCTCTCCCCTCCGTTCTCGACCCCTCTCTTTCATCCCTCTCTTCCTCCCTCTCTCTCTTACACTCCTCCCTCTCTCTCACCCCTCTCTCAGCCCTCTCATATTCTCACCCCTCTCTCTTACACCGTGCTCTCTCTCTCCCCCTCTCTATCATCCCACTCTCTCATCCCAAACTCTCACCCCTCCCTCTTACTCCCCTCTCTATTTTTCTCACCCATTACCCCTCCATTTCTCTCTCACCATTCTCTCAGCCTTCTCATACTCTGACCCCTCTCTCTCTTACACCACTTTCTCTCTCCCCTCTCTCTCTACTCTTCTCTTTCATCCCACTCTCTCACTCCTCTCTCTCTCACCCTCTCTCTCTCTCGCACACCCCCTCTCTCTCACCCCTCTCTGTCTCACCCCTCTCTCTCCCCCCTCACTCATCCTCTCTCACTCACCCTCTCTCCCTTTCACCCCCTCTCTCACACACTCCCTCTCTCTCACTCCCCTCTCTCTATCACGCCATGCTCTCGCTCTCCCCTCTCACTCACTGCTCTCCCTCACCCTCTCTCTCTTTAACCCGATCTCTCACACATCGTCTCTCTCGCCCCATCTCTCTCTCGCCCCTCTCTCTCTCCACCCTGTCTCTGTCTCCTCCCTCTCTCCCACTGTCTATGACCCTTTCTCTCTCCCCCTGTCTATCAGCCCCTCTCTCTCTTTCACCACCCTCTCTCACTCACTGCTTCTCTCTCGCCCCCTCGCCCGCATCCCGTCTCTCTCTCTCCCACTTTCTCTCACCCCTCTCTCACACCTCTCTCTCTCCCCTCCACTCTCTACCCCTCTCTCTCTCATCCCTCGCTTACCCCCTCTCTCTCTTACGCTCCTCCCTCTCTCTCACCCCCTCTCTCTCACCCCCTCTCTCTCTCACCACTCACTCAGCCCTCTCATTCTCTCACCCCCGCTCTGACACCACTTTCTCTTTCCCTCTCTCTCTACCCCTCTCTCACATCCCACTCTCTCACCCCTCTCTCTTACATCCCCTCTCTATCTCTCTCACCCCTCTCTCTCTCACTCACGCCCCTCTCTCTCATCCCTCTCTCTCACCCCTCTGTCTCACTCTTCATTCTCACACTCCCCTCCCTCTCCCTCTCAACCCTCGCTCTCTCTCGCTCTCACCCCCTCTCTCTCACCCCCTCTCTCTCACCCCTGTCTCTCTCACCCCTCTCTCTCTCACCCCTCTCTCTCACACCCTCTCCCACTCGCCCTCTCTCTCTTTCAATCCCCTTTCTTGCACACTCCCTCTTCTCATTCCTCTCTCTCACACCCCATGCTCTCGCTCTCCCCTCTCACTCAGCACTCTCCGCCACCCTCTCTCTCTTTCACCCTGTCTCTCACACACTCCATCTCTCTCACCCTCTGTTTCTGTCTCTGCCTCTCTCTCTCCCCGCACTGTCTCGCCCCCCTCTCTCTCGCTCCTCTCTCCCTTCCCATTCACGCTCTCCACCTCCTCTCCGTCTCTCACCTCTCTCTCCCCCCTCTATCTCTCCCCCGTCTCTTATCCCATTTCGCTATCACCACCTCACTCTCTCTCCCCCCTCTCTCACCGCCTCTCTCTCAACACCCTCTCTCACTCATCCCCCTCTCTCTCCCGCCCCCTCTCTCTGTCTCATCCCCTGTCTGTCTCTCCTCCTCTCACTCACCACCCTCTATCTCTCACCGTCTCTCTCAACACACTCTCTCACTCTCTTTCACCCCTCTCTTTCTCACCCCTCTCTCAGCCCTCTCTCTCCCTCACGTGACTCTCTCTCTCATTCTTTCCCCGTCTCTCACTCCCTGACTCTCTCACCCCTCTCTCTCTCACCCCCCTCTCTCTCACTCCTCTATCCAAACCCTCTCTCTCACTCTGTCTCCCCTTTCTCTCTCCCCTCTCTCTCACACTAGTCTCTCTCTCACACCTCTCTCTCTCACCTCTCTCTCTCACCCCATGCTCTCGCTAACCTCTCTCTCTCTCACACCCCTCTCCCTCTTTCACCCACACCCCCACACACTCCCTCTTTCTCGAACCTTCTCTCTCTCACCCCTCTCTCTCTCTCACGCCCTCTCTCTCACTCCTCTCTCTCTCACCCCATGCTCTCGCTCACCCCTCTCTCTCACGCCTCTCTCTCTTTCACCCCCTTTCTCACACACTCCCTCTCTCTCACCCTCTCACTTGCCCCATGTCTTTCCTCTTCACTCTCTCTCCCCCTCCATCTCTCCCACTGTCTCTCAGCCCCCCTCTCTCTTACCCCCTCACTCTCTCGCCCCATCAGCCTCCCTCCCCCTCTCTCTCCCCCCTCTCTCTCCCACACCCTCTCTCTCTCATCCTCTCTCTCTCACCCACTTCTCTATCTCACCCCCTTTCCTCTCTCTCTCCGTTTCTCTCTGGCTCCCTCTGTTTCGCACTCTCTCACTCACTCCCCCTCTCACTCACTCCTGCTCTCACTCACAGACCTCTCTCACACACCCCCTCTCTTACGCCTCTCTCTCTCACCATTCGGGATCTCTTTCACCCCTCTCGCACTCTCCCCTCACTCTCACTCTCACTCCTCTCTCTTTCTCATCCCTCTCTCTCGCCCCCTCTCTCTCGCCATGAACGTTCTCTCTCACCCCCTCTCTCTCAGAACCCCCTCTCTCAACCCCTTCTCTTCCTCACACCTTCTCGCTCTCGACATTCTCTCTCTCACCCCTCTCGCACTCTCTCACCCTCATTCTCTATCTCACCTCCCTCTCTCACACGTTCTCTCTCCCTCGCCCCCTACACTCTCCCACTCCATCTTGCCCACTCTCTTTCGCGCCCACTCTCTACTTCTGCCCCCTCTCACTCTCTCTCACACCCTCTCACTCTCTTACCCCTATCGCGCTCACTCTCACTCCCTCTTTCTCAGTCCCTCTCTCTCTCTCACCGTCTCACTCTCACACCCTCTCATTCTCACTCCCTCTCTCTCACGCCCTGTCTCTCTCTCAGACTCCTTCCCTCTCACACCCTCACTATCTCACACTGTCTCTCTCACCCCTCTCACACCCATCTCTCTCTCCCCTCTCTCTCACCCCTCTCGCGCTCTCTCACCCTCTCTCTGACCTCTCTCTCTCGCTCACTCTCTCTCTTGCCCACTCTCTCTTGCCCACTCTCTCTCTTGCCCACTCTCTCTCGCCCTCTCTCTCTCCCACACACTCTCTCGCCCACTCTCTCTCACACACTCTCTCTCTCACTCACTCTTCTCTCTCCCGAACTCACGCTCTCACCCACCCTCGTTCTCGCCCAGTCTCTCTTTTGCCCACTCTCTCTCGCCCACTCTCTCTCTCGCCCACTCTCTCTCGCCCACTCTCTCTCTCAATCCCACTCTTACTCACACCCTCTCACTCTCACACCCACTCACTCTCACTCCCTCTCTCTCACGCCCTGTCTCTCTCACACCCCTTCCCTCTCACACTCTCACTATGTCACCCTGTCTCTCACACCCCTCTCGCACCCATCTCTCTCTCCCCCTCTCTGTCACCCCTCTCGCGCTCTCTAACCCTCTCTCTCACCTCTCTCTCTCGCCCACTCTCTCTCTCACCTCTATCTCTCATCCCTCTCTCTCTCGCTCCTCTCAATCTCACTCCCTCTTTCTCAGTCTGTCTCTTTCTCAGTCCCTCTCCCTCTCACTCCCTCTCTCTCATATCATGTCTCTCTCTCTCACACCCCCTCTCTCACACTCCCTCACTATCTCACCCCGTCTCTCTCACCCCTCTCTCTCTCCTCTCTCTCTCTCACCCCTCTCTCTCACCCCTCTCTCTCACCTCTCTTTCTCACCCTCTCTCTCTTTCACGCCCCTCTCTCACACACTCCCTCACTCTCGACCCCTCTCTCTCACCCTTCTCTCTCATCCCTATCTCTCTCGCCCCTTTCTCTCTCACTCCATGATCTCGCTCACCCCTCTCTCTCACCCCTCTCCATCACCCTCTCTTTCTTTCATCCCGTCTCTCACACACTCCCTCAATCTGGCCCCCTCTCTCTCTCTCGCCGCCTTTCTCTTGCCCCCTCTATCTCTCGTCCCTCTCTCTCGCAACCCATTCTCTCCCACACCCTCGCTCTCTTTCACCCCGTCTGTCACACACTCCCTCTCTCTCGCCCCCGTCTCTCTCGCCGCCTTTGTCTCGCCCCCTCTATCTCTCGCCCGTCTCTCTCGCACCCCTCTCTCTCTCTCACCCCGTGCTCTCGCTCACCTCTCTCACTCACCCTCTTTCTTTCACCCCGTCTCTCCCCCTCTCTGCCACCCCTCTCGCGCTCTCTAACCCTCTCTCTCACCTCTCTCTCTCGCCCACCCTCTCTCTCACCTCTATCTCTCATCCCTCTCTCTCTCGCTCCTCTCAATCTCACTCCCTCAATGTCGCCCCCGTCTCTCTCGCCACCTTTCTCTCTCCCCCTCTATCTCTTCCCCGTCACTCACCCCCTGACTCTCTCACCCCGTCACTCTCTCTCCCTCTCTCTCTCTCACCGCCTCTCACTCAACACGCTCTCTCACTCATCCCCCTCTCTCTCTCATCCCTTTCTCTCTCACCCCTCTCTCACCCTCTCTAACCCCATGTCTGACTCAACTCCTCTCTCTCACTCCCCTCTCTCTCATCCTCTCTCTCTCTCCCACCCTCTCTCTCTCTCACCCCCTCTCTCTCGTTCACCCCTCTCTCAGCCCTCGCTCTCCCTCACACGATTCTCTCTCTCACTCCCTCTCTGTCTCTCACTCCTTCTCTCTCTCTCTCACCCTCTCACAGTCTCACCCTCGCCCTCTCTCTCTCAGCCCTTCTATCTCTCTGTCACCCCTATCTCTCTCTCACGCCCCCTCTCTCACCCCTATCTCCCTCTCATCCTTCTCTCTCAGCCTCTCTCTCTCACACCTCTCTCTCTCAACCCTCTCTCTCACCTCTCTCTCTCTCTTACACACACACTCCCTCTCTCGCTCTCACTCTTCTCTATCTCACACCTCTCTCTCTCTCTCCTCTCTCTCTCTCACTCCTCTCTCTCTCACCCTCTTTCTTTCACTGCCCTCTCTTACACACTGCCTCTCTCTCGACCCCTCTGTCTCACCCCGTCTCTCTCTCTCCCCCGCCTCTCTCTCTCTCACTTATCTCTCTCACTCCGCTCTCCCTCATCCCTCTTTTACCCCTCTCTCTCTTACACTCCCCCCTCTCTCTCTCACCTCTCTCAGCCCTCTCAAACTCTCACCACTCTCTCCCTTACATTACTCTCTCTCTCCCTCTCTCTCCCTCTCTTTCCCTTCCCCTCTCTCTCAGCCCACTCTCTCAAACCCTTTCTCTTTCACCCCTCACTATCTCTCTCACCCCTGTCTCTCTTCCACACCCTCTCCCTCACTCATGCCCCTCTCTCTCTCACCCCTATCTCCCTCACCCTCTCTCTCTCAGCCCTCTCTCTCTCTCACGACACTTTCTCTCTCACGCCCATCTCTTTCTCACCCCGCTCTCTCTCTTACACCCCTCTCGTACTCTTGTTCTCACACCTCTATTTCTCACCCCTCTCTCTCTCACCCTCTCTACCCCTCACCCTCTCTGTCTTTATACCCCTCTCTCACCTCCCTCTCTCTCTCTCTCTCTCAGCCCCCACTCTCTCTCTCACATGGTCTCTATCACCCCCTCTCACTCTCACCCTTCTCTCTCTCACGCCCCTCTGTCTCACCCCTTTCTCTCTCACCCCTGTCTCTCTCTCCCTCACCCCTCTCTCTCACCTATCTCTCTCAACCTTCTCTCTCTCATGCCCTCTCTCTCTCACCCCTCTCTCTCTTTCACCCCTACCTCTCTCACCCCTCTCTCTCAGCCCTCTCTCTCTCACCCTTCTCTCTCTCACCCCTCTGTCTCACCCTTCTCTGTCTCACTCCCTCTCTGTCTCTCACCCCCTCTCTCATCACTCTCTCTCTCACACCCCTCTATCTCAACCCTCTCTCTCATGCCCTCTCTCTCTCACCCCTCTCTCTCTTTCACCCCTACCTCTCTCATCCCTCACTCTCAATCCTCTCTCTTCCTCATCCGACTCTCTCTCTCACTCCCTCTCTGTCTCTCACTCCCTCTCTCTCAACCCTTTAATCTTTCACACCATCACTCTCTCTCCCCTTCGCGCTCTCTACCCCTCTCTCTCTGCCCCTCTCTCTCACCCCCTCACTCTCTCCCCACACTCTCTCCACCTCTCTCTCCCCACTGTTTCTCAACTACTCTCTCTCTCATGCCTTACTCTCTCACAGCCTCTCTTTCTCTCACCCCTCACTCTCTGTCAACCCATCTCTCTCCCACCCGCATCCTTCTCTCTCTTACCCCTCTCTCAGCCCCCCTCCCTCTCACTCCCCTCTCTCTCACCCACTCTCTACCTAACCCCCTCTCTTCCTCACAGTCTCTCCCTCTTTTGCCCACTATCTCTCTCGCCCAACCCTCTCGCACACTGTATCTCACCCACACTCTATACGTCACACTCTCTCTCTCACCCTCTCTCTTTCACCCCTCGTTCTCTCACGCTCCCTCTCTCAGCCCTCTCTCTCCCTCTCTCACCCCCTCTCTCTCACTCCTTTTCTCTCTCACCCTCTCTCTCTCACACCTCTCCCTCACCCCCTCTCTCAGTCCTCTCTGTCTCACCCCTGTCTCTCTCAAATGCCCCTCTCTCTCACCCCTCTCTCTTACTCACCTCTCTCTCCCTCTCTCTCAAACCTCTCTCTCACGCCTCTCTCTCACACGCCCTCTCTCTCACCCTCTCTCTTTCACCCCCCCGTCGCTCTCACCCCTCTCTCTATCGCCCAGTCTCTCTCTCGCCCACTCTCTCTCAGCCACTCTCTCTCTCACTCCCTCTCTCTCTCACACCCTCTCACTCTCTCACCCCTCTCGCGCTCACTCTCACTCCCTCTTTCTCAGTCCCTCTCTCTCTCACACCGTCTCACTCTCACACCCTCTCATTCTCACTCCCTCTCTCTCACGCTGTGTCTCTCTCTCACAACCCTTCCCTCTCACACTTTCACTATCTCACCCTGTCTCTCTCACCCCTCTCACCCCCATCTCTCTCTCCCCTCTCTCTCTTACCCCTCTCGCGCTCTCTCACCCTCTCTCTCACCTCTCTCTCTCAGGCCTTCTCTCTCTCTGTCACCCCTATCGCTCTCTCACGCCCCCTCTCTCACCCCTCTCTCCCTCTCACCCTTCTCTCTCAGCCTCTCTCTCTTACACCTCTCTCTCTCAACCCTCTCTCTCGCCTCTCTCTCTCTCTTACACACACACACTCTCTCTCGCTCTCACTCTTCTCTATCTCACACCTCTCTCTCTCACCCCTATCTCCCTCACCCTCTCTCTCTCAGCCCTCTCTCTCGCACACGACCCTTTCTCTCTCACACCCATCTCTTTCTCACCCCGCTCTCTCTCTTACACACCTCTCGTACTCTTGTTCTCACACCTCTATTTCTCACCCCTCTCTCTCTCACCCTCTCTACCCCTCACCCTCTCTGTCTTTATACCCCTCTCTCACCTCCCTCTCTCTCTCTCTCTCTCAGCCCCCACTCTCTCTCTCACACGGTCTCTATCACCCCCTCTCACTCTCACCCTTCTCTCTCTCACGCCCCTCTGTCTCACCCCTTTCTCTCTCACCCCTGTCTCTCTCTCCCTCACCCCTCTCTCTCTCACCTCTCTCTCTCACCCTTCTCTCTCTCACCCCTCTGTCTCACCCCTCTCTGTCTCACTCCCTCTCTGTCTCTCACCCCCTCTCTCATCACTCTCTCTCTCACACCCCTCTCTCTCAACCCTCTCTCTCATGCCCTCTCTCTCTCACCCCTCTCTCTCTTTCACCCCTACCTCTCTCATCCCTCACTCTCAACCCTCTCTCTTCCTCATCCGACACTCTCTCTCACTCCCTCTCTGTCTCTCACTCCCTCTCTCTCAACCCTTCAATCTTTCACACCATCACTCTCTCTCCCCTTCGCGCTCTCTACCCCTCTCTCTCTGCCCCTCTCTCTCACCCCCTCACTCTCTCCCCACACTCTCTCCACCTCTCTCTCCCCACTGTTTCTCAACTAATCTCTCTCTCATGCCTTACTCTCTCACAGCCTCTCTTTCTCTCACCCTCTCTCTCTGTCAACCCCTCTCTCTCCCACCCGCATCCTTCTCTCTCTTACCCCTCTCTCAGCCCCCCTCCCTCTCACTCCCCTCTCTCTCATCCACTCTCTTCCTCACCCCCTCTCTTCCTCACACTCTCCCTCTTTTGCCCACTATCTCTCTCGCCCAACCCTCTCGCCCACTGTATCTCACCCACACTCTATACGTCACACTCTCTCTCTCACCCTCTCTCTCTCACCCCTCGTTCTCTCACGCTCCCTCTCTCAGCCCTCTTTCTCCCTCTCTCACCCCCTCTCTCTCACTCCTTCTCTCTCTCACCCTCTCTCTCTCACACCTCTCTCACCCCCCTCTCTCAGTCCTCTCTGTCTCACCCCTGTCTCTCTCATATGCCCCTCTCTCTCACCCCTCTCTCTTACTCCCCTCTCTCTCTCCCTCTCTCTCACACCTCTCTCTCACGCCTCTCTCTCACACGCCCTCTCTCTCACCCTCTCTCTTTCACCCCCCCGTCGCTCTCATCCGTCTCTCTATCACCCAGTCTCTCTCTCGCCCACTCTCTCTCAGCCACTCTCTCTCTCTCACTCCCTCTCTCTCTCACACCCTCTCACTCTCTCACCCCTCTCGCGCTCACTCTCACTCCCTCTTTCTCAGTCCCTCTCTCTCTCACACCTTCTCAGTCTCACACCCTCTCATTCTCACTCCCTCTCTCTCACGCCGTGTCTCTCTCTCACAACCCTTCCCTCTCACACCTTCACTATCTCACCCTGTCTCTCTCACCCCTCTCACACCCATCTCTCTCTCCCCTCTCTCTCTCACCCCTCTCGCGCTCTCACACCCTCTCTATCACCTCTCTCTCTCGCGCACTCTCTCTCTGTTGCCCACTCTCTCTCTTCCCCACACTCTCTCTCGCCCACTCTCTCTCGCCCACACTCTCTCTCAATCCCTCTCTTTCTCACACCCTCTCACTCTCACACCCCCTCGCTCGCACTCCCTCTCTCTCACTCCTGTCTCTCTCTCACACCCTTTCCCTCTCACTCCCTCACTATCTCACCCTGTCTCTCTCACCCCTCTCGCACCCATCGCGCACTCACCCTCTCTCTCACCCCTCTCCCGCTCTCTCACCCTCTCTCTCGCCCACTCTCTCTCCCCCTCTCTCTCTCCTACACTCTCTCTCGCCCACTCTCTCTCTCACAAATATCTCTCACCCCTCTCTCTCACTCACTCACTCTCACGCTCACTCCCTCTTTCTCAGTTCGGCTCTTTCTCAGTCCCTCTCTCCCTCATTCTCTCTCTCATATCATGTCTCTCTCTCACACCCTCTCTCTCTCACTCCCTCAGTATCTCACCCCGTCTCTCTCACCCCTCTCTCTCCCCCCTCTCTTTCCCCACCTCTCTCTCCTCCCTCTCTCTCTCACTTCTCTCCCTCGCCCACTCTCTCTCGCCCACTCTCTCTCACTCACTCTCTCTCTCACCCCAGTCTCTTGCTCGCCCATTCTCTCTCTCGCCCACAATCTCTCTCGCTCACTCTCTCTCGTCCACTCTCTGTCTCGCCCATTCTCTCTCACCCCCTCTCTCTCTCTCTCTCAACCTCCTCTTTCTCTCACCCTATCTCTCTCTCTCTCGCCTCTCTCTCACCCATCTCTCACCTCTCACTCATGCTCTCACTCTGTCAGCCTCTATCTCTCTCTCAAACCCCTCTCTTCCTCACCCACTCATTTCTCACCCCTCACTCGCTCTTCCCCTCACTCTCACTGCACCGTTCTCTCACCCCCTCACTCTCTTCCCTCTCTCTCTCCGCCTCTCTATCTCCCACGGTCTCTCACACACACTCTCCCTCTCACGCACTTACTCTCTCACAGCCCCTCTCTCTCTCACTCCTCTCTCTCCGTCACTCCCTCTCTCTCCCACCCGCATCCCTCTCTCTCACCCCCTCTCTTACCCCCTTTCTCAGCCCTTCTCCCTCTCACACCTCTCTCTCTCTCAACCCCTCTCTTCCTCACTCCCTCTCTTCCTCAGCCCCTCCCTCTCTCGCCTACTCTTTCACCCACTCTCTCTCTCAAACCCCCTCTCTCAACACCCTTTCTTTTTCGCCCATCTCTCTCACCCCTCTCTCTTACTCCCTCTCTCTCACACGCTCTCACTCACACTCCCTCTTTCTCAGTCTCGCTCAGTCAACCCTCTCTCTCTTCCTCCCTCTCTCTCACACGCTCTCACTCTCACTCCCTCTTTCTCCGACTCTCTCTCTCTCACTTCCTCTCTCTGTCTCCCACACCCTCCCTCTCACACCCTCACTCTCTCACCCTGTCTGTCTCACTCTTCTCGCACCCATCTCTCTCTCACTCTCTCTCGCTCCCACACTCTCTCGCCCACTCTCTCTCTCACCTCTATCTCTCACCCCTCTCTCTCTCAGTCACTCTCACTCTCACTCCCTCTTTCTCAGTCCCTCTCTTTCTCAGTCCCTTTCTCTCTTACTCCATCTCTCTCTCATATCATGTCTCTCTCTCACAGCCCCTCTCTCTCACCCCCTCACTATCTCACCCCGTCTCTCTCTCTCCCCCACGTCTCACTTCTCTCTCTCGGCCACTCTCTCTCGCCCACTCTTTCTCATCTACTCTCTCTCTCACCCACTCTCTCTCGCCCACTTTTTCTCACCCACACTCTCTCTCGCCCACTCTCTCTCTCTTGCCCTCTCTCTCTCTCTCAACCACTCTTTCTCACCCACACTCTCTCTTGCCCACACGCTCTCGCCCACTCTCTCTCTCTCGCCCACTCTCTCACACCCACTCTCTCTCTGTCGCCCTCTCTCTCTCTCACCCACTCTCTCTCACCCACTCTCCCCCTTGCCCACTCTCTCTCCCTCGCTCACTCTCTCTCTCACCCACTCTCTCTCTTTCCCACTCTCTCTCCCGCCCACACTTCCTTGCCCACTATCTCTCTCGCCCACTCTCCCTCGCCCACTGTCTCTCTCTTGCCCACTCTCTCTCTCGCCCGCTCTCTCTCTCTTGCCCACTCTTTCTCTTGCCCGCTCTCTCTCTCACCCACACTCACTCTTGCCCACTCTCTCTCTTGCCCACTTTCTCTCTCGCCCACTCTCCCTTGCCCATTCTCTCACTCTCTCCCACTATCTCCCTCTGCCCCCTCTCACTACCACCCACACTCTCTCTCGCCCACTCTCTCACTCTCGCCCACTCTTTCTCTCGCCCACTCTCTCACTCTCACCCACACTCTCCCTCTGCCCCCTCACTCACTCTCGCCCAAACTCTCTCTCGCCCCCTTTCTCACTCTCGCCCACTCTCTCTCACTCTCACCTGCACCACCCTCACTCTCTCCAGCCCTTTGTTCTCACTTGCACCCTCTGTCGCTTACTCCCGTCTCTCTCGCTTATCCACCTCACTCGTGCTCTCTCGCTCTTGCTCTATCTCTCTCTTGCTCTTCCTCAGTCATTCTCTCCCTCTTTTGCTCATCTCCTCTCTCTCTCTCGCAATCTCCCCCCTCTCTTGCTCCCCCTTTCTCCCCATCATTGTCCCCTCTCCCTTCCCGTCTCATATCCAATCTCTTCCCCTCTCACTCCCCATCCCCCCTCTCTCTCTCGTCCCCTCTCGCGTCCCCTTTCTCTCCTGCTCTCGTCCCCTCTGTCCCCCTCTCGTTCCCTCTCTCCCGCTCCCTCTTTCTCTCGCCCCCACTCTCTCTCCCCTCTGTCTCTCCCCATATCTCTCTCACCCCTCACTCTCTACCCTCTCTCTCACCCCTCTCTCTCTCTCCCCCTCTTTCTCTCACCCACTCACTCTCTCAACACCACTCTCTTCCCCATTTCCTATCTCGCCCACTCTCTCACCCCCACTCTCTCTCTCGCCCAATCTCTCTCACCAGCACTCTCTCTCTTGCCCACTCTCTCTCACCCCCACTCTCTCTCTCCCATTATCTCTCCCTCCCCATCTCTCTCACCTCTCACTCTCTACCCTCTCTCTCACCCGTCTCTCTCTCTCCCCCTCTTTCTCTCACCCACTCACTCTCTCAACTCCACTCTCTTCCCCTGTTCCCTATCTCGCCCACTGTCTCTGATCCCCCTCTCTCTCCCACCATCTCTCTCGCCCCATCTCTCTCACCCACTCACTCTCTACTCTCTCTCTCTTGTCCCCCTCTGTCCTCCTCTCATTCTTTCTCTCCCTCTCTCTTCCCCTCTATTTCCCTCTATCGTCCCCTCTCTCTCCCCCATCGTCCCCCGCTTTTCCCCCGTCGTCCCCTCTGTCTCCCCATCGTCCCCTCTCTCCCTCCCTCTCTCATCCCCGCGCTCTTCCCCTCCCTCTCCCTCTCTTGCCCCCATTCTCCCCTCTCTCTTCCTCATTCGTCCCCTCTCTCTCCCTCTCTCCTCCCTGCTCTCTCCCCCGCGCTCTCATTCTCTCGCCACCACTGTCGTCTCTCTCTCCCCGTATCATCCTCTTTCTCTCCCTCTCTCTCCATCTCTCGTCCCTTCTCTCTCTCTCCCCCACTCTCGTCCCCTCTCTCTCCACCATCGTTCTCTCTCTCTCCCTCTGTTATCCTGGCTCTCTCCCACTTTCGTCCCCTCTCTCTCCCCATCATCCCCTCGCTCTCCCCCATCGTCTCCTCTCTCTCCTCTCTTTCCCACTCTCTCCCCCTCTCCCCCATCGTCCCCTCTCTCTCCCTCTCGTCCCCCTCTCTCCTCCATTGTCCCCCTCTGCCCCCATCTTGCCCTCTCTCTCCCCTATCGTCCCTTCTCTCTCCCCCATCCTCCCCTCTGTCCCCCTCTCTCGTCTCCTCTCTCTCCCCACATCGTCCTCTCTCTCCCTCCCTCTTCCCCACTCAATCCCTCATTCGACCCCTCTAACTCCCCCATCGTCCTCTCTCCACGCCATCATCCCCTCTCTCCCTCTCTCGTCCCCTGTCTCTCCCCATCGTCCTCTCTCTCTGCCCCATCGTCCCTTCTCTCTCCCCCATCCTCCCCTCTTTCTCTCCCATAGTACTTTCTCTGGCTCTCTTGACCCGTCTGTCTCCCCCATCGTCCCCTCTGTCTCTACCCCTCTCATCCCCACGCTCTCCCCCTCCCTCTCACTGTCTCGCCCCCATTCTCCCCTCTCTCTCCCTCATTCGTCCCATCTCTCTCCCTCTCTTATCCCCGCTCTCTCCCCCACTCTCCCATTTTCTCGCCACCACCGTCTCCTCTCTCTCCCGGTATCGTCCTCTTTTTCTCCCTCTCTCTCCCTCTCTCGTCCCTTCTCTCTCCCCCACTCTCATCCCCTCTCTCTCCCCCATTGTTCTCTCTCTCTCCCTCTCTTATCCTGGCTCTCTCCCACTCTTGTCCCCCCTCTCTCCCCATCATCCCCTCTCTCTCCCCAATCGTCCCTTCTCTCTCTCCCTCTCTCTCCTTTCTTTCCCACTCTCTCTCCTCTCTCTCCCTCTCTCTCCCTCTCTCTCCCCCCATCGTCACCTCTCTCACCCTCTCGTCCCCCTCTCTCCTCCATGGTCCCCTCTCTTTCCCCCTCTCGTCCTCTCTCTCACCCCCATCGACCCTCTCTCACCCTCTCTCCTCCACTCCCCCCATCGTCCCTTTTCTCTCCCCCATCCTCCCTTCTGTCTCTCTCTCCCGTCCCCCTCTCTCCCCACATCATCTTCCCTCTCCCTCTCTCTTCCCCACTCAATCCCTCATTCCTCCCCTCTATCTCCCCCATCGTCCTCACGATACCCCATCATCCCCTCTCTCGTCCCCTTTCTCTCCCCATCGTCCCCTCTCCCCATCGTCTCCTCTCTCTCCCTCGATGTCCCCTCTCTCCCTCATTCGTCCCCTCTCTCTCTCCCTCTGTCTTCCCCTCACTCCCTCATTCTCCCCTCCTGTCCCACCATCGTTCCGTCTCTCTCCCCATCATCCCCTTTCTTTCCCCCATAGTCCACTCACTCTCCCTCTCACTCCGTTCTCTCTCCTAAATCGTCCCCTGTCTCTCCCCCATCGTCAACTCTCCTTCTCTCGTCCCCCTCTCCCCTCCCATCGTCCCCTCTCTCTCCCCCTCGTCTCCTCTCGCTCCCTCTCTCTACCCTCCCTCTCCCCCTCACCCTCTCTCTTCCCCTCTCTCTCCCACTCTCGTCCCCTCTCTCCCCCTCTCTCCATCATTCGTCCCCCTCTCTTTCGCCCCACTCTCTCTCTCACCCACCATCTCTCTCGCCCAATTTCCCTCACCCACTCTCTCTCGCCACTCTCTCTCTCTCGCCCACACTTTCTCTCGCCCAACCTCTCTTTCGCCCACACTCTCTCTCGCGTACACTCTCCCTCGCCCACTCATTCTCTCTCGCCCACACTCTCTCGTCCACACTCTCTCACTCCCCCTCTTTCTGCCGCCCACTCTCTCTCGCCCACTCTGTCTCTCACTGACTCTCGCCCAGTCACTCTCTTGCCCATCTCTTTCTTACCCAAACTGTCTCTCCCCCGCTCTCTCTCTCCCACTCTCTCACTCTCACCCACTCTCTCTCACACACTCTCTCACACACACTCTCCCTCTCACACACTCTCCCTCTCGCCGATCTCTCTCATCCACTCTCTCTCTCTCGCCCACACTCTCTCTCTCGCCCACTGTCTCTTTCTCGCCCACTCTATTCCTCGCCCACCCTCTCTCTTGCCCACCCTTCCTCTTGCCCAATATCTCCCTCTGCCCCCACTCTCTACCTCTCGCCCGCTCTCTCACTCTCGCCCACTCTCTCTATCTCGCCCACTCTCTCTCTATTGCCCACTATGTCCCTCTTCCCCCTCACTCTCACCCACACTCTCTCTCTCGCCCACACACTCTCTCTCTCTCACCCACTCTCTCTCTCGCCCACTCTCTCGCCACTCTTTTCCTTTCTCGCCCACACTCTCTCTCACCCACTCGCTCTTGCCCACTCTCTCTCTCTCGCCCATACTCTCTCACACCCACTCTCTCACTCTCTCACTCTCTCTCTCTCCCACTCTTTCTCTCGCCCACTCTCTCTCTTTCGCCCAGTCTCACTCTCGCCCACACTCCCTCTCACCCATTCTCTCTCTCGTCCACTCTCTCTCGCCCACTCTCTCACTGTCTTCCACTCTCTCTCGCCCACTCTCTCACTCTCGCCCAGTTACGCTCTCGCCCACTCTCTCTCACCCACTCTCTCTTTGGCCCAGTCTCACTCTCACCCACTCTCTGTCTCGCCCACACAAATCTCGCCCACTCTCTCTCTCGCCCACTCTCTGTCTCGCCCGTTCTCTCACTCACCCACTCTCTTACTCTCTCCTCCTCTCTCTCTCGCCCACTCTCTCTCTCTCCCACTCTGTCACTCTCTCCCACACTCTCTCTCGCCCACTCTCTCTCATGCCCACTCTCTCTCTCTCCCAGTCGCTCACTCTCGCCCAGTCTCACTCTCACCCAATCTCTCTCGCCCACACTCTCTCTCGCCCACATTCTCTCTCGCCCACTCTCTCTCTCGCCCACTCTCTCACTCTCTCTCACTCTCTCTCTCGCCCAGTCTCTCACTCTCGCCCAGTCTCACTATCACCCACTCTCTGTCACCCACTCTCTCACTCTCGCCCACTCTCTCTCTGACCAACACTCTCTATCACCCACACTCTCTCTCGCACACTCTCTCCTTCTCTCTCTCGCCCACTCTCTCTCTCTCACCCACTCTCTCACTCTCTCCCACTCTCTCCCACGCCCACTCTATCACTCTCGCCCAGTCTAACTCTCACCCACTCTCTCTCACCCACACTCTCTCTCGCCCACACTCTCTCACGCCCACTCTCTCTCTCCCATTCTCTCACTCTCACCGACTCTCTCTTGCCCACACTCTCTCTCGCCCACACTCTCTCTTCCCCATTCTCTCTCTCGCCCACTCTCTCTCTCGCCCACTCTCTCATTCTCTCTCTCTCTCTCGCCCAGTCTCTCACTCTCGCCCAGTATCACTCTCACCCACTCTCTCTCGCTCACACTCTCTCTCGCCTACACTCTCTCACGCCCACTCTCTCTCTCGCCCACTCTCTCACTCTCGCCCAGTCACACTCTCGCCCACTCTCTCTCACCCGCTCTCTCTTTGGCCCAGTCTCACTCTCACTCACTCTCTGTCTCGACCATACTCTCTCTCGCCCACTCTCTCTTTCGCCCGCGCTTTCTCTCGCCCACTCTCTCACTCTCGCCCACTCTCTCTCTGGCCAACATTCTCTATCACCCACACTTTCTCTCGCACACTCTCTCACTCTCTCCTTCTCTCTCTCTCGCCCACTCTCTCTCTCGCCCACTCTCTCACTCTCTCCCACTCTCTCCCACGCCCACGCTCTCACTCTCGCCCAGTCTCACTCTCACCCACTCTCTCTCGCCCACACTCTCTCACGCCCACTCTCTCTCTCTCCCATTCTCTCACTCTCAGCGACTCTCTCTTGCCCACACTGTCTCTCGCCCACACGCTCTCTTGCCCATTCTCTCTCTCGCCCACTCAACTCTCACCCACTCTTTCTTTGGCCCAGTCTCACTCTCACCCACTCTCTCTCTCGCCCACTCTCTCTATCGCCCGCGCTCTCTCTCGCCCACTCTCTCACTCTCGCCCACTCTCTCTCTCTCGCCCACTCTCTCTCGACCACTCTCTCACTCTCGCCCAGTCTCACTCTCACCCACTCTCTCGCCCACTCTCTCACTCTTTCCCACTCTCTCTCTCGCCCACTCTCTCACTCTCTCTCGCTCACTCTCTCACTCTCGCCCAGTCTCACTCTTATCCACTCTGTCTCGCCTACACTCTCACTCGCCCATTCTCTTTCCCTCGCACACTCACTGTCTCTCTCGCCCACTCTCTCACTCTCTCCCACTCTCTCTCTCGCCCACTCTCTCACTCTCGTCCACTCTCTCTTTAACAATCCAACAATCACCTTCAAATTATTTATGCCCACTGACAATAGCCATTTATGCCATGGTATAAAGAAGTCTCTCACTATTCGCTCTATCTATGTCTCACATCATCTTGATCACCTCAACCAAGTCGCCCCTCACCCTTCTTCACTTCAATGACAAAAGGCTTACCTCCCTGAACCTTTCTTCGTAAGACATGCTCTCCAGTACAGGCAGCATTCTGGTAACCCTCCAATTTACCCTCCATAAAGCTTCCACTGCCTTCCTGTAATGAGGGGATCAGAACTGAACGCAATATTCCAAGTGGGGTCTAATCTTGGCTCTATAGAGCTGCAGCATAACCTCACGGCTTGAAAACCCAATCCCCCAGCAATTGGAAGGCAACACAACATATTCCTTCTCAACAACCCGATCACCTTGGATGGCAACTTTGAGGGATAGATGGATGTGGAACTCAAGATCTCTCTGTTCCACAACACTACCAAGTATTCTGCCTTTAATCCTGTATTCTGCATTCAAGTTTGACTTTCCAAAATGAATCTTTTCACACTTTTTCAGATTAAACTCCATCTGCCACTTCTCAGCCCACTACATTTCCTGTAGTGATGTCATTTCCTGTTCTTTTTCTCAGGGGTGATAAATGGGGTCTACCTCGATGTGCTTTTTATTAGATTTCCGGTTGGAATGTCCTGCTTCTCGGAATTCTCGTGTGTGTCTTTATTTCACTTGTGCTCGGATGGATGTGTTGTCCCAGTCAAAGTGGTGCCCTTACTTATCTGTATGTAAGGATACCAGTGAGAGAGAGTCAAGTCGTTTTGTGGGTAGCCGATGTTCATGTATCCCGGAGGCTCCTTTTCTGCCTATTTGTCCATATGCAAAAGCTGATATCATTTACAAATTACCGTGCAAGAACTGTAACAAATACTACATTAGATGAACACTACATTCGATTGAGGCAACACATCCTTCCAAGGACAATCCAAAGAAATACATGCAGGAGAATTGCTAGAAAAATGGCATCCCAACAAGAACTCTACCAACAAACGCTTCGAGTTCGACGTCATCGAATACCCTCGAGAAGAAAAGAACAGGAAATGACATTTGGACGGGAAATGACATCACCAACCCAAAGAAACCCAAACATAAAAATAGAAAGCAAGATTCATGAACAGTGCTTCGCCTGGAGACCCACTGAAATTATTAACTAGTAGAGTGACAAAACTTCTGGAAATTGACTTTCCAATTCAGTGAGCAAACCGACTTCCAGTGTAATGACGTACTCAAAGATCTTAATAATGTTTATGAGTCACGAACTCCCATTCACAAACCCGGCTTGATTGCCCTCATAGACTTATTCCAATCGAGATGATTACAAATCTTATCTCTTAGAAGTTTTCCAAAACTTTACCCACATCCGACGGAAGGGTCAATGGTCTACAATTACCAGGGTTTTCTCCACTCCCCTTCTTGAATGAAGGAACAACTTTTACTATCCTGTAGTGTTCTGGTACTATGCCTTTAGACAATGACAACATAAAATCAAAGTCGAAGGCTCCAACATCTGATTCTTGGCTTCCCAGAGAATCCTAGAATAAATCCCGTCCAACCCAGGGGAATTTATATATTTTCTCATTTTTAGAGTTTGTAACACCTCCTCTTTGGGAACTTCAATCCTATCTCGTCTAGTAGACTGTTTCTCAGTATTGCCCTCGACAACATTTTGTTTTCCAGAGCGAATACTGACGAAAGATGTTGCTTCAGCATTTCCCCCATCGCTTCTGACTCCACGCACAACTTACCACGACTGTCCTTCATTGGCCATATTTTATTCCATTCATTCTTTTAGCCCTTCCATACTTATGGAAAACTTAAGGATTTTTCCTTATCCTATCTGCCAACAAATTATCAGCTCCCCTCTTGGCTCGTCCTCAGTCTCCCTTCAGGTCTTTCCTGTTTAACTTGTAACTCTCAATCGCCCTAACTGAGCCTTCACATCTCTTGCTAACACAAGCCTTCTTCATCTTCACAAGAGGTTCAACTTCCTTAAAAATCATGACTCCTGCGCTTGACAATTTCCTCCCTCTCTGACAGATACATACTTATCAAAGACACACAGAACCTGCTCCTTGAATAAGCCCCACAATTCTATTCTGCCCATTCCCTGCCGTTTCCTTGCCCAACCTGTGCATGCGTAATCTTATCTAATCGCATTGCAATTTTCTTTCCCCCAGCAGTAGCGCTTGCCCTCCGGTGTATACCTTTCCCTTTGAAAAGCTCAAGTAAACATAACTGAATTTTGGTAACTATCACCAACGTGCTCATCTACCGCCAAATCTAACACCTTGCCGTGTTCATTACCCAGTACCAAATCTAATTTGGCCTCTCCCGTTGTTGGCCTATTCCATGAGACAGTATTTAAAAGAATCTACCGCAGATACATTCAGCACTCTCCTCGTTTAAGATGCTTCGACCAATTGATGTGTTGATTAAATTAGGCATGAAAACTGTCATACCAATTTTTCAGTTGTTATTTGTGTCTTCGTTTACTGCCCTCCCCAACGTGATCTTAAAATATGGAGGCGGATAGGCTCCGACAATCAGTGACATTTTCTTCTTAGAACTTCTAATGTCTTCACAAATGGATTCAAACTCATTCTCCATAAAACCTATATCGTGTGTCAGTATTGGTCTGAGGTTGTCCTTGAATGTCTGAGTTACACCACATTCCTTACCATCCTTTATATCCTTCCTTATATTCCATGCCCGTGAATATTTAACTCCTCGTCTTGACTATGCTGTCTCCAAGTCTCTGCAATGTCTGCAAAATCGTCTTCGTTCGTGATGATTTATGCCGTTATATCTCCAGCCTTGTTCTGAAAAGTATGAGCATTCAGGTATAGTGCATTTCTGGTCGCTTTCTTACCCAATGATTAACAACATCTCTAATAATATCTTCTGCGCTATCCTTCCTTCTTGCTTCTTGCTTCTCCTCACTTGTCCATTTCTGACCTCCCTGCTACTATACAAGTGCTCAAATACACCTTCAAGGTGAAGCAACACTTTCCCTACACTTCGCACAATCCAGACTACTGGATTCATTGCTCATATTGTGGTCGCCAGTTCCTTGGGAAACGAAGTGTTGACTGAATGACCGTTTTTCAGAATACCAAGTTCTATCGTCAAAAATGTCCCTGAGCTTCCAGTTGACTGCTCATTTAGCACAAAACCACTTTTTCTCGCCAACTCTCTATCTCAGTCTTACTGCAGTGTTCCACAATAGCTCCGCGCATGCTGAAAAAGCAACAGAACATTTCTGCTTGAGGACCCCGCAACGCCATATCAATTTCAATCGTTTTAGAGGCCTGAAATCTTCCATGTCCTGGCCCCGAAACACTCACCATGCCTAGTTATAGCAGAGCAGCCATTACACACGACCTATGGTTAGTCACTAACGGTCTCCGTGAACAGTTGTTAATACTCCAAACAGACCTTTATCAATTACTATGTCAAACTGTTCGTCTCTCTCTTTCGGATCTATCCCCACATCTCGTTTCCTCCAAATTACTGCACCCCCACATATCTTCTGCATATAGACCAAAATTTTCCTGTGAACCATAAGTGGTAAGGCCGGGGACACCGGACAGAAACTGTTAACTCCGATTTCTCTTTCTAGCATCTTTTGGTCTTGCCCCTGAGGAAGCTTGATACTGTGCTTGAGTAATGACCCCCTGCACATAAGACAGAACTGTGTTAATCCTGAAAATTTCTCTTGTTGATGAATCCCACTGCAATGTGAGCCATTGGCATCGACTTCTTAGGTCAATTAATATAGAAATCATGTGCTTGGTATTTGTGCCCCAGTTCTGTTCTTGGATATGATAAACAGCAGAGAGCAAATTCTCCGTCATATCAGATGTGAACAGATAGGTATCTCCACAAGAGGTGGAATCAAGTGAATGTTATTTCAGCGAGAGAAAATTAAAACCATTTCTCACTGTAACAGCCTGTGGCTCAAAGCAAAATATTTTCTCTAAAGACAAAACCTAAATACAGCGTTTTCGAGATAAAATCTCTGAATGATCTCCCTCCAGTGTGACAGTATAGCTGTGTCAACAAACGGGATAACTGAGTGAATCACTTTACTTGTTCAGCTGGCGAACAATAGACAATAGACAATAGGTGCAGGAGTAGGCCATTCTGCCCTTCGAGCCTGCAGTACCATTCAATATGATCATTACTGATCATCCTTAAACAGTATCTTATTCCTGCCTTATCTCCATAACACTTGATTCCACTTTCCTTCGGAGCTCTATCCAACTCTTTCTTAAATGAATCCAGAGACTGCGACTCCACTGCCCTCAGGGGCAGAGCATTCCACACAGCCACCACGCTCTGGGTGAAGAAATTTCTCTTCATCTCTGTCCTAAATAGTCTACCCCGTGTTTTTAAGCTGTGTCCTCTTGTTCGGCGCTCACTCTCAGCGAAAACATGTTTCCTGCCTCCAGAGTGTCCAAGCCTTTAATAATCTAAAATGTTTTAATCAGATCACCTCTCAGTCTTCTAAACTCAAGGGTATTCAAGCTCAGTAGCTCCTGTCTTTCAACGTGAAGTCGTCCCGCCATTCCAGGAATTGACCTCGTGAACCTACGCAGAACTCCATCAATAGCCAGAATGTCTTTCCTCAAATTTGGAGACCACAACTGCACACAATACTCCAGGTGTGGTCTCACCAGTGCCCTGTACCGCTGCAGAAGAACCTCTTTGCCACTATAACAAATCCCTCTTGTTGTGAAGGCCAGCATGCTATTAGCCTTCTTCACTCTCTGCTCTATCTGCATGCTTACCTTCATTGGCGGGTGTACAAGAACATTCAGATCTCTTTGTTCTGCCCCTTTACCTAAATTGATATGATTTAGTTCATAATCTGTCTTCCTGTTCTCCCTACCAAAGTGTATAACCATATATTTATCCACATTAAACTGCATCTACCATGCATCTGACCACTCACCTAACCTGTTCAGGTCACCCTGTAATCTTCTAAACATCCTCCTCACATTTCATGCTGCCACCCAGCTTAGTATCATCAGCAAATTTGCTAATGTTATGACGAATACCTTCTTCTATATCATTAAAATATATTGTAAAAAGCTGCGGTCCCCGCACTGTTCCCTGTGGTACCCCACTGGTCACTGCCTGCCATTCCGAAATGAAGCCATTCAGCACTACTCTTTGTTTCCTGGCAGCTAACCAACATTCAATCCAAGTTAGTACATTGCACCCAATACCATGCTTTCTAATGTTGCTCACTAACCTCCTATGTGGGACTTTATCAAAAGCTTTCTGAAAGTCCAGGTACACTACATCTTCTGGATCTCCCTTCTCCATCTTCAGAGATACATCCTCAAAAAATTCCAGAAGCTTCGTGAAGCATGAGTGCCTCTTCATAAATCTATGCTGACTCTGACCTATCCTGTTGCTACTATCCAGATGTGTCGTAATTTCATCCATTATAATAGACTCCAGCATCTTTCCCACCACGGAAGTCAGACTAACAGGATATATAATTTCATGCTTTCTCTCTCCCACCTTTCTTGAAACGTTTGTACAACATTAGCCACCCTCCCATCCGCGGGAACTGATCCGGAATCTATCAATCTCTGGAAAATAATCACCAACGCATCCACGATTTCTCTAGCCATGTCCTTCAGTATCATGGGACGTAGACCATCAGGCCCAGGGGACCTATCAATCTTCAGACCTAGCAGTCTCTCCAATACCAATTCCTGGCAAATATGAATTCCCTTAAGTTCAGTACCTTCAGCCACTGTTACCTCAGGGAGATTGCTTGTGTCTTCCCCAGTGAACACAGGTTTGAAGTACCAATTCAATTCTTCTGTCATTTCTTTGTTCCCCGTAATATATTCGCCTGTTTCTGTCTTCAATGGCCCAATTTTAGTCTTAACCATTTATTTTGCCTTTCACATACCTAAAAAGCTTTTCACTATCCTCCTTTATATTTTAGCAGGTTTACCTTCATACCTCATTTTTTCTCTGCGTATTTCCTTCTTAGTAATCATCTGTTGTTCTTTAAAAGCTTCCCAGTGCTCCGTTTTCTCACTTATCTTTGCTCTATTATATTTTTTCTCTTTTAACTTTATATGTTTCTTAACTTCCCTCGTCAGCCACGGTCACCCATGCCTCCTCTTAGGATCATTCTTCCTGTTTGAAATGAACCGATCCTACAACTTCTGTTTTATACACAGTACTATCCGCCATTGTTCCTCCACTGTCATCACTGCAAAGCTATTACACCATTGAACCTTGGCCAGCTCCTCCCTCATAGCTCCATAGCTCCCTTTATTCAACAGAAATATTGTCACTTCCGATTGTTCCCTCTCCCTCTCAAACTGCAGATTGAAACGTATTGTATTATTGTCACGACTTCCCAATGGCTCCTTCACTTCGAGGTCCCTGATCAATTCTGGTTCGTTGCACAATACCAGATCCAGAATTGCCTTCTCCCTGGTAGGCTTCAGCACCAGCTGTTCCCAAGAATACATCTCGGAAGCACTCCACAAAGTCTCTTTCTTGAGTTCAATACCATCCTGATACGGCCAGTCTACCTGCATGTTGAAATCCCCCATAACAACTGGAGGAACATCCTTGCGACAGGCCAATTTCAGGTCCTCATTCAATTTACATCCGACATTCAGACTACGATTTGGGGGCCTGGAGAAAACTCCTAAGAGAGTCTTTTTACCCTTAGAATTTCACAACTCTATCCATACTGACTCTGCATCACCTGATTCTTGGTTCCTCCGCAAAAGGGAATGAATATAATCCCTTACCAACATGGCCACCCCATCGATTTTGCCCGTCAGTCTGTCCTTACGATAGCACGTATCGCCTTGAATGTTCATTTCCCTGTCCACTTGAAGCCACGTCTCAGTTATCCCCTCAATATCGTATCTGAAAATTTCCAAAACAACCTTAAACTCATCCATCTTATTTCTAATGCTTCGTGCATGCCATGTATAGTATTTTTAATTTTTTTACTGCCCGCACCCTTCCCATCAACTCCTATTTCACTCAACCTTACAGCATGATCCCTTTTTGAGTTTTCTGCTTCATTGATACAGGTTGTCTTTCTTGACTTCCAGTTTAAGTCAATAGTCCTCTTGCAGTAAGATATAGGGGCAGAACGCAGGAACAGGGATGGATAGTTTATTAAGCAATTTGACAGAGGGACTGAGGAAGTGTTCGTAGTTCTGACCGGCTTGAGGTGGGCATATTCCCAATTCAGGACGAACTTGTATCTTATGTTGCTCTCTGTGACAAGGGAGGAATTTACAGGTGTTCTGAGCAATTTCTTACTTTCCTCTTCGAGTTTGTAGTGGACTGGACTACAACAAACTCTTTTCTGGACTGTTCCTCTTTTCAGCAAGATTGGGAGAGAAAGACCAGAGAATCACACAGCAGTGAGTCTCACGTCAGTTGAAGGGAACCTTTCGGAGCAAACTCTGAAGGAGAGAGTTAACTGCCACTTGTCCAGGAAAGGTTTCATCAGGGGGAGACATCACGGTTTTGTTACATAATGTCATGCCTAACAGATTGGATTAAATACATTTTATTGGTAAGTGATTTTTTTTTAGCGAGGGTAGTGAAGTTGATGTTGTTTGTGTGGATTCCAACATAGCCTTTAACATGACACCACACTGGAGACTGGTAAGATGAAAAAAAGTGAAAAGGGATTTAAGGTCCCCTGGTAAATTGGATCCAACCTTAATTTGTTGGTGGTAGGAGACACAGGATGGCGATAAAAGGCTGTTTGTGTGACTGGAACTGGTATTCAATGGTGTAGCACAAGGATGAATGCTTGTTACCATGTCTTTTGTGACTGTGTGAAAAGAATATAGAACAAATTAGGTGAAAATGATAAGCAGAGTTGTCGATGATACGAATGAAAGTGGTTAATAGTGAGGAAGAAGGTTTTTGGATGGAGGAGCGCAGAGATGGATCTATTAAATGTCCAATTCAGAGAGGGAATGTTGAAACTAACATGAAAAACATGAGGTGATGCACATTGGAAGTAACACGTCCAATGACTACTCAATGAATGGCAGGACACGAGGAAACACAGAGGACAGAGTGATTTTGTATGATGGTCCATATATCCGTGAAGGCAGCAGAACATAGTGGCAATCACAACTGTATCAGTCAAGGCAATTCTTATAAAAACAAATAAAGTTTGGTCACAAGTTGACAAGGCGGTGAAGAAAGAAGTTGGCACGCTTTTCATCACTAGTCAGAAAGTCGATTATCCAAGTTGGAATGTCATGTTGTGGCTATGTCGAGCATTGGTGGGATCAAATTTAGAATACTGCTTGCAGTTATGGTCAACTTCTACAGGAAGGATTTTCTGAAAATTGAAACTATGCATAAATGATTTACAAGGATGTTGCGGGGACCTGAGGGCTTCAGTTAAGCGTGGAGATGAGGTAGGCAGGGGCTTTTTCACTCGAATGTTCCAGGCAGCGCGTAACGTTCTCACCATTGATAAAATCATGAGGGGCATGGATAGGCAACTGGCCTAAATCGTTTGTGCAGGATGGTGAATTTCAAAATTGGAGGGCACAGTTTTAAGGTGACAGGCACTGAGACACACTAAACAAGGTATTGAGCGGGACAGAATGATGGTTGATTTCCAACAGGCATTGGATCAGCTCAGTCTTCGGTGTTAAAAATAAGCATTTTCTTCTTGAAAGTAGTTGGGTAGTCAAGTCTTCAATGGAACGTTAGGGGTGCTAAAATTGAGTGATGTACCGATGAGTAAGTGAGTGGGCATAATATTGTCCAATGCACTATGAAATGGAGAATGTCATATTTATAAGGAACAATCAATAAAGACCTTTTTAAGTTGAATGTGATGTTGCAGAACTCTGAACTACACACCGAACTGGCTGTGCTGGGATATGAATCACATTGAATTTTCTGCAGGAGTATCAACTGAATCGGAAGGCAAAATGATATGTTTCATCTGTTCAGCAGTGGCGAAGCCAATATATATTCCTCTATTCCTATCAGCACTTGACAAGGTGAGAATGCATTTCCTGTCCAAAACATTCTAGTTCATGAAACTCGTTTGAAAATACAAACGGGAAATTGCGCACCAAAAACCATTACTCAGACAAGCAACAAATCAAGAATGGACAGACGCGGTAGAACGAGCCATAAACACCAAACAACGAGAAACACAGATAAAGAAAAATCGGGACCTGAAAAAAAAACTGGACAAACTCACAAAAAAAGACAAAACCGATAACACAGAGGCATGGATAAAGAACTTATCAGACCGGACCCTACCAGACACAGAAAAAACGGTTCTCATCAAAGGATTAAATTGCAATTACCTTGACGCTGACAACAAGGAATCCTAGCGGCATTAGGAACCACATTGAAGGAGAACAATCTCACGGAAGAAACACAACAAACGATCAGACAGACAGTTGCATCTACTCTGAGCCGAAATAGGGAAGAAAACAAACTGAACACACAAGAAAAGAAAGCCCTAGAAAACCTCAAAAAAGACAAGAACATCGTTATATTACCTTCAGACAAAGGTCGGCTCACTGTTATCCTGAAAAAAGGGACGACATCGAGAAAGCCAATGTACTACACGCAGACACCAACACCTACCAACAGGTGGCGCTAGACCCGAACTCACAACGAGGAAAAAAAATTACGTATCTCCTATGAAAATTACATAATTCCAGACATTTAAACAAGTCAGAATTCCAGAAGATGAAATCCGACGGGACCAACAACCCGCGATTCTATGTCTACCAAAAATCCATAAACCAGGAGCTCACCTCAAACCTGGAGTCTTACTACCTGGTAGACCGACTTACAGACTGGCAAAAGAACAACATGCATGACTGAAATACCTAGTAGAATAGTCACAGCACTCCATCCACTCCACCCAGGAATTCCTAAAAATCATGAAAAAATACCAAAATAGAGGAAGACGAAGCAATGATCTCATTCGACGTAACAGCACTGTTCACCTCCATCAACATCGACCTGGCAAATGAAACACTTACCACACTATTAAAAGAGACCATCATACACACCCCTACAACCATCAATCACCTTACCAACGAAAACATCATGAAGCTATTGGACCTGTGACTCACCACCCACTTCACTTTCTACAACATAGTTTACAAACTAACCAACGGCACACCCATGGGATCTCCGCTATCAGGAAGCGGTAATGCAATATCCAGAACAAACGGCCCTACCAACCATCAAACCAAAAATCTGGGTCCGTTACGTAGATAACCCATTTGTCATCACAAAACGAAACAAGATAGAATAGACATTTAACATCATCAATAACACCCTCACAGGCATAAAGTTCACCTAGGAGGAAGAAACCGACACCAAACTCACATTCCTGGACGTCTCAGTCGAAAGAAAGGACAATGGACAACGACAAACCTGAGTATACAGAAAACCGACAAAGAATGACCAAATACTTAACTACAGCAGCAACCATCCCGACACACACAAACGAAGCTGTATCAGAACACTATTCCAACCAGCCACCACACACTGCAGCACAAACGAACTACACAAAACAGAGGAGAACCACTGGTACAACGTATTCAAGAAGAACGGATACTCAAAAAATACGGTGCGCAATTTCCTCAAGTACAAACCACAATAAGCAGACCAAATACAACCAGAAACCCTAACCACCTTACCATACATCAAAGAAATTTCAGAAATGACAGACAGACTACTAAGACCCCTCGGAATCCCAGTAGCACACAAACCCACCAACACTCTCAAACAAAAACTAACAAACTTAAAAGACGCAGTACAACCCATGGACAAAACCAACGTCATCTACAAAATTCTATGCGAGGACTGTCATAAACAATACAAACAGGACAAACAGGAAGAAAGTTATCCACCAGGATACACGAACACCAGCTAGCCACAAGAAGACACGAACTTGTAGCCCTACACACGGTTGAAAAAAGCCACCATTTCGACTGGAACAACACATCTATCCTGGAACAGGCTAAGCAAAGGCATGCCAGAGAATTCCTAGAGGCCTGGCACTCCAACCACAACGCCATAAACAATCACACAGATCTAGATGCCATCTATCAACCCCTCAGAAAACGAACAGGAAATGACATCACCATAAACCCCATGAACCCCATCCAGTAGAAAGATATACATAGAAAGCAGGAGAAAACAGCTTCGCTTCACTTGGAGGTCGCCAATGATGATGCTACCAAGACAGATCACGAAATGCCTGGATATCAAACCGACAACTCAGCGAGCAAACCTACACCCTAAAACTCGTTTTTCTTTTGAGAAAGACAATGTAGCAGTTATTAAACTGAAGCTTTCTTTTTTCCTTTACCAATTTTAATATTCAACCATTCAGTCGAACTGAGAGAATGCTGAATTCGACAACAATTATTTCTCTTCTCTCAGATATTCAGCCTCTGCATTTTTCATTTCTTATTGATCTGAATGATCTGATATTTAGGCTAACAGAATGTTGCAATTTGTCTCGCATGCGACAGAAGAATGAACTGAGTCGTGACAGGTGCATTAATAAATTTTGTAAAGGAGATGAGATGAGGTGGTGTCGAGTTAAAAGCATGGTTCCGGAAAAGGACACCTGGTAAGTCAGCATCCATGGAGTAGGAAAGTCGATGTTTCGAGCTTAAGTTATTCATGAGGAATGTTCGAAACATTGATGCTCCTGCTCCTCAGATGTTGCCTAACCACTGTGCTTTTCTCGTGCCATGATTCCTGACATTGATCTCTCGCATCTGCAATCCTGGCCTTCTCCTCAGTTGCGGGTAGTGTCAGATACTTTTCCGGAGATATAACAACATGTTTGTAATGATAGTTTTGGATATGCAGTTGGAAGCTCATCATTTAGGCAAATCATTCTCCCCTTCCCAATCTGGCAAACACATTCAGGTCCTGCGCCTCCTTCATTAACATTCCCTAAACACCTAATGCCTGAAAGAAGACCTCATCTTCCGCTTGCGACCTTGATGCCACATGGGGTCAGCAGTTTTCTCATTCGCCATCCCCTCACATTATTCTAGTTTCATGATTCAACTCAGCATTGCGCTCATGACCTGCACATCACCTTTCCAACCTACCCGCTCCAAGTCCTCTCAGATCTAGTATCATATTCTCCACCTTTATCTACTCCTCGCATTCTCAGCTATCACGCCCCGAAACCTCCAATCTGTCCATTTATCTCTCAGCCCCCACGGCCGCAAACCTCATTCCTGATGAAGGTTTTATGCCCGAAACGTCAATTCACCCGCTCCTCGCATACTGCCTGATGTAATGTGTTTTCTATCACCACACTCTGATTTTTAGCATTTATACATCTCACTTTCTCCACGGCGCAGTATTGTGCAAACGTCACAGTATTGGAAAAGTGCAGTATCCGTGGCTTTCTAATCTGTTAATTTCATTTGCTCAATCGGCTCTAGCTGGAGTATTGTGTATCTTTCTGCAATTCTCATTATGGCAGGAATGTGATTGCATTGAAAATGGTGCAGAACAAATATACCTGGATATTGTCTGTTCGAAGACTTTCACTTATCAAGGTAGAATTGGACGGACTGGGCTGTCAAAAGATGTTATATTCTTTTAAAATAAAGGAGCTGTACTTTTTCTCAAGGTTAATGTGTCTTGATATAATTTTTATCAAAGGCATTGTGAAACAGTTCAGGCTCCGAATGGGATGAAGTGTTACAAAGATGAAAGTGTTTGCTGTGAGGCCTTTCGTATCTCTGGAAACAGCTGAGGCTTGAGGCCAAAGAGTTTATGTTTAGAAATGAACTGTATAATGGAAAAGTATTGGTCATTCGGGAAAGCGGAATTCCGGTTTTTAGATCCTGCAGCAGTTTTCACCAACTAAAATCTCTCTCCTTCAGCCCTTCTAATTTTTACCTGTAAGCTTCTGTTTCCTTTTTACTGTGGTTAAGGTGCTTGGTTTGTTGGAATTGTTGTGTATTTTCAGAACAGCATAATTAAGTCGACTTTGGATAGACGATGTTCTGTTGGTATTCTATATTCAGTTTTTTTTTGTTTTCCAATCCGTCATTTTTTGAATAATTTTTGTAACTAGCTTGCTTGGGTAATTTTCGCTGTACACTTAACGAAACAAAACACAATGTTACGGTCTGGGTTGTCTGCCTAATAATGGATTGAATAGTTTAGCCTAGACCATAACAAATTGGGAGGTAGTTGATGAATTAAAAGAGCAACTGATAGGTGCTAGGTTCTTTAGCTCGGGTATTGATTTGGAATGGGGTAGACAATGCTTGGGAAACCAATGTCTCATGTAGGTACAAACAGTTGTCTGGCTAGGGACGATGTAAAGTTGGTAGTTTTACAAAAAAAAATCAGGCCAGGCTTCTGGTATTAGCAGACATGCTGGGATTGTATTGCCTCTTTCTGTGAGGAAAGGAGAGATAATTCCCGCTGTTGCTCAGCATTTAAGTAAGCTGCAAAATCCATGAGAATCTGTATAGATGGTTGAAGTTCAATTGAAAATGAAGCAGCTTGAGTTAGACGCGAGAAATAAGAAAAGGACATCAGATGTGAAGCAGTTTGAGATACGATTAGAAGCAGAGAGAGGGAAGAAGCGAGAGCAGCAGAGCAGAGAGAAACGGAGACAGAGTCTGAACTTCAGAAATTTGCAATTATTAAAGGAATTCATCTTAAAAGGCTGGGGATAAAGGCTGAAGATAAGCTTAATCTGGAAGGGCATATTGTTAAAACGGCAAGGTTAGCAGCTGAAATGGCTGATTGTTATGAACTGGCCCATATAACAAGGATGGGCTTCCAGGATCATTTTAAGACTGAGCCATAGAAATTGGGGCAAAAGTCCTCACGTGGAAAGGGAAAATTGAATCTCTGTGAAGATCATTAGGATGACTTGTCCCGGGCTAAGTAGGAAACGCTTGAAGGGAACAAGACCCGAGGATTTCATTGCAATAACGTAGGCCACATGAAATCAGAGCTCCAAGCATCTGCAGCATCTGAAGATCTCCAGCATCTGTAGTCCTCACTTTCTCCAAATAAAATCAGTGTTGGAGAACTAGGAAAAGCACTGAAAACAAAACAAGCCTGGCATGGTAATAGAAAATGCACTGGAGGCTGGAAGGGTGCATCAGAGTGCACAAGCCGAGCAGAGGTTGGTAAGGGGGAAGTGCTTGAAAAATATACCAGCAAAGTTAAAATTTATTTACCTTGGCCAGGAGTAGCAGATAAAGACGTAACAATATTAAGGGACACAGGATCGTCTCAGTCTGTGATGCAGAAGGATGGGGAAATATGTACTCCTGAAGGACATTGCGTACGGGTATTCATGGTGGGACGAAAAAATTGCTCAGTAATTTACAGTGAGGCTAGAGCGGGCAGAAAAGAATGGCGAATTTGTGGTGGGTGTTCTGGACAAACTCTCAGCCCCAAAAATAAAAGTTGTGCTTGCAAATGATATCGCTCAATCACCGGTAAGTGTGTTGCCTTCTCCAATTGAAAGGCCAGTCGAGGTGCAGGCAAGTGTAGCAATGTAGGACGTTTATCAAGGAATTTTCTCAGATTGTGTCCAAACGCGATCACAGGGTCACAAGATGAAGCAGGAGAAATCAAAAGGCATGGATAATAAAGCTGAAACTTGATTCCAATTATTTTTGTCTGATAAGTGGGTCACAGCAGGGGGCAAACGTTAAAAATGCAAGTATATTCAGCTCTGCTATGCTACTGAGTTGAAGCAGAAAGATGAAAAATTAAAGCAGTTCGATCAGAAGACATGTACTTGGAAGGAGAGTGAATGCATTGCTGCGTGATATTACTTCGCAAATGATATGTTAAGGAGGAAATGGAGACAATACGTTTTCAAGCACGTGAAAAATGGGCAGATCTTTTTCCAGTAGGGTACAGGAAAATGGTGGTATGAGTGCCGCATGTGTCACAAATTGGAGGTCACGGAGTCTAAATTACGGAGACTTTTTACTGGCCTGGATTGCAGAGGAATATCGTTGAATTTTGCCAGACGTGTCATACATTTCGACTAATCGGAAAACGGTGGGAAATAATAAATCCTGCACTTTAATACCTATTCCAGCGTTCGATGAGTCTTTCTTAAGTGTCCAAATGCATTGTGTAGTTTTCCGACATTCAATAAAAGATGGGAATAAGTATTAATTAACATTAATGGATGTCTTGATGCGATTTCCAAATGTTGTTCAATTGTGCAATATGACAGCTAAAAGGGTTCTGGAAGAATTACGATTTTCTTTGAAAACTAGATTAAAACTACCATCAGAGATACAATTATATCAAAGGTCAAACTTCACATCCAAACTTTTCAAGGAGTATATAGATAGCTTGGGAATAAACCGATTCAAATCTACTGTGTCCAAAACAGAATCACAGGGTACACTGGAGTGTCAATTATTAAAGAATATGTTGAGGTTTTATGGTTCAAAGTAGCCACATTATTTCCATGAGGGAGTTGCATCAGTGCTGTTTGCGATTTGAGATGTAACGAAAGAATCCACCGAAATAAGTCCATCTGAAACTAATTTTGGGCATAAAGTAAGAGGACCATTAAAATTTATTAAGTAAGAATAATAAGTCAGATTACGTTTCAGGGTTGGACGAAATAACGTTGGAGAGTTGTAGAGACAGCATTTAAAAGTATCGCAGGAAATGGTTAAGCAGGAAGTGTATGAGAAATAATGGGAATAATGCCACTGGGAATAATTTAAATTTCATGAATCGGTGAAACTTTGAAGCAAGGTTTAGAAGACCTTATCAAATTGAGAGGAAATTGAGTGACGTTAGCTACTTGATAGGGACGCAAGGCATGAAGGAATCTCACAGAATGTGCGACGGGAATATGCTCTACCGGTATTTGGCAGAGAACGAACGCAAGAGGAGAATGTGTTATTGACTACAACACACTGGGGAGAACCAATTTCAGGGAATTCTGCATTAGACTTTACTGAAATAAAATTGGACAATCCAAAAGTTTGTCTAATATTAGTATAATTATTCAGTTATCATCCAGAAGAAAATCGAAAGTTTTATTAGTCTTACATGGGGAGATCTGCTGAAATAAACTGGGAATTAATAACCTAATTGTAGATGATGTAAATGTAGGAGATAATGTTCTGATTTTGTATCATCCTTGCAGGCATAACTCTCTAAATGTGGTACAAATTTGAAAGGATATAGCACGTATGCTCCAAATGGCATAACCGAAATGAGTTTCAATAAATGGAGTTCACTCATCATCATGGTGCCAAAGCCAGAGAAGACCCAACAGTTGTGTGTGGACTATCACAAAGTCAATGTTGTTAGAAAGACTGATGCATATACATATCTGCAGTTGGAGGACTGTGTGGAAAAGTTTGGAAGACCAACTTACATTTCTAAGTTGGACTTCCTTAAAGGTTATTGGCAGTGAACTTAGTCAGAACGATCAAAGCAACTTTGTAACGCCAACTGGCCTGCAGAAATTTAAAGTAATGCCGTTTGTACGAAAAGCACTTCAGCCACATTTCAGAGGTTAACTGACAAGGCAATTGCCGGATACACGACTGTGTGGTGTACATTGCACCTGGTACTTTCAGTCTCTCATGAATTGAATATTTACAGCATTTATCGGGTTTGTTTGATCGAATTCGGAAGTAAACCTACCTGAAATCTTTGCCAAAGCAAAAGTCACCTTCCTGGGCTGTCTCGTTGTAGACGGACAAATAGCCCCACGGGATGTGAAAACGAAAGTTACAGGGGACTTGTATACATTGCTGACGAAACGTGCAGTACTACGGTTTCCAGATTGAGTGGCTTTTGCTGAACGTTTGTGCTGAATGTTAGCAGTGGGTCTACTCCACTCACCGAATTGTTAAAAACAGGAAAGAAAATTACAGTGAACACCAGAATTTCAAACTGCATTTGACAGCCTAAATACTTTGTTAACCATTGCCAAAGTATCAGCCACACCGAATTATACCAAGGCTTTCTATGTGCCAATCGATGCCAATGATGTGCGTGTCTCTCTTCTTCTGCTGCTCGAATTTCGACATGTTAACCAGTTTACTATCTCTGTTTATGGGGTTTAATTGACAGCACCATTGTGTATTTTTGGAACAGCACAATTAAGTCTAGTTTGAAATGCTGAGTTCTGTGGGCCTTCTATATTCTATTCATTGTCTTTCATTTCTTAATTTTGTGACAAATTTTCTCTCTGTTTTAAAAACTGAAAGTCAACATTGCTAAAGCATTCCAAGGAAATGTTACTATACATTCACCAAAACAAATAGCTACGTTACAGTCTGCATTTCCTGCCGAAGAATGCTTTGAGTGGTCTGGCCTCGGCAAAACGGCGGTTATTTTTCTCCGAATGGAGCTGATTGTGAGGGGACATGATTGACGTGTCCGAAATAATGAGGAGCTTGGAATGACAGACTGAAGGAAACACTTGTTCGTGATCGATCCCCAAGGTTTGTAGATTTCAGCTAAGATGCAGAAAGCTTTGAATAGATTTGTAGGAAAACTTTATCAGTCAGTGGGTTGTAGACTCTGGAACTCACTCTCTATAAAGCTCAGTTGGACAGTTAACCCTTCATTCTACTCTGCTACCACTGGTCAAAGAGTTTCAAAAAATGCTCAAAGCCGAGCATTCCCGTGAGCAGCAGTGATTCGATCGGTGTCTTTGTGAAATGGAAAGGTGCCCATGAGCAACGTGTGCCACTATTCGGCTTCCCTCCTGTGATGACGTTGAAACATTGAATCTCATGTTCTCGGGGACATTTAATTAAGGCATTCTCGTTCCTGCAGATTCGGAACTCATACCTTATTTCGGCTTCAGAAAAATCAGTATTAATGCGTTATAAAACCGGCAGTGCACTCGAGTCAGGTAGGATTCGAGCCGACAATCTTTGAATCCGTAGTCAGGCGCGTTATCCATTGCACCACTGGCCCAATGCCTACATGGAGCCTTAAGAGCCCTGATGTTAGCACGGACATGATTACTAGCAGTATTGTTCCCCAATTGAACAAGCAATAAAGAGAATCACTGTCACCTCTTCAGTCCAATATTCATCACATTTTAAAGCAGCGAATTTTCCAAAAAAACCCAAAATGTCATCATGAAGCTTCCATTCAAATTCTCTCTGCTCAGTCATTCAATGGAATCACTGCTGATCTGATGAATTTCGAATCCACTTCTTCAGCATAACTGACGTGAACGTGAGCCGAATCACCACATCGTATGTACCAGTTAACGTTCAGAGGTTTCGTTTACAGTAACAACCTTTGCGAATATGCAGGAAAGTGAATACTGTAACCCGAGCAAATAAATCCCTTCGTGGAAATTAATCCAGTGCAAAGTCAACCATATAAGGACTGGCAGATGACGTACAAAATCCTCTGCTTCTCTCTGCTTCTCCAAGAATTGACACTTTGGAGAATTCTTCTTTGTAATTTAGACTGTCCCAGTTGCAGATATTCTCCCAATCCACAAACAAGTATCCTGTTGATTACTACTTCACTTAAAGCTAAAATTGTTGAATATCTTTTCTCCCAGCTGATGTCCCAATGTTCCCTGTTCCATGTCAATACAAGTTCTTGCAGGTGAAATTAGAGCTCCCAGCCTGATGTCCCACTGCTTCTTGATGCGTGGAATTGAAGCCGCTGTTATTAAGGCGGGAGCTTTTAGCCTCGATATTTCACGCGCCTCTGTATCATCAGAGAATGGCATTCCGCTCACTGATCGTATTGTTGCAGCCACATGCCATCACCATTTCCAATTACTTTTGGGTGCAATGCAAATCAATTTCTCTGATTCCACGCCTGGGAACTGAGAGGATATGACATGCCATTATATGATTACATCAATGAGTGTGGAAATTGGTGAAGTAACCGATGTAAAATACAGTGTTATTGAGAAATATATTTCAGCAATGCCCTGCAGTATCCAATGACCCTTTGAATTTTTGTAGATATCTAGCAAACGTAATCTCCTACAATGTTGCAATCTCAGTGTAGCAATCTGTACCGTCTCTGGAGACATAGAAGTTAAAGATACAACCGAACCACTGCTTGACCAGTATTCCGTTGAGCATGTGGTTTTATCCTGACATAACCTCTGCCGCGAAACTTATTGCTTTTTGCATCGTGCTTTTCCATGTGGCACCAGGATCATGAAATCGTTCTTCCTTGGAATTGTAAACACAGCAAGTTCTGCTCGATTCAAAGTGACAGCAATCGGCATTTTTCCCGTTTTACTCCATGTAATGTGTGCTCAGCAAACGCTGGGAAAATCAGTCTTTGTTTTACATAAAAATACTCTTGGTGGTGATAAATCTCCTTCTTCAAACACCGCTGTCTCACATCTTTGCGTTTCAAATATCACAACCACCCATTATGGGACAGGTCTCTCCCTCCCACAATCAATAATTCTCCTAAACGTCCACTCTCTCATTTCACTTTGGTATTGTACAATATAATACTCACATTTACACAGTTCATTCTGTACTGCTGCGGTCACTGTTTTAGGTGAAAGTGCTCAATCCCATGGTCGGCATCTTCAAGCAATTCAATCCATTTCGATGCAGCTGTTCTGTCATTAATCCTCGTGGAGCAGCCTTTACTGACACGGACAAGAGATTGCTGGAGCATCGGGCTTAGCATAAGTGCACAGCGCAGGATTGAGCAAAAGATGTTTCATTGGAAAATACAAGTTTCTGTGGCTTTCTGCAGTCATTTATTTCATTTGTTCATTCGGTTCCCCCGATATATTGCCCGCAGTTCTACAATTCAAATTACAGTAGTCATGTGATCGCACTGGAAACCGTTCAGAAATTGACCAAGTTGAAAACTTTAGGTTTTGAAGACAGATTGTTTTGACTGGGGTTGTTTTCTTTAGGCAGAGGAAACTGTGAGGATCCGTGTTCCATATGCACTAAATAATGAGCGACATGGACAATGCAGACTAAAAGAAACGTTTCCTCTTGTTCGAACAACAGAGGCGTAGACTGAAGTTAAGAGGTGGAAAAGGTTGAGGAGATATGCAGAAAAATCTCATCAGCAAGCGGATGGTTGAATCTGGAGTTCACTGTCTGCAAGGATGCACAGAGGCAAACCGACATAACATTCAGAAATACTCGGATCTGAACTTGAGATGTTAATGCATATAAGGCCAAGTGATGAAAATGAATAAAGATAGTCAAGCGATTGCTTCTGACGGAAGCATGTATAACTAGCTTGAAGGGCTGTCATTCTACACATCCGTGGTATTCGCGTAGCTGTCCGTAGTGGGCTCGCAGTTCCATTTGTTTCGCTTTCTTCTCTGTGACCCGGCTTTGATTCTCAGTCCGGGAGTTGGTGTTTGTTTTGATCCTGACAGCGACATCAACAAGAGAAGACCACCTGCAAGTGGAGTGTTTTTAATACCTCGGATCAATTAATGACATCGAGAAATGAGAGACGATGTCCCAGCCTCTTAAAGAAGGGGGACGGTGCCTCGGCAGTCTCTGCTCATTCAGACAGTTCACTTTCCAGTCTCCTCTAATTCTCCTCCCTAAAGATTTTCCCAAGATTGTCAAAGCTGAGACTAGGCTCTGTGTCTTGTTTCCTTGACAATCGCAGGTACCATAGTGAACCTCGGAAAGTTTACAGTTGTAAAGGGGAGAGTGACCAATGAATCCAACTTCGCCTCCAGTGAAGACCCTGGGATCCTGACTCTGACTTTCGCAGGGATAGTTAATGAAGGGACTCTTGTCCCTGTAGTTCAAGGTGCAAACCTCATTTCGGCTTCAGAACAGTCATTTGTAAGTGCAATAATGTCAGCGCTGCCCGCAGCCATTTTGGAATTGAAGCTCCAATCAGCAGATCAGCAGTTAGGCATGTTATCCATTGTGCCACTAGCCCAATGTATGTGCTATATTGTGCGGTAGGTTAGCTTGTATCTGATTTTGAAGCGAGCCAGTCTTGCTCTTGAACCAAGTCGAAATTTTAACTACAATCTCTTCTCCATAACCAAGCGCATTTTCGATTGTGACACTGTGCTCGCACGTGCTTGAGGTTGGTATTCTGCAGAGTTGTGATCTAAACACAGACATGACCAATCGTACTCATGTTCACAAGTTGAATAACCAGGAGAAGATAGCCATCGTTACTGCTTCATTCCAATGATCCACTCTTTGGGCAGCGGGACATTTTGTTACGAAAAGACATTCAGCCTCATGAAACATCCATTCACTTTATTTCTACTCAGCCATTCAATGGGATCTCCGCTCATCTGATGAATTTCAAATTCACTTCACTGATTTTGCTCCAACACAGGTGATAAACTAATGACTAATTACAAACATCGTATTTCCGCTAATGTTCGAAGTTTGAGAGTACGTTTACAACCTGTGCGAGTTCACAAGAGATTGAATAAAATGTAATGAGGAAAATAAAACTCCCTTCCTGCCCAGGGCAGAGTTAGCCATCTGAGAAAGGTCAGAGAGCGAAAACATTACCTCTGTTTATCTCTGCGCAATGTCAATAGAAGCTGCTCCAGGTAATGTTGGAACTATCAGTTTGATGTCCGAATGCTCCTTGCTTCGTGTCAAAGAAAGCTGCTGCAGTTAATGTTGTAGCTTCCAGCCTGATGGGACGTATAACACGTCAATGGAAGCTGCTCCACGTAATGTTGGAACTACCAGTCCATGGCATTTTAAGTGACTCTATACATTCAGAGAAATACTTCACACTCACTGATTTAATTACTAAACCCACATCTGCTGGCTGATCCCCATCCCCATTTCCACTTTGTTCTTCGCTTCTGCACCACACAATTTCTCGTACCGTGCCTGAAAACTGGGAATATATGATATTCCACAGTAGTGGTCACTTCCTTGCATGACGAAATTGGCAAAGTAACCAATGTTAAACTACATTTCTTTTGCAGAAATACATTCCAGCTATTCCCTGCGCTATTCCCTGACGATTTCATTTTCTGGAGAACTATATCAATCTTCGCATTCAATAAACTAAGTGATGAATAATCCATTGGCTCTGGAGATACCAAAGTTAACCATTCAGACCACAATGAGTTTGCATGTCTATGTCACTGTCTGTCAAGTATTCCGACTGTTCATGTAGTCCTTTTTCTACCATATACTCTGCCAATATATTTACTGCTTTTTGCATCATGCTATTCCATGTGGTGCCGGTATCGTGCAGTGGTTGTGGCAGCAGAAAGATAATCTCCAATGTGACTTCCAGTATTGTCACTTGTTCCCGTTTTATGGAGAGTAAGACATGCTGAACAATGCAGGAGCGAATCAATCTTTTTTTACATGAAAATATTCGTTGAGGTGATGCTTTTGCTCCTTCAACCCATGCCCTTTCACATCTTTGCTGTCTATGTATCAGGATTCAAACCCACCCATTCTCGGAGACTTCACCCCATCCCACGATCAGTATCCCTGCTTTAGGTCACTTTTCCAATTTCACTGAGGCATTTGGCAATCAAGCACACGCATTGACATTGTTCAGTCTGTGTAGCTGCAGTCAATGTTGTTGGGCGACCAACGTGACCCAATCCCACAATTAGGACCTTAAAACCAGTCGATCAATTTACATACTGCTGTTTTGAGATCAGTGCTCACGTAGCAGTTTTTACTGGCATGTACCAGGTATCACTGAAACATCAGGCTCAGGAAAAGAACACAATGCAGTATTGCTCCAGAATTCCAACCATCAAAGTGTTTCCAGAGTATCTGCTTCCCATTCTGGCTCTCTGCTCCCTCACGCTGCTGTTTGTTCTGTAAAAAGGGAGCGGGCTGTCTCCATTGAAAGACAACATTGTTTCTACGTGTAAGCTGTGCTGGGTGAGAGCAGAGTCCATTCGCTGTTCTGCTCAGTGTCAATCACTTGCGATGGAAGGAGTTAATTACACGGCAGGAAGTTTGTAACTTTATTTGTGGATTTTCTCCGAAGGTCTCTTACCAGAGAAATAGAAAGATGCTGAGCTGGACGCAAAGGAATAAATTGACAGTGGAGATTCTTCGTCCTGGTAAATAATATGAGTTCTCTTGATGCAGCCTGTGTGGTGTTCAGAATTCTTCTCGCAGCAATCCTGCAGAATGTCCAATGCAAAACGGGAGTCCTTTACTTTGCTGCGATATCTGAGCTACCACTGTCACAGATGAGGAGGATCCAAGAGAAATGCTCACTCACTGACAGTCATCAAAACGGCCCGCAGCTGCGTTGCTCCTGATAGCCCAACGCAGAATGTAGAGTTAAACATGAGCCATTGTTTCACCCTCTGTACCAGTGATAGGGCGCGGGACGGCTTAAACACGTGGCATCATTCCCAGGCAGACAGAAGCCAGACAATCCATACCGTCCATGGCGAATCTATGCCACTTGAATCTCTCTGAGACTATTCATAATCGGTTACATATGTCCTAACATTGAGAAAATGTGTCTGAGTGGTGATGCGGTCTCCCACATGCTGATCGTCATGCCTTTCATGTCTGAAACAGCAATGGATAACGCGCCTGAGTACGTGTCAGGAGAGTTTCGGTTTGTCTCGTACCTGGCTCGAGAGCAATGCAGGTTTTTATTTAACTGACAAACCAATCGTGCCCTTTGAACTGAAGCCGAGTCGACGTTTGAATTCCTGATCTGCAGGAATCTTCAGTCAATGCCCCAACATCATCAGAGGAGTGGAAGCTGAAATAGTTAAACACGCTGTGAATAGTCAATTTTCCATTTCCATAACGAACTGATCCAATCACTGCCCCTCCTTGAAATGGCAAGGAAATAAAATGAGTAGCTAAGTTGCAGCTTTGAGAATTTTTAGTGACTCCTTGTGAAGCAGTTTCAAAGGAAAATGAAGAATGAACTGTCGGATTGATCAGGGATTTCCGATGCACCTTCGCCTTCTTAAACAGGATGGAAGATTGTCCCTGATGTTCTCGAGGACATTAATTGATCCGAGGCATTGAACGGACTAACATGACAGATTGTGTTGTTGACGCTGTTAGGAGTAAAATGAATTGCGGTCTCCCTGGCATGGAATCGAAGACCGACCAAAGTGGTGAAAGCACTGAATCCTGCCCATTGCACCAGCAAGTATGACTTCAAGAACCAAGCGCATGGCTGGTGTGACAACTGTCAAGCCCCTTGTAAGCGCTCTTGTCAGAAACAACAACTTGATTATCCTCATTTCACTTTCCATTACTAGGACTTGTATGGCTCAGCATCACAAAATCACACCAAAATACCAATGAATGGTATACGGGTTTCTGCTTCTCTGACCCTTCCACAGAGTCAGATCCAGATTAAAACACTCGTTGGCTGTTTAGGGTTTAGTGCATATCTCCACAACTCTTTCCCCCTTTTATCTTAAATCTATATCCCGCGGTGATCGATCAAAATGAAACATTTCTTTCAGTCGACCCCACCCATGTCCCTCATTATTTTGTATCTCAATCATGCCTTTAAAAAATCTGCTCTCCTGTAAGAAAAATAACCCCAGATCTCCATTCTCTCATCATAACTCAAAATCTTCCATCAGCCAATATCCTGTTGAATCTCTTCTGCACCGTTCCCAGTGCTACCTTGTCCCTGATTTAACGTGAATTGCAGAACTGCACACAATACTCAGACCACAGCGGAATGAACAAATGCAATAAATGACGCAGAAAGCTGTACAAAATGTTCTTTTGCAATAAATTCTCTTTTGCTCAATACTGCGCTGCATCATTTTTCCTGAGCCTGATGCTCCAATAATTTCTGATCTATGTCAGTAAATGCTGCTACATGACGATTAATCTCACAACCGCGGAAGCTGAATGTATCGACTGGTTTGAAGGCCCCGAAGCTGGTTTGGGGGACGTTCACCCAACTACAACACCCCACCAGCACAGACAGCACGGTGTAATGTGAGTGTTAGATTGTGGAATGCATCTGTGAAACCGCAGAACCAGCGTAAAGGTTGGTTAGTGATTGTGAGGGAGAGAAATCTCCGAGGAAGGGTGGGTTTGAATCCTGATATCTGAAACGCTGAGATGGGAGAAAACTGGAATTTGAAGGCGCGAAATCATCGCCTCTCAGAGTATTTTCATGGCGTATGTTACTGATTCCTCCCCGCGTTTGCTAAGCACGGAGCAGCAGGAATTATTGCAATAGCAGACTGGGAGCCCCAACCTCACCTTCAGCAGTTTTATTGACATTGAGAAAGGAACATTGGGACATCAGGCATTACGGGGCATACAAAGTAAAAGATGTATTTTGTCATAACTCAGACTGGAGCTGAACTTGCGGTGGCCACAAGGCAAAGCACGGTCCCGTTGCCACATGTAAAAATACGATTCAAAAGCAGTAAGGATAGTGACAGAGGATCTATCAGGAACAGCACAACAGTCACAACAGAAATAGTTTCCAAACAGTGTCTGCGATGTGGGAACTCAGAGTGGGGTGAAGTTTTAACTTGGAGATGTTGAATGCTGAGATTGATGGATTTCTACAAAACTTCTAAGGCTTAGGAGATACTGCAGCGTATTGTTGAAGTGTATTTCCCAACAGGAATGTAGTTTAACATCGGTTTCTTTCACCAATTTGCTCACAAAATCAAGTAAACACTGCTGCGAAATATCATGCAATCCCAGTTCACAGGCCCAGAATCAGAGAAACTGAGTGATACGGTACCGAAGATCCAAGTGGAAATTGTGATGGGGAAGAGCACGCGCCTGTGGCACCAGTGATGTAATCGATGAGGGCGAGGTCCATCTCTGACGGTACAGAGGTGCGTGAAATGCCGAGGCTGGAAGCTCTAACGTCACCTGGAGCACCTTCTATTGTTGTGAAGCAGGGAGCATTGTGACATCTGGCTGGGAGATTGAGCCTCGCGTGGAGCAATTTATTTTGACATAGAGCAGCAGGGACTATTGTAATATCAGGCTGGGAGCTCCAACCTCACCTGCAGCAATTCTACTGACGTTAAGAAGGGAACATTGGGACGTCAGGCTGTGAGGTAAAACCGCACCGTGTGCAGCTCTTGTTGACATAGATAGGGAACATTTTGATATTCTGGCTGAGGGAAAGGATACTCAGCTATTTTAATCTGAAGTGAAATAAATTAATTGATTCGAGACTTTGCAAGGAATCCTGTCACAGATGCAGTGCGTTAGCTGTTGCCATTGTCAGGAAAAATAAAGTTCTCATTCACTGGCAGGGAATCGAAGCCGGGACGCTGTGGAAAAGTGCAAAATTCGAAACAATAGACCACCAAGGATGCCTGTAGAACGGGGATGTACTGATTGGTCCTCAGCCATCAATCTCCTCTACGTGCTCTTGTCAGACACAACGGCTTAGCCGACTCTCACCCCATTTTCTAGCACTTTTTTGCCTTTACATCAACAGTTCACATCTAAATACTGTTGTAGGATATGTGGGTTCCTGCCCCTGCCAACCCTGACAGTGTGTTCACGATTCAACCACCAGATTGTTCATAAGTGTTTTCGTTGTACCTTCTGCATGTCAGGATCAAAGTTCGCTCAGGATTTCGAGCGGTAAGTGAGCTTGGACTGCGGCGCTGGAAGTGCTGAATCACAACCAATGCATCACCAGGGATGACAACAGACATCGTTGCATCTTTTCTCAATGACACAGTTTTTGGCATTATTTCACTGGAGATAAGTTTCTCCTCCAAAATGATTGAGTCATCGACGGTAATCAGCAAGTAAAGAAGCACATTATCCCATTTTTTCAACCCTGAACTATAGCCTTATGTGCACTGACGTTCCAAAGTTTCACGTTAATGATGTTTTCTCCCTTCCATATTCAACTAATCGACACAAATAATGGGGTGAACTTTGAGATGGGTCAATTTTGTTAATGTTACCTTGAGGATTTGAACCTCATTTTGACCCACAGAGCGAAACATGAAAACCCATTCACCCTGGAGTGACAGATGTAAGATCAGAGACGAACCCCAAGAAAATAAGATTTCACCTACTTGGCTTGTAATGTCCCATGTCAGACTTCAACACCAGACTCTGTTTACCATAGTGAAAGGAAGCAAGTGGTGACTCCCTGTCCGTGCAAATCCCACAATAATTCCCTGTAACTCTGCAGTTTATGCGGCCTCGACTGGCTCTTCCTGCCACACTGGAATATTGCTTACGTCAGCAGCTTACTATCCTTCCGAATGGTCTTCCTCAAATTCTTGAAAAGACAAAGAGGAATGGGGTATTTCATGTGTATTTTTACTTTACAAGGCCAACGGTCTAACCACTGAGCTACAGGACCAATGCATTGCCGTGTGAGAGAAGGTCCCATGTATTAGAATCTGCAAACTAATAGATGCACTGATAGCCTGCGTAACATATAGCAAGTCAGTGTAACACAATCCAGACAGACACGAAGGGAGCATGTACGAAAAGATAGCAGGATGTAATGCTAAAACGCACAGTGTTGGGGGTCATATAAACAGAGTTCTTCCATGGCAGTCGGTCATTAGGATTCAGGAATTCCAATGTCATGGTCTGTTAATTGTTACCAATTATAGTCATTACTTGGAAATGCTGACTGAAATTTAGAAGCAGAATTATGCGTGAAACAGTCAGAATCACTTCCCTCCATGCCACAAATCCACATCCGTAATGTCAGCTGCTATTGCCAGACGTGTATTCGGCTCAAAACAAGAGCGAGGAGGCCACCAGAAAAAAAGGAAGGTCGATGGTGGTTTCTTCGAGCCGACTAGCGGCAAACTGTAGCCAGGATCAATGTGTGCCCTGAAGGTTAGTTTCCCTGTTTATCCTGGTGTAGTGTCCACTCCCGATCAATCACCCAATTGACTCATCTTTGTGTGTTGACCTTTGCAGGTCTCACATCGGTTCAGTGCCCCAAGTGGATCCACACATTTTTAACTTGGCGATCTTTACTCAGATCATCGTTGCAGATTCGTATTAACAGAGCTATTTTAGAAGCAGAAAGAGACCATTCAACTCAAGTCTCTTCCACCATGAAATGAGTTCATATCTGATTTAATAATTTCGAACTGCATAACTAGCCTTTCTTCATAACTCTTTCTAACTTTATTGAATGCAACTTTGTCTCTCTTAGACTTGAATATACTTAATGAGCTAGACCCGAGAGCCTATGCTGTACAGAATTTCAGAAATTCAGAACAATAGTGAGTAAACTTGCCAAATAGGTAATAACAGTAAGTCAACTGGAGTGGGAGAATGGCGAAGTCATGGTGAGAGTGAATGTAACAGTTAAAACTAAAGGAAAGGGAAGGATTGGGTGTGGTTTCGCCATTACGACATTTTTCTGACATTCTCAGATTCCAATCACTGAACCCGAACGATTAACATCGTTTCTCACACAGCAGGCCACCCACTTTCCCCACTATTGCATAACCACTGTCACCTGCAATTGCTGCGACAAGACGGCCCCCATCTTTCGGCAATGAAAGTCCCAGCCTTTATTTTGGAAGTGGAACACTGGTAGAGGACAACTGCTATTTCTGGAAATGCAGTCTAAAGCTGCAACTCGATGACACATATTTTTCGGAATCCCACTTTTTTTTAAACCTCAGATTCTGTTTTGCATTTACTCAGCATGTTCGGCTGTTCACAAAAATACTTCTGCATTGATAGTGCTCATAATCTAAAATTAGGGACAGACCATTAAAGATGCACGCTCAGAAGCACTTTAAACCACAAAAGGCAAAAGGTAGGAAAATGGACTTTGTCCTCCGATCAGCCATGCTTTTGGTAAATGTTGGAACGGCATCGAAGGGCACAATGGTCGACTTCTGTTACAAATTTCCTCTAATCATTACTGTTTCCTTATCATATATCTAAAAGATTCCACTGACGTTTTAATGAGGAAGCATTAATGTCATTGGTCTCTAATGGTTAATTTAATTCAGTGAATTGATTTTAAACAGTTACCTGGCTTTGATAAGAGATGTGATTGTAGCTTGTTAATGTTGTCCACTTGCCAATGTTAAGGAGAATAAGCGACTTTAAACATCAGGTCATAAGTTTGACACCCTCATTGCATAATGTTCCATTGCATATCTGTTTTATTGAGCTGAACATTGCTTTTCATTCCACTGGCACATTCGAAGCGAGTTTATCTGCTGTTCTGAATACTTAGTTACTGGTACAAAGTGACAATAAGGAGTGAATGAGAGACACGTTTGGAGATGTGGCTTAAAGTTGACTGAGCAGGGGCACTTTAAATTTGACCGCTTCTGCTCATGTCCTGACACTAATAAGTGACTCAATCACAGAAGTAGAATAGCCAAGTGTCACATGAATTAAAAGAAACTGATCCATATCAACGAACACTCAAATGAGACGGATTAGATTCGTATCTAATCTATCTCCCGGTTGTGGGAATGGAGAGCACATGTGTGCGATCACAGGTGATCAGGACAGAGAACAGACAAAATTAGGAATTTCAAGGAATGGTGGATATCTATCCACCATTGTCAGAGAGGAGCTCACTACCTCTCCTATGTCTCTGTCCAACTAACCTTGAATCTCTGGAGGAAGAGAACATTAATGAGAATTAGGACTACGTGAAAAATCAAAGTGTTCCCATGAAAAACGGAAATGTATTAACAGACAGTCGTCATAGATATTACTGTGAAACCTAAGTGGAGGAAAGTGAGAATGATAGTGATGGAGCACACCCGAAAATAATATGAGTTTACTCCGACCTCTCTATCAGTAACATCCACGATCCTTACCCTAACTGAACGAAGAAAGCCCTGGATAACGGTGAGAAATTTCCTTATATTTGAATCAATTCGCTGCTAAGGCTGGCTGGTCTTTGCATACATCAAATAATCACAAAATTGTTTTCAGGGAAAACATACAAAATTTGGAAACAAGTGAATTTATGGCTGCGCAACTGACTCTTAATCTTTCCACAGTCTGTTCACTGGAACACCAACTCAGTTTCTATGTCCCATTGCAATTTTATACCAATAGGCTGTCACGGTGGTTTGCACTGCTGCCTCACAACGCCAAGGATATGGGTTCAACCTCGGCCTTGGGTGACAGTCTGTGTGGACTTTTCACAATCCCCACTTGCGTGTGGGTATTTCCTCCTACAGTTCAAATGTGTGCTGGTGAAGTGGATTGCCCACAGTGTTCAGGTTTATATTGGCTGGTCTTGGGAAGTGCGCTGTTGGTGGAGAGGGGTGACTCTCGTATGAATGCTGTGCAGTAAGTTAGTGTGGACATGTTAAGCTGAATGACCTATTTCCCCACATCGATAATCAATAATTCTCATGTTTGTAAACTTGTCAGATGAACACATTGAGAGGTAGCGTTCAGTTGCTGATGAATCATGTGGCTCTTTCAGATCTCAGTATAGTGTCTTATTTAATTTTCCAAAAAGCAAATGCTCTCTTTCTCATCAATTAGAAAAAAATGCACAAAATTCAGCTCTGCCAGATATCGAACAGGAATTTTGCCAGGGAAACCAGTTCGGATCATGTTTTTTTTTTCATTTTTGTTAACCTCAAAATTATTAATCTGTTTCACAGATTCTTCCTCGTGCTTCGACAAAAAGAAATTATGGTATGGATAATTTATTTCTGAAACATTTTTTTAAAAATTGCACCTGGAAAAAGTGATGCGTTTGATATTTCAATTTAGTCAATGATTCTCTCAAATAATTAATCAGAGCATAGTTGAGCAACCAGATTTAATATGAGATTCCAATGCCATGTTCTTGACTGACTGTGTGGAGATTCAATGAGTAATTTTGAATCACATATTTGTTAATGTGATTACAGAGGAGGTCATTCAACCCATTGGGTCAACACGATTCCCCGAATATGCTTTCTGATTTTGTGTCATTTCCCTGACTTCTCCCACTGTAATCCTGTAATTTTCCCTGTAACATAATATTTTAATGCCCTTGACTGAAAAAGCCCAAACCACAGATCCATTAAAAAATCCACACCGAACTACATCGTTGTGTCACGTTTTTTTCTTGCATCACATTTTCTTCCTTTTTGTATTCTCCACTCTTACTCTCAAAGCTTTTCCGAGTGAGAACACTTTCTCACCATCAATTCTGCACTGTATTCACATGATTTTGAGAAATTGTTTTGAATTTCCTGTCCGCCTTCTCCAATTTAATGTCATGGCTGAAATGTTCCACTGCCGGAGACTGTCGTTTCAATGTAGTTTCTCTAAACCTGCCAGTTTTCCCTTCGTTCCTGTTCTCCAGCTTATACTCAATTGCATCTTGAACCATCTCGTGAGCCATCTTACTTTCTGCTGCACTTCATGCGATTAATTAACTCGAACAAATACTGGGATGATCTAAGGTCGTGTTTCTAATCTTCAATAATGTGCACAGTCCCTTTCCCTTCCAACTCTACGAGATTCAGCTCGGAATGTTCATGCTGTGCCTGTTAACGCAAGAAACTATGCCGCTGACGCTAACTCAAAGTCTGTATTTGGACTTTTCGGCGAACATTGCGTATTTGTGATGCTATCAGTGTTAGCAAGCCTCAGATTCCAGCCAGTGTAGCTCCAGCCCGTGGTTTGCCTCTGCACCAACACTTCATGCAATACTGCACACCTACGCTAAACATGTGATTGACAGCGGCGCCGGGCCAGTATGAGTAGGGGGCGGAAAGATTAATCCACCAAACACACAACGAACGAGGATGAGGCTCGTGCCGGTGCAGACAGGTTCGGGAGAAATTCACTCGGTCCTCACTATTAACAAGCCAGACAGGAAATGAGCTACTTATCTCAAAGGTTGTCTCTTTCATGGGGCAGACGGGGGCGTCCAGCACAATCGGTGCACAAGGGAAGACTGAAACATTGTTAATAATCTCGAGGCAGAAGTGTGAAATCATGGAGACCCTGAACGCTTCTGTATCAGTTCCCCCACCTCAAATGTCCCCAGCATTGATATATCTGAATAGCAGGCGGACATTTGGGCCTTCAAGTCTATCTTTCCCTTGGATATAATGATTGATGGTCATCATACTCAATGCCCTGCGCCAGCTTTCACAACAGCGTATTGTAACCACGACATTCATATTGATACAGGTTTATAAAAAATGCCCAGTCGTGACGAGTCCACAAAAGCAGGACAAGTCCAACCTTTACTCCGGTCAATCAATGCTCAAGCATCAGCAAAGTGATGGCAGTGAGTAATAACTGTGCTTTCAGGTTGTACTCAGTCAACAATAAGCAACTCGCTGAAACTGCATGTTCCATCAGAGGCACTTAGCTTTTGTCCTCATTACATAATTAGTGCAAATTTGATAAAATACTGCACTCACAAGACAAGGTGAGACTGACTGCCCTTGAAATTAAGGGTGGGCCTGAATGACAAAGACATTGAAGAGCTTTTGCAAAACTGGAGTCAATTGGAATCAGAGGAAACCATTGCTACAATGAGGACGTGGAATCCCTCGTTAATTAATAGCAAACAGTCGGAAACCCTCTCCTCGACTCGTAATCTATTCAAATGTGAGTGAGTGACACAGAAATTCTAATTCCCTATACTTAAAGGAAAACAACTTTTTATTTCACTCTATTGCCAATACTAAACAAAACAATCAACAAACTAAACATTCTTTCATTTAACCGAACTCAATCTATTAACATGCTGTTTCAATAACACAGTTGTTAAACATTACATCCAGTTCATCTCAAGTCGACACAGTTTGAATGTGCTCCGCTGTTTCCAACTTCTATCTGCTCATCTCAACTGTTTCAACTTCTTTCATTTTTACAGAGTATGTTTTGCAGAAAAATATACCTTTTGATAGAGAGACCTTTCTGAGAGAGGGAACTGTTGGATGGACAGGTAATTCTCCAGCAGTAACCCTCATTCTAGTCATCAAAATATTGGTTTTATATGCACTCCAATGACACATTAAATTGTATAAATTGATGAGATTCCAGATGCCAAAGCAGAACCTAAATTGAAAATTTATTAGCTTCATGGACGCTCGACATAATTTAATGTAATTGGTTAAATGTGAGTTGTTGTCAAAACAGCAAAACAAAATCAGGTTTTCACCGAGAAGTGTTAAACGTATCTATTTTGGAACAACCCGTCCCCAGCCTTTTCATTCAGGGAGCAAAGCATGCACTCTTAATTTCCTTCAACATTCAGAAAATATACTATGTTAAAGTGAACATGTGTGCTTTCAACAATGTAACACTCTCCACTTGGTGTGATCATCCAACCCAAATACTTGCAATTTCTGAATGTCAATCATCCCAAGCCCAGCACAACACCGCGCGGGTCTTGCAGGTAATTGTCTCAGTGCCAATCGTTCTCAGCTGTTTCAATCACTATTGTTCAAGCATAAAATAAGAGTTGGTTGTTTTACTCACAAAAATATGGAATCCCTGAAACGGGCCAATTTACCCAACAAGTTTACACCTGCCTTGCAAACGCCATCCCACCCAAAATAATCCCGCACCCTCCTTCAGTCACCCTGCAATTCCCATCGCTAAGTATCTTACCCAGACTTCCTTTGATAATTTCGTAATTGTAAATCTACCGAACCTGCACGTCTTTGGGCCGTGGAATGGAAATATACAAACATGGGGAGATTGTGCAAACTCCACAAAGAATATCATCCAAGGCTGTAATTGAAGCAAGGCCCCTGGCCCTGTGATAAAACAATGGTGACAATTGCGCCAACATGCCAGACCTGACTGCTTTATTACTTAGCACCATTTGTGGCTCGTCGGTCACACAAGCAATTCCTGTCCGGCAATGTGGTGAAAATTAGGCACTTTTCTGACGTTTGAAGAATTTATTTTGAATGAATTAGCTGCTGTAGAACAGGAGGAACATGGAACACATTTCATTTCTTCTGGAATATTAACTTCATCGGAAGGAAGACATAATGGGCATCATTCGATCATCAATTAAGAAACAATTGGTACAGCTCCACAGGAGGCTGGAATTAAAACCAAAACTTCTAGTTGAGACTTTGGCACACGATGAAGTATTGTAAAAAACAGGCACTTCTTTCACTTATGAACTTGCTGTTGTTGCAGTAGTTTGGATTTCACATCAAATCTCTTCCCACACCAGTGCAGATGAACAGCCTCTGCTCACAGTGAGATGGCGGATGCACATTGAGTCTAATTAACCACTTGAATCCAGACCCATTTTGAGAGCAAATGACGGTTTCTTATTCGTGTCAATACGTTGATGGGTCAACAGATCCTCAGAGATTTTAAAGCTCCTCCCACGTACAGGGCATTTAAAAATCTTTTCCTATGTGTGGCCTTCCTGTTGTTCAAACAGTGTGGTGGATCAAGTGAATTCTATCCCACACTCGAAACAGACGAATGGCCTCTACCTGGTCTGACTGTGTTTATTTTCTCTAAAGGCAGATTATCTGTTGAATCCCTGCCCACACGTACAAGACACGTTTCTCCACACTGTGAATGATGCTTTTCCCTTCTATGTTCAAAAGGGAATCATATTCAAGCAACAATCTTGGGCGGCACGGTGGCACAGTGGTTAGCACTGCTGCCTCACAGCGCCAGAGACCCGGGTTCAATTCCCGCCTCAGGCGACTCTCTGTGTGGAGTTTGCACATTCTCCCCGTGTCTGCGTGTGTTTCCTCCGGGTGCTCCGGTTTCCTCCCACATCCAAAGATGTGCAGGTCAGGTGAATTGGCCATGCTAAATTGCCCATAGTGTTCGGTAAGGGGTAGATGTAGGGGTATGGGTGGGTTGCGCTTCGGCGGGGCGGTGTGGACTTGTTGGGCCGAAGGGCCTGTTTCCACACTGTAAGTAATCTAATCTAATCTAATCTAATCAATTGGACAACATCATCAGATGCTGAGATAATTTATGGTTTTAAGCCTATGCACTATTAATCTTCTTCTTGTAATGCCCGGGAAATTTACTGATAAAGGAAAAACAGAAGCATTTTGAAGTCCAGAAAAAAGATAATAAGATGCAAGAGCAGAAGTCAGCAATTCAACCTATATAGTCTGCTCTCACTATTCAGTGAGATGACGGCTGATCTGATAATCCACAGATACAGTTTCCAGCGATATCAGCTATCCTTCAAATGCGTTGCTTATTAAAATCTCTTTGTAACAGGGTTCAAATCAATTTCTTGTAGGGAGTTTAATAAGATGCAGACCAGCAAGGCAAAGTGGGGATATGAAATTATCGAATCGGCCAGGGCTGAAGATAATCCGAAGAGGGTCTACAAGTACATATCTGGCAAGAGAACAACTCCAGAAATAGTACCATAAAGATTAAAGAGGTGGACATTGCGTTTGAGCTCAGCAGATGGAAGAGACATTAAACGAATTTTTCACGCCAGTTTTTACTGTCGAGAAAGCAAAACCGAATGTTCACTCTCCATGTATGAGGAGGACGATTCCTTTTCTGAAACTACTTGACCAATCATCAAAGAAATTGACATTAGGTGATATTTCTAGCGGCTGGATTGCATTTTCCTTTGTGTTGCTTCATGCAACAAAGCGTTTACATGTTCCCAGGACTCCATTGAAATATAACGAGGAGAGAGTGTGTAGGCTTTGACTTGTGGGACTGCAGCATCGGAGGTCGGAGGATGACTTTATAGAGATTCATAAAATCATGAGTGCTCTCAATAAAGTGAACAACAAAGGTCTGTTTCCCTTGGATACGGGAATCTAGATTTCATAAGATTTACATGGAATGACAAGATAACCTTTTCACGCACAGGATGGTTTCTTTCTGGAATCAACTGCTGGAGCAATTGATACGTCGAGATACTGTTACATTATAAGAAAGACATTTCGACATTTAGGTGAAGAAGAAATGAATAGAGGGATACAGATCAAATGCAAGCAAGATGGAATAGTTCAGTTTGAGATATGTTGCACTTAAGGAGACTGCAAAAATCATGGAAAAAAATACTGTTAAATTCTTCATACAACAGGAAAATAATTGCTGAAGGTCTCAGAAAATGTAAAAGGCGGATAACTCTCCTTGGACTAGTGTATTGTTAAGAAGATGTTATGGAGTAAAGAGTTGAAAATTTGCAAAGACACAGCACAACCTGTTCTAAACAAGGGAACAATGTGACATATGTTCAAAATAGCCAGCAGAGCTGGATTGCTATCAGGTTAAATTATTATTCAAGATCCCAAACCAAAATCAGGTTGAAACTTAGCATTTTGATAATATTAAAGCCAATGAAATAATCTGGAGTTTTGCTGTATAGAACAGGACATTTTGAATAGCTAGTGAGAGGACTGTGTCAGAAATTTCAAGCTGAAGACATCTCACAAATGTACCAACCTGGCGAATGTGTTTGCATGGCAGAACATCGATGACAACCTGGAGAGAATCTACACAGAAAAATCCACAAATGGAGACACGGCAATGCTGAGTGGTTTTGAACAGTGATTTTTTTTTAAAGTCATCATTGGGAAATTTTAAAATTGGAATACTATTGTGGACTGGAAGGTAAAAGATGGGTTTCAGAGAAAGTATTTTTGAATAGGTTTAGTTTTCATATTTTCTGTTTGACCTACAGAATAAAGTTGTTAATTTTCCCTTTAAATCGTGACCTTTGAGATATGGCTTGCCTCTCGGATTTACACAGACTACAGCACGGGGTAAATATTTTTTCTGTGTTGCTGGTTTCAGTTAGCATAGAGGTTTACCCTGTGTCGGAACTAAATCCAAAAGCATTGTGTGAGGTAACCGTGGAAATTGCAGGACTCCTTGCTCAAATAATTGTCATATCTAAAAATAGGTGAGATTCCAAATGATTGAACTTTGACAAACGCTGTTCAAGAACGGATATAGGGAAAATAATTGGAACTACAGACTTGTGAATTTGAAATTGTTCTTTCGCAGGTTTTTAGAGGTTGTTTTGGAAGAGAGCATTTGCAGAGGCCAGGAAATATAGGGGATCATCAGCATGGATTTGTGAGGCGGAAACTATGTCTCACAAAATTGTTTGAGCTTTTGATCAAGTACAAAAGAAGATTGATGAGGCAATAACAATAGACAATGCTTATTTTAGGCTTTAAGAAAGCGTTTGACAAGATTTCGCATGGAAGACTAAAGTTAGATCGCATGTGGTTCACAGTTTGCATGCCAATTGGATAGAAAATTCAGTTAGCAACAAGGGAAATTATGAGATTTTGGAGGGTTGATTGTCAGACTGTAGGCTTGTGTCCAGCAGTGTTCCACAGCGATCCATGCTGGCTCCTTTGTTTGTGACTTAAGTAAATGTTTTAGATGACAATATGAAAGGCAGGGATCGTCAGTTGTGGTTGACACCAAAATTAGCGGTATGCATATAATGAGATGAGAGCAGCAGTTTTGTGTGTACATTGAGAATATTAAAAAGGCTTTTGGGCAAACAAATGGGCAGCAACTGATTAGAATAATATGGGCCAAGTGCAGAGACATGCGGTTTATGTGGACCAGCATTATGATCAGTATGAACCAGTTTGTGGCAAACGTCTATACCCCTCTATGGTGGTACAGTAGACAGAGAAGGAAGTTATCTCAGGTTATCTAAGATTAAAAGAGACACTGATCATTCAGGTATACGATCAAAGGAATGACAGAGAGAAGGTAACTTGGATAAATATAAGGTGCTGATGTAGCACTTGTACAATTACAAGTACTGCATTGAATAGTGCTGAGTAATAGACACGTGAATAGGTCACGAAATGGAATTTGAAAGTCGTGTCACATATCGACAGTTCCGTTAAAAGTGCTTTGAGAATGCTTTCATTCGGTGCTCATTTTTTTTTGTGTTGGAGTTGGGACGTCATGCTGAGGTTGTACAGGACGTAGGTGAGGCCTCTTCAGGAGTACTGCATCAAGTTCTGGTTCCTCTGTTAGACAAAGGAGAATAGTAAGCTGGAGAGAGTTCAGAAGAGATTCACCAGGAAATAGCTAGGAATGAAGGGATTGAGGTGTAAGGCAAAGCCGGATAGGCTGGGACTTCCTTGAAAGGAGCTTAGGAGGTTGACGCTTATCCTGTAAAAGCTTTGAAAATCCTGAGGGATACAGATTAGCTCCACTGCAACTGTGCTTTCCTTCTTTGCTGGATTTCAGGACTAGTGGACATATTTTAAAGGTGAGAGGAGAAATTGTATAATAAGACATGAGGTGCACTTTGTTTTACTTTACATGGCATGTTACCTGTGCAAAGTTCCAGAGGAAGTAGTGCATGTCGAACAAATTGCAACGTTAAATACATTTGGATAAGTGCATGAATAGGAAATGTTCAGAGAGATATGGGCCAAGTACACGCGATTGGTACTACGTTAGGTTCCGTAAATGGTAGCATGGACTGGTTGGAACAGCGGTCTGTTTCAGTGATGTTTGGGTCAATGACACAATGCGATTGAAATTTTCAGAATGCTGGGCGGCCTGCATAGAGCCAATGTGGAGAAGATGTTTCAACTAATATGACACACCAGAACCCGAGGGCACAGAGTCAATCTGAAGTGATAACAAATTGGAAATGAGAGGAGGAGGAAAACCTTCAGCCAGAGAGTGATGATTCTGTGGACATAGTTGCCATAGAGGGCTGAGGGCGCCAAGTCAGTGAGCAAACGTGTGGCATGGTGGCTCGTTGGTTAGCATGGCTGCCTAATAGCTTCAGTGTCCCAATTTCGACACTGTCTGTGTGGAGTTTGCACGTTCTCCCCATGTCTGCGTAGGTTTTGTACGGGTGCTGCGGTTTTCTCACACAGTCCAGAATGGGAAAATTGCGAAGTGGATGGCTGGTTTTTGATGCAGAGTGACAGGAACAGCACGTGCTCAATTCCTGTAGTGCTTGAGGCTGCCATGAAAGTTCCAGTTTCTGAACATTCCCCCCAGCCTAATGCATGTTGACAGTCAGTTTAAAGCACCATCAGTCATATCTCTCTCTCTCTCTCTCTCTCTCTCTCTCTCTCTCTCTCTCTCTCTCTCTCTTGCTCGTGAGTTTGCGGTCCTCTGATCTTCTGGGACAACAACAAGTTTCATTTTAAAATTTCTGTTTTGTTCTGAGAAGGGAATTGCTGGGAATTGAACTCTGTGAAACACCTTGTGTGAGAGTGATACACTCTGAATGGTCTTCAGTGGCAAAGATGATTCTGAGACAATGGGTTAAAATCTAAATGGACAAAATTATGATGGCATGAGACACAGTAATTTGGGAAGATCGCATAAAACGATGAAAAAATTGGAAAAGCCCTAGGAGGAACTGTGACTGTTGTTCCTTCCTGTCAGGCACAACATAAAACGGGAAAGGTGGCCCTGCCATGGCTCACAAAGATTGTGAGGGATAGAAGTGAATCCTAGTAAGAGGCGTACCAACTGGCTAAAAAGAGCAGCATAGAAGTTAACTGGAAGCAGTTAAGATTGCAACAAAAGAAGACGAAAGGATTACTGAAGATGGAAATATAAACCTTGAAGGTAAGCTGGAGCTTAACACGCAAACCAATTTTCAAAGCTTCCAAAAGTATATGAAGAGACAAAATGTAATGAAAACAAATTCCCTACAGTCGGACAGGCGAAGTTATAATGTAGAATGAGGAGTTGGCAAAATAATTAATTATATATCTGGTTATGTCAGCACAAACAAGGACAAAATGATATCACTGACATGTTTGGGAATAGATAAGAGGGAGGAACTGAGGAAAACCCGTAATGGCAGGAAAGTGATCTCCGGGAAATTGGTGGCATTTATAGTGAAAAAAGTCACGTTACCAGTGAATTGGTAACCGAATCCACCAACGATTTAAGGAGGAGAAAGGGAGAATTGCTGATGCTGGATATCGAAGTCAAGAGTGCGGCATCACATGGCAAAATCAAGATCGGTGCAAGCTTCCCCACTCAAAAACTCAATCACTGCCCAACACCAACCTACCCACCATAACAGCACCTTCCTCTGCCACCGCAATAATTGGTAATCCTGTGCCCATACCTCCCGATCACCTATGTCCAAGGCCCAAAAAAGCTTTCTACATCCGTCAGAGATTTACCTGCATTTCCACATGTGATTTACTGTATTCGTTGCTCCCAATACGGTCACCTCTCCATTGAGAAGACAGGCCACCTGCGTAGAGAATGCTTCAGAGAACATCTGTGCGACTCCCGTACAAATCAACCGCACCACCGTGTGGCCGATAACTCAAACAACCCGCTCCCACTCGGCCAAGGACACGAAGGTTCTGGGCCATCTAACCACACGGGATTAATGTGAATTGCAACAATTTCCTAAATATCCCTCCACCTCCCCCCACCTTATCCCAAATCCAATCTTCGAACTTGACTACATTCTCACCACCTGTACGACAATATCGAATTTCTTTCTCACCTATCCACGCCACTATACTCTCTGACCTGTCCCATCATCCCCACCTTCATCTCCCTATTGCACTTTCAGCTCCTATGCCATAGAACCAGCACCTTTTAAATAACTTACCACTATCTTGGCTCACCAGACTCATTCCTGGTGAAACGTCAATTCACCTGCTCCTCGGATTCTGCCAAAACAGATGTACTTTTGCAGCACCGCACTTGACAGCAATGACTTAACTCAATAACCTTTGATTTCAGCCCCATGCGCACCAAAGACAGATTAACAAATAGTGAAGCCATAATTAAAACAAAAACAAGACAAACTGACCCAAGGATAGCGGCCGTTGAACGGGACACGTTCGTGCAAGGGAAACTGGGGCTCTCTGCGGCTTCAATCACGGCCTGTAGAACCATTTGTTTGGGGCTAGAGTCCTGCTCAGGCCAGTCATGAAACGTATATAGCTCCATACGTTGCCCTCCCTTCAACCTTCACACGCCACCTGTGACGGGAGAGACCAACATTTCTGTCCGGAGATAGCTTTTGGTGCGCATGCTCATAATCGACATTGTTTTCCTGCTCCTGCAAGCTTCCCACCGACATGGTGATGCGGCACTGTCAACAGTAAGCAAACGGCGGGGCTCGTGGTACAGGGGCGGAGAAGAGTCGCTGACTAAACAGGAAAAAAGGGCAGGATAGAGCTTCACTCTCCATGAGTGTGAGTGAGGGAGCGAGAGAGATGTTTGGCTCGCTGGGTCATTGATCATTACTGCTTTGTCACAGCGCTGAGGACCCAGATTCAATTTCAGCTTCTGGCAACTGTCTGTGTGGGGTTTGCACATTCGTACTGTGCTGTCTGGATTTTTTTCAGGGTGCTCCAGGGTCCACGGACAGTCCAAAGATGTGCAGGGTAGGTGAATTGGCTAAGCTAAATTGTCCTTAGTGTTCAGGTTTATTTCGGGTTAAATGCATTAGACTGAGGTAAATAGACAATATTGGGATATGAGGATTGCTCTGGCTGGTTTACGTTTGGGAGCAAAGGGCCGGTTTGCATACTGCTGAGATTCTTTAAGATGGAATTGTCACATAGTCTTCGGTACAGACAATGAGAGACAAGTGGGAAATGTCCCTAACACAGCAGCATCTTTGGAACAATGTGTCCATTACCAAATATTTGCCGCAGAAGTTGGAGAAGAAACAAATGATTTCTCCAAAGAAAAAGTTGAAGAAAGAAATAGATTTGAAGAAAAAAGCAGACATTACAGACTATTTTAAATCATCGGCGTACAAATTCTACAAGTTGGGCTTTCCGCAAAATTCTTCGAACTTTCCCGCCGTGATCATGCTTTCCCACATTGGGCAAAGACGCACCTGTTTTCTACCAGCTAACCTCACTGCTGACTGCTGCTGCCGAACCTCAATGGTTACACTATACCTCAGCACTTCAATCATCCTTTGCTGTCAATAGCACCATCCGTGCACATGCTGGGCCGATTCTGCTGCCATGCTCCGTTACCACGTCAGCTGTCTCGCTGCAGAATCCAGCTGGAGACATGAATGAAGCCGTGATTTTGTCGACCGTGAGCACCCGTCTCATGACCAACTGCGAACGTTCCACAGTCACGGGCATTACCACCTCCACGACCAAGTTCCAAAGGCAAACTAGTATTCTCACCACATCAGACGCATCCAGAAACCCGAGATAAATTTTCAAACTGATGTAAATATATACAAATCTCTTGGTAACCTCTTCTCTGCCTCGGTCTTTAAAGTCCTCCTGCCTTCTCTGGGGGAATTAGAGGTGGTCAATAGCCAACGATGCCAATATACCAAGAAAGATTATTTTTAAACACCCTTAATGATATATTCATTACCTGTAAACCATGCATGTAAGCATTCTCGCTTTTAAATTTTCCACATGTGCACAAAGGCGGCCCACAACCTGTTGCTGCCAAGGGCACAAACTGTGTAGCCTCTTCACTAAACTCCCTGTCTTGATCTCAGATTTTCACATTAAAATACCTCTTAAAGACGACGTATTTGAACAGTATACGTTTTGTTACCTACATTATATATCAATCTATGACTGAGGTCAAAAAGTTGGTTTGAAACACTCTATTTATATAATTAAATTGTCATTGATTTGGCATTTTTAACATTATTTATTTTTACGTGAAAATGTTCCCTGAAGTGATGATTCTGTTCCTTCTAACTGCCGCTGTCTGACATCTCTCCGAGTCCTGTTGCGAATGTGTTCCCTCATCCCATTTCAAAAATGCACTGCTCACTCTAACACTTACTTCGCATGGACACCATTCAGTCTGTGTTGCTATCACTGTTGCTGCGTGGACTTGCCCCAGTCTCACCGAATCATCTGATACTTCAAACCATTTGGAACATTCAGACACCGCGGTTGTGAGATCAATCCTCATGTAGCACTTTTAAATGACATTGACCAGACAGTGTTTCAGTATCAGTCTCAGGACAGGAATTCAGAGCAGTAGCGAGGAAAAGGGACCTTTTGATTTTGGAAAAGAGCAATTTCCTTGGCTTTCTGTGACATTTATGTAATTTGTTCCTTTAGCTGCAGATATTTATTTGGAGTTCCGCAATTCACGATATAGTAGCAAACTGACAGCACAGAAGTGATTTATGGGGATAGTTCCTGTGCTGAAGAGCTTCAGTTATGAGGAGAGATGAGAGATCTTGTTTTTTTTTTCTTAGAGAAAGGGGGATTATGAGGAGACATGATTAAGAACTACAAAATAATGAGGGACATGGATACGGTAGACGGAAAGAAACGCTTTCTATTGTTGAAGGGTTTCAATCAACAGGGAGCCATAGACTTAAGATAAGTGGCAAAACGTTTTGAGGTAATGTGCGGATAAATTTAAACAGCCAGCGAGTGGTTGAATCTGGAACACAATGTCTGCATGGGTATTGTGGTTTTGGGAAGTTGGTTTGCAGCCGTTTCCTCCCCTTTCCCGGTGATATCCTCAAGGCAGATGAAACACGTGTGAAGCGCTGCTGTCCTGCATCGTTTCGAATTGGTTTGATTTCCTTCCCACTGCTTTCAGTTGCTGGTTCTTGTCGTTCTTTGCATGTCCCAGTATGTTGGGTCCAGATGTACATGTTTTTGGATGGAGTCATTGGATGAGTCTCGTCATTCTAGAAATTCTCTGGCTGCTCTCTGGTTAGCTTGTTCTATTATTTTTGTGTTGTCCCAGTCGAATTTGCTTTCCTCGTCATACTGTGCCTTGCTAATCGGAACAGCTGGTTGTGTGGTTTGCTGGATCCTCCAGAAACACTTTGCAACAATAGATATTCCCGCAGATTCCTTGCCAAGAACAACGCGAGGAGGACATACCATGACCCAACACACCAATCACTCTACATTATAGGTAAAAACATGTCTCGGCACGTGCAGCCAGACTCCTCTGACCACTCGGATTTATAAGATAACATAAACCTAAAGCCACGTTTGACAACAACTCACCAAAACATGGACCCAACACCCATCATCTGCAGGACAAATGTGGACAAACAATGTTGCACGGAGTGACTGCAGGAAACGTTATAAAGGACAGACAACTCACGATACGCATTCATGAAGATCAACCTGACATGAAACACCACTGCCAGGTGTCCTCAGTAGGTTGACTCTTGACACTGAGTGTCGCTAATTCTGTGGCTGGGAGCTGGGATTGTGTGACAGTCTGCAGCAATGGAGAGTGTGTTGCTGGAAAAGATAAGTAGGTTAAACAGCATCCAAGAAGCAGGAGAATGGATGTTTCTGACATGTGTACTTCATCAGGCATTCAGCCAAATCGTCGATTATCCTGCTCCTCGGATCCTGCCTGACCTGCTGTGTTTTCCAGCAACCACACTCTCGACTCTGATCTCCAGGATCTACAGTCCTCCATTTTCTCCTCCGTCTGCAGCATTAGTTAGTTCCTTGTGTGAGGAAACTGTTGATACCACCAACGTAAAATCCGATTGCAGATGAAGAAATACAACCAGGTTCGTAACCCAAAATAGTGTTTCTGTTGTTTTGAGTTTCCTGGCTGTTCAATGTATGCTTCTGCGATCGCACAGTTTGCAGTACTCTGGGGAGCGGCTGCAGTTATCTGCGTTTACATCCTAGATGTTATTGATCCTGTTTGAATTGTTCTTGATTTGTGAAACAGTAACACAGTGATAGATCAATTGATATTGCAAGAAAGCAGACAGGCGTGGAAAATATCGAGGTTCTGGTGACATTTGATTCGAGATTACCAAAATCACGGAGAAAACAATTTTGAATTCTTTCGGGTCGTGATGAAGAACAACCAGGGAAATAAGTCACCAGCGGGAATAGATTACAAGGGCACTCACATGAACCAAAATGTGAAATAAAACGTACAAAATGACGTAGACAGATGAAGGATGACAGTAATCATGGGTAACCTGACTTCCACTCCCAAGCTCCCCTAACTCCCACTCCCAGCCCCATTTTAAACAAATTTTAGAGAGCCATACACATCAACGTCGTCCATTGGAACGATCCAAGTCTTTTCTAAATTTTAGATTCGGCTATTCGTTTCAGTTGTTTTTCTTTCCTGTGAAACAATCTCTTTCATTGTTAGCAATCGGAAAGAAAGCCATCATTTTTTCAGGGAAAGAATATGATACTAAACATTGTTTGTGCCATGTACAAGATTACTCTGTGTCACACGTTTCTTCTACTTTCTCTCGATTTTAATAGCACTCTGTCTTTTGACTCTTCCGACCAAAGTGCATGACCTCATAATCTGGACATGAAACTGCATCTGAAACGTTTGTCCCCACTCACCCAACCTATCTATATGCCTGTGCATATTGCCAAAATGTTATCATAACATGCGGACCCACGAGTGTGTATTGTCAGCACATTTGGACACATTTCACACTGCCACTTGCTCCATGCTTTAACAGAGAGATAATTGACCCCCTGAATTTACCCAGTCTTGACAGGCCTCGGCTGTAAATACTTCGACATGCTTGCTACCCACTGAATGTGAGAACATCCTCCTCATTTATTTCTTACGTGGGTATCGCCTTCCCATGAGATTGGAATCACCGGTCCTGCAGTATTCTGGATATAGACAAGAGCAGGAGAAACTTTTAAAGTAAAACATAATCTCACTGCCGTCTCCAGTGCTAGTTCTGAGTTTTCTTTTTTGACCTCTGTTTGAACAAACTGTCCTGATTCGCACATTATTATTGACAATGACACACCTGCTTCACAGGTGCTTCAGTGCCTGTGATTAAAGTGGAGCTGAAAACCGCGATAAAAGTATATCTTTAGTACTCGACAATTGCCGTGTTATTAATCTCTCTGCTCATAAAAAGGGATCCTTCATATCCATTCTATCTCTCATCAATACCGAGCATGTTTCCCTCACAGTTGATTTTAAATGTTTTCTTGTTGGATGAGTTATCTCTGCATCTCCAGAAAACCCGTCTCAACAACTCGAGGTGTTCTCAGTTCTGCTCATTTCTTGCCATGCAGCAAACTTGCGTTCTGAACCAGAAAAGGACCTGACTCAAAACGCTAGCTCTGTTTCTCTATCCACAGATGATAAAAAATAAACGCATGGGATATATGTACGTTTCACTGAGTGTATTTGAAACAAGTTGTCTATTCCATTAAACGTCTTCACACCTCGTCCTCTTGTAAATTAACCGAGTCAGAAGCAGCAGTTCCTCCTGACCATTAATCCGCCCATCCACAGTTCTTTCTCCCAATCATTATAAATGTCCCCAAACATTTCCCATTAATCCTCTTTGCTCCAAATAAAACATTCCCAGGGTCGCGAATCTCTCCACAAAATGAGGTTTATTTATCTCTGAACATGGTGCAAAGCAGAGGATTGTGAAAAGTTTCTGGGGAAATCGTGCCAATTGTCAAGTGGGAAAACTGTCAACAAGCAAAACAGAAAATCCGGACTCGAGCGTTGTGAATCCTTAGATTTCCTTGGGCCGCAGATTCAGAGGAAAATGAACGGTAAACTGGCCGACTGGGCAGAGATAGTTTAGAAATCTTTCCGTTCTTTTGGAGGCCGGTACTTTGACTCTGATGTTCTCCGGACATGAACTGATCAGTGATATTGAAGGATTCTCATTCCTGCACGTCAGGATGTCAAATCTCATCTCAGCTCAGGGACAATTAGAAAACGCGGGAACAGATAGGGCACTGAAAGGCTGGAAGTGATACGACCCCGGTTGGAGGATAACTGGTTCTGTTGTCATGGGAGCGTCTATAGAGGGTGGGATCAGACTATTCCCATGTCTTCACCGCGAATTTCCCTGGATTTATTTCGGAAAAAATGCTAATGAAGGATGATTGTCAATATGGGAGGAGCAGGCTGCAACTTGCATTCAGGGGTCATTGAAGCCGTTGGCTCATCAGTCTCTATGGCGATGTTAGTCAGTGCGTTCGTCTCACCACTGAGAGGTTGCTGTTCTCCCATGACCCAGGAACAGACCGACAGCTGTTCTCACACCATCGGGGTTTTTTTGTCCACACAGTTCTCGGTTTTTACCAAGGTCAGGAAAATGTTCCTCAGAAGGCTCAAAGGGAGAAGTTCCCCGTTTTAGGAAAGCTGTTTCCCTGTGTCATGTATGTGTTTGCAAAGCATTAGTTCAGACTGTTCCTGTTGTCCACAATGAATGCCACAGGATTCATTTTCGAAACTTGAAACCAATTGAGGACAATTTTCATTATGCGAAGGGCAGGCGAAAGCTTGAATTCACTGACAGTCTGCTTTAGGAGATCCTGCAAGGGGCCTGCTACAAGGGACTAGCAAGTCTCTGTGGAGCAATTAGTCCTCTCGTTTGGCTGTTAACCGACAAATTGTACCCACGCATGGAACAGACACTGTTCTTGTCCATCCGACTCCTTTGCTGTGCACTTTCGGCTTTTTAATGGAGTCAGGGATATGCACCCAAAAGGAAACCAAATCCAGTGTGGAGCCACAAATGTGTTACTGTATTGATGAATGGCAAGTGAAGGCTTGTGGACACTTGGAATCTCAAAAAAGACAGAAACTGCTCAAGGAATTCGGCAGGTTTGCCAGTACCTGTCGGAGAAAATAGAGTTCCGAGAAACTCATGAAGAAGCTCTGAATCGTTGTCTCTATTTGTCTCTCCCCAGATGCTGCCAGATCTATTTAATTTCTCCTGCAATCTCTGCCTTTCTTTTTAACTGAATGACCATTTCAACCATCGAGACTGATGACACAGGCCAAACATGTCATGACATTTAACCCTATTGAAACTGCAGTGAATGAAATCAAACAAACCGAACAATGATTGCCTGTCCCACAGCTCCACAAGGAGGGACTACTTGAAACAAGTTTATTAGCACACTTCTGCAGATGTGGCCATGTGGTTTCGGCGATGGGCGTTAATTGCAATGTGGATACCTCATTCAGTTAAGCATTTTGCTGTCCGTGATTGAGAGTCGAGAGTGAACTTGAAGAGTGCTTGCTATCTGCTTTCTTGTTTGAAATTCAAATCGCAGGATTAGGTGAAATGCGTAAAAGTCAGATAACGAACGTTAGGAATCTGCAACCAACTGCCTGTCAGGATGGAAAAGGCAGAAAACTCCAGAGCAGGTTAGAACGATTTAGTTGTACACTTCCATGACTGAATACATTTGCCCCTCTGAACCAATTGACGCCAAATGAGATAAGAACAGTTCAGGGGATTGTATTGGACTGGTACAGACTTATTGGCCAAAGGATATTATTGTGCTCGACACTTCCATGGCCAGCTGCGAGGAGGTCAGTTTGTCAAGTAACAGGACGTTCTTTGCAAAATGTCCGTCGGCGAGGAAGGGGTCGAAACTACTCTCCCCTGATCTTTCTGTCAGTCATGGTATTCAATGGGACATTTCAATTGGTAATAACTGTTGATTTGCATATTTGAGGAATCAGTCTGTATGTTAATCAGGACAACGAGACCGTGATGTCTCATTACCCAGCCGAGAGCAAGCCCTTGCAGCTTACATTCCCTGGCTCTGCTTTTGAAATAAAGATTATTTTCTCGATGTGCCTGTGTTTATATCAAACAGCTCATTGACATCGGGACTAGACGTTCAGAGGAAGTTGGAGGTGTGACAGGGAGAGAAACAGAACAAGACGAGACATGAAAGTGTTTAGATTTTGCCGTGTGTCCGTTGTTTTTAGGGAGGAATGTCTGCTGGGCGCGAACCTGTCAGGTCCAAGGAGCCAGAGGGCTTATTTTGGTGGGATTTGTGTTATTGAAAGTTTCACGTGAGAAGCGTTTGGGAATATTTCAGCTCAGAATCCATTTCATATCGCGGCCCACCACAACGGTGCACATTTTCTGTGAAGTGCCTTGCATTCCACTTAAAGCCGCCTTTCTCTGGAACAATTGTAGACATAAGGCACATGGAGTGGATATAAGCCTGAGGACTCTGTCACTATCGGGGAATGTGCCTACGTGACTGCCTCTGTATTTGAACATGAGAATACGTTCCTCAAAGGGGTTTCAACAGTGTGACCAGGTCAACCTTCAGTACCATTGTCATGTCATTTAAGTTCACATAGACAATCTCATTGCTGCAAACTGGGACGAGAATAGATGGATGTCTGGTAACGTACGCATCACGATAGATGAATGGCCCTTCACAACTCCTCCCCCACACGCTTTTTAAACTCGAGGCCAGAGAGAAACTGACCGGGCGAGAGAATCGCTTCACAACCTTCCAGAACTTTATTATTGTCGATTTTATTACCAAGTTTGCAAACTTACTTACCATAAATTTCTATCTTCCCACCTACATCATTTATTTAAATGAAAAAAAAATGAATGTGCGCTCAGCCAATGGGATACCATTCGTAACAGTCCTCCAGTCTGAAAACTACTCTACACAACCATTCTCAGCATTCTGCTATTGAATTAATTTTATATCTAATTTGAATCCTTACATTTAACTCTATGTGATCTAACTTTATGAATGAGTCAACAATGTGGAACTGTGTAAAAGCTTTTATAAAAGCTCAAGTGAGCAAACTCTACCACTTTGTCCTCATTGATCTTCTTGGATACGCCCTCAAAAAACTCAATCAATTTTGTGTAAAACCATGCTGATTATCCCGATTCATTCCTTGTATCTAAACATTCATATAAATCCTATCGTTTAGAATTGCATCCAACAACTTACCCACGACCATAACCAGACACACAGGTGTATCGATCCCAGTCTTGTCCATGAATTCCTTTCTAAACAAAGGCACAGCATTAGCCATCCCACAGTCATTCGGCGCCTCACTCGTCATAATAGATGATAAAACTATTTCTACGAAGGGCCCAACAGTTTTACTCCCTAAATTCCCACAATTTTCCGGGATACGGATCCCGGAAAATTCAGATCCCAGGGATATATCCAACTTGATAGTTTCCAGGTCGTCCAGCACGTTCCCTTTTCAATGTAAACTACTTTCAAAACATCAGTACTTAGTTGTACCCGCCATTTCGTTCTCCACAGTGTAAACTTCCGCGAACTGAAAATTATATGTCTCTCCATCTGCTGAGGTTCAAGACAAAGGTGAGCTTTTTCATTTAAAATGGTCCTACTTGGTCTCAAGTTCTTAATGTACTTGTAGAATCTCTTTAGATTATACTTAACTTTATGGTCTGAAGCTATTTCATATTCTCCATTGACCTTTATGATATCCTCCTTAAGAATGTCCCTCCACTCCTTATATCGTTCAAGACGTTCACTTGAAACCATGTGTTTATATGGAAGCTGTCACCTCCGTTAAAAAAAATTATTATGACAATGCCTAAATCCCTGCGATCAACGTTGTTCTAACGGAATACCTAAAATGTGGAAACCGGTCATTCGGACCAAGAAACCCTCACTAATCAGGCGAAGGGAATCGCACCCAACTCACACCTCTACCCAATCCCTGTAACTCAGCATTTCCCATGACCAAAGAACGTCAGCCATACATCTTTTGTCTGGGGAGGAAAACAGGCTGAAACGGACAGGATGTGCCAACTCCAAATTCATATTCGTCTAAAGTAGATATTGAAATACATCGCTGAGGCTGCAAAGCATTAGTACTTACAACTGAGTCAGCCAAAGTAAACCTCCTATCCAACACTCAAAACATACCATCACTTAGATATGGGGCTAAAACCTACTCCCAATGTTCCAAATGCAATGGTCCAGAGCTTCCTATTGACTGAGATCTAAACCTCTGCCCCTGCTTTGGAATTTGATTGAACTGAACGCCTGCATTGTATTTGCCTTCCGAAATACCAACTGAAACTGTATGCTAAACATAAGAGAAAATTGAACTTGGAATTCTTTCTGCTTTCAGAAAATTGTCTATGCCTCTTCTCTTTCCATCAAACATATGACCTCATATTTTCCACAAAGTATCGCAACTGCAACTTTTTTTCGAAGCACTCACTCCGTTCAAGTCATTTTGCAGCAGACCCGCTTCATCAATAAGATTTGGCCTTCCACCTATCATTGTGTCTTCTTCAAATGGAGCAACAACACCCTCAGTTCCTTTGATGGATCCTTCATACATAATGTGAATAGCTGTGGTTCCAACCCTGACTACATTGAACTCCACTAGTCACGGGCTGCCATCCTGGAAGAGACCTCTTTACCCAACTGTCTGCCTTCTGCCAGTCATCCAAGCCTCAATCCATGGCCACTTATTTAGCAGTTTGCCATACTGCACCTTGACATATGTCTGTGGAAATTCAAGCTGGTCACCTCCACAGGCTTGACTTCGTCTCACTTGCTCATTACCTACTCAAAGCATTCTAATACATTTGTCAAATGTGATTTCTCCGTGAAAACCGGTGCTAATGCTTCACGTACTCTGTAATCCCATCCTTCCAATCACCTTCGATAGTGTGTTTAATACAAAGCTGTTTTATTTGTTTGTTATCTAGAATATTTTAAAAATTGCTTTCAGACCTGTGAAGAACAACAAAGTTCAATCGCTGTTGAGATATGTAAACTCTACGCTGTCTCAGTAGGGTCGATGAGTGAGTGAATTTCATCCCTCTACTCTCTCAGCAGGGTCGATGAGTGACCTAACTGTTTTTCTCACATGGGGCAGGTAAATGCTTGCTGCCAACTGCAAAACAGAAGGTTTGCTGAGAGTTGAGATGATCGCTTGAACCTATTCCTGGAATAAATACAATTTAAACGTCTCTCACAATTCGAAAATAGCGATGGGACATCAGTTCTAGAGAGACGAGAGAGCACATCCCACAGGCTACATGTTTGAAAGGTCTCTCCTCAATGTGAAGACGTTCATGATAACCTGTCTTCAGGAATGTTTATAGTGATTAATGTCTTTCTTCAGTGTGAATACGTTGATAACACGTTAGTATTCAGGAAAGAGTGCAGCACTTTCCACAGTCAGGGCATTTAGAAAGACCTGTTAATACTTTGAGAAAGGTGATGAGCCATCCGGTCGCTCGGACTTAACAGCTCATCCCACAAATTTGGAACTGGAGAGGTCTCTCCTCCGGGTGAGCACGTGGATCAGACAGCAAGTCTGTATAATTCTTAATGGACTCTTATTTATGTGAGCATATTTCTCAGGGATGAAGCACATAGAGGGTAGATAACATTTTCCAAAGTCCGGACAGAAAAAATGTTCCTCATTTGTATGAGCGTGGTGTTCGGTTCTCCAATCGCAGACGTTTTAAAGCATTTTCCGCAGTTCAGACATTGAAATGGTTTCTCATCATTTTGAACTAGCGGGTGTCGCAGCACGTCAGAGACAGAGTGATTCCCTTCCCACACTCTGAGCAGGTGAATTGCTTGTTCCTGGTATCATTGCGTCCATAGTAATACAGCTCAGACAGGGAATGGATCCTCATATTTCTCCAGTCTTTCCTCAGTGTGACTGCAATTGAGGTGTGTAAGGACTGATGACAGGTAAAAACCTGGTCCACACACACAGTAATTGAACGACTTATTCCACACTGTAACCAGAGCTTTTTCCTTTCATGTTCAAATTCTGATCAAGTTGTATTTGGGATAAAATGCGCGGCTTCATCAGATTATGGTGGCGAGGTTGGTTTGTAAATCTTCCCCTTCTAATATCCTGCGAAATTGATGCTATCCAAAAATGAGAGTGTGAAACCGTTTTTCACAAAACTCTCGATTCTATCTGAAGATAAGGTCTGAAGGTCAGGGATTTTCGACACGAAGAATTTGAGGAGAATTTTGTCAGAAACCTTCATGCACACAACCTCCACCACAGAGAACGAGCAGGTCAGCAGGTGGATATGAACAGGATCACCTCCCTGTTCCCTCCAGGTCAAACACCGTCCTGACTTGTCTGACATCCAGTCCTGTTGGAGCAGACATTTCTTACATTTGAATCATTGCAAAACCTGGCCTCTGACTTCGGTCCCAAACTCAAAATCCACTGCCTCGCCACTGAGTTGGAAGTGTGATATTGGAAGAACACAGCAGAGCAGGCAGCATCCAATGAGCAGGACAATCGACGTTTAGGGTACGAGCCTTCATCAGGAAAGAGGCTTGTGAAGCGAGGTGGTAGAGAGACAAATGGGAGCGTGTGTGGCTGGGACAAATTAGCTGAGAGTGTGATAGGAGGATGGAGGTGGGGGTAATGATTATAGGTCGCCGCACATGGTGGAGCAGATAGGTGGGAAGGAAGATTAACAGATAAGACAGTTCATGAGAGCGGCTGAAGCCCTGTACCTGAATGAACTTGCCTGTGTGGAAGGGAGAGTTGACATGTTCAGCCAGGGGCCAGTGGTGCCAGTGGTGCGGGTGTCTTGGCGAAGTTTTCCGAAGTGGTCTGTATTGAGGCATCCGATCTCCTCAGTGTCGAGGAGACTGCAAAGTGAAGAATGGATGCAGTAAATGTCATGCGTGGAAATGCAGGTGAAACTCTTATGGACATGGAAGGTTCCATTGGGGCCTTGGACAGAGTTGAGGCGGAGGTGTGGATTGATGCTTTTCAAATCCTGTCTTGGAATGAGACGTTTGCCGGGACCGGATGGGAGGGTGGTTTGGTGGGGGCGTGCACCACCAGGGAGTCGAAGAGGGAATGATCTTTACAGAAAGTGGGTAGGGGTGGGGAGGGAAACACATCTTAGTTGGTGGGTTTCATTTGCAGCTCACGGAAATAACGGAGGATGACATGATGTCTACAGAGGTTGCTGGATTTTAAAATGATGTGGAAGGGAGTTCCGTCCTCGTCATAGTTGGAGGGATGGATTTTTGAAGCGGAGTTGAGGGAAGTGGATGAGATGAGCTGGAAGGCATTAGCCATCACGTGCTAGGAGAAAATGCTTCGCCACTGATTCAATTACCTCCCTGGCAATTGTCTAAGTCTGAACAGGCACATTATAAACATGGTGACATACTTCACTTCGTGATGTGTTTTTAAACACACATCACCAACATCACCATGTCAGCCTACTTGCACTTCATTAACATCATTAATCATGTCTCTGCTCTTCTGCACCTCACACTTTAATCCATTCGTTTGCATGTCACGGTCATAATACACTTCCATCCGTCCTTTCAAATTCCCTCCCTGCTGTGGTGCTCGAGATGCAAGGAATAGGGAGAGAGAGGAGTTGAATACGTGGCTACAGGGATGGCGCAGGAGGGAGGGTTTTGGATTCTTGGAAACTGGGGATCTTTCTGGGGTAGGTGGGACCTGTACAAGCAGAATGGTCTTCATCTGAACCAGAGGGGTACCAATATCCTTGGGGGAATTTCACTAAGACTACTGGGGTGTGTTTAAACTAATCCAGCAGACGGATGGGAACCAAAATTGTAGTTCAAGTATAGAAACGTTGAGAATAGGGATGTCCAAAAACAAGTTTCAGGGACACAAGATGGGGACGGTAAGCAAGACGTTGGTTTGGAGTGTGTCTAGTTCAACGCCAGGAGCAACCGGAATAAGTTCGATGACCCTTGCAGGATTGGTTGGTACTTGGGAATTCGGTGCTGTCGCCATTTCGTCGACATGAATAGAGCAGGGACATGAATGGTTGTTGGAGATTTAAGGAATCAGATGTTTTAGTAAGAACAGAGAAGAAGGTAAAAGAGGGGGAACGTGTGGCAGTGTTGGTCAAGGACAGTATTAGAGTTGCAGAAAAGATGTTTGGGAATTCGTCAACTGAAATAATATGGGAATAAGTTAGAAACCGGAAATGAGATGTCACCCTATTGGGAGTTTTCAATAGACCTCATAAATACTTCCAGAGATGTAGAGGAAAGGATAGCAAAGATGATTCTCGATAGCAGTAAGATAGACAGGGTAGTTGTTATGGGGGATTTCAACTATCCAAATATTGACTGGGAACACTATCGTGTGAGTAATTTAGATCGGTCAGTTTTTGTCCAATGTGTGCAGGAGGGCTTTCTGACATCGTATGTAGACAGGCCAACAAGGGGCGAGGTTACTTTCGACTTGGTACTGGGTCATGAGCCCGGCCAGTTGCTAGACTTGGAAGTAGGTGAGCACGTTGATGATAGCGATCACAGTGCTGTTATGATTACTTTTGTCATAGGAATGGATAGGTGTATACAACTGGGCAAGAGTTACAGCTGGGGGAATGGCAATTATGATGCGATTAGGCAAGCTTTAAGAAGCCTACAATGGAGAAGGAAACTGCAGTGGATAGGCACACTAGAAATGTGGAGCTTACTCAAGGAAAAGCTACTGTGTTTCCGAGATAAGTATGTAACTGTCAGGCAGAGTGAAAGCTGTCGAGAGCGGGAGCCGAGGGCTACAAAGGAAGTAGATTGTCTGGTCAAGAGGAATAAGAAGGCTTATGTTCGGATGAGATGCGAAGGCTCAGTTAGGGCGCTTGAGGGTTACAAGATAGCCTGGAAAGACCGAAAGAGAGAACTAAAATGAGCCAGGAGGAGACATAAGAAGTTGTTGGAGGATAGGATCAGGGTAAAAAATTAGGCTTTCTACAGGTATTTAAGGAATAAAAGAATGACGAGAGTAAGATTAGGGTCAATCAGCAATAGCAGTGGAAAGTTGTGTGTAGAGTCAGAGGAGATGGTTGAAACACTAAATGAATACTTTTCAACACTATTCAGTCTAGAAAACGACAATGTTGTCGAGGAGAATACTGAGATACAGGCTACTTGACTAGGTGGGATTGAGGTTCACAAGGAGGTGGTATTAGAAATCCAGCAGAGTGTGAAAATAGATAAGCCCCCTGGGCCCGATGAGCTTTATCCTCGGATCCTCTGGGAAGCCAGGAGGGAGATTGCAGAGCCTTTGTCATTGAACTTTAAATCGTCATTTTTTACAGGAATAGAGCCAAAAGACTGGAGGATAACAAATATGGTTCCCATGTTCAAGAAAGGGAGGAGGGACAACCCTGTTAATTTTAGATCAGTGAGCCTTACGTCAGTTGTTGGTAAAGTGTTGGAAAATATTAAAAGAGATAGGATTTATAAACATCTAGAAAGGAATAATTTGATTAGGGATAGTCAGCATGGTTTTATGAAAGGTAGGTCGTGCCTCACAAACCTTACTGATTTCTTTGAAAAGGTGACCAAGCAGATAGATGAGAGTAAACCGGTTGATGTTGTGCATATGGATTTCAGCAAGGCGTTCGATAAGGTTCCCCACAGTTGGCTATTGTACAAAATGCGGGGCAATGGGATTTTGGGTGTAGCAGTTTGTATCAGTTATTGGCTTGCTGAAAGAAGACAGAGGATGGTGGTTGATGGGATATGTTCATCCTGGAGTCCAGTTACCAGTGGTATAGCGCCAGGGTCGGTGTTGGGTCCACTGCTGTTCGTTATTTTTTATAAACGACCTGGATGAGGGAGTAGAAGAGTGGGTTAGTAAATTTGCAGACGACACTAAGGTCGGTGGAGTTGTGAATTGTGATGAAGGATGTTGTAGTTTACAGAGAGACATAGATAAGCTACCGAGCTGGGCTGAGAGGGGGCAAATGGAGTTTAATGCGGACAAGTATGAGGTGATTCATTTTGGTCGGAGTAACCGGAATGCAAAGTACAGGGCTAATGGTAAGTTTCTTGGTAGTGTCGATGAGCAGAGAGATCTCGGTGTTCAGGTACAGATATCCTTGAAATTTGCCACCCAGGTTGACAGGGGTGTTAAGAAGGCATACAGTGTTTTAGCTTTTATTAATTGAGGGATCGAGTTCTGGAACCATGAGGTTATGTTACAGCTGGACAAAACTCTAGTGCGGTTGCACTTGGAGTATTATGTACAGTTCTGGTCACCACATTTTAAGAAGGATGATGAAGCTTTGGAAAAGGTGAAGAGGAGGTTTACTCGGATGTGGCCTGGTAAGGAGGGAAGGTCTTACGAGAAAAGGCTGAGGGACTTGTGGTTGTTTTTGTCAGAGTGAAGAAGGTTGAGAGGTGACTTATTAGAGACAAAAAAATATAATCAGAGGGTTAGATCGGGTGGACAGGGAGAGCCTTCTTCCAAGAATGGTGACGGCGAGCACGAGGGGGCATAGCTTTAAATTGACGGGTGATAGATATAGGACAGATGTCAGAGGTAGTTTCTTTACTCAGAGAGTAGTAAGGGTATGGAATGCTTTGCCTGCAACAGTAGATTCGCCAACTGTAAGTACATTTAAGTCGTCATTGGACAAACATATGGACGCACATGGAATAGTATAGGTTAGAAGGACTTCAGATTGGTGTGGAAGGTTGGTGCAACATCGAGGGCCGAAGGGACTGTACTGCGCTGTAATGTTCTATGTTCTATGTTATGGTCTAACTCCCACTGCTTCTCTTCAAGGGTGTACTTGCGTTCTGTTCACTGTTTCATTGTGCATTATCTGAATGGCATTTTTACTAACGCCCATTTTCCCAAACGTGCAATGTGGCCTTTCCACAAGGGCTCTCACATGGTGGAAGGGAATGATTTGCAGGTTATTCACCCAATGATGTAATCCTGAGGTCTTCCAACACCTCTCCTGCATGTGGGAGTACTCACAACAAGGGTTGCTCACCCATCACTGGGGGGCTAAATTTCAAAGTTTTCATCATTTTCTACAAATCTCTTGACTGTCTTCCCTCTATCTATCACTGTCATGTCCTCCAGCCCACTCAAGAGCAAATAGAGCTGGACAAGAGTATGCCAACCCAGCCAGCGGACACGACCCCCAAGATTGTGTTTTAAAGTGCTCCCTCAGATATCTGCATTCCCTCGAATTCCAAACTCCGGAGCATGTTCGACTTGAACTGTTTCATGTTTGGTGCCTAAACGTCACCTGCCAAGGCCATAAATTATGAATTTCCGTGGCTATGTAAATCGCACCAGGCAAAAGGAAAGGAATTACTCACCAAGTGATTAAGAAAAACTGCAATACATGTTGAAATCAAGGGCAATGAACTGGTATCAACACTACGCCGTGCCTTTTATATAATAGAAGCTTCAAAGCTTTTAGTCTGTGTGAATTTAAACAAATGTTGATCCCGGTCACATTATGAGATATTGGGAAGCTGACAAAGTGTTATAGCAAACAAGTGGTCAAAGTAGTGGGTTTCAAGTCGTACTTTGTCACACAAAACGAAGGTTGTCTCACAAAACTGAGATTACTGAAGATTTTCTGCTAGAGGTCATCATCTTTTGTCAGCCTTAAAACGCTTCATATGTTAGTGCTGCCATAGCTCAGTGGTTCGAGCCCGGGGTTGTAACCTCGAATCACACTATAGCCTTGCTGAATTTTCTTGCAACTATTGCAGCAAGCATCCGAAGTAGCGTTCTCCATGTTGTTAGGAATTATTTTTGAAGGAATAGTTGGAAGTCATTTTATACGTAGACCAGGCCGCATTTGTTTCAGTTTGGAAGTCCACATCCGCGTTTTTCCTTCGAGGAACATGAGGATGACAAGCTTCTGATGCGAAGCATGCCTTCGTTTTGTAGGAAGAACAACGTGAGTCAGTAGAAGCAGTAAAGTAACGGTGAAACAGTTGGGGATGAAAACGTCCAGAGATGCGTCTGAATGCTTCCGTTCCTTATGTAGAGTCAGGAATGTGCTGGAATCCAGTTAAACAGGTAGGAGGTAGGAAGACCACAGGCTGCCTCAGAGTTGGAGAAGTCAACGTTTAGCGGGTACCAATTATTGCCGTTTGGGGCAGTCCTCGAGGGACAGCCTCCAGCCTGTTTACCCCTCAGCTTATGTAAACAGAATCGGATTTTAAAGCGAGGCATGAAGAAAGAAGACGCCAAACGGGTCAATTCCTCAGTTTATGGAAGTTGGGATCTCCTGAGACCTTTGTCACTTTCAAAAGATATGTCTGCATAGTTCCCTCTATGGGTCAAAATGAGGTTCAGTTCTCCCGCAGTTCATGAACAAATTTGACGGTATCTGACTTCAGTCTCATTCACTGGTACATTTGAGATTAAAACTTTGCAGGGAAAGTCTCATTCAGATGAACATTTCAGACGTCAGGCTGTGGGCCAATTAGTGGAAACTGGAAACGAGAATATTTGGATGTTTGACGACTGGCACTGACATAACGTATTATTCTGAGTTGTAAAAGCACTGTGTCATGAACACTCTTTTTTTTGGAAGGAATTTCTCATAGCAGGAAATGAAAGCTATGCTGTTAAGAGAAGAAGCAATTACACATGGCATCCTTCCTGGTCGACTAGTGGTTACGATGCAGCGCTTTCACCGCTGTGGTTTGGGTTCATTTGTTGGTCAGGAAATCAGGATTTATTGTTCCTGATAAGGGCAACAACAAAAGTAGAGCATCTTTGACATTTCAAACGCGTCCGCATGTGCCTTGCAATATTGTTAGGGGCTGCAAGGTGGCTCACTGGTTATCATTGCTGCCTCTCAGCGCCAGAGATATGATTTCCCTTCAACTGTGTCGACTGTCAGTAAGGTGCCTTATTCAGGAGCAAATGAAGAGAAAAGGGGCAAGGAGTTGTTCTGTGAGGGTTAATCCCTGGAGGATGGGTGTGCATTTGTTACATCGAATAGGCAATTTCTGAACTGTAGGCATTCCATGTTCCCTAATTGTGTTGCTTTAGCACATGTTCAGCCAGGGGAGAAAAGAGAGAAAAAACAGTCACGACCCAATCAGTGTTTGATCCATTGTGCAACAACCACAGATTCACTTTTGACTGAACTAGCTCCCATTTTCCCTACATTGGTAATGGTAGTACACAGCATTAGAGCGGGTTTTCATGTGTTGTTTTGGCCCCAGCATCCTTTATCAACATGGACTACACTGGGACATAAAGAGATGATTAAAGACATGGATGGCGATGCCTAGAATGAAAAGAGGTCAGGAAGAATGGACAGCGTTTACTTGGAAACAGAGAAATGGAAAGGAAGCCAACATGTAGTGGGGGATAATGCCATTTGAAAAGACAAAGCGGGGTTTGATGGGATGGTGGAAAAGATGAATAGATCTTGTGGCGTGATACCAGGTAAAACTGATTTGTGTCCATATGAAAGGATTCCAAGCGATATGAATTTGGTGAGAGTAAACAGTAGGGAAATTCCCTCATTCGGATGGATCTAAATCGAGAGTATAGAACTTGAAAACCAGCGATGAATGAGAAAGAGAAGTTTGGAGCTCGCAATCCTTTTCCTTCAACAGCTATTGAACTAGAATATGATTACTTTTTCTCAGGTAAAAATATTCAGAAACTGATTCTAAGCTATTAGTAAAGACGCATGCAGACACACAAGGAGTGAATTTCACCATAACAGTGAATCTGGGCGGTCAGGATGGGTACGCATTAGGTGAACACTCTCTAATTGGTTAAAGTTAATTGGAAAGAAATCTCATACCACCTTCAACTAAACACGACTAAGTATAGAATCAGCTGATTGTGAAGAAAGGTTTTGCAGCTTGTTCTACTTGAACTTCTATAAATTGTAAAAGAACTGAGCTGTTTGTGTTAGCTCAGCATTAAAGGGAAGCCGTGTAGCTCAGTCCACTGCATAACTGGTTTATGACAAAAAGTGATGCCAACAGTGTGGGAATAATTCTCGCAATGTCTCAGCATACATTCAGGATCCTGATCTCCTCACTCAGATAATACTTTAGAAGATGGCGACAATCAAGGTGAAATTTAACTATCGTGAGTTGGAGCTGACCTGCCGATGTAATGCACCTTTAGTCTTTCATCTGTTGCATTGGACAATTTGGCTGCAATCACAGAGAAGCGAGTGAGTTCATTTGCTGCTCACTCATCTCGCCCAAACATATCTAGTGACAAGACACGAAAAAATTCCAGTTTGAATTCTGTAATCTTCATAGCAGTACTTAAAAACATCTTTGTAATTTCTATTCCAGTTTTTCTGATAACAGGCAAAATGTCCAATGAGATAAACCTATTAATTTTTGGATTGTTTTGCGAGTTTGCAGCAAAATTAGTAATATGAAAAGAGATAAACACCCTTTCCAGAATTTAACACAGCGCAAGCTCAGCGACATGAGAAACGTTATCGACTTCAAAAATCACCTCTGTATCTCTAGTGAGATGGATATTCACTCGAGGGGTCTTTATGGCTGGTCTTAAGTTACTGAGGTATTTCCAAAGGACAGAACACTCCACAAAATCAGATTTTTTTGAATAAATGCTGTTTTACTCAATGTTCTCTTGCAACTTTTAATTATATATGCTGACACACACATACATGCATGTACACACACACACACACAGACACAGACACAGACACACACACACACACACACACACAGACACACACACACACACACACACACACACACACACAAGGTCGCACATTCGACGTGAAGAACATTCAAATGACCGACCATCCATTCCAAATATTCTGAATTCACACACACACGCACACACACGCGCGCACACATACACACATATGCATGTATATATATGTTCTTCCTGTAGAATGTTCTTCCTGTAGAATGTGCGAGCTAAGAGTTTTCAGTAATGTCCCTGACATTTGAATCTGCGGGAAGTGCACCCAAGTCCATCTCCTTGGCAACAGCTTTAGGGACCTGGAGCTGAACATTGGATCTTTCGGGAGTCGGAGGTGAATTGAGAGAAGTTATAGGGAGGCAGTTACACTTCAGGTACAAGGAAACGGTCGATGGGAGAAGAAAAGGGAACAGGCAGTCAGTGCAGGCATCCGCTTTGGCTGTGCCCATCTGGAACAAGCACACCATATGTGTTACTTTTTGTAGGAATCACCTACGAGGGGTAAACCATGTGGTACAGATCTCTGGCACAGTGTTGTCCCTGTGATCAGAAGAGGAGGGGAGAGGGGAGGAGAGCAATCATTACTGGGGACTACATAGTGAGGGGGACAGATTGCAGTTTCTGTGGGTACAGGGCAGGCTCATGATTGATGTGAGACCTCCAAGTTACTAGGGGTTGTGATGTCTCGCAGGGTGGTTTCTGGATCCTTAAGAGGGAGGGGGAGCAGCCCGTGGTCATGTTTCACATACGTACTAACAACATATGTAACAAAAGTGATGTGGATGCATGGCAGAAATTCAGGGATCCAGGTTGACATCTTAGATCTAGATCAAACAGAGTTGTTCTCTCTGATTGGTTGCACATGCCACGTTATAGTGAGTGAAAGAATAGGGAGAGAGCAGAGGAAGACGTGGTTGTAATAATGGTACAGGTGATAGGGATTTGGATATCTGGATAGTTGGGGCTCATTCTGGAGTCGGTTGGACCTCAACAAACAGGATGGTCTTCACCTGAACCGGTAGGGTACCAATATCCTGAGTGGTTAATTTTCTAAAGCTCCTCAGGAGGGTTTAAACGAATTCAGCAGCAGAGTGCGAAGCTGAGTGCGAAGCTGCTGTTTGCAGGAAGCTGTGAGTGGTTAGGGCATAAATAGGTTTTCGGTTTTGGGACTGAATGCTGGCAAGGATGAAAGTGGTTTGAAGTGTATCTACTTCACCGTTAGGAGCATCTGGGATAAAGCAGGTGTCATGGGTTGTTGACTGGGACTTCAATATTGTGGCCATTTCAGAGACATGAATGGAGCATTGAAAGGAATGGTTGTTCCTGGCACATCAGTTTCGACTTTTCAGTAAGAATAGGAAAGTCGTTACAGAGGGGGAGATGTGGCATTTTTAGTCAAAGACAGTACAATGGGAGCAGAAAGGATATTTGGTGAGGACCCGACTGAATCTTCTGAACTAGAATGGGCGGAGATTAAAATCAGGCAAGTAGAGGTCACCACCAAAATGTTCTAGAGATATGGAGGAAAAGATTGCAAAGATGATTCTGGGTAGGAACGGAAGTAACAGCTTAGTTGTAGTGGGGAAGTTTAATTTTCCAAATATTGATTGGAAATCTTATTGTTTGAGGAGCTCTGATTGGGCAGTCTTTGTCCAATGTGTGCAGGAGGGTTTCGTGACGCAGCATGCAGTCAAGCCAACAAGAATCAAAAGCATATTGGATTTGGTACTTCTTAATGAAGCAAGTCAACTGTTCGATTTGGAGGTAAGTGAGCACTTTGGTGCGAGTGACCACCAGATGGGAAAGTAACCGCAGGGGTTTTGCACAGTTGAAATATGGAGCTTGTTCAGGGAAGCTATCATACATGTCCTTGCTAAGTATGTGTGCGTGCAGGGGATATGAGTTTGAGACAGATAGCAATTGTTACTCAAAATGTTGAATTTCTTACCAAGAGGGAGAAGGCAGTGCATGTAAACTTGAAATATGAAGGCTGAGTTAGGGCACTTGAAAATTAAAAGCTAGCAAGGAAGGGGCAAAAGAGAGAGCTACTCAGAGCGAAGAGGGGTCATGAAAAGTCTTCAGCTGGCAGGGTCATTTAAAACCATGAAGTTTGTCATTTCAAGAATAAAAGAACATCTAGGATATGATTCGGGCCTGTCAGGAACTGCAGTAGGAAATAATCAATGGATTCCGAGGATAGGAGAGGCGCTGAATGTATATTTTTCATAATATCTCAAATGAAAAAGACAATATTGTCGAAGAGAATTTTGAGATGCAATCTGTTAGAATAAACGAAATTGATATTCATAAATACGAATTATTAGCAATTCTTGAATGCCCGAAAATAGATTTGTCCCCTGGGCTCGATGGGATGTATCCTAGGATTCTCTGGGAATCGTGGGAGGAGATTGCAGAACTTTTGACTACCAACTTTATTTCGTCAGTGTCGATGTGATTAGTGCGAGAAGACTCGAGTTCAGCAAATATTGTCCCCTTCTTCACGAAGGGGAGTAGGGAGAACGCTGGTAATTATAGAACAGTAGCCATATTTCCTTGTCGGTGAAGTTTTCGGAAAGATTATGAGAGGTATGACTTATGATCACCAAAGAAGGAAGAAGTTTAATCGGTACAGTCAACACGATTTTGTGAATAGCAGGTTGTGCCTCACAAACTTTGTTGAGCTCTTTGAAAAGGTCAACAAACAGGTGGATGATAGTAAAGTGGTTCAAGTGGTGGATATGGTTTTCACGAAGGCACGGTCGGCTGTTGCATAAAATACAGAGACATGGGATTGAGGGTGATTTAGCAGTTTAGATCAGTAATTTTGCAGCTGAGTCTGGTCTGACCACTTGGCAAAACATAAATTAAAACTCGACTCTGATGGGATTCGAACCCACAGCCTTTGAATAGCCTTTGAACATTGATGTAGAAGTCCAACGCGCTTTCCATTGCGCCACAGAGCCGCGCCAGCAGTCTGCTTTAAGCACACAAGTTTGCCTTTGACCCATTGCGTTCAGGACACCCATCTCGCGCCTGCCTGTCCTCGTCACACTTTCCGGTACCTGGTCCTTATCCACTTGTGCTCTGGCTCATCAAGTGTTCGGCTACAGACTGCTGAAACGTTCTCATGACACTTACATTTGCCACATGTTCAGATAATGATTTCCAGATAATCAATACTCTATAGGTGAAAGTATTCTTCAGAAGTCTCCTCCTTGTCCCTTGTCATTCAGTTATCTCACTCTGTTCCTTCCCAATACAGGCTTATCCCTGGCACACATCTCTATCCTCTTCATCAAGTGAGCACGTTAATCGGTTTCTCATTCAGCCTTCTTTGCGCTTAGATAAACATCCCCAGCCGAGCTGGTGTACCTTCACTATGGGCGTGGTCAAGCCCTTGCCATTCTTTTCATCTCCTGTGAAATTCTCCTCCAGCAATCAGACGCTTCCAGTATCTGGCGATTACAATAGAAAAAGAAAGTTCTCAGAATAAAAGCCAAAAGGTCTGAACAAAATCAGCAGCTCTTGGCCATCTCTGATGAGAAAGGAAAGTTAACTCTTCGAGTCCAATGATCCGTCTTCGGAACTGATGGGAAGGGCGGGTGGGTGAAGAATGTGTAAGAGGGTGGACGGTTTCTAAAATGATTGAACTCGATGTTGGGTCCTAATGTTTGCATGGTCTGTCGGTAGAAAATGAGTTGCGTGTCTTCCAGCTTGTGTTGTGTCGTGAAGGAGCACTGCAGCAGACCAGAGATTGAAATGATGGTCTGGGAACACAGTGTCTCGATTAGAGTGGTGCTGGAAAAGCACAGCAGTTCAGGCAACATCCGAGGAGCAGTAAAATCGACGTTTCGGGCAACAGCCCTTCATCAGGGATACAGGCAGAGAGCCAGAAGGGTGGGAACACATTGTAATGTTGAAGTACAGGAGACTGGAAGATCGGGATAGTTTTTTGTTGATTCTGGACAGAACGTAAGTGATCTCAGCTTTGTCACCGATTCTGTTTTCCTCTCTCCATTGGAGGGAGGACACCTTCTGAGCAGGAAATACAGTTGCCTCGATTAAATGAAGTGCATACAAACCTCTGGAAGATGTGACTAGAAGCTTCACAGTAAGGAGAGATATCGGAAACCAGCAGGAAATGTAACTTACAACATAGAACTTTACAATGCAGTACAGGCACTTCGGCCCTGGCTGTTGCCGTGACCTGTAAAATAATGTGATGTCCATTGTAATGGAAAATTAACATTCATCTTGAAACCAATAAAAGCACAGGGAAACAAATAAGTACGTACCTTACTTTGCAGAGGCAAGTTTTGCAGACAGACTGAAAAAAAAAAGGTAAGTTAAGCCGAAATAATAGCAGACTTACAAGGCCAGTAAACGGCCATATCAACAGTCAAGGAATGAGAAAAAAACCCTCCGTATCTGGAAAGTAACTCGAATGTTTCAGGCCCGTGAACTTTGAGGTGTTGATAAGAAGAAGCGAATTCTAGTATCAAGGGAAACTGTATTATTTGTGGAAGGTGAGCTATTTACCTTTTTGGGAGATACAGGAGCAACATATTCAGCCCTTAAATCAAGGCAGTTGAGAGAGTCGACGTCGTGGGTGCATCAGGAGTCGTGATACGAAAGAACTTAACCGCACCCCTATTGTGTGGAACCAGTAATGGTGAAACATTCCAATTCTCATTACTATTGTCGGAAATCTGTCCTTTAATTCAGATGGCTCGCGATCACAGGCTTGCAGGTAATACGAAAAGAAGGTTTACCAGCGCAAGCTGTAAATTACGACTCACCACCCCGATGCATGTCTATGAGGGGCGATTAAGCCAGAAAACCATAAGTTCAGTAAGCGATTCGCTCGCCCAGCCATCAAGTAACCTTGTTAATTCCATTAACACAGATTTTCTTGCAGGGGATATGCTGCACTGCACAGCACACATACACCGTGATGGCCCTTACAAATCATATGAGAAGGATTGTTTGAGGAGATTGGTTAAACCAGTTCAGTTAGTATTGTGCGAAGTTTATTGGAATGATCACAGATGTGCAGTCAGTGTAAACCTATCCAAAGTATCTTTTGATGTGGAATGCACCATTCCTCACGTACCATTGGCGAAGGTATCCAGCGAGAGGTGGCAGGATTTGAGACGATGGGTACTGCAGGCACAAAAAAACGAAAGGTTTTGTCTTCAGCGACGATGTGCGTATCTGATTCCATGCAGATATAAGGACAGATATGAAGAAACCAAATTGGCTAACTCAGGCAGACCAAGCAGTCCAGGTAACCCCCTCCAAGAGGGTAGCCTGTCGATTAGCTCTGGAAGATGTCTCGGACCCAAGATTAAGAAGGGACCCTACTGAGTGCAGGTCAAAAGGCAAACGTGATGTGGGGTTCATACGAAGCTGTGAACCCACAAGAATAGCCCCGAAGTCTGAGTATGTCCATGCAGAACACAAAACTCGTTAAAACCCGAGGCTGTCAAAGGATACTACATTGAATCCCTCCTGACGGCTTGAGTGATAATTCCCTGTGGATAATCATCGGCGAGAGCCCCCATTTTTCTGGTCAAAAAGGCAAACATTCCAGGTGAATCAGGGAAACGGAACTTTGTTCCAGACATGCTGGTAGTGAATTATGCTGTTGTTTAGTCCGCCCCAAATGTTCCTAATCCTTGTACTATATTAGCTCAAATTCCACCTGACAGTAAGTGGTTCAATACTATGGATTTAGCAAATGTCTTCTTTCGTGTACCGGTACACCCCGAAAGTCACTTCTGGTTCACTTTTCCACTCAAAGGCAAATCATGTACATTCAAGCAACTTTGTCAAGATTACTGTGAGTCCCCCACCATAATTAATAGGGCTCGATGCTGGAGTCTGGAGATTCTTGTTTTAACCCAGGGGTCAGCGATTCTGCAGTATGTACACGAATGCTTACCAGCAGCACCAACAGAGGAACAATGTGAGAAAGATACGCTTGCGTTGCTCTGCCATCTAGCCAGGAATGGACACAAACCTATTTTCGCAAAATTACAATTTTTGCAACAACAGGGGAAGTTCTTAGGTCACTTCTTTCTGAACAATGGAAGGCCATTGGTCAAACAAAGTTCAAGCAATCCAGCAATTTCCAAAGCCTCAGACGAAGAAACAATTGCTATTCTTTTTGGTCATGCGCTCCTACTGTAGAATGTTTATCCCACATTACACAACCCTTGAGGCCCCGGTAAATGAAATTTTCAATGGCTAAGAGTTGCAGAACCAGAGACCGTAGCAGTTGAATTGAATATGGCGCTCCAAACCACACCTAAACTGGGGATTCCGAATCCAAACAAGCCTTTTATACAAACGGTAGATGCATGACATCTGTGCTGATGCAGGATAATGTGGGAAAATTGATGCAGGTAGCTTATATTTTGCTTAAACTTAGACCCTGTAGTGGCAGGATTGCCGATATGCCTGCGAGTCGTGGCTGCAGCTGAAAAGGTTTGTTGTAGCGTCCAGGGGCACAGTCGGCTTTGGAGAATTAACCCTCCTGTTCCCACATGCAACCTTACTGTTTTCTGAGCAAAACACAGCACACATGTAGGCTCAGAAACAATACTGTGCTATTGGAGATGCCTAACATTACAATAATGAGATGTAACGTCCGTAATGCTGCTAGCCTTATCGCCAAAACAGGAGACGGAGACCCACATGACTGTGTCGCTGTAAATAATAAAATTTGCAACCCAGACCAGACGTGCAGGATTCACAAAAGCAGAATCAGGATATGGCTTTTTTTGTGAAAAGGTCAGCATTCCGGAGCAAACGGAAAGGCCAGACTTGTGTTTGGTGCACTGTAGTAACTACCCATGAGGTAGTCAAAGCGGAATCACTCCATTGTCATCTGTCAGCTCAAGCAGCAGAGCTGATTGCCTTGACTGAGGCATATAAATTGGCTGAGTGAAGGATAGTGATTATTTACGCCGACAGCAAATATGCATACGGGGTTGTACATAATTGTGGAACTTGTTGGAAACACAGGGGCTTCTTGACCTACTCTGGAAAGCCCAAATTACACCGTGGCCTGACTTCTGACCTTCTGGAAGCGGTCCTACCGCCTAAATCATTCGCTGTCTGTAAATGTGAAGCCCACACAAAAAAGTACGATTCCCGTTCTCAAGGCAATGCGAATGCAAACTCAGCGGGAAGGACGGCAGCCCAGCAGCCGCCAAGCGATCAGTTAACATGTGTATGTCATATATTTGTAATCCAAAGCAGACTTATGGGAGGTCGAGTCGCAGGCCACGCCGAAGGGCAAGCGTGAATGGACAATGGCAGGGTGCAGAATGAGGGAATGGGTATGGTGTGGCCCCATTGGTAAACCCTGTCCACCGCGATCATTATTCCCATTCCATGCCAATTAACACACAGTGAGTACCATGTGTCAAAAAGGGGGGATGTAGCGAATAAAGTGGAATGATTTTATCTTGATATGTAATTTGGTTTCCGTTTTCGAATCTGTAACTCCTCTTCTGTCATGGTGCGAAATAATTTTCGAAAGGTCATCTTAGTCAGTCCGGGATTCAGGTTTAGAAAAGAACAAATATTTCTGTTTTTTGAGCTTGCTGTGTTTACATTCTCCCCGCCTCAATCGATATAGAAGGACTTATAAACTCTATTCCTGTCAGTCCAGGTGAGACACTTTGTGACGCGGGTAGATTCATTGGCAAAGTAAAGATATTTATCCCCATGAAGCTTCCTTTCACCCTCTGTCTGCTCATTCTTTCAATTTGATCACTGCTGTTCTGAAAAATTTCACCTCTGCTCTCCTGTTGTTCTTCTGTAATTCGAGAGAACCTCGAAACGAATCCCAACATCATATTAATTTTCGGTTGTTTATGTTACATCAATGATCAGACCAGAACAAGCTAGCAGGAAATTGAATAACACAAAAAAGATTTTTAAAATTCCTTCCAGAAAATTAACCGACTGCAGAGTCAGAATATGAGAAATATCAGAGTGCACTGATATTTAGCCCATTTCACAATGCACAGATACTCCTAGACGAGTTCAGTCTTTTCAAAATGTTTATTTATAATTGTGACAATTCCCTGGGGCAGATCCTCCCTCAATGCACAAAAATGTATGCTGCCAAAAACTATTTCAGTTCAGATTAAAACCGCTCAGATTAAAATTGCTTTCCATCAATCCAAAGTTTCCTGCGCCATGTCAATTGAAGTGTATCCAGATGAGGTGAGAACTCCCAGCCTCTTCTCCCACAGCTCCCTATTCCATGTCAGCAGAAGTTGCTCCGGCCGAGTTAGGAGCTCCCAGCCTGGGCGTTTCACGCGCCTCTCTGCCTGCATGCTCACGGAGTTGATCACTGGCAGAAAGAGTAGAGATTCACGCGTTCATTCTACTCTCAATTTCCGATCGGATCTTCGCCACTCCGTCACTAAATTTCTCTGATTCCAGACCTGGAAACCGGTGTGATTGAAGTGTGCAAGCGTAGTTACTACCTTGTCTCGAGGCACTGGTAAAGTAACGATGTGAAACATCGTTGTTATTGAATCTTACATTTCAACAATTTGTGTGCTACGCCTGTACATTTCATCTTTCCTTGAAATCTATCGAACTCAGTCTTCAACATTCTCAATGATGGAATCTCCAAAGACACTGAGGACATCGAAGATGACGATACAACCCAATCTCAGTAGGTTATCCTCTTGTGCATGTGGTGTTGTTCCTCGCCAATCTCAGCCATTGCATTTATTGCTTTTACGAATGGTTATTTTTTCATGTGATCGTATAGTGGGTCGTTCTCTGCATTGTGGCCGCAGCAACGTCCATTCAAATCCGTGTATCAGTAATGCGCAATTGTTCCGTGTTACTCCACATAACCCTTCCAAAACAAACGCAGAAAGGAAACAATCAATTTTTAAAGTTAAAATGCTCATGAAGGTGATAATTTTTTTCTTCAAACTTTATCTGCACACAATCTCGGCGAAGTTTCTCCCTTTCACAAGCACTATTCTTCCTTTCCCTCCCTCCTCCCATGTCACTGGGACATTGCACAAACTAACGTTCACTTTCACATTGACACCGTTAAGTTAGTGCTGCAGCTGTCACTCTTGTTCGGTGAACATGCCCCAATACCACCATGAGGAGCTTTAAACCCACTTACTGCAATCAGATAATGTGGTTGGGTTATCAATCCTCATGTAAAGTGTTGATTTGCATGGACCAGAGTTCACTGGGGCACCTGTTCATGAAGAGGACACAGAACGGTATCGAGGAAAAGAGACTTTATTAGAAAAGACCAATGTTTCTGAATTCCCCACATTTATTTCAAGTGTTTACTCGTCTCTCGCTGGAGTGTTATGAACAATTCTGCAATTCACATAAAATAAGCGAAATGACAGCTGTGGAAACGGTGCAGAAGTGATTTGTCAATATATTGTCTGGATTGAAGAACTTCAGCTATGAAAGAGTTTAGACAGACTGGCCTTGCTTTTGTGAGAGCAGGAGAGATTGAGAGGAGACAGTATTGAGATGTAGGAAATAATAAGGGGCATGGATTGGGTACACCTAACGAAAAAATTGTCGATGATGAATGGAATAATCAATCATAGATTTAAGACAAGATTCATAAATGTTCGAGTAGCTCTACATAAAAAAAAACTTTATCAGCTCGCTAGTGGTTGGAATCTGGACATCTCTGTCTGTATATGTCAGAGCGGCAGAAATTCTAATAACCTTCAGAGATACTTAACTGTGAATTTGTAATGCTTGAGGCACACAATGTTAAATGATGGAAAATGGGATGAGGATAATCAAGCAGGTGTCATTGACAAGAGCATGCACAAGGAACTTGCAGGCTCAGTTAGCTCTGACATCCACTGTGTGGCGTTTGGTAACCTCAGTTGTCACGTGAGAGGCCAGGGTACATTTTCCGGCTGGGGCATCTCTGACTGTTTCAGGGTTTCAAGGTTTGTGTAAAGATCTTCAGTTCCGGTGAAGGGTGTAGATGGTGTAGGGATGTTCGGTGGTTTTGGGAAGTTGGTTTGTGGCCGTTTCCTCCCCTCTCTCGGTGTTATCCTCAAGGCAGATGAAACTCGTGTGAAGCGTTGCTGTCCTGCAGCGTTTCGAATTGGTTTGATTTATTTCCCACTGCTTTAATTTGCTGGTTCTTGTCGTTCTTTGCATGTCCCAGTATGTTGGTTCCAGATCAACATGTTTTTGATGGAGCCATTGGATGATTCTCGTCATTCTAGAAATTCTCTGGCTGCCCTCTGTTTAGCTCGCCCTAATATTTTTGTGTTGTCCCAGTCGACTTTGTTGTCCTCGTCATCGCTGTGGATTGCTACTCGGAACAGCTGCTTGTGTTGTTTAGAGGATCCTCCAGAAATATTTTGCAACAGCAGATATTCCTGCAGATTCATTGTCAAAACCTACGCCAGGAGGACATGCCATTACCCAACAAACGAATTTATCTACATTATAGGTAAAAGTATGTCTCGGCATGTACACCCAGACTCCTCTGGCCACTCAGATGTATGAGACATCATAAACCGAAAGACACATTTGACAACAACTCACCAAAATTAGACCAAATACCCATCAAAGGCAGGACAAATTTGGGCAAACAATGTTGCATGTAGTGACAGCAGGAATCATTATAAAGGACAGACAACTCACGATACGCATTCTTGAAGATCAACTTGACACAAAACACCACTGCCAGGTGTCCGCAGTAGGTTGACTCATGGCACTGAGTGTCGCTGATTTCGTGGCTGGAAGCTTGGAATGTTTGACAGTCTGCAGCAATGTAGACTGTGTTGCTGGAAAGGTAGAGCAGATTAGGCAGCATCCAAGAAGCAGGAGAATGTATGTTTCTGACATGAATACTTCATCAGGCATTCAGCCAAATCGTCGATTCTGCTACTCCTCGGATGCTGCCTGACCTTCTGTGCTTTCCAGCACCATACTCTCGACTCTGATCTCCAGGATCTACAGTTCTCACTTTCTCCTCCGTCTGCACCATTAGTTAGCTCCTTGTGTGAGGGAACTGTTGATATCAACAATGTAAAATTCGATTGTTGATTGAGAAATACAACCAGCTCCGCAGCCCAAAAGAGTGTCCCTGTTGTTTTGAGTTTCCTGGCTGTACAATATATGCTTCTGTGATCGCACAGTTGGCAGTACTGTGGGGAGCGTCTGCAGTTATCTGCATTTAAATCCTAGATGCTATTGATGCTGTTTGATTTGTTCTTGATTTGTGCAACAGTAACACAGTGACAGATCAATTAATATTGCAAGAAAATATCGAGGTTTCTGTGACATTTGATCAGAGATTACCGAGATTCAGGAGAAATGAATGTTGATTCTTTCTGGTCGTGATGAAGAACAACCAGAGAAATAAGTCACCAGGGGGTATAGCTTACAAGGGCACTCACAGTAGCCAAAATGCGAAATAAAACGTACAAAATGACGAAGACAGATGAAGGATAAGAGTAATCGTGGGTAATCTGACTTCCACTCCCCAGCTCCCCTATTTCCCACACCCAACCCTATTGTAAACAAATGTTAGAGAACCATAAACATCAATGTCGTCCATTGGAACGATCCTAGTCTTTTCTAAATTTTCGATTCGGCTATTACTTTCAGTTACTTTTTTTCTTTCCTGGGAAACCATCTTTCATTGTTAGCAATTGGAAAGGAAGTCATCCTTTTTGTCAGGGAAATAATATGATACTAAACTTTGTTTGTGCCATAAGATTCCTCTGTGTCACACGTTTCTTCAACTTGCTCTCGATTTTAATAGTACTCTGTCTTTTGACGCTTCTGACCAACGTGCATGTCCTCATAATCCGAACATGTAACTGCATCTGACAAGTTTTTCCCCACTAACCCAATCTATCTATATGCCTATGCATATTGCCACGATCTCATCATAACATGCTCTCCCACGCGTGTGTATTGTCAGCAAATTTGGACACATTTCACTCTGCCACTTTCTCAATGTTATTAACAGAGAGATAATTGAAGCCTTGAATATGACCAGTCTTGAAAGGCCTCTGCTGTAAATGCTTCTACATACTTGCTACTCTCTGAATGTGAGAACATCCTCTTCATTTATTTCATAACTCTGTAACCCCTTCCCCTGAGATTGGGATCTCCGGTCCTTCACTATTCTGGATATAACGTAGAGCAGAACAAACTTTTAAAGTAAAACACACTCTCACTGCTGTCTCCAGTGCCAGTTCTGAGTTTTCTTTTTTGACCTCTGTTTGAACAAACTGTCCTGACTCGCACATTATTATTGACAATGACACATCTGCTTCACAGGTGCTTCAGTGCCTGCCTGTGATTGGAGTGGAGCTGAAAGGCGCGATAAACGTGTATCATTTTTCACTCGACCATTGCCATATTATTAATCTCTCTGCTCATGAAAATGGATCCTTCATATCCATTCTATCTCTCATCAATACCGAGCATGTTTCCCTCACAGTTGATTTTAAATGTTTTCTTGTTGGATGAGATATCTCTGCATCTCCAGAAACACCGTCTCAACAACTCGATATGTTCAGAGGCTGCTCATTTCTTGACATACAGGAAACTTGCGTTCGGAACCAGAAACGGACCTGACTCAAAACGTTATCTCTGTCTCTCTATCAACAGATGATAAAAAACGCATGGGATATATGTAGGTTTCACTGAGTCTATTTGAAACAAGTTATGTTTTTCCATTAAACGTTTTAACTCCTCGTCCTCTGGTCTATTGCCCTGATCAGAGGCAGCAGTTCCTTCTGACCATTAACCCGCCCATCCTCAGTTCTTTCTCCCACATCATTATAAACGTCCCCAATGAATCTCCCATTAATCTTCTTTGCTCCAAACAAAACATTCCCTGAGTCCTGAATCTCTCCACAAAAGAAGGTTTATTTATCTCTGGGAATAGTGCAAAGCAGAGAATTGTCAAAAGATTCTGGGAAAATGGTGCCAATTCTCATGTGGGAAAACTGTCAACAAGCAAAACAGAAATCCCAGCCTCGAGCTTTGTGAATCTTTCGAAATTCCTTTGGACGCGGATTCAGTGGAAAATAAAGGGTGAACTGGCCGACAGGGCAGAGACAGTTCAGAAATCTTTACGTTCTTTCGGAGGCCAGTACTTTGACTCTGATGTACTCCAGACATGAACTGATCAGTGATATTGAAGGATTCTCGTCTCAGCTCCAGGGCAATTAGAAAACGCGGGAACAGATAGGACACTGAATGGCTGGAAGTGAGATGATCCCTGTAGGAGGATAACTGATTTCCGGTGTCGTGTACTTGAAGAGTACTTGTACTCTGCTTTCTTGTTTGAAATTCAAATCGCAGGATAAGGTGAAATGCAGATAACTCAGGTAAGGAACGTTAGTAATCTGCAACCAACCCGCTGTCAGGATGGAAAAGGCTGAAGACTCCAAAGCAGGTTAGACCCATTTAGTTGTACACTTCCATTACTGAATATGTTTGCACCTCTGAAAAATGTGACGCCAAAAGAGATAAGAACAGTTCAGGGGAATGGAGCAGACTTAGTGGGCCAAAGGTCATTTTTGTGCGAGACACTTCCATGGCCAACTGCAAGGTGGACAGTTTGTGAAGTAAAACGTTACACATGAGAAGCGTGTTGGACTATTTCAGCTCAGTATCCACTTCATATCACGGCTCACTGCAATGATGCACATTTTCTGCGAAGTGCCTTGTATTCCACTTACAGCTGCCTTTCTCCGGAGAAACTTGTAGACATAAAGCACATGGAGTGGGGAGAATCCTGACGACTCTATCACTCTCGGGGAGTGTGCCTGTGTGACTGCCTCTGTATGTGAACATGAGAATAAGTTCCCCAAAGGGGTTTCAACATTATGACCAGGTCAACCATCAGTACCATTGTTATGTCATTTAAGATCACAGAGAGAATCTCATTGCTGCAAACCGGGACGAGAATAGATGGATGCCTGATATCGTGCGCTTCACGATGGACGAATGGCCCTTCTCCACTCCTCTCCCACACGCTTCCAGGCCAGAGAGAAACTGACCTGACGAGAAAATCGCTTCACAACCTTCTACTACCAATTTTGCAACCTTACTTCTATCTTGCCACCTAAATCATTTGTTTAAATGTAAAAGAATGAATATGTGCTCAGCCAATGGGACACATTTGGATACAGTCCTCCAGTCTGAAAACTACCCTGCACCACCATTTTCAGCATCCTGCTATTGAAATAATTTTATATGTAATTGGAATCCTTACATTTAACTCTATGTGATCTAACTTTATGAATTAGTCAACCATGTGGAACCGTGAAAAAGCTTTTATAAAAGCCCAAGTGAGCAAACTCTACCACTTTGTCCTCATTGATCTTCTTGGTTACACCCTCAAAAAACTCAATCAATTTTGTGCAAACCCATGCTGATTATCCCGATTCATTCCTTGTATCTAAACATTCATATAAATCCTATCGTTTAGAATTGCACCAAACAACTTACCCACGACCATAACCAGACTCAAACGTCTATCGCTCCCAACCTTCTCCATGAAATCCTTTATAAATAAAAGCACATAAGCCATCCCCGGTCATTCGGCGCCCCATTCGTCGTAATAGATGATAAGAATATTTCTACGAAAGGCCCAAAGGTTTCTTTCCCTAACTTCCCACAAGTTTGCGGTATACAGGAGATCAGATCCCAGAGAAATATCCAACTTTATATTTTGCAGGTCGTCCAGCCCTTCCCCTTTTCAACGTGAAATACTTTCAAAACATCAATATTTACTTGCACCAGTTATTTCGTTCTCCATGGTGTAAACTGACGCGAACTGAACATATATCTCTCTCAATCTGCTGAGGTTTAAGACAAAGGTGAGCACTTTCATTTTAAAGAAGTCCTATTTGCTCTCAAATTCTTAATTACTTGTATAAAATCTTTAGACAATACTTAACTTTATGTTCTGATGACATCTCATATCCTCAATTGACCTTTATGATGTCCTCCTTAAGAATGCACCTCCACTCCTTATATCGTTCAAGAGATTCACTTGAAACCATGTGTTTATATGGAAGCTGTCACCTCCGTTAAAAAAATTATTATGACAAGGCCTAAATCCCTGCGATCCACGTTGTTCTAATGGAATACCTAAAATGTGGAAACAGGTCATTCGGTCCAAGAAGCCCCCATTAATCCGGCGAAGGGAAACACACACAAACTCACATCTCTACAAAATTCCTGTAACTCTGCATTTCCCATGACCAAAGAACGTCAGCCACACATCTTTAGTCTGGGGAGGAATGTGCAAACTCCAAATACACAGTTGTCCAAAGTCGATATTGAACCAACATCGCTGATGCCGCAAGACATTAGTACTCACCACTGAGTTAGCCATGATAAACCTCCTATCCACCACTCAAAATATATCATCACTTAGATATGGGGCCTAGACCTGTTCTTAATTTTCCAAATGCATCTGTCCAGCACATCCTATTGACTGAGATGTAAATCTCTGCCCGTGCTTACCTATTCGCTTGAACTGAACGCCTGCAATGTATTTGCCTTCCTAAACACAAACTGAAAGTGCATGTTAAACATAAGAGAAAATTGAACTTTGAATTCTTTCTGCTTTCAGAAAATTGTCTATTTCTCTAGTCTTACCACCAAACATATGACCTCACACTTTTCCACAAAGTATCGCAACTGCAACTATTTTTTTCAAAGCACTCAGTCCGTTCAAGTCATTCTGCAGCATGCCCGCTTCATAAATAAGATTTGGCCTTCCACCTATCATTGTGTCTTCTTCAAATGGAGCAACAACACCCTGAGTTCCTTGGAATGTATCCTTCATACATAATGTGAATAGCTGTGTTGCCAACACTGACTCCTGCTGAACTCCACTAGTCACGGGCTGCCATCCTCGAGAAGACACCTTTACCCAACTGTCTGCCTTCTGCCAGTCAGCCAAGCCTCAATCCATGGTCTCTTATTTAGCAGTTTGCCGTACTGCACCTTGACATATGCCTGGGGAAATTCAAACTGGTCACCTCCACATGCTTGATGTCGTCTAACATGCTCATTACCTACTCAAAGCATTCTAATATATTTGTCAGACGTGATTTCTTCCTGAAAACCTGTGCTGACGGTTCACGTACTCTGTAATCCCAACCTTCCAATGACCTTTGATACCGTGTTTAACACAAAGCTGATTTATTTGATTGTTACCGATAATATTCCAATTTTGATTTCAGACCTGAATGTGAAGAACAACAACGTTCAATTGCTTTTGAGATATGTAAACACTACGCTGTCTCAGTCGGGTCGATGCGTGAGTGAATTCCTTCCCTCAGTGGGATCCTTTATTCTCTCAGCAGGGTCGATGAGTGACCTAACTGTTCTGCTCACATGGAGCAGGAAAATGCTTGCTGCCAACGGCAAACCAGATGGTGTACTGAGAGTTGAGATGATCGCTTGAACCTATCCCAGGAATAAATACACTTGAAACGTCTCTCACAATACGAAAATAACAATGGGAAATTAGTTCTACAGAGACTAGAGAGCACATCCCTCAGGCTACATATTTGATAGGTCTCTCCACAATGTGATGACGAACTGTCCCCAGGAACGTTTATGATTATTAATGTCCTTATTCAGTGTGAACACGTTGATCACACGTAAGTATTCAGGAACATGTGCAGCACTTCCCGCAGTCATGCCATTTAGAAAGACCTGTGAATATTGCGAGAAAGGTGATGAGACATCCGGTCGCTCGGACTTTACAGCACGGTCTGACAGATTTGGGATTGGAGAGGTCTCTATTCGGGGTGAGCATATGGGTCAGACGTCAGGTCTCTATATATCTTAATGGACTCTTATTAATGTGAGCATATTTCTCAGAGAGGTTTGATAACATTTTCCAAAGTCCGGAGAGATAAAAGGTTTCTCATTAGTATGAGCGTGGTGTTCGTTTCTCCAATCGCTGGACGTTTTAAAGCATTTTCCGCAGTTCAGACATTGAAATGGTTTCTCATCATTTTGAACGAGCAGGAGTCGCAGCAGGTCAGAGACAGAGTGAATCCCTTCCCACACTCTGAGCAGGTGAATCGTTTGTTCCTGGTATCATTGCGTACATGGGAATTCAGCTCAGTCAGGGAAATGAATCGCTACATTTCCACAGTGATTCCTCACTATGACTGCAATTGAGGTGTGTAAGTCTGATGACAGGTAAAAACCTGGTCCACACACAAAATAAGTGAACGACTTATTTCACACTGCAACCAGAGTTTTTTCCTTTCATGTTCGAAATCTGATCAAGTTGTATTTGGGATAAAATGCGCGGCTTCATTAGATTATGGTGGAGAGGTTGATTTATAAATCTTCCCCTTCTAATATTCTAAATTGATGTTATCCAAAAATGAGAGTGTGAAACCGTCTTTCAAAAGACTCTATAATCTGTCCGAAGGTAAGGGATTTTTGACACTCAGAATTTGACCAGAATTTTGTCAGAATCTTTCATGCACACAACTTCCACCACAGAGAACGAGCAGGTCAGCAGGTGGATATGAACGCGATCACCTCCCTGTTCCCTCCAGGTCAAACACTGTCCTGACATGTCTGACATACAGTCCTGTCGGAGCAGACATTTCTTACAATTGAATCATCGCAAAACTGAGGCCTCTGACTTCAATCTTAACTAAAAAACCACTGCCTTACCACTCAGTTGGAATTGTGATGCTGTAAAAGCGCAGCAGGGCAGGCAGCAACGAATGAGCAGGACAATCGACGTTTTGGACTCGAGCCTTCATCTGGAAAGAGGCTTGTGAACCGAGGGCGTAGAGAGATAAATGGGAGCGAGTGGGGCTGGGACAAGGGAGCTGATAGTGTGATAGACTGATGGAGGTGAGGATAATGTTGATAGGTCGTAGCGCAGGCAGGAGCAGATAGGTGGGATGGAAGATGGATAGATAGGATAGTTCATGAGCGCGGTGGAAGCCCTGGACCTGAATGATCTTGGCTGTGTGGGAGGGAGAGTTGACTGTTCAGCCAGGGGTCAGTGGCGTTGTTTGGTACGGGTGTCCTGGAAATGTTTTCCGTAGCTGTCCGTAATTAGGCATCCGATCTCCTCTATGTCGAGGAGACTGCAAAGGAAGCAATTGGTTCAGAAAATCACATGCGTGGCAACGCAGGTAAAACTCTGATGGACATGGAAGGGTTCTTTTAGGCCTTTGACAGAGTTGAGGGCGGATGTGTGGGTGGAAGTTTTGCAAATCCCGTGTTGTAATGAGAAGGTGCTGGGAGGGGAGGGTGATTTGGTGGTAGCTTTCACTTTGTAAGCTAGCGGAAGAGGGAATGATCTTTATAGAAAATGGATAGGGGTGGGGAGGGAAGCACATCGTAATTGTGGGGGTTCATTTGCAGCTGACGGAAATACCGGCTGCGAGATTTTAAAGTGATGAAGAAGGAATTTCTGTCCTCGACCTATTTGGAGGGATGGGTTTTGGGAGTGGGGTTGAGGGAAGTGGATGAGATGAGCTGGAAGGCATCATCGACGACGTGACAGGAGAAAATGCCTCGCCACTGATTCAAATTTCTCCCTGGCAATTTTTTGAGTCTGAATAGACACGTCATAACCATGGTGACATCCTTCACCTCGTGATGTGTTTTTAACCACATATCCCCATCATCACCATGTCAGCCGACTTGCACCTCATTAACATCATTCATTCTTCCACGTCTCTCCCCTTCTGCAGCTTAAACTCTAAACCATTCGTTTGGAAGACACTGTCATAATACACTTCCACCCGTTCTTTCAAATTGCCTCCCTTCTGTGATGCTAGTGAAGCAAGGAATGGAGAGAGAGAGAGAGAGAGAGAGAGGAGTTGAACACGTGGCTACAGGGATGGTGCAGGAGGGAGTTGTTTTGGATTCTTGGATAATTGAGGCTCTTTCTGGGGTAGGTGGCACCTGTACAAGCAGGATGATCCTCATCTGAACCACAGGGGTACTAATATCTTTGGGTGGGTGGGGAAATTCGCTATGGCTATTGGGGTGGGTTTAAACTAATCCAGCAGGGAGATGGGAACCAAAATTGTAGTTCATGTATAGAAACTTTTGAGAGTAGGGAGGTCCAAAATCAAGTTTCAGGGGCGCAAGCTGGCACCAACAAGCAAGAATTTGGTTTGAAGTATGTCTACGTCAATGCCAGGAGCATCCAGAATAAGGTGGACGAACTTGCAGCATGGGTTGGTACCTGGGAATTCGATGTTGTTGCCATTTCGATAACATGAATAGAGCAGGGACAGGAATGGTTGTTGCAGATTCCAGGATTTAGATGTTTCAGTAAGAACAGAGAGGAAGGTAAAAGAGGGCGACGTGTGGCATTGTTGGTCAAGGACAGAATTACAGTTGCAGAAAGGATGTTTGGGGACTCGTCAAGTGTGGTAATATGGGCTGAAGTAAGAAACAGGAAAGGAGAGTTCACCCTCTTGGGAGTTTTCTACAGGCCTCCGAATAATTCCAGAGATGTAGACGAAAGTATAGCAAAGATGATTTTCGATAGGAGTGAGAGAGACAGGGTAGTTGTCATGGGGGACTTCAACTTTCCAAATATTGACAGAAAACACTATAGTACGATTACTATAGATGGGTCAGTTTTTGTCCACTGTGTGCAGGAGGGGTTCCTGACACAGTATGTAGAGGCCAACAAGGGGCGAGACCATATTAGATTTGGTACTGCGTAATGAGCCCGGCCAGGAGTTAGACTTAGAAGTAGGTGAGCACTTTGGTAATAGAGATCACAGTTCTGTTAAGTTTCCTATTGCGATAGTAATAGATAGGTGTATACCACTGGGCAAGGGTTGCAGCTGGACGAAAGTCATTTATGATGCGAGTAGGCAGGATTTAGGAAACATAGGATGGAGAAGGAAACTGCAGTGTATAGGCACATTAGAAATATGGAGCTTATTCAAGGAAATGCTACTGTGTGTTCGAGATAAGGATGATTCTGTCACGCAGGGACAAAGTTGAACAGCACGGGAGCTGTGGTTTATGAAGGAAGTAGATTCTCTGGAAAAGAGGAAGAAGAAGGCTTATGTTAGGATGAAATGCGAAGGCTCAGATAGGGCGCTTGTTGCTTACAAGGTAGCCTAGGAAGACCTAAAGAGAGAGGTAAGATGAGCCAGGAGGAGACGTGAGAAGATGTTGGCAGATAGGATCAGGGTAAACTCGAAGGCTTTCTATAGGTATTTAAGGAATAAAAGAATGACAAGAGAAAGATTAGGGGCAATCAGGGATAGTAGTGGAAGGTTGTGTGCAGAGTCAGTGGAGATGGGGGAAGCACTAAGTGAATACTTTTCAACACTATTCAGTCTAGAAAACGGCAATGTTGTCGAGGAGAATACTGAGATACAGGCTACTCGACTAGGTGAGATTGAGGTTCACAAGGAGGAGGTATTAGAAATCCTGCAGATTGTGAAAATAGGTATGTCCCCTGGGCCAGATGGGATTTATCCTCGGATCCTCTGGGAAGCTATTGGGGAGATTGCCGAGCGTTTGGCATTGATCTTTAAATCGTCATTGTCTACATGAATAGTGCCAGAAGACTGGAGGATAGCAAATGTGATTCCCATGTTCAAGAATGGGAGGAGAGACAATCCTGTTAATTATAGACCAGTGAGCTTCACTTCAGTTGTTGGTAAAGTGTTGGAAAATGTTATAAGAGATAGGATTTATAATGATCTAAAAAAGAATAATTTGATTAGGGATAGTCAGTATAGTTTTGTAAAGGTCACGTCGTGCCTCACAAACCTTCTGGATTTATTTGAGAAGGTGACCAAGCAGGTAGATGAGATGATGTTGTGTATATGGATTTCAGCAAGGCCGTCGATAAGGTTCCCCACAGTAGGGTCTCGTACAAAATGCGGAGGAATGGGATTTTGGGAGATGTTGCAGTTTGTATCAGTTATTGGCTTGCTGAAATAAGACACAGGGTGGTGGTTGATGGGGAATGTTGCTCCCGGAGTCCACTTAAAAATGCTGAACCGAAAGGGTCACTATTGGGTCCACTGCTGCTCGTTTTATAAACGACGTGGATGAGTGCATAGAAGGGTGTGTTAGTACGTTAGCAGACGACACTGAGGTTGGTGAAGTTGTGGATAGTGACGAATGATGTAGTAGGTTGCAGAGAGATATAGATAAGAACATAGAACATAGAACATAGAACAATACAGCGCAGTACAGGCCCTTCGGCCCTCGATGTTGCGCCGATCAAAGCCCACCTAACCTACACTAACCCACTATCCTCCATATACCTATCCAATGCCCGCTTAAATACCCATAAAGAGGGAGAGTCCACTACTGCTACTGGCAGGGCATTCCATGATCTTACGACTCGCTGAGTGAAGAACCTACCCCTAACATCAGTCCTATATCTACCCCCCCTTAATTTAAAGCTATGCCCCCTTGTAATAGCTGACTCCATACGCGGAAAAAGGTTCTCACTGTCAACCCTATCTAACCCCCTAATCATCTTGTACACCTCTATCAAATCACCCCTAAACCTTCTTTTCTCCAAAGAAAACAACCCCAAGTGCCTCAGCCTTTCCTCATAGGATCTTCCTACCATACCAGGCAACATCCTGGTAAACCTCCTCTGCACCCGTTCCAGTGCCTCCACATCCTTCCTATAGTATGGCGACCAAAACTGCACACAATATTCCAGAAGCGGCCGCACCAGAGTCTTATACAACTGCAGCATGACCTCAGGACTCCGGAACTCAATTCCTCTACCAATAAAAGCCAGTACGCCATATGCCTTCTTCACTGCACTATTTACCTGGGTGGCAACTTTCAGAGATCTGTGTACATGGACACCAAGATCCCTCTGCTCTTCCACACTACCAAGTAGTCTACCATTAGCCCAGTAATCCATCTTTTTATTACTCTTACCAAAGTGAATCACTTCACACTTAGCTACATTGAACTCCATTTGCCACCTTTCTGCCCAGCTCTGCAGCTTCTCTATATCCCGCTGTAACCTGCCATATCCTTCCTCACTGTCTACAACTCCTCCGACTTTCGTATAAGCTGAAGAGATGTTCTGAAAAGTGGCAAATAGAGTTTAATGCGGACAAGTGTGAGGTGATTCACTTTGGTCGGTGTAAGAGGAATGCAAAGTACTAGATTAATGGTAAGATTCCTGGTAGTGGAGATGAGCAGAAAGATCTCGGTGTCCAGATCCTTGAAAGTTGCCACCCAGATTGACAGAGTTGTTAAGAAGGCAGACAGAGTTTTAGCTTTTATTAATAGAGCGATCGTATTCTGGCACAATGAGGTTATGCTAGAGCTGTACAAAATTCTAGTGCGGCCACACTTGGAGTATTGTGTCGAGGTCTGGTCATCGCATTATAAGAAGGATATGGAAGCTTTGGAAAGGATGAAGAGGAGATTTTCTTCGGATGTTGCCTGGTATGGAGGGAACGCCTTACGAGGAAAGGCTGTGGGACTTGTAGTTGTCTCGATAGAGAGAAGAAGGTTGAGATGTGACCTAACAGAGACATACATTATAATCAGAAGGTTAGACAGGATGGATTGGGAGAACCTTCTTCCAAGAATGGTGACAGCCATCACGAGGGGGCATAGCTTTAAATTGAGGGACGATAGATATAGGACAGGTGTCAGACGTAGTTTCTTTACTCAGAGAGTAGTAAGGGTATGGAATGCTTTGCCTGCAACGGTAGTAGATTCACTAACTTTAAGTGCTTTAAAGTCGTAATTGGACAAGCATATGGACGTACGTGGAATAATGTAGGGAAGATGGGCTTCAGATTGGTACACAGGTCGGCGCAACATCGAGGGCTGAAGGGAATGTACTGCGCTGTAATGCTCTATGTGCTACGGTCTAACTCCTTCTGCTTCTGTTCAAGGGTGTACTTGCGTTCTGTTCACTGTTTCATTGCGCATTATCTGAATGACATTTTTACCAACGCCCATTTTCCCAAACGTAACGGGCTCCCTCATGGTGGAAGGGAAGGATTTGCAGTTTATTGATGTCATCCTGATGCCTTCCAATACCTCTTCAACATGTGGGTGCACTCACAACAAGGGTTGCTCACCCATCACCGGGCTGCTAAATCTCAGAGGTTTCATCATTTTCTACAAATCTCTTGACTGTCTTCCCTCTATCTATCACTGTCATGTCCTCCAGCCCACTCAAGAGCAAACAGAGCTGGTCAATAGTATGCCAACCCAACCAGCGGACACGACACCCGAGATTATGTTTTAAAGTGCTCTCTCAGATATGTGCATTCCCTCGAATTCCAACCTCCAGACCATGTTCGATTTGAACTGTTTCACGTTTGGTGCCGAAACGTCATCTGTCAAGGCCATAAATTATGAAATCCCGTTGCTACGTAAATCGCACAGGGCTATAGGAAAGGAATTACTCACCAAGTGATGAAGAAAAACTGTAATACATGCTGAAATCAAGGGCAATTAATTGGTATCAACACTATGTCGTGCCTTTTTCATAATAGAAACTTCAAAGATTTTATACTGGAGGGAGTTTAACAAATGTTGATCCCTGTCACATCATGAGATATTGGGAAGCTGACAAAGTGTTATATCAAACAAGTGATCAAAGAAGTGGGCTTCAAGTCGTATTTTGTCACACAAAACGAAGGTTGTATCAGAAAACTGATTTGAACGAATTTGTTCTGCTCGAAGTCATCATTTTTGTCAGTCTCAAAACAACTCGTACTTTAGTGCTTCCATAACGCGGTGGTTCGAGCCCTGGCTTTGTAAACCAGGCGGTGTAACCTCCATTCTCACAGCAGCATTGCTGAATTTTCTTACAACTATTGCAGCAAGCATCAGAAGGTGCGTTCTATATGTTGTTAGGAATTATTTTTGCACGAACAGCTGGAAGTCATTTCTTTACGCAGAAGCGCCTCATCTGTTCAGTGTGGAAGTCCACATCCGTGTTTTTCTTCTCAAGACCATGAGGATGACAAGCTTCTGATGTGAAGAATGTCTTTGTTTGGCAAGAAGAACAACGTGACTCAGTAGAAGCAGTAAATTAACGGTGAAACAGTGCAGAACGAAAACGTATAGTGATGCGGCTGTGTGCTTCCGTTCCTTATGTAGAGACAGGAATGTGCTTCAATCCAAATTAAACAGGCTGGAAGAGCACTGCTAGCCAGTCAGCCTCAGATGTGGAGAAATCAACGTTTAGCAGTTACCAAATATTCACGATTGGAGCAGTCTTCAGTTTACCTATGTAAACAGTAACGGGTTTTAAAGCTAGTAGTGAACAAAGAAGAGGCCAATCTGTTCAATTCCTCATTTTATTTCAGTTGGGCACTCCTGAGGCCTTTGTCGCCATCAAAAGATGTGTCTGTATAGTTCCCTCCATGGATCAAAATGTGGCTCAGTTCTCACGCATGTCATGAACAAATTTGACGGTATCTGACTCCAGTCTCTATCACTGGTTCATTTGAGATTAAAACTTTGCAGGGAAAGTCTCATTGAGATGAACACTTCAGACGTCAGGTTGTGGGCCAAGTATTGGTATCTGGAAACGAGAATGGATGGATGTTTGATGACTGGCACTGACACAAAGTATTATTCTGTGCTATATAAGCACGGTGTCACGAACATTCTTTTTTAAAATAAATTTCTCATCGCAGGAAATGAAAGCTATGCTGTTATGTGAAGACGCAATTGCAAATGCTGTCCTTCCTGGTCGACTAGTGGTTACGATGCAGCGCTTTCACCGCTGTGGTTTGGGTTCATGTTTGGTCAGGGACTCAGGATTTATTGTTGCTAATAAGGACAACAACAAAAGTAGAGCATCTTTGACAGGAATCACATTTCAAACGCATCCGCACGTGCTTTGCATAATTTTGCAGGGCCGCAAGGTGGCTCACTGGTTATCACTGCTGCCTCACAGCACCAGAGATATGATTTTCCTACAACTGGGTCGACTGGCAGTAAGGTGCCTTATTCACGAGCAAATGAAGAGAAAAAGGGTAAGGAATTATTCTGTGAGGGTTAATCCCTGGAGGATTGGTGTGCATTTGTTGCAACGAATAGTCAGTTTCTGAACGTTAGGCATTCTAAGGTCCCTGATTGTGTTGCTTTAGCAAATGTTCAGACAGGGAAGAAAAGTGAGGAAAAACAGTCACTTCCTAGTCAGGGATTGATCCATTGTGCGACAACTAACGGATTCCCTTTTGACTGAACTAGCTCCCATTTTCCCTACATTGGTAATGGCAGTATACAGCATTAGAACGGGCTTTAATGTGTGGCACTGGACCCAGCATTCTTTCTCAGCATGGACTATACTTCGATATATAGAGATAATAAAAGACATGGATTGAGATGACAGGAATGAAAAGACGTCAGGAAGAATGGACAGCGTTTACTTGGGAACAATAAAATGGAAAGGAAGTCATCGATGGAGTGAGGGGTAATGCCGTTTGAAAATACAAGGCGGGTTTTCATGGGGTGGTGGAAAAGATGAATAGATCATGTGGCGTGACACCAGGCAAAACTGAGTTGTTTACATATGGAAGGTTTCCACTCGATGTGAATTTGGTGAGAGTGAACAGGAGGGAAATTCCCTCATTCGGATGGATCTATATCTAGACTCTGGAACTTCAAAACCAGCGAGGAATGATAAAGAGAAGTTTTGAGCACGTTTTCTTTTTTTCCGTCTACACCTATTGCATTCGAAAATGATTACATTTTTGGCAGGAAAAAATATTCAGAAGCTGATTCTAAAATATTTGTGAAGACACGTGCAGACACACAAGACGTGAATTTCGCCAGGACAGGGAGTCTGGGCGGCCAGGATGGGTGCACGTTACGTGCGCACTCTCTAATTGGTGAACGTTAATCAGAAATAAACCTCATAACACCTGCAACTGCGGACGACGAAGTATAGAATGAGCTGATTGTGAGGAAAGGTTTAACAGCTTGTTCCACATGAACTTCTATAAAATAACTGAACTGTTTGTGTTAGCTCAGCATGAAAGTGAAGCTAGGTAGCTCAGTCCACTGCATAACCGGTTTATGAGATAAAGTGATGCCAACAGTGTGGGATTAATTCTCACAATGTCTCAGCATACCATCAGGATCCTGATCTCCCCACTCATCTTATACTTTAGATGATGGCGATAATCAAAGTGAAACTATACTATCGTGGGTTGGAACTGACCTGTCGATGGAATGCACCTTTTTTCATTCATGCGTTGCATTGGAAAATTTGGATGCAATCACAGAGAAGGGAGTGAGTCCATTTGCTGCTCACTCATCTCCCCCAAAAATATCCAGTGACAAGACACGAAAAATATTCCTGTTGGAATTATGTAATCTTCATAGCAATACTTAAAAACATCGTTATCATTTCGATTCCAGTTTTTCCGATAACAGTCAAAATGTCCAATGAGATAAATCTAATACTTTGTGGATTGTTTTAATGGCCTGTGCGAGCTTGCAGCTATGTCAGTAATATGAAACGTGCTAAACATCCTTTCCAGAATTTAACACAGCGCAGGATCAGTGGTATGAAAAACGTCATTTTTGCAAAAATCACCTCTGCATCTCTATTGAGTGATGGATATTCACTCAGGGAGTATTTATGACTGGCCTTAAGTAACTGAGGTATTTCCCAAGAACAGAACACTCCACAAAATCATATGTTTTTAGAATAAATGCTGTTTTACTCAATGTTCTTTTGCAATTTTAAATATATATGCACACACACATACATGCATGCGCAAAATACGCGCATATATTTGTGTGCGTGTGAATTCAGAACATTAGTAACGTATGGTCGGTCATTTGAATGTTCTTCCTGTAGAATGTGGGAGCTTACAGAATACAGTAATGTCCCTGAAATGTGGTTAAAATGTGGCATAGAAAAATGTGGTGAAAATCTGTTTTATTGAATGCTGCGTACGTTTACCGTGGTTTCCTGAGTTGATCATAGGAAATGTCATGTCGCCACTGTACTGGGATTTTCCTTCTATCGGCTTCAATTCGTCAGAGAATTCGATTCACTGATATTTCACCAACTTCCGTTGGCATGTTCATATGACACATCGACGTACACTGGACACAATAATATTCAGCATGCTGCAGCCACGAGCACGTGCCATGGTTTTTATAAACAATGAAGATTCAATAATGTTATGCAAGGCCAAATTAAATTCAGTTTAATTAGTAAAGTCGCAAGAATCCAGAGTAAGATTCAAAACGTCAGAAATTGACGTTCATTACCTTGGCCAGAATTCCAGCCCAGCAAAGGAGAAATCCGCCCCCGAATCCCCAGCATCCATGCAATTGCTTGCTCCATGTGTTCACTTGGAAACCTGTGTGGAAGAACATTCAGCCTGAATGAGAACTTGTGAGAATCCTCCGCTGTCTGACCTAAAGGTGAAACAAGAGCTGTCTATTCCAGCTGGGAGGGAATCGGAATGGAGGTGAAACCAAAATATTACTTGGCGTTTAATGCATATTGTCCTTATTGTGATTGTTTAAACACCTGGGCCAGAAATGGCACAGACACAAAGGAGCCCATTCTTAACACCGATCCTGCCCTGCTCCGTGAATCTATATCATCATGGCTGACACAACACTTTTGTGTCTTTTTCCAGATTTTCCACATCATCGTGGTGCCTACTCTATCATAAATAGACATCGAAAATGGAAACCTGTGAGAGGAACATGTTCCGATTCGACACAGTTGGTTTTCGACACGAATAGTGTTGGTTTTGTAGATGAGCAGCCGAATCTGATCTGACCACCATCCAACCCATCGACTAAACCTCGACGTTGATGGGACTCGAACTCACGACCTTTGAATAGCAACCGGAGAAGAAACATAGAAGTTTAACACGCTTTCCATTGCACCACAGAGACGGACAAGCAAGCATCTTTTAGCCCACAAATTTGCCTTTCACCCATTGCGTTCAGGACACCCATCTCGCGTCTGTCTGTTCTCCTCACACTTTCCAGTACCTGTTCCTTATCCACGTGTGCTCTGGCTCTTCAAATGTTCAGCTACAGACTGCTGGAACGTTCTCATGACACTTAGCTTTACCACATGCTCAGATAATGATTTCCAGATAAGCAACACTCTATTGGTGAAAGCATTCTCCCAAAATCTCCTCAAAACATCTTGTCTCCTGTCTTTCATTTATGTCACTCTATTCCTTCCCAATACAGGCATATCCCTGTCATACATATCTATCCTCTTCATAAAATGTGCACGTTAATCGGTTACTTAATCAGTCTTGTCTGCGCTTAGATAAACATCCCAAAACGAGCTCGTCTACCTTCACAATGGGAAAGGTCCAGCCCTTGCCATTTTTGTCAACTGCTGTGAACATCTTCTCCGGCAATCAGATGCTTCCAGCAGTCTGGCGATTACAACGGACAAGCAAAGTTCCCGGAATTAAAGACAAAAGGTCTGAACAAAATCAGCAGCTCTTTTCATCTCTGATGAGAAAGGACAGTTAATGTTTCGAGTGCAATGATCTGTCTTCGGAACTGATGGGATGGAAGGGTGGGTGAAGATATGGAAGAGGGCGGATGGGTTCGAAAATGATTGAACTCGATGTTGGGTCCTAAAGTTTGCATGGTCTGTCAGTTGAAAATGAGTTACAGGTCTTCCAGCTTGTGTTGTGCCTTGAAGGAGCACTGCAGCAGACCAGAGACCGAAATAGTGCCCTGGGAACACAGTGTCTCGATGAGAGTGGGGCTGGAAAATCACAGTAGTTCAGACAGCATCCGAGGACCAGTGAAATCGACATTTCGGGCAACAGCCCTTCATCAGGAATACAGGCAGAGAATCTGAAGGGTGGGAACATAGTATGATGTTGAAAGTTACATGAGACTGTAAGATCGGGATAGATTTTTGTTGAGTCTGCACAGAACGTAAGTGATCTCAGCTTTGTCACCGACTCTGTTTTCCTCTCTCCATTGCACAAAGATCACATTCTGAGCAGGAAATACAGTTGCCTCGATTAAATGAAGTGCAGACAAATCTCTGGAAGGTGTGACTGGAAGCTTCCATAGTGAGGAGAGACATAAGAAACCAGCAGGAAATTTAGCTTACTCCATAGAACGTTACAATGCAGTGCAGGCACTTCGGCCCTCGCTGTTGCAGCGACCTGTAACAATAATGTGATGTCAATTTTAATGGAAAATTAGCATTAATTTTGAAACCAATAAAAGCAAAGGGAAACAAAGAAGTCAGAACCTGACTTTGCAGATGCAAGAATTGCAGACAGAGTGAAAAAATGTAAAGTTAAACCGAACTAATAGCAGACTTACAAGGCCAGAAAATTACCATATCAACAGTCAATGAATGGGAAAAAAAACAACTCCGTATCTGGAAAGGAACTCGAATGTTTCAGGCCCCTGACATTCAGGTGTTGCTAAGAAGAAACGAAGTCTAGTCTCAAGGGAAAATGTATTATATGTGGAACGTGCGCCAGTTTTTGGTAGATACAGGGGCAACATATTCAGTCCTTTAATCAAGGCAGTTGAGAGAGTCGACGTAATGGATGCATCAGGATTCGTGACACGAGAGAGATTAACCGCACCCCTATTGTGTGAAACCAGTAATGGTGAAACATTCCAATTCTCATTTCTGTTCTCGGAATTCTGTCCTTTAAATCTGATGGCTGGCGGACTCACAGTGAGACTGGGGTCGGATTTGCGCAGTACCCCGACAGGCTTGCAGGTAATACAAAAAGAAGCTTTATCAGCCCAGGCTGTAAAATACGACTCACGACCCCGATGCATGGCTATGAGTGGCGATTAAGCCAGAGAACCATAAGTTCAGAGAGGGATTCATTCGCCCAGGAAGCAAGTAACCATGTTAAACCCATTAACACCACTTATCTTGTTGGAGATGTGCGGAGCTGCACAGCACGCATACACCGTCATGGCCCTTGCAAATCATATGAGAAGTACTGTTTTAGGATATTGGTTGAACCAGATCAGGTATTATTGTGCGAATTTTATTAGAGTGATAACAGATGTGCAGCCACTGTAAGCCTACGCAAAGTATCTGTGACGGCAAGTAGACCCTATCTTTTTGATGTGGAACGCTCCTTTCCTCATGTACCATTGGCGAACACATCCAGTAACAGGTGGCAGGATTTGGGACTATGGGTACTGCTGGCACAAAAAAAAGTAAAAGATTGTGTCTTCAGGGACGATGTGCATATCTGCTTCAATGCAGATATAAGGACATATATGGAGAAACTAAATTGGTTAACCAAGGCAGATAGGGCAGTCCAGGTAATCACCGCCAAGAGGGTAGCCTGCCATTTAGCTATGGTAGATGTCTCGGACCCAAGATTAAAAAGGGTCACTGCTGAGTGCGGGGCAAAAGCAAAACGTGATGTAGGGTTCACACAAAGTTGTGAACCCAAAAGAATAACCCCGAAGTCTGAGTATCGTCCTTGCAGAATACAAGACCCGTTAAAACCCGAGGTTGTAAAGGCAATTACTCCAGTCTTTGAATCTCTCCTGAAGGCAGGAGTGCTAATCCCTTGCGGATAATCACCGGTGAGAGCCCCCATTTTTCCGGTCGAAAATGCAAACATTCCAGGTGAATCGGGGGAATGGAGGTTTGTTCAAGTTCTGCAGGTACTCAATTATGCTGTTGTTCCGCCTGTCCCAAATGTTCCTAATCCTTGTACTATATTAGCTCAAATTCCACCGGACAGTAAATGGTTCTCTGCTGTGGATTTAGCAAATGCCTTCTTTCGTGTACCAGTACACCCAGAAAGTCAATTCTGGATCACTTTTACATTCAAAGGCAAATCGTATACGTTCACGTGACTTTGTCAAGAGTACTGAGTCCCCCACCATACTTAATGAGGCTCTATGCAGGAGTCTGGAGACTCTTCTTTTCACCCCGGGATCTGCCGTTCTGCAGTATGCAGACGAATGCTTAATAGCAGCACCAACAGAGGAACAATGTGAGAAAGATACGCTTGCATTGCTCTGCCATCTAGCCAGGGATGGGCACAAAGCTAGTTTCGCAAAACTACAGTTTGTTCAACAACAGGTGACGTTTTTAAGGTCACATCTTATCTGAACAAGGGAAGGCCATTGGTCAAGACAGAGATCAAGCAATCCAGCGAATTCCAAAGACTCACATGAAGAAACAACTGCTATCCTTTTTGGTCATGTACTCTGACTGTAGAATGTTTATCCCACATTACGCAACCCTTGAGGACACGCTAAGTGAAATTTCCCATGTCGAGGCATTGCAGAACCAAGAGTACGTTGCAGTTGAATTGAAAATGGCGTTCCAAACTACACCTACACTGGGGGTCCGAATCCAAACAAGCCTTCTGTACAAACAGGAGATGAGAAGCGTGGCTGCATGACATCAGTGCTGATGCAGGATAATGCGGGAAAATTGAGGTAGATAAACTTCGACTCCGTAGGGGCAGGATTGCCAAACTGCCTGCGATCCGTGGCTGCACCTGAAAAGGTTTATTGTAGCGTCCAGGCGTACAGTCGGCGATGGTGAATTAACTGTACTGGTCCCACATGCATCCTTACTGTATTCCGAGCAAAACACAGCACACATGTCGGCAGCACGTTGACTCAGGCACAATACTGTGCTATTGGAGATGACTAACATGACAATAAAGAGATGTAACGTCCATAATGCTGTTCTCCTTCTCCCCACAGAAGGAGAAGGAGACCCACGTGACTGTGACGCTGTAACGAATGAAATTTGCAGCCCAAGACCAGACATGCAGGATTCACAAATTCAGAATCAGGATATGGCGTTTTTTTGTGGATGGGCCAGCATTCATGAGCAAACGGACAGGCCAGAATTGTATTCAGTATGCTGTAGTAACTACCCACGAGGTAGTCAAAACGGAATCACTGACTTCTCATCTGTCAGCTCAAGCAGCAGAGCTGATTCCCTTGACTGAGGCATTTAAATTGGCTGAGGGAACAATGTGTATATTTACATCGACAGCAGATGTGCATTCGGGGTTGTGTGTAATTTTGGAACCCTGTGGAAACTCAGGGGCTTCTTGACCTACACCGGAAAGCCCAACAGACACCGTGGCCTGCTTCTGACCTCCTGTAAGCAGTCCTATCGCCTAAATCAATCGCTGTCTGTAAATGTGAAGCCCACATGAAAAAATTAGGATTCCTTTTCGGCAAAGAAGGCAGCCCAGCAGCTGCCAAGTGCTCATTGACATGTGAATGTCAAATATGTGTAATCCAAAGCAGACGTATGGGAGTTACAGACGTAGGCCATGCCGGAGAAGAAGCGTGAATGGACAACGGCAATGAGGAAATGGGTGTGGTGTGACCGTATTTGTAAACCCTGTCTACCGCGATCATTATTCCCATTCTATGCCAAATAACACATAGTGAGGACCATGTGTCAAAAGTGGGGATGTATGACAGTATTTAGGCGCACTGGTACACTAAGGAATTTACTCATTACTCCTGAAAATATTGTGAATGATGGGTTATCTGTGCGACTAATAATGTGGGAAGATGAGTCAGGCAGAACACGCCCAATCCCGAAGACCCTTTGAACATTTGCAGATATATTTTATTGAACTAATACCCAGCGAAGGGAAAAGGCATTGTCTGGTATTAGTTGATATGTTTCCCAAATGGGTGGAAGCGCTCCCCAAGTCTAAACAGGATGCCATTGCAGAAGACCAGGCTTTGCTAACTGAAATATTCCGAGATGGGGAATTCCTGAATGGCTTAGCAGTGACAATGTGACGCCATTTGTCAATATTGCCCTCGAGTAGATCAGTGATTACTTTGGAATAAACGTGAGACAACACTGTGCCTACCACCCAGCGACTGATGACAATGGAAAGAGAAATGCTACATTAAAAAATAAATTGACAAACGTCGTGAGGATCTCGGGGTGACATGGACAAAGGCTTCCAATTGTGCTAAAGTACATGAGATCCAGAAGGGGAGGAAGAGTTAATCTTGTCCCTTTAGAAATTTTGTTTGTTAGGCCGGCCAAGACAGGAATTGGCCAAAGACATAAGGTAAGACAGATAACAGATCACATTCAGGATGAGATAAGATGAGATTACTTGCAGTGTGGGAACAGGCCCTTCGTCCCAACAAGTCCACCCCGACCCTCCGAAGAATAACCCATCCAGAACCACTCAGCTAAATTTACCCCTACACCTAACACGACGGACAATTTAGCATGGCCAATTCACGTAATCTGCATATTTATTGGACTGTGGGAGTAAACGGGAGCACCCGGAGGAAAGTCATGCACACGGGGAAAATGGGCAAAATTCACAGAGACAGTTGCCTGAGGCGGGAACAGAATCCGGGTCTCTGATATTGTTCGGCAGCAGTGCTAAACACCGTGCCACCGCGCAACGGTCGACCCTTTTGTCTCAAATACAGAATCAAGTAAAAGCAGCACCACCCAAATCAGCAGAAACGAAGATGCACGACCGAGAACCTGGAGACTGGATAGTGGTGAAAGACGTCAGGAGGAATCGCTGGTAGGCGAAGAGGTGGGTGGGACTGTTTGAAGTGATCCTTACAACACAGTCAGCTGTTAAGATCGCCCAAAGAGCAACGTTGATACACACCAGCCATTACAAACGTGTAGCGGGACTTGAAGATACATCGGACAACACCGGAACCAAATACATGCAAGTAATGATTGGAAGACTCATACAAATATGACGCTTCCATGGCAGGACGATTCGTGAAGGCAGGGGCGTCTGGGATACATCACAGACGGTAGATTTAACCGAAGATGGTAAGTTGACATTTACATGGCCGTTTAATAAGCAGTACAACTATGAATGGGAGAATAAATATTTATGGAGGAATCCTTATGGTCCCAGTGACTGGCACTTAGTAGTAGCCACCACGGCTGCAGGGGCACCTCACACGGGATATAGGTATTCTATTATCAATGAGGAGGTGCTATGGTATGGGTAATAATAACCAAGTCTCAGAAGAGGGATGAGGAAGAATGGTGGTGCGCAAAAGATAGACACTTCGTCGATATATATGGTGAATATAGTGGTCCAGCCCCCTCCCCCAGCGAGGTACATTATACGAAATAGTCGCACCAGGGCACAGCAACCATCAAAACCAAATAATGGACCAAACACCAAGCAGAGCAGAGCGTATTAATGTCACGCCAAAAACTGAAGGGAGTTGATCAGGGTTCGGGAGCGAGTCAAAATCGGTAGTGGAATTGGCGCTTCATGAGATAAATGGCGTAAATGCGATGCCAGTCGGTGTGGGAGTTGCAAAGCACTATCGCGAGATGTGAAGGGAACAGTGCATGTGCCTTAGATCTGTGCAACACCAGAGATTAGAGGTTTGCTACTATTGTTGAATATGAATGCACACAGCCCGACGATGGACTGCCGAACAATAAACAGAGAGCTTTGCAAGAAATGTGAGCTGCCTGCTTCCAAGGGCAGCGACTACCCTGACCCTAATAGGGGGAGGAATTAGGGCAAATATCGCGCCAACATCCGAATTTAAGGTTAACTGCAGTACCAATGCTGACACCCGACAACGACAGCCTTCCATACAGTGGAAGGCAGGGAGAAACGTGTATTTGCACACATCAGGGGAGACTTCATTTGTGGATCTCCCAGTGTTGTCCGACGCTGTACTTGAACAATGACTCTTGCTCCGCAACCTATGCAAGTGGTACGATTTTACACAATGCTTGATCCTTTATCAATAATCAGACCATGATGTCGGGTATAATATGGACATGTGCAGAGAAAGGATACCACCACATCCTGGGTTGGAAGCGGTGCTGCTATCCGGCGGTACTGTCTACTGGCACGACAGTGTTCGTCCCAAATGCCAGGAACGGGCGAACCCGAAGTGACATCCCGTGGAAGTGGAATGGTACACACTCACAGACCCCTAGACTAGACTAGGAGCGAATATTGGGTGGTCTATTCTCTTGTGAGCAAGGACAACGATGGCAATAAACATGATGAACGGCCTCACATATAGGGTATTACTGCCAGCAAATGAGACGGAGGATGGTCTAACGTTCAATAATGCTGAGTTAACGGCAGTAAGGGAAACGGTGATACTAAATTGATTAGTACTAGATATACTGACGGCCGACAGAGGGTACCATTGCAAAATGTTCGGTACCTCAAGCTGTTTTAATATTCCTGATGAGTTCCAGAATATCACTGGTGTAATAAATCACATGAAACTGGCAACTAGACTGCCTCCCCAGCAGATGACTCCTGCTTCCAAAAGTTAATCTCCCTTTGGGGCGAATGGGGATATTGGATCCTACACGCTCGACCAGTTGTAGGACTGGTCTTACACATAGTGCTTTGCCTAGGACCCTGCTTGTGTACGTGCCTCCTGAATTTGCTTATGAGTGCAGCAGGATAACAAATGGCAAAACGTTCAGATGCCCAACAGCAGGAAGGTCCAATCGCACGGATCACACCAAACCGTAATGTTGAAGTGTGTTACATGTGAACTTTGGGCTATGTACAGGGCACAACTGAGCAAGTGTTGATACAAACAGAAAGCTGTGTTACTGGCAGCTGGTGTCCGAGGAAAGGTCTGGTGCTCCCTAACAGTTTGATGTAGAGCTGTCAGGCTCTGTACTTTTGTTGTTGTTGTTATAAAATGACAGAAAAGGGGAAATATAATGGAAATTTGACATTTATTGTGAAATCTATAAAAGCATCGGGAAAACAAAGAAGTAAGGGCCTGACCAAAATTAGGGGCACGTATTGCAGACAGACAGAAAAAATGTAATGGCAAACCGACCTATCAGCAGACTTACAAGGCCAGTTAAACTACCATATCAGAACTCAAGGAATGAGAAAAACAATTCCATATCTGGAAAGGAAATCGAATATTCCAGCCTCCTGGCCTTGGGGTGTTTACATGGGGAAGCATTATGAACCTAATCTAATCCAGATTGCAATTGACAATCTTCACTTTGTCGCATTATTGTATAAAAGGAATATTTGAAAGTTCTCAGGCCTTCCTTATATGAGGCGTCTTGCCAATATATCATGTCCCTTTGCAAAGGTCTCAAATAAGCGTCTCTTTTTGCACTTGCTAACATTTGAGTCAAGTTGATTTATTTTCCATGACAGTACAACTGAGATGCTTCAGTACTGAGTAGCATCCTGTGTCGCTTATTGGCAAGATCAGATGGCGCACGTTATTCATCCTTCACACTTTGTTAGCGTTTTTGAAGATGGTTGGTTCGCATCCAACCGGAGGTTAAGGTTTTCCGAACTTTTGCTGCCTCTGACCATTCTTCTTGACACATTCCCAAGTTCTGCGTCAACGAATTTGGCTGCAGAAAAGACGTCACAACTCGTGTTAACCCCTCAGCTCTCCAACGAATCCAAAAACTGACCACTGTTAACATGGAACAGAAACACAACTGACAAAGATAACTTAATTCCTGGCACACCGAAGCTGGACTGCTCTCTGTGAAGAAGTTGAGTCATCTGGGTCATGAACAGCTCGCACAAATAGCAGTGAGGCAATTCCAAACGGTGCTCACAAGCTCAATGGAGCCTTAGTGCACCACCATTACCTGGAAAGTACGAAAGTAACATAAAACATAACATACGAACAGTGAACCACGAAAAGTGAAGATTAACATTTGCACTCTATTTTAGATTACGTTCACAATGCGCAGGTACCACAACTGGATCAAGTGGGCCGATCACCAGCCGCCCTGTTGAGGACAGAAATGCAGGAAACGAAATGAATGGAACTCAGTTTCACATTGCGATAGCCTTTATTTTAGCCCCAACAACAAAAAATGGCGAGCAGATTCAGCGCAGGAACTGGTTACACATCATCAGTGAAATAACGATCTCTATTCACTTGCAGTGAAAATGGTGAAGCACGCAAAACATCTGGAATATGTCGGGGATATCTCGGGTCCGTATTATGCTGGGGGCCTTTCCAGCTGGACGCCAGTGTGATAAGCACAGCATCAGGGGTACACTGCGTGAATATTGCCACATTGGTAGTTCTGTGTTCAGCCACATCGCAGCGTGGTTTAGAAGGAATGATTACGTTTTATTCTGTTCATCTTCAAGAAAGCTCATCCCTGCCAAACGTTGCCAGCTTAATCCATTAATACAAGTGGCAAAGCTAGGATTCAATGCTAAGCATTCTTAAGAACTCGGACATAAAACGTAGCCTCTCAGCTTGCTCTGCCACCCTGTCAGACAGGCTAAAGTGGAAAGCGAATACCGTGTACCTGATGATACCTTGCGGCATGCTCACAGCGAGTGAGCCTGTTCTGCAGAAGAAGCAGCAGAAAGGTATTCCTCCACCTGAAAACCTATGCTAGCTCTGGAATCCAAGAATGACAGACCACGTAGCGAGGTTTTTCGAAACGCGGTGCCGTAACGAGTTGCAACTTCCCTTTTCTTTCTCATTTATCGTGAATTTTCCAGCAGAGCCATGAACAACTGCAACCTGGCTGTCAGCTGAATTGGAAACCTGTGTTGGGATCGAGGAGATGCGACTCACTTGATGTTAGTAAATCAAACGGTTCTTACTTAGAGATGTACAAAACTCTACACATATTGAGGAAAGTTCAAAGGCGATCTGAGATGTGGCAGCAGTAGCAACTGTATGTTATTGATCTTTCTCCAGTGTGCGAAATGATCTCCGTCTAGTCTCATTCTTGTGTCTTGTTCATGACTGAATCAGACAGAAGGCATTTCAACAGAGTTGCATTTGACTTGCATTCCTCCCTGTCCATCGTCATACTTTTCTGCAACTCTGTGTATCAAGAAAACAAAACGGATACAATGACATTCGTCACCCGAACGGTAGTTTCCTCAATTTCAGTGGATGGGTTTCAAACCACACGGTAATATGAGTGACTGTACGAGATTGTGAGTCAAGCAGTTCAACTGAGTCTGTAAATCTTTTCATTCGCCATCATGACTGAATGACGTGTCAGCATGTCCAGTGGTTCGACACTCTAATGTGTGAACTGCTCCAAAACATGACTGAGGATTTCTGATTTTGGTTCACACAGATTGAGTTACACTAGTAAGGATCCAAATGTGGCGTTTCAGATCCTACTTCTGCCTGCATTTGACAGAGACTGGACATCAGGATTCCAATGTTCGCTGTGACAGGAGCAAATAGGTGTTCTCCCTGACACTCAAGCAGGACACATTGACACATTGACATGTAAAGCAAATGCCTTAGTACAAGTACAGAAAGGATCAATGTCAGTAACTGTACCTTGAAAGTGGACGCCCATCGAGTTATACAAAGTGAAAGATATTGTCAACCAGGGAGAAGAGAATTTCACTTGAGAGTGTGGCGCCTGAAAAGCACAGCAGTTCAGGCAGCATCCAAGCATCAGGAGAAACAGAGTTTCTGGCAGGAGCGCTTCATCATCTCCAGTCCTCAGTTTATCTGAGGAGAGAAGGTGAACAACGTTTCATATAACAATAAATTGGAACTGTCATTCTTTTCAGCGTAGCGGTAGAAATGGGCGAGCAAATTCAAAGCAGGTTTGTTCATGAGTACAACAAGCACGAATGTTCCGTTCCCAACAATTAAAAACTTCTGCATGTAACAAGGAAACAAATCAAACTCCTGTTTGGTTTGAACGGAGGACGTGTAGGGTGTGAAGTGAACGGAAATTCGACTTCACAAACGTGCAACCGTGCCGACTGACATTCGGCCAGCACTAAAACTGACAGCCGCCCAATGTACTACCTTGCTGTTTCGAGTGGATCAATGTTGTCCGGAATTATTAGCATGATCGAAAATGTTTGGAGAGGAAGTAACAAAAGAGAAGCTGAGCATAAAGTTGGAAGTCAGGAAGTATTCATTAAGAAGAAGTGTGCAGAAAGGCACAGGGAGATGGAAATCCAACAAGAAGTGTCACTAGTTCCGAGGTCTTAACTCTGTTTTGCTTTCCAATATAATCTCAGACCTGCTGAGATTTTAAAGCAATTTCTTTTGTTGGTACAGAAACAGAAAATGGGAGAATGACACTGGACCAATCCACTCTCTCTGCTCTGTGGATATTTGACTTCACTGTTCAACCAGATCATTTCTGTCCCAAAGTGAAACCTCACAATCCTGTTCGACCTGTTACTGACAATAAACTATTCATAACCTCAACCCACATTGGCACACAACAGAATAATATTCCTTCTGAATTGGGAAACCTCCAGGAAGAGTTTCCTTCGCTTTCCAACAGAACATTCTGAATGGGTTCATTTTGGTTTGGGACAATCTGACATGGAACCATCGCTGTCAGTCCCCCCAACAAGTGGTCATTCCCATTCGGTGACTCTGATCACATTGTGTGTTGTACGGCTGGAGTGGAACATGACGTTTTGAAAGGGTCATTAATCGACTTGTATCTGGCACTTCCAAATAAGTGGAGATAGCTTTCACTCAGAAAGCGACGTGTGATCAAAAACAGAGGAACAGACGTGGCAACATAAGTAGCACCATTTTGTCATACTGCAAGTGGAATGGAGAGCAAGGATTGTATTAACAAGGAAAAGTGACCACTATGGGGCATGACACCACGACCCTCTAGACAACGCAGGGGCACAGTGGCTTAGTTTATCATTTTATACTGCGCATAATTCAAGTGGCACTGCAATTTGCAAGGATTCATTCATTCCTCCCAAACACATATAACATCATTCATATCTTTCACGTCTCACTGTTATTCCTTCAGAAAATTACAACTTATTTAGCACTTGTATCGGGATTTAATATTCAATATTAATATTTAAATATTTTACCCTCATGTTTACATCGCCGATGTGATTCCCAGTCACTCTTTCAGACGGCAAATCAATTGAAAATTACCTAAGGGCACACAATCATTTCTGATTAGAATGTCGGACAACCAGTCTGCCTGACGAGACACAGTCCTCACTATCAACACTTTCTTTGTATTTCCTGCCGACATCTTTTACCATTTGTCATTTCCGAGACAGAAGTTTTGATTAAAAACCTTTCCATGAACAGGAACAATTTTCCAATTTTCTGAAGCTGTTTGCAAATTAGAGTGGATTGTTTTCCCCTTTCACACGGGAAGTGCCATTCTTGAGGAAGGGGTTTCTCTGAGCTGTGCCCCAGGGCTGAGCAGGAAGCCGCTGATTGAAGATTGAAGCATTCTGCTGCGGGTTCCCGTCACACTCCACGCGGATTCGGGGTGAAGGTTTGATGATTGCAATGTCGGTACGTGATCGGTCTCAATGATTGATCTGAAATAATTGAAGCTCTTGGCCTGGGTGAGTTCGAGTCGCCAACATTTCAGGCAAATGCGCTGACTATTTCAGACACTGAATGTGGCAGCAAAAGCGGCCCTCTATGTATCAGAAAGTGGACTGTTTGAATGGATTTGAGGAAGTTTTGTACAGAAGGAGCACTCACTGTTATCACACGCAGTCAATATATTTTTCGCTTTTATCATGAAAGAACCAGAGGTCTTCGGGTCCACAAACACTGAATTGAACAATATGAGTGCCTGTGTTTGCGGCTCATAAGGCCTCTGGTCATTTCGGTGATAAAAGCGAGAAAAGTACTGACGTGTATGTCATGAACCGCTCACACAAATGGCAGAGAGACAATTCAAAGCAGTGCTTCCAAGCATCCTGGATATTTAGCGCATTGCCAAGTCCCAGAAATTGCTCAAGTAACAGAAAACAAAACAAAACACCAATGAAACATAAAAGGTGAATATATCCAATTCCATTCTTCATTAAATTCGGCCAACAATGGTGTCTCCGTCTGATTGAGACAGCCAATCACCAGCCTCCCTCATCAAGACAGTAATGCAGGAAATTTGAGAAGTATAACAACGTTTTATGACGCGATTGCCCGCCGTTTCGCCACAGCAACAAAAAACAGCGATCAGATTCAGTGCAGGATCTGTCTTCACAGCAGCGGTGAAAGAACGATCTCCATTTACTTTCATGGAAAACGGGGTACAACACAAATAGTCTGGAATATGAACACCCAGAACAGCCTGCTTTGGTCCTCCAGCTGCCGAGACTTTCATATGAAAAGAGTGTGTTTGAGGCTGTCCATATTATAGTGACAGGTGTTGGCCTCGCTCTAACTAAAAATCCTTGATCGTGTAGTGCTTGGTATCCTCACCTTGCACGCGGGAGTTGAGGGTGCAATTCTCTGCTGCAGAAAATCATAGAGTTTGTGAAGCTTGGGTCTTTAGTGTTGTTGTTGGAATTTTCAACGCAACGGGGAAGAAGATTTGCAGCCTTTTCCTCCCCTTTCTCGATGACATTCTCAGCGCTGCAGAAGCTCATGTGAAACGCTGCGTCCCTATGGTGTTATGAATTGAATCAGTTTCAATCCCGCTGCTTCCGATTGTTGTGGTTGCAGAACACAAGACCCAATACCCATCAAGTGCAGGACAAATGTATTTGACGAGATTCCAACAATGGACTGCACGAAATAATATATAGGAGAAATAGACTGACTACGTGCGAGCTGCATTCCTAAAGTTAATCTAGCCCATAAACGCCATGGGCAGCTGTTCCTTATATCGATATGCAGGACACTGAGTATCTCTGATTGTGGGAGTTGGAACTGGGATTATCTGACCATCTGCAGCACAGGTAACTTCCTTGTGTGAGGTAACTCCTGAAGGAACACGTAAAACTCTATTGCTTATTGAGAAATACATACAAAATAGTACCCAGAGCAGTATTTCTGTTGTCTTCCTGGTGCTGCTCTAGTCATGCCCAACAACACTGTACGTATTCTGTGCTTCCTGAACGTTAAGGTGAGTGCTTCTATGATCGTATTGTGCGCAGTAATCTGCGTTTTAACATCAATAACGTGCGTGTGAAGCCCAGGTCCACTATTGTCTTTTTTGTCTTTCTCTTATTATGTGCAATTGCAACACAATAAATAATTAATTAATATTGGAAGATGATATACAGAGGCGTGAGAAAAGCCGAAATGTTAGTGATATTTATGCAATGATTAGAGATTGCCTTGATTCAGGAAATAAGGATGTAACATGTGTTTTGTGTCGAGATAAGGAACAGTGAGAAAAGAAGTCAGCAGCAGGTGTCGTTGACAAGCCCATTCGCAGTAACCAGACGTACAAGAAATAAGACATACAAGAAAAAATACTGTGTGTGAGTGCTAAAGGATGGCAATAATCATGGGTGATCTTAATTTCCCCTCTACCACTCCACGTTCTATTGTAAAGAATGTTTGGAGAACAATAATTAATAAACTATGCATGGCCCATAGAAAAAGACGAAACATATCTTGGTCATCGGTTGCTTTACAAGCGACTTTAGTTTCTGTCTTTTCTTGGAAACATCCTGATCCACACTTTTATTGGGCTTCTTTCCATATTAATATTAGTCTGTCTTTTGATTATTCCTAACAAAGTGCATGACCTCACACTCACAACATGAAACTGCAAGATTTCTCCACTCACTCATACTATCAATATCTTGTTGCAGATTTTCACGTCCTCATCAAAATAAGCATGCTCACTGATTGCGTATCAGCAGCAGATCTCAACACATTTCACTTTGCAACATCCTCCAAGACATTAAGAAAGATTAATCATTGACCATTCTGGATTTCACTAATGATATGTTTTCAGCTTGAAAAATGTTCAATTAAACCGATTTGGTGACTTCTTATCAGTAGGCAGTGGACAGTTAATGCTGATTTACTACTCAACACCGTGAACTCTCTTATTGTGCAATAATAATTTATATGGCTCCTTATTGAGTGCTTGATAGAAATTCGAAAGAACTATGCCGAACAGCTCCCTTGATCTGGTGGTCATGTTAGCAAAGAAATCTGGCAAATTGGCTCGTGTGATTTTCCTTTCAATAAATAATGTTGACTCAGTTTGACTGCAAATAACTCTTCCTAACGTTGAGTTTTTATTCATTTGAAATGTTGTCTAGCATTTTCCAAATAACAGCAAAGAGATTGGAGCAGGTAGAAACGATTTAGCCCATCACGTCAGCGACAGATTTCGATGATATCTCGGCTTATTTGTATAATCCTCAACTCCACTTTTCAGCCTTATCTCCGTGGCCCTTGATTATGGACTGACGAAATGACTGTCTATCTCAGCTTTGAATGCACCCATTCTTGACAGACCTCTGTTGGATGCATTTCCACAGACTTGCTATCCTCCGAAAGAGAGAATATTTTCCTCACGTCAGTCTTACATGTTTGACCCCATCCGCTGTGACAAGGCCCACTGGTCCCACATCTTCCACATCTGTAAATCAGAGCAGAATATACACCTGAAAGTCGGTCTTCACTCTGCAGAGCCAGCTGTGAGTATTTGAAACATTTTCATATCTTGACCAGAGATTACACAAAGAGACACGAATTGCACATTAGATTTGCCAAAAGTGAATCTTCTTCAAGGTCACTTAAACTCATAGAGTCATAGAGATGTACAGCATAGAAACAGACCCTTCGGTCCAACCTGTCCATGCCGACCAGATAACACAACCCAATCTAGTCCCACCTGCTAGCACTAGACCCATATCCCTCCAAACGCTTTCCACTCATATGTCCATGCAAATGCGTCTTAAATGTAGCAATTGTACCAGCCTCCACCACATCCTATGGCAGCTCATTCCATACACGTACCACCCTCTGCGTGAAACACGTTGATGTTTGGTTTGGAGAGAACCGAGGAGTTTACTTGAGGGAGCTGCAACCATAGATTAGCATAGTCATTGAGTTCTCCAGCACGGAGAGAGACTCTTTGGTCCAAACTGATCCATGCTGAGCAAGATTTTCATCCACTCTCACCCCACTTCCGTACATTTGACGCATATCCTTCCAAACCTTTCCAATCCATCTAGTTGTCAAAATGCCTGTGACATGTTGTTAATATAACCACCTAAACCACTTTTGTTGGCATCATATTCCGAATGCGTACTACTCTATGTGAATACGATTTGCCTATCAGCTTTCCTCTTATACTTTACCCTCTAACTTTAAACTGGTTAAACTTATTTCAGCAAGGCGTTCTATAAGGTTCCTGACAGTATGCTATCATACAAAATTCGGAGGAATGCAGTTGTGGGAGACATAGCAGTTTGGATTAGTAGTTGGCTTGCTGAAAGAAAACAGAGGGTTGTAGTTGACGGAACTTGTTTATCTTGGTGTCCAGTTACTAGCGGCATACCGCAAGGGTCGGTGTTGGGTCCACTGCTGTTCGTCATTTTTGTAAATGACCTCGATGAGGACTTAGAAGGGTGGGTTAACAAATTTGTTGACGACTCTAAGGTCGGTGGAGTTGTAGATAGTGACGAAGGATGTAGTAGGTTGCGGAGAGACATAGATAGGATACAGAGCTGGACTGAGAGCTGGCAAATCGAGTTTAATGTGGAAAAGTGTGAGGTGATACACTTTGGAATAAGTAATCGGAATGCACAGTGCTGGACTAATGGTAAGATTCTTGTGAGTGCAGATGAGCAGAGAGATTTCGGTGTCCATATATACAGATCCCTGAAAGTTGCCACCCAGATTGAGATGGTTGTTGAGAATGTATACAGTGTTTTGGCCTTCATTAATCGAGGGATTGAATTCCTGAACCAGGAGGTTATGTTGCAGATGTACCAAGCTCTAGTTCGGCTCCGCTTAGAGTATTGTGTACAGTTCTGGTCACCGCATTATAAGAAGGATGCGGACGCGCCGGAAAGGGTGCAGAGGAGAGTAACAAGGATGTTGCCTGGTATGGAAGGAATGTCTTACGAGGAAAGGCTGAGGTCCTTGAAGGTGTTCTCGTTGGAGAGAAGAAGGTTGAGAGGTGACTTAATAGACACATATAAGATAATCCAAGGGTTAGATAGAGTGGACAGGTAGAGCCTTTTTCCAAGTATGGGAACGGCAGACACGAGGGGATACAACTTTAAAGTGAGAGGAGTTAGGTATAAGACAGATGTTAGAGGTAGTTCCTCTACTCTGAGGGAAGTAAGGGTATGGAATGATTTGCCTGTATCGGTAGTATATTCGCCAAGTTTAAGTGCATTTAAGTCGTCATTAGACAGGCAAATGGACGTACATGGAATAGTGCAGGTGGGATCAGCTTCAAATTGGTATGATCAGGCGGTGCAACATCGAGGGCCGAAGGTCCTGTAGTGCTCTGCAATGTTCTATGTTCTATGGTACCCTCTCGTCCTTGATTCCAGAACCATAGGAAAAAAGATTAATGTCTTCACCGTATCCATACCTGTCATGACCTGATGCATGTCTCGGCCTCCTGCACACTAAAAAATAAAAAAAGGCCCGGCTTGTCCAGCCTCTCACTATAACGTCCCTCAGATGAGAGAGGACTGGCAACATGCTTGTAAATTTCTTGTACACTCTTTCCAGTTTAACAACCTCCTTCATATCTCAAGGTGACGAAAACAACAATACTCCAAGTGCGCCCCACCGATGTCTTGTACAACAGCAACATAACTACGGAGGAGCAGAAGAATCGACGTTTCAGGCATGTGCCCAAAACGAGCATTCGCTTGCTCCTCGGCTGCTGCCTAACCTGCTGTGCACGCTGACTCTGATCTCCAGCATCTGCAATCCTCCGTTTCTCCACCCTGCAACATAACCTCCCAACTTCTCTCCACAATATACTTACTGATGAACAGCCTTCTTCACTACCCTGACGCTATGTAAATCCACATTCAAAGGACTGTATACCTCAACGCCAAGGTCCATCTGTTCCAGCACACCTGTGATGGTACGACTACTCACCATGAATCTCCTATCTTGATTCAGCATTCCAAAATTCAACACCTCACGCTTATCTGCATTACATTTCATTGACTGTGTTTGGCCGCATTCACCAGCTGATGAAGCTCTTGCTGCAATATCTGACAATATTCATCACTGACCACGATACCTCCTATTTTAATGCTATCTGAAAACTTACGAATCATATCTTGGGCATTCTCATCCAAATTATTGACATGTTTATCTAAAAAGCAATTGGAATAGCACCAACCCACAGGCTTCCACACCGACCACACCGACCAGGATCGTTCTACTGTTCGACTTTCCATCCTGCCATCAAGCCATTGTGTATAGAATTTGTCAGCTTCCCCTGGATTCCATGCGATCTCACCTTCCAATGCTGTCTACCATGCAGAACCTAACCAAGCGGCCATACTAAAATTCTGAATGATCACATTTACCGACCTGCCCTCGTCTACCGCCCTGGTAACTTATAGAGTCAAAGAGATGCAAAGCATGGAAACAGACCCTTCGATCCAACCAGTCTATGCCGACCCAATATACCATCCCAATCTAGTCGCACCTGCCACAATCCGGCCCATATCCCTCCAAACCCTTTCCATTCATATACTCATCCAAATGCCTCTTAAATGTTGCAATAGTACCAGCCTCCACCACATCCTCTGGCAGCTCATTCCATACACGAACCACCCTTTGCGTGACAAAAATTGCCCCACAGATCTCTTTTATATCTTTCCCCTCTCAACGTAAACCTATGCACTCGAGGTCTGTACTCCGCGACCCCAATTGCTTTTTAAATAAACATGTCAAAAATTGGATGAGAATGCCCAAGATATGATTCGTAAGTTTTCAGATAGCATTAAAATAGGAGGTATCGTGGTCAGTGAGGAATATTGTCAGATATTGCAGCAAGAGCTTCATCAGCTGGGCAAGGCGGCCAAACACAGCAAATAAAATGTAATGAAGATAAGCGTGAGGTGTTGAAAATACTTTATCTGTTTATCATATCCATGCCACTCATCGTTTTGTAAACCTCTATAAGGTCACCCCTCAGCCTCAGACGCTCCAGGGAAAACAGCCCCAGCCTGTTCAGCCTCTTCCTGCAGTTCAGATCCTCCAACCCTGACAACATCCTTGCAAATGTTTTCTGAGCCCTTTCAAGTTTCACAACATCTTTCCAATATGAAGGAGGCCGGAATTGCATGCAATATTCCAACAGTGGCCTTACCAATGTCCTGTACTGTCGCAACATGACCTCCCAACTCTTATTCTCAATACTCTGACCAATAAAGGAAAGAATACCAACACCTTGTTCACTATCTGATCTACCTGCGTTTCCACTTTCAAGGAGCTACGAACATGCATTCCAAGGTCTCCTTGTTCAGCAACACTCCAAAGGACTTTACCATTAATTGTATAAGTCCTACTAAGATTTGCTTTCCAAAATGTAGCACCTCTCATTTATCTAAATTAAACTCTATCTGTCACTTCTCAGCCCATTGGCCGATCTGGTCCAGACCCTGTTGTAATCTGAGGTCACCCTCTTTAATTCAGCTGGCGGTGAAAGCAATGGACAAATAAAACAACTTTTGTTTTCTCGATCCATTTCTATGTTTATTAATCTCTCTGCACATGAAATGAATCTTTCCCATCCACTTTAGTGGATTACATTCCCTCCAGTGTGGCCCTTCGGCCCAACCAGTCCACACCGACACTCTGAAGAGTAACCCACCCAGACTCATTTCCCTGTGACTAATGCACCAAACACTATGGGCAATTTATCACAGCAAATTCACCTGACCAACACATGTTTGGATTGTGGAACGAAACGCACGCAGACAGGGAGAGAAAGTGCAAATATCACACAGACAGTGGCCCGACATTTGAAGCAAACCTGAAACCCTGGTGCTGCGAGGCAGCAATGCCAACTGCTGATCCACGATTATCCCTCATCAACGCGTGTAATTCAACTTGATCACCCAGCATCCTACTCAGTTCTGAACCAAGAGAGAGCGACAGTGAATACTGGGGTCAGATTGCGGACAGGGCAAGGCAAATACTGGTGTTTCAGGTTGGGAAAATTCATTCCATAAGATGTATTAAGCATGGGAGGAAAATGTGTATTCGGGGCAGATTGGGAAACGTGATGGATTAGATATCCATTGGGATTTCCCCATGCAGTTTTGAATTCTGCTGACTACGTTTTCAATGACTTCCGACAGGACGATTTCGCGCTCAAACTTGAAAAAAGGAAAATCTCAACAAACCATGCCATTGCTCGAGAAGATTTTGTAACCTCAAATTCTTAATCAAAACTCTACCACTATCTGTTTCTCTTTAAAGGATACTGCTGTACGCATCGAGTTTCTGCATTATTCTCTGAATGTACTATGCACATGTGCAATTTTATGTGAATCACAGTCGCCTATGTACTGACCCTGGACAGTGGCAAGTTTTCTTCCTGTTCATCAAAGCGCCCATCCCCACCGCTCTCTCCCAAATCACTATGAACAGCCGCAGGAAATCACTGGTTCACCTTCTTCCCTCCAAAGAGTCACTTACAACCTTTGGACTCCCTCATCATAAAGAGAATTCTTATACCCGGATATGGTGCAAGACAGAGGATAGTGAAGAGGTTTTTGGGAAATATTGACATTTGAGAGCGGAACAATGTTAAGGATGCAAAACATAGAAACCAGTCTCCAGCTTTGTGGATCTTCAGAAACTTTTTGGGAAGTGGAATCGGAGGGGAATGAGCAAGAGTGAGCTGTCGGACAGAACGGAAATAGTCAAGACAGCTTCCCCCTATTTAAGGGGACGGGACATTAACTCTGATGTTCTCGGCACAGGAACTGATCTGAGACATTGAAAGATTTCTTGTTTTTGTTCAGTATGATTCCGGGACAATGAAAAAGCTCGGGCCAGACAAATACTGAGAGGCTGGAACCCAGACTCTCCCGATTGTGGGAGAGAGGCTTCCAGTGACCTGAGTGCGCCTGCAATGAGTGGGATCAGTTTCTTCCTATACCTCCATAATGAGCGCCACAGACTTTATTTTGGAAAAGTACATCTAATAGAGTTGTCATTCTGCGAAGGGCAGACTGAAGTTGAGATTCAGTAACCACTTACTTTGGAAGATCATGCGATATGCTGGATTGCACGTGTCAGCGCATTAGTCTGCTGAATGGATGATTGCTGATTCAAGAGCCCCCAGGGCGAGAGGGATTGCTGTCCTTAATGCATTTGTTTGCTTTGCTGCACTCTTTCGGTTTCTAATGAGGTCAGAAAGACATTCTCCAAATGGAAACATGATCGTGAGACTAACCACAAAGACATTTCTGCATTGCTGTCAATATTACTGTCAAGAACTGTGACTTGTGGGGATCTGAAACCAAAAAGAAACTGCTGCAGAAACTAGCCAATTTGGGAGTAACTGTGGGAGAGAACATAGCGCTGACGACGTTCTGAAACATTGCCTCTCATTGTCTGTCCAGAAATGCTGCTAGACCTGCTGAGTTTCTCTTGCAAATTCTGTTTTTATTTTAACTGAATGCCTCTTCAATTCATCAGGATGATACAGCCAGCCTCACCACGCACCGAAATTTTACGCACTTGTAAGCTGTGAAATGATTGGATTCAAACAAACCCAATAATGATGTCCTCTTCCTCAGCTTCACAAGAAGAGAGACCTGGAAAGTGAATTGCACAAAGTCGTCTTGTCATCCTGAACGAGTGGTTAGCACAATGGAATTGAAATTCATACGCATTCACCATGCAGCCTCGAATCTTACTAATGGCGATGGAAAAATGGCAATAAGAGCAAAGGGGAATTGCTCCCTGTCTCCTACTGGAAGAGTCATCTTAAGAACCAAAACAGATAAATTCGGAATGGTGGGAATCAACAACCAACTGCTTGTCAGGCTGTAGCAAGCATAATTTTGAGATGTACACTTCTATCACCAACTGCGTTTGAAGCTGTGAGCCAACTGATGGAAAATGAGACGAGAACAGTCAGGGACCTGTGTTCGGTTGGTGCAACCTTGTTTAGCTGAAGTGCATTTTCTGTGCTACATAAACCTTTGACTGGCTGCGGTGAGGTGGTCGGAGAAACAGGCGGATGTGAAGAATGTTAAACTGGTCTAATCCTGAGATATCACCCCCCCCCCCTCTCGGGGGCCTTGTCTGTCTGTCCACTTGTGTTGATGAAAATGAGGATGATTTCCTGAGGTAGATTACTATACAGTGTGACCACGTCAAAGTTCAGTCCCATGATTGTGTCATGTAAGAGCACAGGGGTCTCTCATTGCAATTTACCCTGGAAACATAAGAACATGCAACGTTATGTGCCTCATGCTCGAAAGTGGCACGAGAGTAGATGAATATCCGATGTTCCACAATGCAGATAGGTGGAAAGGCCCTTTCCACGCTGAAAGAAATGGAAGAAAGAACGAAACTGATATGCAGCTAAAATGATCACAAATAAAAAAATAAAAGGGGATTCATTAAGGAAACATACAGCACCATATTTTACTTTCCCTGGAATTCTAGTGGTAACGATTCAGTGCTCTCACTGCTGTGGCAATGGGAGATTTCCTCTGAAAGGTTATCTTTTTGACAGCCTTCCTAAAGCAGGGAATGTTTTATGCAGCTGGTAATTGATGGAGTTTTGTCACAAACACGATTCAGACTAAAGTAAAACAAATAAGTGTGAATCCTGGAAATCTGAATTAACAACAGGAATTGACAGACAAAGTCAACTGGCCTGACAGCATCCGTGGAAACAAAGATATGTAATGTTTCATATCGATTGAATCAGTTTACTTATGCATTTTATTGGTTTAATTCCTGGGTAATTGTCAGCTTCACTTCACCAATCAGCATACATATCAGAATCTCTCATTAGCTGATAAACGTCAGCTATAAAATGGAAAATGTCTTATCTGCTGTAATGCTGTTGCTGTTCCCCTGAGTTGGTGAAAGTCTGGCCTTCATTCATTACCTTTATCTTCTCTTTTCTGTCCAGGAGCAACAAGTTTGAATGGAGAATTTCTACGTCCATATGCATGTCTCTTTGTCTCCCTTTGTCTCTCTGCACCATCTCGATCTCTTCGACATTCTCCCTCTCTCTGTCTGTCAATATCCCTCATTTTCCATTCCTACTCTTGGAAAAGTCTGAAATTCGGTGACAGTTTGAGAGTATACCTGTTTCCTGGCTTTCTCCGCACACCAGCCAGAGTGTGCAGAACTGGGCTCTCAGTAATATCTCTGTCACTTAGATCTGAGGTCAGTTGACATTTCTTCACTCAAAATGTTATGAGGATTTACAATTGTAAATAGAATTCATAATCGAGCAGAAGAAAAGCAGTTAAACTCCAATTATAGGATTTCAATGACGTCATTGCTGTTTGCCTAAAATTAATGAATGGTGACAGCAGACAATGAGAGATGTCATCGCGCAATGGATGCGTTATTACCACATTTCCTGGCAAGCCTGCAGTATCTCCAACCTCATTTCATTATTTAAAAAAACTTGCGATGACGGATCGAGACTAAAAGTAGAAGAGATGGAGAAATCATTGCTTAACAGTGTAAAGAATCTCGGCGTTGAATGAGCAGGATAGAACATTGACGAATGGGTCCACAGCAGGCCGCAGGCCTTCGCATCACGAAATAACAACGGGCTGAGCTCAAACACAAGAAGCATGCTGAGCCGTCTCAACAACACGGCGTTTACAAGAAGTTTATGAAATGAACTTTCAATGTACGCAACATTTCAGAGCATTTGACACCATACTCGCCTGGTTATTACCAGATGCTTTAACTGACTGAAAATGCACAGAAAGAGACAATCTATTAGTGCTTTGCTTTCAAACTATTGCTTCAACTCTGTAATCAGACAGGATAAAGAGGATGCGTTCATCCTCTTGGGACCGATAAACTGCCTGAATATGCACAGAGGGAAACTCAGAGCAAGAGACCAGGGTAATTGTGGCGAATTTTCCAGGAGTGGTGTGTGGGTCGGTGTTAACAGTGAATAGTATGGGCAAATACATTAACACTGGCATTCAGCCTTGCACCAACAGCTCCTCACTCACTTCTTGCCTCATGTCTCCCAGTCATCATTGACTTCCAGTTTATCCTACTCCCCCTTCGAAACTTCTCACTTGTTCCCGACCACTTTCGGGTTTCCACTTCGAAAGTGCAGCCGTTTGAAACGAATTTCTGGAGTATGCACGTCACTCTTTGGGATCAGCTTCACTGCCCATCCATAATTACTCCAGAGATCGAGATGGTAAGTTACATTACAGAATCCTGGATGTACTCAGCACAGAGATGCATCCATGATGTCGCTAGGGAGGGAGTTCTAAGAATTAAAGCAAGCGACATTGAAAGAACAGTGAGATAGTTTCAGCTCAGAAAGGCGAGATTTTTAGAGGGGATTTGCGGTGACAGGTGTCTCGTTCACCTGCCTCCATGATCCTTCTAGTTGGTGGCAATAAATTACTGGATTGATTCTGGCTGATCCGCGTTTGTGTTCTGTGTGGAAGGAGGAAATAGTTTTCATTCAGATAAACCACAAGAAGAGAAATAACTCTTCATTTCCAGAATGTGAATTGGATCCAGGTCTGTGCGATTCAAACTCAGACTCTGAAGCAGTGACTCCACTGATGCTGACAATAACCCCTGACCTAATCTGTCAAAACTCTTCTGCCTATTTTCTTTCTCCCCACGTTTTGAAGCACCAGTCCTGGCCGCAAGTGGTGAAGGAGTTAACTACTCCCTTGCAGAAAAACATTGGGGCCAGAGATCCGATCTATCTGTCCCGCAGCGGTAATTGCTTTGCTCAGAACAGACCGGGTGTGCTCTTTGGGACTGAAACTGTGTTCGATCACACCCAGACATGGTGTAACAGCCGCCAACAGATGTGGAGAATGTTGGGGCAGATTCAGACCCACTCTGGAAGTAGACTGTATCCTGATCTCAGGGGAGCTAAGTGTCACAGACAGAAGGCAGGAGAATTAAGTTTGGAACGATATCAGCCATGATAAAATGGCCGGGCAGACTCGATGGGCTGAAAGCTCCATCTGTCCACCGATGCCTTCTGGCCCCTGGCCATCCGGAATCGAAGGAAATTGAAACAGTTATTTTTTCAGCTCGAAGTCCTCCGGTCATAACTGGGTGAGGGGAGAGATGGAACAGGTCTGATATAATTTTAGAGGCTGGGAAAATGTTTGGAGACGAAGTTTCCGAAGAGGATCTCTGTATAAAGTTGGAAGTCAGGAGATATTCAATAAAAAAGAAGGGTGCATAAGACAGTGGGAGATGGTCATGGAGAAAGAAGTGTAACTGGTCTTGAAGTCTAAACTCTATTTTCTTTTCCAAGATTCTACCAGACATGCTTAGATTTTCCCGTAATTTCTATTGTTGGTACTGAAACAGAAGATGGGAATCTGTTCCTGGATCAATCAACTCTCTCTGTTCTGTGGACGTTTGTATTCCCCGTTCGATCACTTCTGATCTACACGAAAACCTCACTATCCTGCCCTAACCCTACCCGTGTTACTGACAATAAACTGTTCATTATGTAAACCCACGTGTGCACGCAACAGCATCATTTACCGAGTGAATTGGGAAAAGTTCGGGGAGAGTATCTTTACATTTCCATCAGAGCATTCTAAATCAGTTAATTTTGTTTCAGCACCATTTGACATGGAGCCGTCACTGTCAATCTCCCGAGCATGTGGCCATTAGCATTCCACGTCTCTTCACACTTTGGTTGGTGCACGGTTGGAATGGAAACTCACGTTTTGAAAGGGACAATTTTTACCGTATATTCAGCTGAACTGATAAACTTGTCTCTGGCACCTCCGATACAGTGGAAACAATTTTCACTCAGAAGCCAACAGATGATCAAAAACAGGGGTAACAATGTGTCAACATAATCTGCAACAGCGAGCGGATACGCTCTTGTGTGGGGATGCAACATTGCAAATTCAATGGAGAGCTGCAAACTTATTAACAGATAAAAGTGCCCCTACATGATACTGCATCTGCCAAGAATTATCCACTCATTCAATCTATCTATATCGGTTTGCAAAAATTTCAATATCCTCATCACAATATGTGTATTGTGTATCGGCAGCATTTCACTCTTCCACTTCCTCCAAGTAATTGGGTCAGATAAATCATTAAATCAGATGACTGACTAATCTGGATTTCACTAAAAATATCTTTCCAACTTGAAAACTGCTCACTAATCTCGATTCGGTGATTTCTGTTAAATAGACAATGGACAGGCAATGCTATTTTATTACCCAACACCGAGAACTCCTTTCCTGTGTAACGGACTTTTATATAGACCCTTATTGATTGCTTTCTAAAATTCAAATGAACTTTCCTGAGCATCGTCCTTCAGCAAGTCTGCAGGTCATGCTACCAAAGAAATCTGTCTGATTATCATCATGTGATTTTTCTTTCAAAAATGATGTTGACTCAGTTTGACTGTAGTCATCTCTTCTAAACTTTCTTATTTACTTAATTTGCAACGATGTTTCACAATTTCGAAATGACAACAAATATATTCGAGCAGCTGGAAGCAATTTAACCCATCAAGTCAGCGACAAGTTTCAATGAGATCACAGCTGATTTGGTTAATCCTCAAATCCCCTTTCGGCCTCATTTCTATGGCCCTGGATTTCCGAAGTGATAAATGCCTGTCTTTCTCAACCTTGCATGCATGCAGCATTGACAACCCTCTGTTGCAAATAACTTCACAGATTTGCTCCCCTCCTAATTTACCCCTTCCGCTGTGATGAGGCCTTCTGGTGCCACATTATCCCAAATGCATATCAGAGCATAATAATACCCTCAAGGTTCGTCGGCACTGTCCAGTGCCAACTCTAAGGATTTGCAGCATTGTCTTTTTTGACTTTTGAATGAACAAATAGACATGAATCTTCCTCAAAAACACTTCATTGGCTGTAATTTCGCTGGCAGTCTAGTGCGCTAGAAAGTCGAGTGCTTCATCACAAATATATCACTTTGAAAATGTTATCCCCTTTTCTCTTTCCACAGTTACCGCTGCATCCGTCTGTTTTCTGCAGTATTCTGCGAATGTACTGTGCACAAGTTCGGAAATTCATGACATTCCTTCAATCCCAGTCCTCTGGACAGTGACAATACTTGCAAATTCTCGTCAATGTGCCAATCCCCACCGCTCCCTCCCCCATCAAGATAAACAGCTGCAGAAAATCTTCAGTTAACCTTCGTTGCTCCAACGAAAACTTCGGGAATCTCTCCAAATTCCAGGAAATCTTGACCCTGGACATGGTGCAAGGCAGAGGATTGTGAAGAGAATTCGGGAAAACATTACCAATTGGCATGTGTGAAAAATGTTAAAGAGGCAAACCATATAATCCAGTCTACAGCATTGTGAATCTCGGAAACTCTGTGAGAAGTGAAATCAAAGGAGAATGAAGAAGGGTGATCTGTCCGAATGAGCAGAGAGAGTCAAGACGACTTGCCGTTCTTTATGAGGACAGAACATTTACTTTGATGTTCTCGGGAAATGAACTGATCTGAGACATCGAAATAATTCTCGTTCCCGTACATGACAAATACAAACCTCATCTAGACTCCGGGGCAATGAAAAAACTCGGGACCATACAAGAGACTATGACGCTCGAAGTGAAATGTTCCCATTTGCAGGAGAGCTGGTCCAGTGACATGGGTGTGTCTGTCGTGGATGGGATCAGACTGTTCCCAAGTCTCCATAATGCATGTTCCAGACTTTATTTTGGAAACATAAAATTGATAAGAGGACACTTCTTAGTCTGGAAAGGACAGACCGAATCTGTCACAGCGTGCAAGGTTTTAGGTTGGACGTTTCAGCGTATTCGACCATTAAATGAAAAGCTGCTGGTTCAAAACGTCCAAAGGGACAGCCATCGTTGTTGTTAAAGCATCTGTCTTCCCTGCTGCAGGGTTTCATGTTTCTAATGGGGGCAGGAAAATGTTCCTCAAACGGAAAATTTCCGTTGAACAACCACAAAGAACTTTCTGCAATGTTTTAAAGGTTAACGTAATGAACTGTGGACTCTGGGAATCTGAAACAAAATCAGAAACTGCTGACAAAATCAACAGCAGTACCGAAAGGAGATTATTGAGTTCTGATGAAGTTGTCAAATATTGTCCATGATTTTCTCTGCATGAATCACCAGGAGACGTAGAGTTCTTCAAGAACATAGAACATAGAACATAGAAGAATACAGCGTAGTACAGGCCCTTCGGCCCTCGATGTTGCGCCGATCAAAGCCCACCTAACCTACACTAACCCACTATCCTCCATATACCTATCCAATTCCCCGCTTAAATACCCATAAAGAGGGAGAGTCCACCACTGCTACTGGCAGGGCATTCCATGAACTTACGACTCGCTGAGTGAAGAACCTACTCCTAACATCAGTCCTATATCTACCCCCCCCCGCCTTAATTTAAAGCTATGCCCCCTTGTAGGTCTGTTATTTGCAGACGAAATACCGTGACACCGAGAAAGCAGATTCTCGAATGCCCTCGAACGTCATTGTTCATGTTTTTTTAATATATTTTTCCCATGTTTTGTTTGCTTATCAGCATAAATATATTAGTCTAAATATATTAATCATAGTACCTCACACTCGCTACACAATAAACCAGTGATGTTAGTTCCCATCATCTCTTTAATTGTACATTCTACTTAACGTTATTCTAATGTCATGGATAGATATTTAATGTCAGCTTTCGCAAAAATTGTCTTACATTCCACAGCCAACTTCATATTTTCCCGATGTCGCAATTAGGTATTTACTGTCCATAATATCAAGCAGGCTGACTCTATTAACTATTAATTAGATATTTAATGTCATGTCCCGAATATTTATGTTCCCAATCTTGTCATAATGATACTTAACAAGAAGCCTAACTTTACTATGTAATATAATCTCACCATCGAGAACTTTCAGTGTCAACCTTTCTTTGCTAATTGGTGTGAGAGATTCTTATCTCATCCACTATTCTTATCTCATCCTGCATTCTAATGACCCCTTGCAATAGATCTACAGTGGGGTTCATGCTTTAAGTCTTCCCTTGCTTTCACTCTTTAAACCTTCCCTTACTTTCATTCTCTTTACTTTCCATAATAACATTTTTTTTGTCATTCTGACTAATGGCAGTCATTCTTGGCACTGGATTTAGTGAGGGTAAAGGGTCAGTGATCAGAGCGGACTGTCCCTGTAGTACTGTTCCTGACTCTCCATCTCCCGCTCTGTTAGTAACGTCTCAGTCTCCCTGGAATTGCACTCTTCCCAATTTTGCCGGATTCCAGACCTTTATCCTTGGCCGAGCTGACAGTCGATGGTCTGAGGAGTATCATTCCCAAATGTCTCATCTCCAAAATAATAACAATTAATAACGATATCTATGGATCCTTCTCTAATCTGTGAGAATCATTCTTGCGGACTGTAGGGACATTTATTTACTGAAATTGAGGAAGTTTTCAACCAGACCAAACTCGTATGCGTAAAGAAGATGGTCTAGATCCCGTTTTCTTATCTCCTGAAGGCAAATGTACGGCAATGCAATTCAATTGGTGAAACCTCCAGGCTTGAACCAAAACATAATTTACTTCGCATTGTCGTTGTAACACAAACAAAAAGAAAGTATGGACTAACACAACTCCTTTGGAAAACTTAACGAAATGAAACATCATTTAACTACGAAACAGCAAATGCTCGAATAGAGTAACCTTGCATCAACCTCACAATTCTGGCCTTCCTGCTACCGGAATGATATTGTGAAACTTGAACGAATTAGGAAAGGTATAATGTGCTGTTTGCAATTCTTAAGCTTTCTAATGGTTTTGAGGAGCGTATTTATTTTAACGTTAAAGAAATTTGACGCATTTAATTCTCCTTCGACTCCACGATAGAAGCTGTTGGATCTGTTCGGAATTCCCAGCGGCTTCTATAATTATTTAAGGTTTCTGACGACAGCAGTCTCTCACTTTTCGAACAAAACAAAACCAACCTTGTTTTGCGAACAATATTCAAATAAGCAATGGGCAGCAGCACAAAGGAAAGCCTCCGAGCAACGCTGCCCGGTTTGTCACGGCAATTTGCAGAAATCATCGCCAAGAAAACCCAAGAACAAACTGACAATTCCGTTCCAGCACAGCATGTGCTCAAAACTTCTCATTTCAAAACCAGTTGGGAACCCGCAACACTGCGATGGCCGGGGATCGGTCCCAGGACAACGACTTGGAAGGTAGCTATGCTCACCACTACACCACCAGCACGCCACCTGCTGTGCTGCTCCCCTTCACCAACACACATAACAAGACCGTGATCATCATCAACTGTACTGGGGCTGAAAGCAAAACAAGAAATTATTGTAAAAGTCAACAGGTCTGACAGCGCCAGAATCAGAAGCCTTCAGCTCGTAAGAACAACCACTGGATCACACTCCCCACAAATGCTGCCAGACCTGCTGAATTTCCCAGCAATTTCTGTGCTGTCTTTCAGATCTGCAACATCTGCAGTTCTTTAACAAATAGAAAACAAACGTTGACCCAGGGAAGGGGATATTTGATCAGGTGATAGCCCACTACATCCACAGAGACAGATGGGACAGAGCATAGGATCATAAAATTATTACACTGTAGAAACAGGACAAGCCTATTAAAGGACAAGTCAAACAGAGAACAGCCAGGGAATTCCAAGAGGCATGGCACTCATGCACAGATTCAATCAATAAGCACATTGACCTGTACCCAATATAACGGTCACTACAGCAGACAGCTGGAACTGACAACCAGACGTGGCAGGTACAAATCACTATAAGTGCCGGAGGAAACATCATAGAAGCGCTTCACAGGAGGCTCCCAAGCTCTGAGCATGTCACCTGGACAGGGGACGAAACGTCTTCAAAAAAAGTTCCCAGCTCGGCGAACACAATCACAACAACGAGCACCCGAGCTACAAATCTTCTACTTAACTTTGAGTGTAGAAACAGGCCATTCGGCCCATCATGCATCCAACAAAGATTCGCGCTCTACGGTATTCCTGTAACCCAGAATTTCCTATGGCTAACCAACCGAATCAACACTCACCTGAACACTTAAGACTATTGAGCATTGCAAATCCACCATAACCTGTGCATCTTTGGACTGTGTGAGGAAACTGGAGCACCCGGACGAAACTCAGCAGACACGGAGAGAATGTGCAAAATCTTCAGTCTTCAATCTGACAGGGATCTGGGTAATTGGATAGGTTTCAAGAGGGAGTGCAGACTGGCGTGTGAATGATGGCCCGAAAGCCTGATGTCAGTGCTGTAAAGGCTCTACAATAACATCATAGACTACAAACAGCATTCAATACAGCTTAAATTTTGTTTTAATACGTCGTATAGTTGAAATTATTCTGATGAAATATATTGGGAAGGGTTTTTGTGCATTCACTGAGATCTGTGTTTTGATGGGTCAGGAGCATCATACAAAATAAAAACTGGCGGAGGGAGAATTGAATTCCTCCTCTCACTCTGCTGAGGACATGCAGGACCTGGAACTTCTCTAACACCACTCTCTCACCACCCGATGCCTGGAGGAAGAAAGCCTGATCTTCCGCCACAGGAACCTCCAACCCGAGGGCATCAATGTGACCATTATGATTTGCCTGATTTCCCCCTCCGACCACCTTATCCCAGTTCCATTCTGCCAGCTCGGCACTATCCTCACGACCGGTCCAACCTGGCAATCTTCATTCCCATCTATCCACGCCACCGTCCTCTCCAACACACACCTCCGTCCATCTATTGCGCTCTCAGCTCCCTTCTCCCCTGCCCCACTCCCTCCCATTTACCTGTACACGCTGGACGCTCCCACCCCCATACACGATGATGGTGTTTTGCCCAAACTGTCGACTCTCCTGCTCCTCGGATGCTACCTGATCTACTGTGCTTTTCCAGCACTACTCTAATCTTGAGACTGATCTCCAGCATGTGCAATCCTCACTTTCACCTCGCTTGACTGAATTCCTGCTCCTTACAGATCGAATTGCATCTCAAGTTTTCATCATGAATTTCATTATGTTTAAGATATTTTACTTTTAAAATCATCACAATATTTCGCTGCCCTTTTGAACATGTTATGAATTTGGACAGAACAATGCCTCCTTTCTCTGTGAACAAACAGAATATCAAGGAGTCGGATTGGAGAATGTTTCCTCTCGCAGAAACAGGAGTAGAGAGATGTAATTCTCTCTGAAATAAACACAGGCCATTCAGAGGAATCTGATAAGGTCATGCAACATCTGTTGAGAGAAGAGAAAGGTTAGCTCATATGTTATGAGAGTAGGGGAATTCAGCAGAGCGGTAAGAAGTTAGAAAAGTAATAATTACTGAACAATTGGAATAGGTTAACGCTGATAAAAGAATGAGGGGTCCATACAGCATGTTTAAAATGTTCAGTCTGTTCTAGTAGACAATTCAATCAAAGCTAGATTTAGATTTCATATCCAGTTTCCAGTCCAATCCACATATCCCGTGACTCCCTGAGACAGCAGCAATCTGTGTCTTCCTATCTGAAATGCACTCAGTGAGGGTGCAACAGCAATCGTCAGGGACAGAGAATATGAAAGAGTCAGAGGACTCAGAGGTAATCACTCTCTCCTTATCTCATTCCCAAATAACCTGCCCCCTTACCCTGAGAATGTCTCAATAATAGCCAAAAGATCTGCAAATGGTGTAACTTTAACACTGACTTTTCTTCACAGGTGCTGTCAAACTTGCTGAGAGTTTCTGCAACTCCTGAGACTGTGTTATTGTGTTTCAGATATCCAGACCCACAGGATCAATTTCTCACCATCTTCCATCTGAAGCTTGACACATTGAACTGGAATCGTAGTTCAATTTTCTGGAATATGGACACCATTTTTTCAAAAGCTCAACATTGGAGTATGATGGTTAAAAAAAGTGACCATTATTTTGTGATTCATTAATGCGTTTGGCTCATTGCCGCTGGGTTATCACGTATTGATCAGATATCATTGTTTTGGCGAAGTTGACGATGAGTTATCTGCTTGAACTGCTTTGTCCAGATTCATTCATTTTGTCCAGATAAACCCACAATGATGTAAGGGAGGGATTTCCAGCATTTCCAACCAATGGCACTTGTGGAACTGAGACGTTTTTTCCGAGTCAGGGTGGCGAGTGCTTGATGTGGCATTGTCACCTGATGTCCCGTATATCTGCTGTGCTCAGTGTTCCATGCGATTATGCCGTGGTTCTGGCAGCTGCTCTGTGAGGAATTTTGGGTTTTTTTCCCACAGTGCGTCTTGTCTGTAGTACACGCCACTGCTACTTAGTGTGGTTGGTTGAGACACAGAATGTTTGTGACTGTGGTGCTGAGCAAGCTGCACTGCAAGTTAATTCTACCTAATTATTGAGAACATAAATACTAGCCAAAATCATCAATCCATTTCACAGCTGGACATCCAGTGATTAGACGGATGTGGTCTACAAGTCTGTTATTTGCTCAAATGACCATGGACTTTTAACTAGATTCACCTTTTCACGGATACTATGCTGAGAGACCTCACAGGACTGTTCCACTTTCTCATCAGCATTTCATCTGTAAAAAACTGGGAACGAGATGATGGGACACAGATTGTGCTACAGATGATTAGACCCAGTGATTCTGTTTGGCTTTATGCATGTGTTCCTCTGAATGTGTGTGTACATTATAGCGTGTTCCTGTCTCTTTGATTCTGTCTGTGTCTACTCATATATCTGTGTCTGACAATCTCTGCCTATGTGAATGTGTTTGTGTCTCATTGTGTGTATTAATGTGTGTCTCCATGTTTATGTATCTCTGTATCTGTACCTCTGAGCAACGGGCTCTCTGTAGTTTTCGGGATTGTAACAACTGAAATGGGGTTTATATCTATCTATCTATACCTGTCTATCTGTCTGTACCACTCTCTACTCCTCTTGTGCTTGAAGTGATACATTGCTTTCGGTTATGTTGATGTGTGTTTGAACGTCTGTCTTTATGTGTGTGTGTGTGTGTGTGTGTGTGTGTGTGTGTGTCTGTGTCACAGACGGAAATACGTACAGATTCTGGGACACAATCACATATGCAGAGACATGTGCAGAGACACATACAGACCGAAGCACACATTTCGACTTAGAGAGACTCAGGTGCACATACAGTCACACAGACATGCACACACAAGACAACAGATGTTGATGGAGACAGCAAAAGTGATACTGATAGAATTTCTTGTTCCTAAAACTAAATGAGAGTTGAATAAATTTTGGATTATTTGACTTTACTGGAAATTTGTCCATAATTGTCGCTGGATAGTTGTGCCTTTAACAAGTTTTTAAAGAAATAAGAGAAAGGTGGTTTAGTTAGCAGAGTGCAAGGTTAATGTTGAAAGGATGGAAGCAATTTGAATCGATGAACCTAATTTGGCCATCCCTGCATTTTCCAGTCTTTTCAAAATGTCCGCTGATGCTTCTGAATTGGGTTGACCTGCTGTCTTGTTCCAAGATGATGAATAAGGAATTGAGAACCTGGAGGATATTTCTATTAGAATCAATACCGATTATTGGAAAAGTCCTCTTCCATAGGAAAGGGGACTTTGGGATTGCTGTTAGATTTTCAGCACTTCGAAGACAACCCAACAAAGAACAGTGAAATACAAAATTACACAGAAAGTAATCCACTGGCCTTCTTTAAAAATTTCTAATTAAAAATGTTTTATATTTCGATGGTGTCATTGGTTGAAACCGTTTTATTATACACATCGCTAGAAAACCTAATGTGAATTCGGATATATTGTCCGAAAATAGAAATGACGAAATACGTAAAAGCTTTAAGAAATGCAAAGATTGCATACCATTGCAAGAAGGGAGGAAGAATAAATAGACTGCACTTTAAAAAAAAATGTGCATCATGTAATTTGCAAGTAAATGCATTTTTGAAATGGCATTTTAGTTTTCTCATGGCGAATCCATTTAAAAACATTTTATTTTGAAAAAACGAATTCAGTTTAATTGTGAACTAAAATGTGAAAAGAGCGACCTTACAAACAGATCGTAAGTGAAGGATCGCTGCAAGGTTTGACAGCAATTCACCTGAGAGTGACCCAATAATTGAAGTGTGATTGGAGATGAACGGAGTTATAAACAGATGCAACCTTGGTTTGTAACAAGGAGCTCATTGGTGATTGACTACTAGTTCACCAATGACTAAGGCTTCTCCCAGCAACGATGTGATTGGTTCTCAGGCAACTAAACAGCTTGGTACTCTGAACAAGATACAGAGAAGTCTTCACCTGCTCAGGAGCTCTCTCTGTTCTCGGCAGTGATTGGTGCTCTAATCCCGAAGAAGCCTGGTTTATTTTTGTTTCAGCTGTTCCTAAAGACTCTGCCTTTTAATCAATGTGTTAGAGACTGTTTGTAAGTATTAACCAGTCCTCCTGCATTGTGTAATTCAATGACAGCCTCCAACATGCACTGTAGAAATTTACCAAGTCTCGAAAGAAAGTACATTCCAAAGACATGACAACGAGGAAATGGAAGGGCAGGGGAAGCAGATGAATGGGAGGGTTATGACTTGGAGCCAGTGATCAAACCTGGTTAAATTAAGAGTACAGGAGTTTCATTCAAAAAGTCAGCAAGTATGGCATACAGTGAGATTTGTCGATCTGGATTCAGAATCGGCTGGCTGACAGAAGGCAGAGAGTCGTTGTAGATTGAAAGTATTCTGCCTGGAGGTCAGTGTTGAGTGAGGTCACGCAGAGCTCTGTTCTAAGGCCTCTGCTGTTTGTAGTTCTTATTAATGAGTTGGATGAGGAGGTTGAAGAGTGGGTTAGTAAATTATCAGATGACACTAAGGTTGCAGGTGTCGTCGACAGTATAGACAACTACTGCAGGCTGCAGCGCGACGTTAATAGCATGTATAGCTGTGCTGAGAAATAGCAGAGGGCGTACAACCTGGATAAACGCGAAGTGATGCATTTTGAGAGGTGGACCACGAATGCTGAATATAGGATTAAAAAAAGGATCCTTGGCAATGTGGGGGAACAGAGAGATCTGGGTTTGAAAGTACATGGATCCCTCAAGTTAGCCAACCAAGTGGAAAGGGTTATGAAGAAAGCATATGGTGTTTTGGCTTTCATTAAGGAGGTGGAGTCTAAGAGCAGCGAGGTGTTGCTGCAGCTCGACAAGTCTCTGGTGAAACAACTCTTGGAATATTGTGTCTCGTTCTGGTCGCCCTACTATAGGAAAGATGCAGAAGCTTTGGAGAAAGCGCAATGAACGTTGACCATGATGTTGCCTGGACTGGAGGGCTTGACTTATGAAGAAAGATTGAATTAGCTCGGACGCTTCACTCTGGAGAGAAGGAGGAAATGAGGAGACCAGATAGAGGTGTAGAAAATAATGTGAGGAATAGATACAATCAATAGCTAGAGACTTTTCCCCAAGGCAGAATTGACTGGTATGAGAAGTCATAGATTGAAGATATTAGGAGGAAAGTACAAAGGAGACGTTAGAGGCAGGATCTTTACACAGAGAGTTGTGAATGCATGGAATCGGCTGCCAGCTGTGGTGGTGGAAATAGAGTCATTGGGGACATTTGAGTGAATGCTGGACATGCACAATGATAGCAATGTGTTGAGGAGTGCGTAGATTAAGTTACTATATTTGACATCAGGATTAAATCTCGTGGGCCAAAGCGCCTGTTCTGTGCTGTACTTTTGTATGTTCTATGTTCTATGAGTGCATACAGTTGGAATATCTAAAAGTAAGGTGTCAACCTGGTGAAGCTACGACACACAACTAGTTGCATGCCAGAAACCATAAGAAGCAACGGATAGACAAGTCTAATTGTCTTCAGCACTCACGGATCTGACAGAAACTCTGCAGTCCTGCCACCTCCCATCATAAATGATGGGGGAAAATATAATAAATCCTTTATTTCCCATGACCGTCGAGGCTGAGGGAGACTAAATAGATCCTTTCGAAATTAGGACAGGCGTGGAATTAATGGATAGTGGAAGTCTTTGACACAGACAACAGGGGACATAGGTTTTAGGTGTTATCGAGCAGACCAGACCCAAATGTATGGTGCAGGTGCAGAGAAGGATCAACTCTGTATGTGACTGGTCCATTCACGAGTTTGAGAACAGCAAGGATTAAATTGTTCCTGAATCCATTAGTGCGTATTTTCAAACATTTGCATCTTCTGTCTAATGGAAGTGGTTGGAAAAGAGCATTGCGGTGGTGGGAGGGGCCTTTGGTTGTGTTGGCTGCATTCCGGAAGCAGTGGGAAGTCAAGACTGAGTCGATGGAAGGAAAAGTGCTTTGCGTGATGGATTGGGTTAGGTACACCATCTCTGTAATTTCTTGCAGTACGGGCTTAGCAGTGACCATATGAAGTGACTGGATGGAATGTTTTCTGCAGTGAAATGTAAAAATTGGTCAGAGTCATTGCCAAAATGCTAAATTTTCTTCCCCGTCTGAGGATGTAGATGCATTGATGTGCTTTCCTGGTTCTCGAGTTGACATGGATAGTCTGATTGTTTGTAATATTTATTCCTCGGAACTTGAAGCTGTCCATCACCTCCAACACAGCACCAATGGCAGAGACCAGTGTCGGTCCTTCAGGCCAATTCCTGAAGTTCCCTTGTTTTGCTGTCATTGAGGGCCAGATTGTTGTCTTTACACCATGTCACGAAGCTCTATTTCCTGTACACTGCTCACTGTTGTTTGAGACGTACCTACTGTGGTGGTGTCATGAGTAAATCTTTAAATCGAGTTAGAGCTGAATTTGGCGGTAAAACTTTGAGAGGGCAAGAAATATGGAAGGTGGTGAGGACACAGCCTTGAAGGGCACAAATATTGCGGATAATTGTAGTGGAGGAGTAACAAGCTATCTTCATTCATTGTGATCTGCAGGTCAAAATGTTAAGGATCGAGTTCTCGATGTGAGGAAAGAGTCCAAGGACTCAGACTCTGTCAATGAGTCTTGTTGGAATTATGGTGTTCAAGGCAGAGCTGAAACCAATATACAGAAGTCTGATGTAGGTGTGCTTGTTATCCAGATGTTCCAGGGATGAGTGAAGTGCCAGAGATATGGCGTCTGCATGGATCTATTACGATCGTGGGCGAATTATCGAGGTACAGAGCAATCTGGGAGTAAATTTATGCCATTCCTAACCTCTCAAAGCACTTCATAGATGAGATCGGCCATAATTGTCCTAAATATCGGAGCAGGCTCGAGGAGCCGAATTCCAGACTCATGCTTCTATTTCTTGTGTTCATTTGTTCTTTATAGCTCAGAGGGAAACATGTTAACGAATGGCTCTGTTAGACAACGAAGATCCACACACACAAATGTCATTCCTCGGCTTTAAGCCCATCGTCCTAAAGGTTTCAGCAATGCAAGGGATTATTGAAATACCAAACAGGTATTATGAATGCTTATGATTCAAACATTCATTCTAATAATGAGAGAGTGTGAGACTTTACGTTCTTTTGCGTGTATAGTAGCCGACTGTAAAATGAACCTCAGCAGGAACTGCAAACAGGAGGGTATCAGAGTAAGGATCACAAGGAGTCCAAGAGCTGCAAATGTTGTTAGGAAGAGTGCCACCTGTTGAAGAACTACTCAAGACAGGGGAGGGGGGGGCAGGGAGTGATGGTGTCGATCTGATACTACCAGAAGTTTTAACGTGAATTGATCAATAAATGAATTAATTAAAATTTTATGAATAAATGTATCTGACTCTCTCAGTCTCTGTCGGTCCCTCTTTGTTTAAAGTGATACAATACCGCCCTCTGCTGGCCTCCCAGTGTCACTGCACAAGCAGCAGATTTATTTTTCTAGAACACTTTGCTCCTGTGTCTGCTCGTTCTATTATTTCTGACAGTCTCACAATGTCCTGAATAATGCAAGGGCGCATGCGGCTGCGCAGTGACGTCAGCGAAGGATGGCCACAACCTGCGGCGAAGGTCTGACACGGAGGAAGCGATAGGAGGCAACAGGTGACTCATTTCGAAGGGCTTTTGCCCGAAACGTCGATTTCGCTGCTCGTTGGATGCTGCCTGAATTGCTGTGCTCTTCCAGCACCACTGATCCAGAATTTGGTTTTCAGCATTTGGAGTTATTGTTTTTATCAACAGGTGACTCGTGCCAGGGCCGTGAGTTGAAGGAGAGCCATCCTCTCTGGCCGCCACGAGAGGAATCAGCAACCACTTTCTGACCGAAAGCAACTAGATATTCTTGGAGAACTAGGTCGTTTATTCTCAGTACATCATTCCGTAACAAGGTAGCACCCACCCCCTGAAATACTTCAACACTATAGTACACGACATGTATAAATGTTAGGAACCACAGAACGATGAAAAGGTTTAACATTGTGGCCTTGTATTCTGCCTCCCTCCATTTTCAAATCGAAAAGTTGCATTTGTTGCTTTCGACTCTAAATGAACCTTCTCTGCATTTAATTAATGGAGAAAACAAAAGAAGTTGGAGACTAATATTGATAAGGGGATTGCAATGTTTGGGCACCAGGCAGACGTCTGTGACAGTGTAGATGCGACAGCGGGTAGCACACTGCACCCCTGGTTGCAAAGTCTGAGATGTCACTGGGTGGTGGAAGGACAGTCTGAAAAGGATACTAGCAAATATTCGATGTGTCAACGGATTGGGCCTTGACAACAGTATATAGGAAGCTGTGAGATCAATTGACAACAGAGGGTTAAGTACAATGTAAAGTTGCCTCGATGATGCCTAACCAAATATTTTGAAGATAGGCATAATCTGAGAAGTGGTAGAAAGTTAACTCACTGTCAACTATCATCACAGAAACACACACGCATTGGCGCGTGCACGCACACACAGACAAACACACACACAACACACACACATACTCACAGTAATTATCGATTGTTGTCCAAGAGGGTTCCCATGTTCAACGAAAATAGATGTATTCCAGAACTTCATCACAGAGTTCTTTACTTGATCGTTTCTGTTCAGTTTGGATTCCCAATTAGATTCCTGATCTGTATCATCCCCATGGACAGTTTTCCTCAACCCATGTGCTATGTCCTGCTCACAAAAAACTGCATTTGACTGCAATACCATAGGTTGTTTGGTACAGGAACCTTTTGGTGTCGGGAGGATTGAGTCTTGAGTCTGACCCAGGTGTGTGAATGAAGCTTTGCCAGCTTGCAAGTTTGTAACTTCTACCCGTGTTTGCGTGGGTTTTTTTCGGATGGTCTGGCTTGCTTCGACATGTGCAGTTTAGGTAACATTGGCCATGCTAAATTGATCATAGTGATCAGACATGTGTAGGTTTGGTGCATTAGTCAGGGAAACGTACAGTGATAGGGCAGGGGAATTTCACACCGCACAGATTATATATTCATTTACTCTGGACTGAGTTAGTGACTGGAATTCCATGGTTGTCAGCGAGCTGATGTACAGCAGAACAAAGTCTCTAAGCTAATTGAGTGGAACTATTCGTAGGGCAGGGAGAGAATAGACAAGAAAAAACTGAAATTGCTGATAAAAGCTCAGCAGTTCTAGCAGCATCTGTGCAGAGAAACTAGAGTTACCTCTTCGTATCCAGTTTCACTTTATCTGAACCAGACATGAAACCTTTTCTCTGATTTTTCTTCACAGATGCAGCCGGACCTGCTGAGGTTTTTCAGTAACGTTTGGTTTTATTTCTGATTGACAGCATCTGCAGTTAATTCAGATTGCTTTTAGATAGAGAATGTGGGTAAGTTCAGAGTAAAGCTGTCTCTGAACTTCAGCTTTTCTAACTCCCAGACCATGTTCACCGAGAAGTTAGATAATGACTGTCTCAACTCCTATCCCCACACTGTCCATATCAAATACACTTAGCATAGTTATATCACTGGCTTAGAGGTAGAGTATGTTTCCCTGTACACTTTCTCCACCTAAACTTCCCAGGGTCTGTGAAGAATATGTTTTAAAAAATGTACTGATATGCCCACAAACACTCCCGTGTCAGGGGAAGCTCTTTGTTAGAATGCAGAGTAAAGCTGCCTCTACAGTGTCTATCACAAACTCTTACATAGCTCATGCACAGACACACTGTCATGCAGTCACACATGTTCAGTCACACACACAGTAGAGCGTTACAAACTCCCTATCTTAGAATCTCACACTCGCGCACAACCTCTCACTCAATCAATCTCATCCTCCAACTCTCAGTTAATCAGTCACAGACACCACAAAGCCACACTCGCTGATTCACATGCGCAGTTACTCTTTCACAACTATATACTAATGATACACAATCCGAGAGGCTTGCTTAATGGTAAATCAATTTCTTTATTTTTAGAGAACACAAAATTTGAAGGCAAATTACGTCAGCCTGGCCCTTGATCAATGCCTGTTTTCTGGATAAAATGCATCCTACTCCACGCTAAATCTCTGACAGATTCTGAACAAAACCACGCACCTACAAGTCACTCGCTCACCTGTCATATTCCTATTGTATTTTCCTCTTCAAGTTTAGAAAGTTCGACAGACTTTTAAAAATCTCAGGGCACTGACATTAAAGGAATTCTGGAATCTGCATGTTAATCAATGGAAACTTTGTAACAGAGCTCTCCATATCCTGCTTTTACAGTTTAATTTGTACATTAACATTTCTACAATGTCGGAATATATGAATGGAAAAAAAGGTTTTCACTCATTTACCCTTCACCTGTGCACAAAGAATTCAGACTCAAACTGAAGCTTCTCTGCGCCTGATTCCAGCACAACATTGTACCATTTGGTTTAGATTATCCCTCCTCTAACATCAAAAATGCGTCGATTCACATCTCAGTTTATTTCATGTGCAGGAGGTCGAGAGATGATAATGTATAATGTGTACGATGTGTTTTAATCTGCCAAACCAAGACAAATGGTTCCAAAAGTGTCAGTCAGCAATTTTACGTTTGTTTCAGGTAGCCAATTCATGTTAGCACAGCGCTGACAGCGACGTTATAAACAGGGAAAGACAAGAACTGGTTGGGGACTTGGGAGTCCATGTGCAAATGAATGCAGCGTAGATTCACAGAACTATAGCTGGACGGCACGCGTTCAATGGCCAAGGAAATGACACAAGCCCAGGATCGTGTCCCTGGAACTCAGAATCATCTAAAATGATGAAATATTGAGAGGCAACGTGAGGAACTGCAGGATTAGATAGGGAGAAAATATCGTTGTTGCTTCTGGAGTCGATAACTAGGTTCAGTGTCGAGTAATCTAACAATAGACTGGAACACTTTGAAAACTCAGGCCATGTTCAGCATGAGGCTAGGTTTTCTTTAAATCACACGACACTGTCCGCATCAATCTCTAACAGAAAAGCATCAGATTAAGTACAGATTAAAGCCCAATTACTCTGTTCCCATTAACAATTCCCAGGACAGGAACAGCACTGAGTTGGGGTTGCCCAGCTAGCACAATCCGGCAGTGGGTGGAATTCCCTGTCACCATGGTGTACTGGACGTCCTGCGATGACTGCTAAGCACTGCACTCCAGCTTTCGAGTAAAGACAGAGGGAGTACTCACAGAACACACAAGCAGTGAGTGATTGACAGTCAAGCAATAAAGGATTACTGAGCGCATAATCGCTGACCGCACTGTAAACAAACACTTGCCTGATGGATAAACACACTTAGAGAAGACACTAAAACTGACAAGACATGCAGTCAGCAACCGCAAAACAAACAGATACATCCAAAGCAAATACGCAGAAACCACAAGACAGAATAATAAGTGAACTGATGGAGCCCCTGTCAATTTCCTTAGAGCTGAGGAATCTCTTTGGTTTGATGTGAAAAATTTAATCAGCAGTCTCTCATTCTATTTTGGCAGACTTCCCTTGCCCATCTGGCTCTCCCCTGGCTGGATACGGATCACAGCACAAGCTCCGGACGTGATTGATACAATCAAGACACAATCAAGCATCCAGCAGCTTCAATCAGTTCTAGAATGGGATCGGAGGTTCCAGCTATCTTCGTGGGTATGTGAGAATGTCCCTTTCTTGGCAGTAAGGTGCTACCATTGTTGCTCTCCAGGGATAGGCAAGGCATTCTGGTGCATCTCTGGCTGACCTGAGCATCGTGTGGTTTTGATATCACTGGGGTACTAGACTTTAGGCTTTGGGTCAACTGTGTTTATCGGGTCCAGGAAGCTTATTGGTCGGATGTCATGGGAAGTGTATTCCCTGGTTTGTGAATGACTGTGTTCATGTATGGTTTCACTTCGCAGCCTATTTGGTCAATGCTGATGCATTCTGGGTTTTCGTTGTATGGCAAGGACAGGCTTGATTTCTGTGTTCTTATTGGCCATGCTGTGTGTAGGCAACTCTGCACGTTATTTCCCACACTGTTGAAGAATAAAGTTTAACATCTGCAAACATTTTAAATTCAAAATCTTAATTCAACATCAACCTGTTCACATGGGGACAAGCCACTCAGCTGTTCCATGGGCGGGAAGGTATTCACTCGGAGATCCACCTTAATGGCACGCAAATGACTTCAACAAAGGGAGAGAAGATTTGTCTGCTCTGTTTGGTCATCGATTATCTTCACAACCCCGCCTAATGTCACCCTATTGACATGACACTGGTGAGCCACCATTTTTCTGCTCTATGTCTGAGAAGGAATTTATTAAATCAGCAAAGCTTCAGATAAACAAGAATGGGCACACTCTGGAGAGGCCTGCACTGAGTGTGGAAAGAGATTCACCTGGTCATCTCCATTCAGTGAGCATGAGCATATTCACATGAGCGAGAAACATTTACTTGCTCCTTTTCTGGGAAGGGATTCACTCCTGTCACCAATCTCAACAGATATGGACTTGTTCCCTCAAAAGAGAGAAAAGGAAGAACAAATAAGAATGCGGAATACAGGGTTAATGGTAGGGTTCTTGGTCAGGTGGAGGAACAGAGGGATCTTGGGGTCTATGTACATAGATCTTTGAAGGTTGCCACTCAGGTGGATAGAGTTTGTAAGAAGGCCTATGGAGTATTATCGTTCATTAGCAGAGGGATTGAATTCAAGAGTCGTGAAGTGATGTTGCAGCTGTACAGGACTTTGGTTAGGCCACATTTGGAGTACTGTGTGCAGTTCTGGTCGCCTACATCAAGGAAAGATGTGGAAGCTTTGGAGAGGGTGCAGAGAAGATTTACCAGGATGTTGCCTGGAATGGAGAGTAGGTCGTACGAGGATAGGTTGAGAGTTCTCGGCCTTTTCTCGTTGGAACGGCGAAGGATGAGGGGTGACTTGATAGAGGTTTATCAGATGATCAGAGGAATAGATAGAGTAGACAGTCAGAAACTTTTTCCCCGGGTACAAAAGAGTGTTACAAGGGGACATAAATTTAAGGTGAAGGGTGGAAGGTATAGGGGAGATGTCAGGGGTGGGTTCTTTACCCAGAGAGTAGTGGGGGCATGGAATGCGCTGCCCGTGGGAGTAGTAGAGTCAGATTCATTGGCGACCTTTAAGCGGCATTTGGATAGGTACATGGATGGGTGCTTAATCTAGGATAGAAGTTCGGCACAACATCGTGGGCCGAAGGGCCTGTTCTGTGCTGTATTGTTCTATGTTCTATGTTCTATGTTCTAAAATTTTAATGGTCTGACTTTGAAAAGAGCTTTAGGAGTCGAACAGATGTGATGAAACACCAGAAAACACATAAGAATCGCTGCAGTGGAGCAACAGACCCGTCGGCCTAACAAGCCCACACAAACACTCCAAAAAGCAGTCAGACCCATTACCCTCCCTTATATTTAACCCAACTATTAACCTACGGTATGGGTAATATATCATGGCCAATTCACCTAACCGGCACAAAATTGTGCATTGTGGGATGAAATTTGAGGACCTGGAGGAAACTCACGCACACACGTGGAGAACGTGCAAACACCACACATCCAGTCTTCCGAGGCTGGAATCGAAGCCAGCCCCTCATGATCTGAGGCAGCAGTGCTAAACACAGAGCCACCATGCGTGGAGAGGCAGTTAATTTGCACTGTGGATAGCAAGGGATTCAATTACTCATTCGCATTTGTGACAGCCCAGTCAGGTGGATTCTGTTTCGCTCACTTGGCTGCTTTGTTGGCTGATAAAGCATTGTGATGCTCGCAGCGTGATTCCAATTCCCATCACTGGTTTGAGGTTAATTTTAAGGTTGTACTTCACTAAATCTTCTTTGACCTGAGGTCCGGTGGTGCTCTGGTTAAATCACCACCAGCCCCTGCTTTCTGAAATGAAGGCAGCAGCCTCTAATGTGTGGTAAGATGGTGATAGCACAAACATTCTAGTGAGATCGCATGTGAATGCGTTATGGTGTTATTGCATCGAGAATTGAACTGTGTTCATTATGTCAGCAGGGGTTTACTTCATTGGATGTGTTTAATCTCTTTAATTGATCGCTGCTGAATTGTTCAGTTTTCAATCACGTCAAATTTAAAGATTTTTCCCCTGATTTCTGTACAATTAGAGGACACTGGTAGATATCTATTGACTGCCCTGTTCTTGATAATTTTCTTCATTGTTAAGACCATATGACATAGGAGTGGAAGTAAGGCCATTCGGCTCATCGAGTCCACTCCACCATTCAATCATGGCTGATGGACATTTCAACTCCACTTACCCGCATTCTCCCTGTAGCCCTTTATTACTTGTGACATCAAGGATTTATCAATTTCTGCCTTGAAGACACTTAGCGTCCCGGCCTCCACTGCACTCCACGGCAATGAATTCCACAGGCCCACCACTCTCTGGCTGAAGAAATGTCTCAGCATTTCTGTTCTGAATTTACCCCCTCTAATTCTAAGGCTGCGTCCACAGGTCCTAGACTCCTCAACTAACGGAAACAATTTCCTAGTGTCCACCTTTTCCATGCCATGTATTATCTTGAAAGTTTCTATTAGATCTCCCCTTAATCTTCTAAACTTCAATGAATACAATCCCAGGATCCTGAGCCGTTCCTCGTATGTTGGACCTACCATTCCAGGGATCATCCGTGTGAATCTCCGCTGGACATGCATCAGTGCCAGTATGACCTTCCTGAGGCGTGGGGACCAAAACTCGACACAGTGCTCCAAATGGGGCCTAACCAGAGCTTTATAAAGTCTCAGTAGCACAGCGGTGCTTTTATATTCCAACCCTCTTGAGATAAATGACAACATTGCATTCCCTTTCTTAATCACGAACTCAACCTGCATGTTTCCTTTAGACAATCCTCGAGTAGCACTCCCAGATCCCTTTGTACTTTGGCTTTATGAATTTTGTCACCGTTTAGAAAGTAGTCCATGCTTATATTCTTTTTTTCCAAAGTGCAAGACCTCGCATTTGCTCACATTGAAGTCCAGCAGTCATTTCCTGGACCACTCCCTCAAACTGTCTAGATCCTTCTGCATCCTCCCCACTTCCTCAGTACTACCTGCCTGTCCACCTAACTTCGTATCATCGGCAAACTTCGCTAGAATGTCCCACTAGAATGATCATCCAGATCATTAATACATAACGTGAACAGCTGCGGCCCCAATACTGAACCCTGCAGGACACCGCTTGTCACTGGCTGCTATTCCGAAAAAGAACCTTTTCTCCCAAATCTCTGCCTTCTGTCAGACAGCCAATCCTCAATTCATAACAGTAGCTCACCTCGAACATCGTGGGCTGTCACCTAACTCAGCAGCCTACCATGTGGCACCTTATCAAAGGCCTTTTGGAAGTCTAGATAGACCACATCCACTGGGTTTCCCTGGTCTAACCTACTTGTTACCTCTTCAAAAAATTCCAACAGGTTTATCAGGCAGGATCTCCCCTTACTAAACCTATGTTGACTTGTTCTAATCCGATCCTTGTCTTCCAAGAATTTAGAAACCTCATCCTTAATGATGTACTTAAAAATATTTCGATTCATTCAGCATTTCGGAATGCTTTTCACATCTAAATGAATGCCTTGTGAAGTGTATTCACTTATATCAGAGAAACAACCGTCCTACAGTGAGACCACAAGATTGTGTTCTCATCAGTATGAATATGTAGACGGGACCTCAATTGGCTTTCCCCCGGTGTGGCTGCACTGATGAATTTCCAGGGTAGATAAGTAATTGAATCGTCACCACATTACCGCTGTTTCTCTCCAGCGTCCCTTCAATTATGTCTCGATATTTCAGATAGTGAATACTTTCACTCCACTGTGAATGTAGCTTTCTGCTTTCATTTTCAATAGCCGGTGAGGTTCAGGCTACATTGAACAAATCAACTCCATCAAATTGTAATGTGATGCTTCGTTTCAGTTTCCCAACTGCAAATCCTCATCTTTGATATCCCTCAAATAAAACCAGAAATATCTCAGTAAGAGAGAACTCCTCAGAACACCAAAGAATATGATTTTCATTCATCGTCAGATGTGGGTATTCCAGAACAGGTCAGCATTTATTGTTCATTCCTGTTTTGACTGGACAAAGTGATGATGAGCTGCCTTATTGAACCTGTGCTGTCGGTAGATCCAAATTATAGGGGAGTGAAATCCACAATTTTGACCCAGTCATTCTTTAGGAAAGGCAATATATTTCCACAGCAGGATGGAAAGTGGGTTGTAGGTCTTTTCTATCTGTCTGGAGCCCTTTTTCTTTAAATGGAAGCGGTTGTGGATTTGTAATGTACTCTTAAGAAGCCTTGGTGGATATCTGCAGTGCATCTTATGGATGGTGGAGACTGCATGTCTGAGTGTTTGGTTATGGTGGGAATGGATATTTGTCGATGTTTTATTAGTTGTGTGTTACTGCTCAATTCTGCTGCTCTCTTCTGGTCGATGTTGAGCTTCTCAGTATTGTTGCAACTTCAGTCAGGAATCTTCAACAAGGTTGTGATTTAAATATCTTTTGCTACTCAGATGCTGACGAATCTGTTGTGCTTCTCCTGTACAATGTTTCTTTCACACTGCAATCATCCAGGCGAAAAGGAACCATCCCATCATATCTCATTCTCTAATGTAAAGGAGTAAACAGTTGATCGGGAAAGAACAAAAGAAAGAGAAGTACATTTGGTCAATGAGGTGATAACGCTCTCGCTCGGAGAGTGAATAGTTGTTAATGGAGACTGCCGGTGACAAATCATCAGTGGCGGGTAATTGCAGGTAATGTTAGACAGGCTTTAGGGACTCAAGAAAATCCCTGACTATGACCCGCTCTTGTGGCCACAATGCTACATGGTTGCTAAAGTTAGGTTCTCAAAGACATTGTGACTTTACAGCACCAACGAAGGAATTTGAACCCATCTTGCAAATGTCCATCATGAAGCAACGATCCATTCTCATCCCATTATTTTTCAGAACATGGTCTGGAACCTTAAGCACTGTGGTACTCCATGTGACCAACGGAATATTTTAGTAATACCACCACGTCCAGCTAAATGCTATGACCAAACATATATTCGCCTCTCCGCCCTTGTTAGCGTTCCGCAGGAACCATTCCCTCCGGGGCATCGTGGTGCAGTGTGCCTTCTATCTCAACACCTCCCCCAACAGCCCCATGGAAACTTTCCCTAAAATCGCGGACTATGTGACACATACATTCATGGAACATGAGAACAAGGAGCAAGACTTTGCCGGACAGGCCTTAGAGACTGTTTCACCATTCGTTAAGATCATGCCTGTTCTTTCCATGGACACACATCCACTTAACCAACCTCTGAAGGTAATCTTCACTTCCATTATTGTTCATAAAAAAAGCAACCCTAGCTTAATCAACAGTCGTTGATGTAGCATCAGCTACTTCTTTTGGCAAGCAGTTCCATAGAGTAACCACCCTCTGGTTGAAGAAACTTTACAAAATACCGTGCGGGAACTGTAACAAACACTGCATTAGACAAACACAACATTCGCCTCAGACAACACATCCATCTGAGGACAAGCCAAACCCCTACATGCAGGAGAATTCCTCAAAGCATGGCATTCTAACCAGAACTCTATCAACAAACACTTCGAGTTCGACGCCGTCGACTACCCCCTGAAAAAAAGGAGTTGGAAATGACGTCACCACCGGAAACGACATCACCAACCCAAAGAAACCCAAACAAATAAATAGAAAGCAAGAATCATGAACAGTGCTTCGCCTGTAGACCCACTGATTTTGATATCTCGTAGCGTGACGAAACGTCTGGAAATGAACTTTCCAATTCAGTGAGCAAACCGACATCCAGTTTAGTGACCTACTCAAAGAACTTAATAATGTTTGTGAGTCTCGTACTCCCATTCACAAAACCGGCTTAAAATTCCCTCATAAACTTATTTCAGTCCAGATGATTACAAATCTTATCTCTTTGAACTTTTCCAACACTTTACCCATAACCGATGGAAGGGTCAATGGTCCATAATTTCCAGGGATTTATCGACTCCCCTTCTTGAAAGAGGGAGCAACTTTTACTATCCTGTATGTTCTGGTACTATAACATTGGACAATGGCAACATAAAGATCAAAGTGGAAGGCTCAGAAATCTGATTCTTGCCTTCCCAGAGATTCCGAGGATAAATCCCATCCGGCCCAGGAGAATTTATAGATGTGCATATTTTCAGAGTTTGTAACGCCTTGTCCTTTGGAATTTCAATCCGATCTCGTCTCGTAGCCTGTTTCTCAGGATTGTCCTCGACAACATTTTGTTCTCCAGAGCGAATACTGACGAAAGATATTGCTTTCGCGCTTCCCCCATCGCTTCTGACTCCACGCTCTACTTAGCACGACTGTCCTTTATTGGCCATATTTTCGTCCATTCATTCTTTTAGCCCTTACATACCGATGGAAAGTTTGAGGATTTTCCCTCATCCTACCTGCTAACAAATTCTCAGTTCCCTCCTGGCTCGTCTCCAGTCCCTCTTCAGGTCTTTCCTGTTTGACTTGTAACTCTCAATCTCCATAACTAAGCCTTCACATCTCATGTTAACACAAGCCTTCTTCATCTTAACAAGAGATTCAACTTGCTCAGTAATCATGACTCCTGCGCTTGACAATTTCCTCCCTATCTGAGATGTACATACTTATCAAAGACACATAGAGCATGCTCCTTGAAAAAGCTCCACATTCCTATTCTGCAAATTCCGTGCCGTTTCCTTGCCCAACCTGTGAAAGCGTAATCTTATCTAATCGCATTGCAATTTTCTTTCCCCCAGCAAGAGCCCTTGCACTCGGGTGAATACCTAACCCTTTGAAAATCTAAAGTAAACATAACTGAATTTTGGAAACTATCATCAAAGTGCTCACCTACCGCCAAATCTAATATCTTGCCGTGTTCGTTACCCAGTACAAAATCATATTTGGCCTCTCCCCTTGTTGGCCTGTTCCATCACACATTATTTCAGGAATCTATCGCAGATAAACTCAACCTTCTCCTGAATGAGCTACTTCGACGGATCGACATGTTGATTAAAATCCCGCATGATAATTGCCATCCACTTTTTCCTTTGTTATTTATGTCTTTGTTTATTGCCCTCCCCAATGTGATCTTAAAATTTGGAGGCGGATAGACTCCGACAATCAGTGATATTTTCTTCTCATACCTTCTAATTTCCTCCCAAATGGATTCAAACTCATTCTCCATAGAACCTATATCATCTGTCAGCATCGGTCTGAGGTTGTCCTTGAATGTTTGAGTTTCACCACCTTCCTTACCATCCTTTCTGTCCTTGCAAATTGTCTCATACCCGTGAATATTTACCTCCTATTCTTGACAATGCTGTCTCCATGTCTCTGCAATGTCGACTAAATCGTATTCGTTTGGGATGATTTATGCCGTTATATCTCCAACCTTCTTCAGAAAATTATGAGCATTCAGGTATGGTGCCTTTATGGACGCTATCTTACCCATTGATGAACAACATCTATAAAAATATCTTTTACGGTATTCTTCCTTCTTGCTTCTTGCTTCTCCTCAATTGTCCATTTCTGACCTACCTTCTTAGCATACAATTGTTCAAATACACCTTCCAGGTGAAGCAATACTTTCCCTACACTTCACGCAATCTAGTCTACTAGATTCACTGCTCATATTGTGGTCGCCACTACCTTGGGAAACGAAGTGTGTACTGAATGACAGTTTAGAGAATACCAAGTTCTATCCAAAAATGTCCTGAGCTTCCAGTTGACTGCTCCTTTAGCACAGAACCATGTTTCCTAGCCAACGTCTCTATCTCAGTCTTACTGCAGTGCTCCACCATAGCTCAGCACATGCTGAAAAAGCAACAGACCATTTTCTGCTTGAGGACCCCGCGACCCTCCATATCAATTTCCGTAATTTTAGAGGCACTAAATTTCCCATGTTTTGGTCCCCAAAACACTCACCATGCCTAGTTACACACTACCTGTGGGTAGTCATAAACTGTCTCTGTGAACAGTCGTGAATGCTTCAACAAATCATTATCAATTCCTATGTCCAACTGTTAGTCTCTCTCTTTCAGCTCTATCCCGACATCTCGTTTCCTCTTAATTACTGCGCCCCCACGTTTCTTCTGCATATAGACCGAAGTTTTCCTGGAAACTATTAGTGCCAAGGACGGGGATACTGAACTGAATTTCTCTTTCCAGAATATTTTGGTCTTGCCCCTGAGGAAGCTTGATACTGTGCTTTTGTAAACACCCCCCGCACATAAGACAGAACTCTTTTAATCCTGAAAGTTTCTCTTGTCGATGAATCTCATTACTATGTGAGCCATTGGCATCGACTTCGTAGGTCAATGAAAATAGAAATCATGTGCTTGGGATTTGTGCCGCAGCTCTGTTCTGGATATGATAAACAACAGAGAGCAAAATGTCCGTCATATCAGATGTGAACAGATAGGAATATCCACAAGAGTTTGAATTAAGTGAATGTTTTTCAGTTGGAGAAAATTCAAACCATTTCTCACTGTAATAGCCTGTGGCTATCAAAGCAAAATATTTCATAAGCACGAAGGGTTAATACTGCGTTTTCGGGTTAAAATATCTGAATGATCTTCCTCCAGTGTGACAGAACAGTTGTGTCAGCAAATGGGATAACTGAGTGAATCACTTTACTTGTTCAGCAAGCGAACAGTCCTCCTGTGGTAAGATATGGGGTCAGAATGCAGGAAAAGGGATGGAGAGGTTCTGAAGCAGTTTAACATAGGGACTGAGGAAGTGTTTGCCTTTCGAACCGGCTTGAAGTGGGCATATTCCCAATTCAGGACGGACTTGTATCATATATTCCTCTCTGTAACAAGGGAGGAAATAGCAGGTGTTCTGAGCAATGTTTTACTTTCATCTTTGGGTTTTTGGTGGACTGGACTAATGCAAGATTGGGAGAGATAAACCAGAGAATCACACAGCAGTGAATCTCACATCAGTTGAAGGGAACATTTTGGAGCAAACCTTGAAGGATCCACTTAACTGCCACTTTTCTAGGCAAGGTTTCATCAGGGAGGGTCATCACGGTTTTGTCACAGAATGTCATGCATAACATATTGGATTGAATACATTTAATTGGCAAGTGATGAGGTTTTTTTAACGAGGGTAGTGAAGTTGATGTTGTTTTTGTGGATCTCCACATAGACGTCAACACGACACCACTCTGGAGACTGGTAAGAGGATAAAAGTGATAAGGGTTTTAAGGCGCCCTGGCAAGTTGGATCCAAACTGAAATTGGTGGTGTTAGGAGACACAGGATGGCGATAGAAGTCTGTTTGTGTGACTGGAATTGGGATTCGAAGGCGTAACACAAGGATGAATGCTGGGTTCAATGTCGTTTGTGAATTTGTGTAAAGAATATAGAACAAATTAGGGGGAAATGATAAGCAGAGTTGTCGAATATTAGCAAAGTGGTTAATAGTGAGGAAGATCGATTTAGGATGGAGGAGCTCAGAAGTGGATTTTTCAAATGTCAAATTCAGATAGGGGATGTTGATACTAACCATGTAAAACACGAGGTGATGCACATTGGAAGTAACACGTCAATGGATTACTCAATGATTGGCAGGACACGAGGAAACCCAGAGGAATAGGGAGTCTTTGCATGTTGGGCCACATATCCGTGAAGGCAGCAGAACATATTGACAATCACAACTTTATCAATCAAGGCAAAATTTATAAAAGCAGATAAAGTGGTGTCACAAGTAGACAAGGTGGTGAAAAAAGTAGTTGGCACGCTATTCGTCATTAGTCAGAAAGTCGATTATCCAAGTTGGAATGTCATGTTGTGGCGATACGGAGCATTGCTGAGATCACATTTAGAATACTGCTTACAATTATGATCAACTTCTACAGGAAGAATTTTGTGAAAATTGAAACTGTGCACAGATGATTTACAAGGATGTTGTGGGAACCTGAGGGCTTGAGATAAGCGTGGAGATGGGGTAGGCAGTGGCTTTTTCGCTGGAATGTTCCAGGCAGCGCGTCACGTTCTCACCGTTGATAAAATCATGAGGGGCATGGATAGGCATTTGGAATAAATCGTCTGCGCAGGATGGTGAAGTTCAAAACTAGAGGGCACAGGTTTAAGGTGACGGGCACTAATGATGGTTGATTTGCAGCAGGCATTTTCTGATATCAGTTAACAGTTTTAAAAATAAGCATTTTTTCGTGAAAGCAGTTTGGTAGATAAGTCGTGAATGGAACAGTAGTGGTACAAAAATTGAGTGATGTACCGATGAATAAATGAGTGGGTAAAATATTGTCCAACACACTCTGAAACGGAGAATGCTATATTTATAAGGGACAATCAATAAAGATCTTTTAAATTAAATGTGATGTTGCAGACTCTGAAATACACACCGAAATGGCTGTGCTGGGATATGAGTCGCATTCACTTTTCTGCAGGAGCATCAACTGTTTCGGAAGGCAAATGATATTTTTCATCTGTTCAGCAATGGCGAAGCCAATATATATTCCTCCATTCCTATCAGAACTTGACAAGGTGAGCATGCATTGCCTGATCAAAACATTCCGCTTCATGAATCTCGTTTTTGAGCCTTTGAGAAGCAGAATGTCGCAGTTATTAAACTGCAGCTCTCTCTTTTCCTTTACCAATTTTAATATTCAAACATTCAGTTGAACTGAGAGAATGCTGAATTCTACAACAATTTTTTTCCCTCAGATATTCAGCCTCTGCAGATTCCTGTTCTTTAGTGATCTGAAAGACCTGGTATTTTGGGGGAAAAAATATTGATGTTTGTCTCGCATGCGACAGAAGAATCAACTGAGTGGTGACAGGTGCATCTTAATTTTCTAAAGCAGTAGAGTGGAGGCGGTGTCGAGTTGAAAATGTGGAACTGCAAAAGAACACCTGGTAAGGCAGCATCCATGGAGAAGGAAAATAGATGTTTCGAGCATACGTTTTCGTCAGGAATGTTCGAAACATTGACACTTCTGCTCCTCAGATGTTGCCTAACCATTGTGGTTTCCAGCGCTATCCTTCCTCACTCTAATCTCTCGCATCTGCAATCCTCGCCTTCTACTTAGGTGGGATAGTGTCAAATACTGTTCCTGAGAGGTAATAACATGTTAGTAATGATAGTTAGGATATGCAGTTGGAAGCTCATCACTGATGCAAATTATTCTCTACCTCCCAATCCGCCAAGCACATGCAGGTCCTGCGCCTCCTTCATTGACATTCCCTAAACACCTGATGCCTGAAAGAAGAAGGCTTCATCTTCCGCTTGGGACCTTGATGCCACATGGGATAACCAGTTTCCTCATTCGAACTTCGCTCACATTATTCTCGTTTCATGACTCCAACTCAGCATTGCCCTCATGACCTGCACATCACCTTTCCAACCTACCCGCTCCACCTCCTGTCAGAACTCGTATCTTATTTTCCACCTGTATCTACTCATCGCATTCTCAGCTATCACGCCGCCAAACCCCCAAACCGCCAATATTTCTCTCAATCCCCACCACCACAAACCTCATTCCTGGTGAGGTATTTATGCCCGAAACATCAATTCCCTCGCTCCTCGCTTGCTGCCTGAACAACTGTGTATTCTGTCGACACACTATCGACTCTGAGTTCTGGCATCTGCAGTTCTCACTTTCTCCATGGCGCAGTATTGTGTAAAAGTCACATCATTGGAAAAGCGAAGTTTCTGTGGCTTTCTGAGTTGTTAATTTCCTTTGCTCAATCGGCTCTAGCTGGTGTATTGTGTGTCTTTCTGCAATTATCATTATAGCAGGGATGTGTCAGCACTGGGAACACTGCAGACCAGATTTACCAGGATATTGTCTGTTCGAAGAGTTTCACTTATGAAGATTATTTGGATGGACTGCGCTGTCAAAAAGATGTTCTCTTTTTAAAAAAATAACGAGCTGCACTTTTCCTCGAGGATAATATGTCTTGATATCTTTTTTTTAATCAAAGGCGTTGTAAAACAGTTCAGGCTCCAAATCGGATGAAATGTAACAGTGATAAAGTGTTCGCTGTGAGGCCTTTCATTTCTCCATCAACAGTTGAGGCCAAATACTTAATATTTTAGAAATGAACTGTTTCATGGTAAAAGAGTGGTCATTCTGGAAAGCTGAATTCCGGTTTTTAGATCCTGCAATTAATAAGATATCTCCTTCTGCCCTTCGAATTTTTACCCGTAAGTTTTGTTTCATTTTTACTGTGTTTAAGGTGCTTTTTTTTACGATTGTTGTGTACTTTCAGAACAACATAATTCAGTCTACTTTGGATAGACTAATTTCCGTTGGTATTCTATATTCTGTTTTTTTCTTTTTCAATTCGTCATTTTGTGATTTTTTTTGTAATTAGCTGACTCGGGTAATTTTCATTGTACACTTAACGAAAAAGAATATCATTTTACGATCTGGGTTTCTGCTTAATAGCGTTTTGAATGGTTTAGCCGAGCCCATAACAAATTGGAAGATAGTTGATGGATTAAAAGAGCAACTGGTATGTGCTTGCGTCTTTATTTCAGATGTTGATTTGGATTGGAGGAGACAATGTTTGGGAAACCAATGTCTCATTTAGGTTCCAAAGAGTTATCTGGTAATGGACGATGTAAAGTTGATAGTTTTACAAAAAACTGATTCAGGCCAGGCTTCTGGAATTAGCAGAAGTGCTGGGGTTGTATTTGTCTCTTTCTGTGAGGAAAGGAGAACTCATTCGCCGCAGTAGCTGGGCATTTAACTAACCTGGAAAATTCATGAGAATCTGTGGAGATGTTTAAACGTTAATTGAATATGAAGCACCTTGGGTGAGACGCGAGAGATAAGGAAAAGACACCAGATTTGAAGCAGTTTGAGATGCGATTCGAAGAAGAGAGATTAACAGAGGAGAGAGAAAGGGAGACAGAGTTTAAACTTCAGAAATTGGCAATTATTAAAGGAATTTACCTTAAAAAGCTGGAGACAAAGGCTGAAGATAAGCTTACTCTGGAAGAGCATATTATTAAAACGACAAGGTTAGCAGCTGAAATGGCTGATTGTAATGAATTGGTCCATAAAATAAGGATGGGCTGCCAGAACCATTTTAAGTCTGAGGGGTAGAAATTGGGCAAAGAGAAATCCTCACGTGGAACGGGAAAGTTAAATTTCTGTGAAGATCATGAGGATTAATTATCAGAGGGTAAATACGAAACCCTGAAGGGAACAAGATCTGAGGGTTTCTTTGCAATAAATTAGGCGACACGAAATCAGTTTTGGAGAACTATAGAAAGTACTGAAAAGTCAGATGCAGGAAAACAAAACAAGCCTGGATGTGTTGATGGCATGGTAATAGAAAGCACAGCGGTGGCTGGAAAGCTGCATCAGAGTGTACAAACCGATCAGAGGTTTTTAAGGGGCAAGTGCCAGATCTGCTTTCATAATATACCTGCAAAGATAAAGTTTCTTTACCTTGGCCAGGAGTAGCAGATAGAGAGGGAAACAATCTCCAGCTCCTACCAGCGGTAGCATCGTGGCACCGTGACACAGTGGTTAGCACTGCTGCTTCGCAGTGCTAGAGATATGGGTTCAATTCTCACCTTGGGCACCTGCCTGTGTGGAGTTTGTATGTTGTGCATGTGTTTTCTCCAGGTGCTCTGGTTTCCTCCCACAGTCCATAAACGTGCAGGTTAGGTGAGTTTTTTATGCTAAATTGCCCGTAGTGTTAGGTGCAGGGTAATTGTCGGGAATGGGTGTGGGTGGGTGCTGCTTCGGCGGGTCGGTGTGGACTTGTTGGGCCGAAGGGCCTGTTTCAACGCTATAAGTAATCTAAAATTAATGGACACAGGATCGTGCCTGCCTGTGATGCAGAAGTATGGGGAAATGTGTAGTCCTGAAGAACTATGCGTATGGAAATTCATGGTGGGACGGAACATTGGTCAATGAGGCTAGAGTGGGCAGAAAAGAGTGGGGACTTTGTGGTGGGAGTTCTGAACAAACTCTCAGCTCCAAGTATACAATTTGTGCTTGCAAATGATATAGCTCAATCACCGGTAAGCCTGCTGCATACTTCAGTTGAAAAGCCAGTCGAGATGCAGACAGAAGTAGCAATGCAGGACGTTGATAAAGGAATTTTCCCAGATTGTGTCTTTATGCGATCACAGAGTCACAATCTGAAACAGGAGAAATCAAAAGGCACAGAATAGGAGCCTGAAATATGATTACATCCACTTATGTTAATTAATACTTATTCCCATCTTTTTTTGGATGTAGGGAACCTACACAATGCATCAAGATTACAATTTTTTTTATTGTCAGATAAGTGGGATACAGCAGGGGACAAACGTTAAAAATGCAAGTATATTCAGATCAGCTATGCTACTGAGTTACAGCAGAAAGATGAAAAATTAAAGCAGTTGGATCAGAAGACTTATATTTGGAAGGAGGGTGAATGCATCCCTGTGTGATTTTACTCAGCAAATAATATGTTAAGGAGGAAATGGAGACCAACACATATTCAAGCACGTGAGAAATGGGCAGAATGTTTTTTTTCCAGTAGGGGACAGAAAAGTGGTGCTGCAAGTGCCGCATGTGCCACAAATTGGATGTCACTTATGTGTGAGGAAAATGGAGGCTCAAATACAAAGACATTTTTACTGGCCTGGATTGCAGAGGAATGTCGTTGAATTTTGCCAGACGTGTCATACATTTCAATTAAACGGAAAACCATGGGAAATAATAAAGCCTGCACCTTTAATATCTATTGTAGCGTTCAAGGAATCTTTCTTAAGTGTCTTGTTGCATTGTGTAGGTTCCGTACATCCAATAAAAGATGGGAAAATGTATTAATTAACATAAATGGATGTATTGGCAAGATTTCTAAATTCTGTTCAATTGTGCAATATGACAGCTAAAAGGATTGAGGAAGAATTACGATTTTTAAAAAAAGATAAAGACTATCATCAGAGATACAATTAGGTCAAGGGTCAAACTTCACATCCAAACTTTCCAGGGAGTATATAGATAGCTTAGGAATAAAACAAATCAAATCTACTGTGTAACATCCAGAATCACAGGGTGCACTGGAAAGGTGACGTCAACTATTAAAGACTATGTTGAGGTTTTATGGTTCGGAGTAGCCAGATTATTTCCATAAGGGAGTTGCGTCAGTGGTGTTTGTGATCTGAGATGTATCAAAAGAATCCACAAAACTAAGTCCATCTGAAACCAATTTTGGGCATAAAGTAAGATTACCATTAAAATTTATTAAGGAAAAATTAATCAGTCAGATTACAGAGAGCACGCATTTGGACGATGTGTCCAATTTTAGAGTTGGACTAAATAATGTTGGGGAGTTGTCGAGACAGCATTTAAAAGTATCGCCGCAAATGATGAAGCAGGAAGTGTATGAGAAACAAAAACATCAGAATTTTGCCGCTGGTAACAATGTATTTATTGAAATTTCATGAATCGGTGAAACGTTAAAGCAAGGTTTAGAAGACCTTATCAAATCGAGAGGAAATTGAGTGCGGTTAGCTACTTGACAGAAACTCCTGGCATGAAGGAATCTCACAGAATGTGCGATGGGAATATGTGCAATTGGTATTTTGGCAGAGAACGAACGCAAGGGGAGAATGTGTTATTGACTACAACACACTGGGAAGAACCAATTTCAGGGAATTCTGCATTGGACGTTCCTGAAATAAAATTGGACAAGGCAAAAATTATTGGTATAATTATTCAGTTATCTTCCAGAAGAAAATCGTCAGAGTTTTACTCTTCCATGGGGAGATCTGCTGAAATACACTGGGAATTAATAACCTAATTGCAGATGATGTAACTATAGGAGATGCTGTTCTGATTTTGTAACATCTTTGCAGGTATAACCCTGTAAGGTTGGTGCAAGTTCATAAGGAGATACCACGTATACGCCAAGATGGCATAACCGAAGTGAGTTTCAATGAATGGAGTTCACCCATCATTATGGTGCCAAAGCCAGGTAAGACGCAACAGTTATGTGTGGACTATTACAAAGGAAATGTTGTTATTAAAACTGGTGCATATACGTATCTGCAGTTGGAGGACTGTGTGGAAGAGATTGGAAGAGCAACTTACATTTCCAAGTTGGACTTCCTCACAGGTTACTGGCAGTCATCTTTGTCGGAAAGATCAAAGGCAATTTGGTAATGCCAACTGGACTGCAGAAATTTAAAGTAATGCCCTTTGTCCGAAAAACACTTCACTCACATTTCAGAGGTAAACTGACAGGGTAATTTCCGGTTACAACAACTGTGTGATGTGTATTGTGCCTGGTGAAATTCAGTCTCTCATGGATTGAATTTTTTCAGCATTTATCGGGCTTGTTTGATCGAATTCGGAAGTCAAGGTTTGTAAACCTAGCTGAATGTGAATCTGCCAAAGCCAAAGTCACCTTCCTGGGATATGTCGTTGAACACGGAAAAATGGCCCAACGGAATGCGCAAACGAACGTTACGCGGGACATTTATACATTGTTGACGAAAAGAGCAGTACTACGGTTTACTGGACTGAGTGGCTTTTACTGAAAGTTTGTGCTGATTGTTAGAAGTGGGTCTGCTCCACTCACCGAATTGATAAAAACAGCCAAGAAATTTCAGCGAACACAAGAATTTCAAAAGGTATTTGACAGTTTAAATACTTTGTTAACCATTGCCAAAGTATCAGCCACACCTAATTACACGAAGGTTTTCAATGTGCCTATCGATGCCAGTGATATGCATGTCTCTCTTCTTCTGCCCCTCTAATTTCGACAAGTAAAACTGTTTCATTTGTATTCTGTGTTTATGGGGTTTAATTATCAGGGCTCTTGTTAATTTTTGGAAAAGCATAATTAATCTACTTTAGATAGCTGAATTCTGTGGATATTCTATATTCTTTTCGTTGTGTTTCATTCCTTAGGTTTGTGAATAATTTTCTCTCTGTTTTAAAAACTGCAAGTCAACCGAGCTAAAGTATTCCAAGTAAATTTTACCACATACTCACCAAAACAAATAGCGATGTTACGCTCTGGATTTCCTGCAGAAGTGGTCTGTCCGAGGCAAAGCGGGGGTTGTTTATCTCAGCGCAGAGCTGATTGTGAGGGGACATGATTGACGTGTCCGAAATAATGAGGAGCGTGGAATTACAGACTGAAGGAAACATTTGCTCTTGATCGATTACCAGGGTTTGTAGATTTCAGACAAGATGCAGAAAGCTTTGAATAGATTTGTAGGGAAACA